>NC_088380.1:4362500-5105000 GCF_037993035.2 Macaca fascicularis
TTGTATTTAGTAGAAACAGGGTTTCACCATGTTGGCCAAGCTGGTCTCAAACTCCTAACCTCAAGTGATCTGCCCGCCTTGGCCTCCCAAAGAGCTGGGATTACAGGCGTGAGCCACTGCGCCCCGCCCGCAATGGGCTTTTGAGGGAAAGTGGAGCTCAGCATGAACGGGGACCCAGGGAGAAGGTGAACTGAAGCTTCAGGACTCCCGATGCAGCCGCTCAGGCACACTCCCTGTTCCTCACTGGCAGAGGCTGAAGTTAACTCCTGGACCAGCGGCCCAGCTGAGGGAAGCCTGCCCTGGAACGCAGAGTGGCTTTCTGATCCAGCCCTGCATTTGGGGGCACGGAGCGGAAGGAGTTGGGGGTTGTTTTGGCAAACTCAATTTATTTTAGTTTTATAAGGACTTGTATTGTCAAAGATCATTTACATCCCTTCTTATTAACTTGACTGGGTGTCAACACTCCCGTGGGTTTACCGTCTGGATTTCAGGAGTGAGGGAGCTGAGGTCAGCCGAGCAGGGCTGTTGCCCGCGGGCTGGCCTGGCATCGGAGGCCCCTCCATGGCCTCAGGAGCTGCCACCTCCACCGCTACATCCCGCAACCTCTTAACACGTGGAGCAGGGCCTTTCAGCCACCAGTCCACCTCTCCTTGACAGCTTGACAGAGGTACGTATTTATTTTAAATATTTTGGTAAAGATAAGACACAAAACAATTGTTTCAGTCTTTTCAATGGCTCTGCTGGCGATCAGCCTCCCAGGATCCTTTTGGTTTTTTCCTACTTTTCTAGCAACCCTCATTTAATGTAGAGATTACGTACCCAGCAGAAGTATCTATAAAATATTTGTAAATGTTTTAAGATTACATAATATTTCTAGTGTTTTATTGGAAAGAAAATTGCCACTTCAGTAGGTCCACTTACAAGATTGTGGAGGTTTTACCTCTCCCACGGCTGTGCTTCCTAGGTGGAGTGAAATGAAGATTTGCTGTGGAAAAGCTGCACGTGGCTCTGTCTCCTCACCACGGATACCTGGGTCAATCATGGAAGGAGTAGGTTCTTCCGTCCCCTCAGTGCCTTTTACGGAGACTGAAAGCCACATGATTCTCCTTGGATCGCTCTTTGCTCTGTTCAGGAGGGTCACAGGCTGCAGGGTGCTGAGACCTCCTGTCCCAGGCCCGGGTATCACATGCCAGCTGGCCACCCGCCCAGGAGAACTGGGATCTGCAGGAGCATGGTTGGCAGCTGGCTGAGTCTGGCTCCCAGCTGGCGGAGAGGTCAGTCCCTTGGAGAACAGAACAGGTGTGTTCAGACACTGTGGTTCAGGACCAGCCACAGGTGAGAGCCAGGCGGTGAGCGGAGTCAGCCGGCCCAGGTATGGTGAGGAGGAGCAGGACTCCAGGCGGCCTGGAGACAGAAGGTTCCCCTCTGCTGAGTGGAAGCACAATTGCCTTGACCTGCAGAGAGTTCTGGGGCAGGAATACTCTGGAACCTTCTGGCTCAGTTTTGCACAGTCCTAGAGAGTTTTGTTATGGGGGTGTTCAGCCGTTAGCAAATAGATGGCAATTCCTTAGGAGGAGAAAGTTCACTTCGTTGGGAGTAAAGGTCCCCGTGGAACTCAGCAGAAACCTCCTCTGGATTGTTCCAGATTGCGACGTCACCAAGGCAATTTCAAGAGGATGCATCAAGGAAATCCAGTGGGTGAGGGTGAATTAAATTCGACGCCCCCGCAGCCATTTCATTAGCATTTCATATCATCAGATGCCCACCAAATCCCAGGCAAGGGGCCACAGGGAGCAACCCACTGAACCCCACTCTCCAGAACTGATTCGCAGAAGAGAAACATCATAAAATTTAGGAAAATTTCCATTAAAACTCCTAGAAGTTAAAAGAAAAAAAAAAGTTAATATACTTCACAATATTGATAAACTTCCACTAATCTGAAATAATTTGTTTCCAAAGTATGCCGAGGAAAGGGGATGTTCTGCATGATTCTCACAGAGCTTTCCAGTTTCACATTTTCCTAGAAAGCTTTTCTTGCTTTTCTTCTGTTTCTTGCTTTTATTCTGCAAAGGTAAAAAAGCAAGGAAGGAAGGAAGGAAGGAAGGATGTTTTTTCAATGAATCCAAACATGTTTTCCCTACTGCTTCATTTTCCAAATTGAATGCTACCGATTTAAATCAGAGCAGCAGAAGGAAAGGAAAAAAAGTCTGATGCTCTGCAGTGAGCACACAGGCTTGGTGGCCTTTTCAGTGGCGAGCCCGGGATCCCGCTCATCTCCTCGTCCTCTCTCCCGCCCGATGGTCACTACTGTGTGACAAAGACAAAGCCAGCAGCCCCCTCCCTCCCTCGAGGTCCCTGTCCTTGCTCAGTTGGGACAGCACTCCCACTCCCGTGGTCCCTGGGGCCCATCCTATCACTTCCCCGCTGCCAACGGGGTCACCTCTCCGCCGCGCTCTCTCCTGAGCCCTGATGTTCAGGGTGAAGAAGAAATTCAAAGCTGTTGAATGATGATAGGGGTAGTGAATAAAAAAAAATATATTAAGTGCCGGCAACAACAACAAAATAAAAGGTGGGGCGGGTGTGGGAGAGAAGGGTTCCTGAAGAATGTGAGAAAGATAAATCGGGCTGGCACTTTGTTTCATTGTCAGGAGCACTCTGGGGTTATTGGAAGCTCTTATTTATGCTCTGTAAGCAGAACAATACTGGAGAAGAAATGATTAAATACCAGCTCCGCGAGCAGCAGACATCTCATTGTGGCGGTGGGCTCACCACTGGGTGGTTTTGATAAAGGCAATATGAGTTGATAACTGATAGAGTTGGCAGGGAGTCATCTGGGGTTGCTGACAGTTCCAGCACTTTAATAAAATCATTAGAATGTAAATGTTTTTATTGCGGAATAAAGAGCCTCCAGCGAAGTTGACACTGCTCTCCCTCCACTGAATGGGAGTAGCGATTAGCATTCAAATGATATCATGATAGGCTGGTTATCTTTATTAAAATTTTTCAAATCGAGTCTTCATTTTGCATGATTGAGTTTTAAACAAATGCAATATCCAGTCGGCTGGTGAGCTGGCCTGAACACTCCTGAAATAATTAAAGTGTTCCTTTTATTTTTTTAAACATGTGTTTCATAAGAAATGAATTGGATTTGCTATTTTAATATGACAATATCTAGTTAGCTTTGCATAAAAACAGGGATGTTATAGCATAATTATTGAAAGTGTACAGCTTTTAAACATATGTTTCATAAAGCTGAATTCAATTTTCTGAAATATGACAATAGCAGTCACTTGGTGAAGTGTAAAATCAAGAGATAGCTTGATTATTTAGATCAATTCTGCATAAGTCTTCATAATTGATGGCAGCCCATGGTACTCACACGTGGTATTTCCAGAGGAAGGAAGTCTCTGTTTTCTGAACGTTTTACACTCCCCTGACTCGGACGGTCGACAAGGACTCAAAACCTTCTTTCAACTCAGGCACTAAGTCATGGTGGCATTAATTATCCAGAGCAAACTAAACCCTCATTAAATGCTGAGAGAGACCGGGGCAGATCTGGACAAAACTGCACTTTCTCGGAGTAGAATCAGTTTATCAATAGACGCCTGATAGGGTCCATTTGACTTTAAATCTCTGTTCATTTTTCCCTGGTCTGGCATCGTTTCTGCATACTAACCATTCTTAAAAGTCCTATTGTGTTACAAGCTCAGCAAACCATTGTTAGCAAGACTTCCACGGATGGTTCTTAGTTATGAGGAGTTGAGACAATCGATAAAATAAATGTGCCTTAAAAATATGTCCCTGGAATAACTGGGGTATTGATTCTAATAGGGAGGCAGCTGCAGAGCTGATTTTCTTTAAGGGGTAACATTTGAAGAACTGGCAAAGCATGGTGAATTTGTTTCCCAAGGAAGGGAAGCGCTCCCGGAGAGCTGCTTTCTCTGTCTGTTTATTTTGCAGAGGTAAAATTTTAAGAAAGTTGACAACGTCTGTGTTGCCAACCTATATTACCATATCAGCAGAATCTGGATTTTATAATAATATTTTCCTAACCAGGACATAAACTGTCAATCAGATGAGTTTAATTGATAGGTAAATTTATACTGATTAGTCTGATTACAAGGCCAATCTGTGTATAACAAGTTAGGCGCTTAGAAAATGTGATACTAGATTCAGATTTGGCATATATATACACATATATATGTATTTATATATATAAAATACCTGATATATGTATTTTATATATGTAAATATTTTATATATAAATATAATATATAATATATAAAAATATATAATATATAATGTATAAAAATATTTATATACATAAAATACATATAATATATAATATATATTTATTATATATGGATATTTATATATTTATATAAAATATATACAAATATATATTATGTATATTTATATATATGGCCTATGTTTTATATATGTATGTGTATATATATAAAAAAACCTATGTTCCTAAGTCATAATTTTGGTTTCGGTCTCTAGGATCACATTTTAATCACCTCTATACTTAAAGCAGAATGTTGAATACTAAGGATAAATCAAACCACACACTTTTCTACAAATCAATATAATAGAGACGCAGGATTGGTAGTCCACGTAGAAATAGAATTCTTCTATAAGGTACTCAGAATGATGGGAACGCAGTTTGAAGGTGAAGTTGTTGGGGAAGTCTTTTGTATCATTGCCAGGAGCCCCTCCCTGTGCTCACAGAAAGAATCCCAGATCCTGCCTGCAGAACCACTGACTTGACCGGTTACCCTAGGCGTTTCCAACGTGGACAGATCAAACTAGGGCCACAGGCAGATATAGATTCATGGGGGGATGCGAATTCAGAAGCGCCTTGTGGCAGTCCTCTCCGATAGGGTACTGCGACCTATTAGCAACTCAAATTTATAGTGAGAAACAAAGATCTGATGTGATGAAGTGAAAAACAGCCCTACTGCTGAACGTTTGACTGTGAAGGAAGAGCTGGAAATCGAAACAGAAACTGCAACCTTTCAAAATAGCACTGTGAGTTTCAAAATAGATCCGTAATACCAATTGCAGACAATCTGAGCTCAAGCCCCTTAACACCCGTATATCCTGACCCAGTGTTCTGTGATAAGACCACAGACAGGCTCACCTACAAATAACTCTGTATGGACTTAAGCTTTCTGAAAACAAGACCAGCGAGAGTTCCAGCAGCAGCCTGCTTCCAGGTTCTGCCTGTTTTTCTGCCAGGATGTCCTTTGAGTAACTCTAGCTCTCAAACCCTATGTGTAGTTTTCCCTAACTCCCTCCCTGGAACACACCCCAAGTTTCCTGTGGTTTGTGGTTTCTGTTGCTACAGTAAGTGATGTACATAATGAGATTGATGGTAGGTGGTCTCTGATGACCATTGGTGCAAATTCTATTTTAAGAATCTTAATTCTGGCTGGGTGAAGTGGCTCTAATCCCAGCACTTTGGGAGGCCTAGGCGGGCGGATCACTTGAGGTCAAGAGTTTGACAGCAGCCTGACCAACATGGTGAAACCCACTTCTACTAAAAATATAAGAGTAGCTGGGTGTAGTGGCATATGCTTGTAATCCCAGCTACTCAGGAGGCTGAGGCAGGAGAATTGCTTGAACCCTGGAGACAGAGGTTGCAGTAAGCCACGATCGCACCCCCACACTGCAACCTGGGCAACAAGAGTGAAACTCCATCTCAAAAGAAAACAAAAATCTTAATTCCTCCCATTTCCTGGGTGTTTTCAGAGATGAAAGATTAACAAATAAACTAGAATTTTAAAAGTCTCTCTAGTCACATGAGCCAGAGAATTACCCTTATCCCTTGCCTTGCCCCACTCTGGCCAAGTTGTCCCCTGGCTATGAGAGCCACTCGACCCTAGTGCAGGCCAGTGGGCAGAGGGGTTGGCTGTCCCTCTTAACTGTGGGTAAGAGTCATTTCTCCATAAGTGTGCTCAGTCCCTGCAGAACACTGTCGGTTTTTGATTGAGCCTGACCTGAGAGTTGAATAGTGATATGCTTTGACTGCGTCCCCACCCAAATCTCACCTTGAATTGTAGCTCCTATAATTCCCACATGTCATGGGAGGAACCCAGAGGGGAGGTAATTAAATCATGGCCATGAATTCTTTCCCGTAGTGCTCTCTTGATAGTGAATAAGTCTCTCAAGATCTGTTGGCTTTATGAAGGGCAGTTCCCTTTCACATGTTCCTTTGCCTGCTGCCATGTAAGATGTGACTGCTCTTCCTTCACTTCCACCATGATTGTGAGACCTCCCCAACCCTGTGGAATTGTGAGTCAATTAAACCTCTTTCCTTTATAAATTACCCAGTCTTGGGTACATCTTTATTAACAACATGAGAGCAGACTAATACAAATACTGAACTGGATGTTGTGGAAGATGCTGAAGATGTGTGTGAAGAGGCCCCTGCCATCCAGGAGCACAGGGGAAACAAATAGAGACCCTCCCTAAGTATGGCCACTGAGCACAGGTACAGCAGAGTGCAGAGGGGAGCAGAGCAGGGGAGCCTACATTTTCACCTAGTGGCCATAAAATCAACCAAACCAGGCAATCGGTGAGTACAAAGGGAGAAATAAAGAATGGTTTGTGGTGTGAAATGGAATGATTTAAAGATTGGCAATTTCCTAAATAGTCTATAGAACCAAGTATAGCATTTGAAGGGTTCTGCCTGATTGGTAAGACAGTAACCACACCATCTGATTTGCGAAATTATGCTTTCGAATATTTACTTGCAGTTCCTAGTTCTGCTAGTAGTTTCTTCTTTTCTTGATTTATACTTGTTTTAATCAATTGACTTGTATCTAGCCGTATTGCAGGAGCTGGGTTTTATGACCCATTTGATTGACGTTAACACCTCTTGCGTTAATAATAGTTCATATTTAAATTAGGGGGGTTTAGTTACAAATGTTATGGGTTGATTTACTTTATGTTACCATACATTTGAATTTAAAGTCAGAAAGGATACCCATATGCCCAATGCCAGGTCTCACCTGATTTCTAGGTCCTGCTAGTCACACCCTACTAGGAAAAGCTGATTTCTCCTATCTGAGTCCTGTGCCTACTCTAAACAAATATTCAATTTTCCAAATTAGTATTAACAAACATTGGCCCTCTCAGTGGTGATGACACCAAACAAATTGTCAGGAGAAGGAGGAAGGTTTTTGTTTCTTCTCCAGCAGCTGGATTTAGAAA
The DNA here is from genome assembly GCF_037993035.2 of Macaca fascicularis. Classification (NCBI taxonomy): domain Eukaryota; kingdom Metazoa; phylum Chordata; class Mammalia; order Primates; family Cercopithecidae; genus Macaca; species Macaca fascicularis. The sequence continues at coordinate 4,369,719 of NC_088380.1, forward strand.
AGAAGACAGGCATGAAATGTGTGGGTAGATCTGTTTCAACAATGGCAAGAACTACCAATTGTGTAATCCAATTTCAGCAGGGGATTTCTCTTTATCTTAACAACTAGTGAAATGGGTGGACCTCAAATTTCATTTCAGTTTGGAAACAGGCCCAACATTTTGGAGATGTTTATTCCAAACTCAGCCAACTTTATAAACCTTTCAGGCTCTAAAATCTTTCTGGGAATTGCACCAACGCAGATTTTTTGGTGAGATCTAATCCTTCCGGCTTCTGGAACAGCCTCCCTCAGAATCCTTCAATAATTCAACCTTTAATCCAGACCAGAAGAAAGATCATAGGCAATTCTGGAAAGAAAAAAATTAAAAACAACCTGTAAGACCGTAGGCCTAAATTTTAGGTAAAGTTTCCAGGAAGTTCTGACTGTAGCTCAATTGCACATCTGTTTCTAACAACTTGAGTCCATCCCTTCCTGGGAGTTTGTGTGATTTGATCTTGAGGCGTAAGGAGAAGGACATGCCCCAACATGCCCTGATGTTCATAACAAGGAACGTTATGAATCGGTACGCATTTTAACATTCAGGTTACCGTTTTTGCAAAGCATCTCTTCAACTTTCGCAGTCTTTACTAACTTTGGAGATGAGCTATTCTGTCAGTCTTTTTATGCCCCAAGGTTCACTTTGTCACGTGGAAACGACATGAAGAATGTACCCTGCATGCCAGTCACCCCCACGACAGCTTCAGTTCAGGCTTGCTTGCCATATTTGTGCTTAATTTTGAGGTGCCTTCAAGTTTTTCTTGACTTAATTATGTCCAAAGGTGTAGGAAACTTGAAAGTGCAAAGCTGTATGAGTGCAAATAAAGATCTAGTTTAGTAACTGGAAGTAGCAGAGAAACCAACACGTTGCATGAAAACAGTGATCAGTCACTCGGTAATGAAACAAATCTGAAAGGTTAGACTGGATCTTGCCTGTAGCACTTGGACAACATGAAGCTGTGTCATCCATGGAGATCAGCAGGAGAGGAAAAACAATGAGTCCATGGAACAGAGGATGAGCAACCACTGCAGATGTCAGTAACTGCATGTCAGTGAAGGGGTCCTTGGACTCCTGGAGGATTCAGGCGAGGGGCTCTGAGGGTTATTCCAAACGTGGTGCCTCTGGGGGATCAAGGCCCAGCCCTTTCTGCCCAGCATCAAAGTGGGCAGGATGGAGAGGAGATTAGAAGGCTCATTCTCGGAGCTGCCCAGGAAAATGAACAGGCTCTCCTGGTTTCTGAAGCAGCTCCATTCTGGAAAAGGGCATCCAAGAGCCTGCCCATGTACAGCCGGAGAAGAGAAGGCTTTGCTTCAATGTGCCCTGAGCCCACGGGCTCTGTATTTGATCATAAAGCCACCCAGGAAGTAGCTTGGAAACATCCTTGTCACTTGGGACTTGCAAGAAGAAAACAAAACAAAGTGAAAACAAAAGCACAGACTGGCAAAGCCAGTTAGAAAACCGTTTTCTAAGAAGGGGTTTTTGTCCATTGTGAGAGGCCAGAATTTGAGTTTAGATAATGGAATAGAATTATCCATTGACTGATTAACCAGTCAGTCTATGTGCTTTTCTTGAGAGCCCTTTCCGTGTACAGGCAGCAGGCTAAGGACATAAAGGGACATCAGGATGAATAAAGCAACACCGCTGTTCTTGAGGGCAAAGAGGAGACCCACAGACAGGTCATAGCCACGGGACCGAGTGACGGAGAACTGGGCAGCCCTGAGAGTGTCCTCAGTGGAACCCAGGCCAGGGAGGAGCTGGCATTTGGCTGAGATAACCTCTGGCTTTCTAAGAAGGATCTGAATTTTTTTTTCTGAGTTCTCATCACTCGTGAATTCTGTTTCTTCCCTTCCAACGTGGGATACATTATAGAAACTAATATGACATTTGTGACCCCCCATGTATCACTGATGGTAATGATTTGAAATACTTGATTAGATCGTTCTGTTTTTGATTGCAGCAAAATATGTGTAACATTTACCATCTTAGAGACTTTTAAATGTACACTTCTATGGTGTCAAGTTCCACTCACATTGTGTGCAACCATCCCCACCATCTATCTCCAGAATGTTTTTCATTTTGCAAAACTGAAATTGTGCACCCACCTCCCCTCAGCACCTGCAACCACCGTTCTACTTTCTCTGAACTTGACTATCTAAGTATCTCATGAGTAACATCCTATGGTGTCTGCCCTTTTGGAATGGGCTTGTTTCACTCGAGGCAATGTCCTCAAGCTTTGATCGTGGTGTATCACGTGTCAGAATTCTCTCCTTTTCTAAGAAGTCCACATAGTATCTCACCGTAAGTGTATTCCACATTTTCTGTGTCCGTTCGTCTATCCGTGAGTCACTGGATTCCTTCCATCTTTTGGGTATTGTGAATACTGCTGCTGTGGACATGGACATATTTTTGTTTGTAGACATCGTAGTTTAAACCCACATTTTGCCTGACATGTTGTTGTCAGTCTATAGTCCGAGTTACCTGAGAAACTGAGATGGGAGGATCCCTTGAGCCCTGGAGTTCAAGGTCAGCCTTAGCAACAGAGTGAGTTCTTGTCTCTGAAAAGAAAAAGAAGTTTATACCCCCAGTTCAAGTTCATACTTGGCTCCCCAGGCAAGCCCCCTACCTTTCTCGAAGGACACGCCATCCTGAAGTTGGTGTTTATTCTCCCCGGATATGTTATTCAAATTTTCAGCTCGTCTGTATGCTTCTAAGCTATACACAATGTTTTGTGTCTTTTTAAATTGATACAAAACTGATATTGTTTAGTTTTGCAATAGATTAAATAAGCGTATTTTCTATTTTGAAAAAATGAGAGACAGGGATAAAAGAAAATCAAAATTTTAACAAAATTTAGTTGAGAGTAGAAGTGTAAATTCTGCTAATTATGCCAATAATTGTTATGGTTTTTATTTTCCTTTGGTTACCTTACTTGGTACCAGAGATACAATTAACTTAAAATGAATTGTCAAAAGAATTCTACAAAATACCATTTGTTTTTCCATAAATGAGAGCTCCCTGGGGACATATCTATGGGAAGGAAGCACATCAGGCTACCCTGTGTTCATCACTGTAATGCTAGCTGCCAAGACAGATCTGAAGCTCAGCTCTGTGAGGCTACATTTCTCATACACATAAACCCCATCTGGGGCTAGTGTGGAGGCAGTTGTCCCTGCAGTCTCTGGAGAGCAAGTTAGCAGCCCCTCCACCTCCACCATGTGACTTCCAGGGTGTCCTGGGTGTGGCCATCCAGCAGGTGGACAGGAGAGAAACGAGCTGAGAAGCTGGTGCAGGAAAAGTCTGAGGCCAGGTTCAGAGGGACCTGTGCTGCCCTTATCTGCCTGCAGAAAGCCAAGATGCAGCCACCAGCACAGCTAATCCCAGGACCTGGGCAGGGTAGGGTGGGCGACGCGGCCGTGCGAGAGTACAGTGTGCACCTGGGGAAAAGGAAGGGGGTTTGTGGGCAGCAGGGTGACCTTTTCCATATTACTTTCACTGCCAATCCTCTGTGCCGCACCCCACCTGCCGCTCTCCCAGGAAATGACTGTGGGGAAGCACCTCTCTCACACACCAGGAAAGCCCACTCCCGTCAGTAACGTTGGGAAAGTGTGACACTGGCAAGCCTCTGGTCCTTTGGGGTTCCTGGTTTTTTCAATAGCATTGTAGCAGCAAGCATCAATTTCTCTGAATAGGTCCCCGCCACGGGGCAGCCAACACCCTTCCGAGCTTCCTTCTCCCTGCTGGACTCCCTGATTTCCATCTTCCTTATTTTCTTTCTGTTCTTCTATTTCTTTTCCCTTCTTTAAGGCTCCCCCTGGTTTTGTAAGGTCTAGAAGTAACATATGGACAAGGTAGGGAGGCTGGTAAGGGGCCACGGGTCGTCGCTGAGGCCCCATCTCTGCCGCTGTCAGGCTGAATTCCACAAGAAATGTCCTCCGCGTCATGTCACTGCTCCCAGGATTGCTTGCCCCAAGGAAGACACTGGTGGCCAAGAGTCACACCAGCTTCTGATCCAGAGTTCACCAGACAGCAAGTCTGAACGGTCCCAGTTACATAAGTGTGGTGCAGGCTCCCTGGGGCACTGCAAGCTGGGATCACTCCTCCTGGCCCTCACATGAAGGGCCCTTGCAGGTCCAATATATCCCCATTCCCAGAAGGTGGCTCTGCCGCTCACCCCGCCTGACTGCCCACTTAAGCCACAGCAACACATGAGCAAAAAGAAAAAAGTCATCTGTTTCATGTTAAAAAGTACAAATATGATATTATTGATTCAGAAAGGAAATGTGCTGAGCGAGGACTCCAAGTACAGCTGAATCGAACCCCGGGGACAGCTTATGGGATGGAATATGAGTACAGCTTTAGAATGAAAACAGGTGTTGCTCTTCACGAAACTAAAAAAAAAAAAATTAAAAAAGTTTGCATTTTTGGTCAAAGCGGCAGCAGGCTAACACCTGGACAATGGATTTCACAAACAAAATGTCCAATTGTCTTGAGAATGGTGCAGAGAGAGGAGAAAGGTAGCTCAGATCTTGCAGAGGAAAAGGATGCCTGTGGAAGCTTCTGCAACTCCGAGAGGAAGAAAGGGCTCCACGCTGCTCTCACATGATACGATGACTGGAAGACAAATGAAATCGGAAGGCCCATTGGAGGGGCAGCTGGAACACGCATCTCATTTCTATGCATGGAGTTCCTGCAGGCTCAGAAGCACGTCCTGGCCCTTTTTTCTTGCAAAGTTAAATTCTCCCATGCTTATGTCAAGTCAACCAGGCTTTTTTTTTTTTTTTTTTTTTTTTTTTAGGTTTGAAAGATTCTTTGCCTTCACTCACCTGTCATTGCTGTCATCAGTACTTACAGTATTTCACCTGCAACTTGTAATGTGCTTACTAAGGTCTTTTATCCTATCCACGTCAAAATAGTTTGATATTCAGTGTAATTTCACAAAGAAAAGATTCTCAGGGGAAAGCTTTTGGAGATGCCTCTGTTTTTAACCCTGTTTCCAGAAATAATCAGATACAAACATTTTCACTTAGCTCATTTGCTCTCCAAGAGGGAATGACTTCTGATACTTGACCGTGATTTCGTGAAGCACTTTGGACATGAATTTGAGAATCAGCACTTGGCTATCAGAGACTTGGACTGTACTGACCATGTGGTGACCAGATTTCAGCAATCTTAGAGTCTCTTGGTCAATGGCTAAGTTTCCTGTGTGTATTTACTGCCCATTAACAAATAGAATTTACACTCGGCCAGTGATTGCCCCTGGGGAGTCATTGGCGACTTTTCCCAGGCCCCCATTGAGCCTGTGGAAGGAGACTTTGTCTCCAAAGTCAGGCCTTGGGGTTGCAGTTGCTGCCTTCATCTTGCTGGTGTGGGCCTGACTTGCTCTCTGTAAAATATGTGAAGTTGAGCAAAATAGGGAGAAACCAGCCTTCTTTCTTGGTCTTCCCTGTCTTCCTGAAGACAGGAAACTTGAAGAGGTCATTCCTCAGCTACGAGAAAAAATATTATTCTTTTCCATCTCTTCTCCGACCCCTGTCGTTTTTCAGCCACCCCTGTATTATGTAGTGTCACCGTGAAAAGGAAGAACACGGTCACCTCCTACATCACACAGGCCATCCTCCCACAACACCAACAGCTCGTGCGGGTCTGCACACCCCAATCGCCCCCTGCAACCGGGACTTGCATCAGAGATCCAGGAAGGGAGTTCAAGAGTGAAACAAGGATCCCAGGAGCTTCCTAAAGGGCCATCAGCTTGACAACATCCTCCACTCTAATTTATACAAAAAACAACCCTAGCAAATAAATAATTGTTTTCAAATATTGATGGGGATTATGAGAGGAAATCTAACACTGAGTTAAGTGTGGACTCTTCCAAATTATTCTGGAATTATCAGTCATCATGCGTACCAGTGCTCTTGGGTAAATCATATGAAATATCCCAATAATCTGAGTGTTAGGAAAAGCCAGTGTGCGATGGGGTGAAAGAGACCCCAGAATAAAGAGATGACTACACAGGAATAACAAGGACAACTGCACATGCGAGCTGGGCCCTTACTGTGGGGCAGGCCTGCATCCCGGGCTTCCTGGGCACCATCCCCCTGAGCCACCAATGACCTAGAAGATGGCTGAGGATGCTATTGTCCAAGATTCAAGCCCAGGCCAGTCAGGCCCTGCAGGAGAGCCAGCCTCCAGGCTTTCCTAGCATCTCCCTGACATCTACCTCATTGGTGGACAAAAGTCCAGAGTGAAATTTAGTTACATTTATTGCTGTAAACCATTGCATTTGGCCTAAATATCAGGTCTCAGAAGTGTGCACCAGGATCCCCTGCAGGAAGGAAACCCGGGTGTGAACTGTTCCTGCAGTGCCGTGTGGCCTTGGCAGGAAACATGCTAAGAGAAGCCCCTGTCCTGGAGAGCCTGGCCTGGCCTTTGGGGTCTCAGGAGCCAGTGCCATGTCTGCAGGCTGCGGGGGTTCCCCTCAGTCCCCTTTTTGTCTTCCACACCCTATGAGGCTGAGACTCCCCGGGATCCCCAAAAGCCACAGGGATCAAGCCCCAATATTATAGCTATCAGACCAAGAGTGGGAAAAATGCATTTTGGAACAAATACAATAAAATGATATGAGATACTTAGACTCCAAGTTTTCATTTCTTTAGCTCTTGCAAATCCAAAGTTATAATACAGTCTTGTGTTTCTTAATGAAAGGGCTATATTCTTAGAACTTTGTTTATAGAGGACCTCATTTTCGTATAAACATCATGAAGAGTATTTACACAAACCTAGATGGAGTAGCCTACTCCCCACCTTGACTGTGCAGTGTGGCCTCTCACTCCGAGGTTACAAACCTGTACAGCATGCGGCTCTACAGAATACTGTGAGCAACTGTAACTCAGCGGTGAGTATTTGTACATCTAAACATAGAAAAGATACAGTGAAATATGATGTAAAAGATTTAAGAAAAGGGCACGCCTGAATAGGGTACTTACCAGGAATGAAGCTTTCAGGACTGTAAGAGGCTCTGGGTGAGTCAGTGAGTGGTGACTGAATGTGAAGGCCCAGGACATTATCGTACACTACAGTGGACTTGAGAAACACTGGACTCTTAGGCTACATTCTATTGACTTAATTGTTTTCTTCAATAATAAATTAACCTTAGCTGATTGTATTTTTTTTCTGCTTTATAACCCTGTTAGTTTTTTTTTCTTTAACTTTTCAACCGCTGGTAGTAACCCTTAGCTTAAAGCACAAACACATTGCAGAGCTGTACAAAAATATTTTCTTTCTCTATATCATTATTATATTAGCTTTTTTTCTGTTTTGTTGTTAAATTTGAGATACATACACAAACCTTGACCTAGGCCTGCACTGGTCAGGATCATGAATGTCACTGCCTGACACCTCCACATCTTATCCCACTGGAAGACCGTCAGGTGAAGTCACAGCTCCATCAGAATCAGGGGACCAGGATCATCCATGGGGGTCCGTTGTCGACTGAAACCCGGCTATGTGGTTCATGACTTTCTAAGCATGGCTTTCGAATAGGAGTCTGTTTGACGCCATACCCTTCTGTTTGGTGGCTTTGCTAACACAATAACCTGTTATTTATCCTTCTCAGCTCTCTTTCCCTCTGCCCTGTAAAAGTCCTCAGTAGCACCAGGCTGCTGTGGCGGGGTTCTTTTTGCTTCACCAGGAGGAAACAGTGACCATGAACATTCAAGGAGGCTGCCATGGAAGTTTCCTGAAGATGAACACATCTCAGCTCACTTACCCCTCCCAGTGCATGTCATGGGGCCCCTGGATTCCAGTGTGAGTTTGTGGGCCACGGGCAGTGGGCACAGCCATAGTTGGCCGCATGGGGCCTGTGGGGGAAGTGTTCGCTTGACCCAACTTCAGAGGTGACCACAATAACCTAACACAAAGAGGAACGTACATTGGCAGAAAAACACAGTGTAATAGACCTGCCCCAACTGCGCTCAAGGGGACCCCAGGGACCCGCCAATCCATGCAAGAAGGATGGTACCCGCTGGAAGGGGCGCAGCAAGATGAATCACCACCGCCATGCAGATTTAGCGCATACGGGGGAAAGATAAATGTGTAAAACGCTGTGTCAAACCCATGGTGTGGCCCACACGGCAATTCAGGGTCAGAAATTGAACTCCACTCTAATTATCCTGGGGAGATAATATTAACTTACAGTCGGGAGTGAGAGGGAGAGTCCATAACTCATCACTCGATGGGCTGCTCCTCGCATTGTGTTATTGAAATATGAGGGCTCCATTTTTATCCTGTCATAATGACAACTGATGTGCTTATTTTCTTTCTGCGCGCCTCTAGGGGATGATGAAATAGTAAGCAAACATTCTTTCTGGTGAAAGAGCAGCACTTTGTCACGCTGGCTTCGGCTCTGAAACAGCACTTGCAAACTCAGAAACAATTCTGGGAGCAGAGCTGTCCCCTGGCCCTTCAGCCGTGGGCCGTGGACCTGCAACCCTTGCTTTGCTCCTTGATGATTCTAGCCCCGTCTTGACTCAAAAGCACGATTCTGTGACTCAGTTCTCAGGATGTGTAAGCATCCAGGCCTCTTTAATTTGCTCCCGTCTCAGGGCGGAGTGTTCGGGAAGGAATCGAGATTTATTAAAAACGTAACTCTCATTTGATTGCTGTGTTTACTGATCCAACTTCAGGACACCACATTTCTCACTTCTTGTAAAGGACTGTCAGAGCGGCTGTGCCTGTGGGTTTGGAGTCCTAGGCAGCAGGATTGTTCTCTACCTTTTTGACTTTGTTCTATGGAATGACGTTTTATTCTTGTTTTTATTTATTATTATTTTTGTCAAAAATCTGTCTTTGCATCCTGTGACGCATTCTTCATAAACTATGCACCAATTCAGGAATAAAAGTCACTGCCCCCAAACTTGATTAAGTCCCATACAATTCAAAATAGACACTTTTTCTCAGATTATTTGAAATAAGGTTGAAGCCTGTCTTCCAGTGAGTGCGAAGGAAAGGGGGCATTCTAGTATCCAGGAGAAGGAGCAAGAAGGGGCGTGGAGGAGCTGGAAGCCCCTTTCAAGACAGCGGGACCCTGAGCCTTGACCCCAAGAGAAGAAATGTGAAAACAAACTCATCTTCAATTAAGAGAATAAGCAATTGGGTCACAAGTGTCTGATTGTAAAGGCTGCTGAGAGCCTGAGAACCACGATGGAAGAAGAATAGACGGCAGCCCCCACGCCCTCCCTGGAGCCTCTCAGAACCAGCCAATTAATGGGGATTTTAGTTCTCAGGGAGATGGTGAAGCCCTCCACCCTCCCTCTGGGGAAGTTTATACAAAATTCGACAGCTTGCTATTTTAATTGAGAACAGAAAGCTAGTGCAGGATCCAAGATCTCAGGGAAACAAGGAAGTTTGTCTAAAATAATCGTCGTTTGGTACTTGACCTCTTGGTGCTGAAGCATGCCAGGAGGGCAGAAGTGTTTGCTCTGTTGTTGGTTAAGCAGGAGTCAGATTCCTTCCTCCAGGGCGACCTCTTACAGGTACACATCAGCTTTCATTGCTTGGTCTTAACAGACTCCCAAGATTAGGCCTGAGAGGATAATACAGTTTTACGCCAATCGCAGGACGCAGGAAGGAGGTACCACCTCATCCTTTGTCTGCTCTTATAGCCTCAGCCAGCGAAGTCAATGAAATAAAGAGTGATGTTGCATTTTTAAGACAGCTTGAGGGACAGGTGTAGCCTGACAGCGTATGTGTGTATTTGGAGTTACTGGGAAGGCAATGTGCACACACCCACATAAACCTATTAAAATCTGCTTGCACCCCTGAAGTCACTGATCACATTTCAGGGTCACCATGGCAAGGTAGTGTCTGGGACCTCAATTGTTCTGATTCCTGGACTACATAATCAGAAGGACATTGCTCACTCACAATCAACAGGGTCAGGCTTTCCAGTGGGGGGAGTAAAGGACATTCGTATCTAAATATTTATTTGGGTTTTATGATCACTTGTCACCTTGACACAGGAATAAATACACAAAGCAAATCACCTGGGGGCTGAAATAATAGCTTAGTCAGAGACCTAAGCTACAGTGCAGTGAATGAATTAAAATTCTAGTAGTCATAGAGACAGCTGATTCCAATCAGCAAGGTTCACATCGATGCCAAGGATGTTGGCCCTTCTGCACAGGAGCCAGTGAACTGGGAGGGAGAAGGCATTTGTTACACCGTGTTGCCCATACCCCTGGCTGCAGTGCTATCCTGGACATCTGAGTGTCAACATGAAGGGGCCAGTGGGACGACCTTGAATAAATTTACTCATGCCAGTGGCTATTTCCCTGTAGAATAGCCGAGCATCATTCTCACAAGTCTGTTGACTCAAAGTTGCTTTCAGTTTCCTGAATACAATTTTAAAACATTGACTTTCTTTAGAGATGTCCCAGTCAACTGGGAAGACAAAATAGCACTTTAAAAAGACATTAAGTTCATATTTACATGAACCATCATGACAGCCTGGCAAAGCATGACTGTCTGTAAAGTACTATATATTTTTAAGAGTGCTCATAATTTACGTTTTAAAATTTTCTTTCTACACATTTACACTATATAATGGAAAGTTCCAATATTTATAACAGAACAGCCATGACCTGCTAGCTAAATGGTATGCAACGTTCTATAAATTACAGTCTGAAATTTGTCCTAATGTTCAAGTATTTCTGTGACAGATTTTCCTCCAAGAAAAATTGGAAGGAAATGGGAAAAGGTATAATCTGTTATAACTGTGTTAAGGTCATGACTAGAACATTACTCTCAAGGTACTTGAGGTGGCAAATGGGAGGATATTTATTTGGTGGTTTATTCTACTAAGCTTAGACTTTTCTTATTTTTATAGACCCAAGTCAACAACTATAGGCATCTCAGTAGACGTATCAGGCAGTACTCTGAAAATGTTGTTCAAGATAACATAAGTTCACTCCCCCAACATCCCTGCCTGACACGACATGTTTCCCTCTTCTGGTTCTAGTCTCTCTGGGGTCAGACTCACCTCGAGTAGGGGAATTTCTCAGCTTGCTTAAAGCTAGATGTGATGATGTAAATAAGTTTTGGTGACGACTGTAATTGCAAATGCTCTGTGCTATCTCTTGGTAAATGTCCTTTTAAAGAGGTGGCCCCTGCACCTTCTTGCCACTTGCTTCCAACTTTCCTTTTGAGATGTGATTCTGGGCTGGGTGCAGTGGCTCATGCCTGTAATCCTAGCACTTTGGGAGGCTGAGGTGGGAGGATCATCTGAGTTCAGGAGTTTGAGACCAGCCTGGACAACATGATAAAATCTCATCTCTATTAAAAATACAAAAAATAGGCATGATGGCAGGCACCTGTTACTTGGGAGACTGAGGCAGGAGAATCACTTGGACCCAGGAGGTGGAGGTTGCAGTGAGCTGAGATAATGCCACTGCACTCCAGCCTGGGTGGCAGAGTGAGAATCCATCTCAGAAAAAAGAAAATAAAAGAAAGGAAAAGGAAAGGAAAGGAAACCAAAAGAAAAAGAAAAAGAAAAGAGAAAAAGAAAAAGAAAACAACAGTGATTCTGGTGAGGAAAAGACCTCTGGGAACATGTGGAGGGCCCACCCCTGGGGCATGAAAGAGCAGAATAGCCTGAGTCTATGATACCTGCTGTGGGTTGCTACCATCCAAACTTTGGTGTAAGGCAAAGGTTGGCAAAGTATTTCTGTAAAGGGCTAGAGAGCAGATATTTTGGCTTGCAGACAGCAGATATTTTGGTTTGCAGTCTCCTTCACAATTACTGGATGCAACTGCAATAGTGAAAAAGCATCCACAGATAATATATAAATAAATGGGTGAAGCTGGAATCCAGTAAAACTTTATTTTCAAAAACAGGCTGGAGGCTAGATTTGAGTGGGCATAGTTTGCTCACTCCATCTGTAAGGAATCTTAAAATATTGGTTTTGTTTGAGTTTTTATGGGTCTCTTTTACTGACAGTCAAAGCTAATCCTAACTTCTCAGAGTCCTCATCACATGGTTATTTATAGTGTAGACCTTTTCCTTTTCTTTCTCTCCTTACCCTTCTGGAGTCTCCCTGCCTCTCTCTTTCTAACACACCTACTTTCTCTTTCTCTCATCTCTATTCATTTTTATTGTCTTTAGCATATTTATTTCTTCCTTACTACTCCTGTGCTTTATCAGCAGTAGCCTTGGTCATGCCTTGATTGCAGGAGTCTAAGGAAATTGTGGAATGAAAAATATATTAAATGTGCCAAGTCTCCCTGAATTTAGACCTCTCATACACATGTAACCTTTTTCCTTAAGTATTTTGTTTCCAAAAGGCTACATATTGCCATTCAGAAGGTAAGAACTCAAAAGAAAAGCAAACTCTTTCATAGAGAAAATGAGCAGGGAACTATCTATGCACAGTGTGTCACCCTTGGTCTGGATGTGGCTTTTTGAGATATAGTGCAGTTCTTAGCTCCTGACTGTACTAAATAAAACATTTAAAATACACAAAGTAAGGCACTCAGAAATCTCATCCATCTCCAACCAAAATAAACTCTCCTGTTCTAGGATAATTTTGTCCCCAGTAAACTGAGTTTTTTCCCCATTCTGTATTGTTTGTACAGAAAGAACATTTCATTGGAAAAAGGCAATCAAGTTTTATTTGCTGGCTAGAGAACTGAGGCGACTTTTCATTCTAAGTGTACCTTTCTCCTGAACGATAGAAGGCATGGGGTTTTTAAGGACTAGATGCAGAGTGGGAGAGGAATGTTAGCGTGTGTAGGGTGGGATTTTAGACCATAGGCTCAATTTATAAACATTTGTCTTTACATATCACATATACAAAATGGTAGAGATTTTCCTTCAGGGCAGAATTTTAGCATTATAATAATATGTTAATGATGTGAAGGCAAGTAAGGGGTCTCCTTTTCCCATGTTTGCCGTTTTTTGGGGTCTTATCATCCTGTAGCATGTGGTCAGGGTTTAACAAGCTCTGGTACCATCTCAGGTCATCTGGTTCCTCTAAGCAGCCATGTCTATAAATAAAAAGATTAAAGAAAAAGACAGTAAAAACGAAGAACCCTCCCCAGTTATGCCATCAGGGCTGCCCTGATACCATTTCATTCATATATCTAGTGCAGTCTCAAGCTGGCTTCTCTTCCTCTCTTGTTCCTCTTATCAGATGGGAACATAGATGTGGACCTCACCATGGTAAACTGATGATTGCTCTGCTTCTGACTTGTTAACAAATGTTATTTGACCAAGAGATGGGGGGTACACAGACTTGAACATTTGCATTTGTTGATAATTATACAATTTGCTTATATTTTCTTTTCAATTGTTTCATCATCAAAATTTGACTAAAGTATTTGTATATAAAAATCCAACGTAAAATCCAACGTTTTGGGCAGACTCAGGAGTGGAGGGCCCCAACTGTAGGCTCCGTGGGGACAAGAGGTGGGTCTCCTCCATTCACTATTGTGTGTACATCATCACACTCCTGGGAGTATGGAGTTGATTCCTGATAGATTTGTGCCCAATGAATAAATAAACCAACTGATGAAATAATTCAATTTGCAGGCCTTGTCATTACTTTTTTATGCCCAATGTTAGGAGAAAATAACTGTTCTAAAAATATTATAATAATTATTTCAAAATCACAATGAAAGTAGCATATGACAAGACAGATCAGTGAAGAAAATATTTCCAGAGATTTGACATTTAACAATGAAAAATAACTTTTTAGTAAGATTAATTTTATTAAAACATAACAGTGTCATATATGTTAATTATATGCTCCATTAAATTTTTCTCAAAGGTAAAGAATCTCAGGTCTTATGAATATCTCAAAATGAGTTCGAAAAATAAAATAAAAGGAAAAAGCAAATGGAGAATTGATGACACATCTTTCAAATATGTTCACAGATCTTAACTATGAACCAGTCTCTCAGTATAAAGATGTTACTCTTATGCAAAAGAGCTGTAGGTGTGTTATTTGCTTTAGTTTAGTGTATTATTGAATAGAGATGATGACACATGAAGACGACTTTTTAAAATGGTAAATTACATCAACTTTTAAGGAAGATTAATACTTTTTTTTAAAGTTCTGGGTACATTTTCAAGATGTGCAGGTTTGTATGCCACAGTGGTTTGCTGCACCTATCAACCCATCACCGAGGCATTGAGACCAGCATGCATTAGCTATTTTTTCTAATACTCTCCTTCTCCCTCCCCATCCCCTGACAGGTACCAGTGTGTGTTGTTCCCCTACATGTGCCCATGTGATCTCATTGTTCAACTCCTACTTATAAGTGAGAACACGCAGTGTTTGGTTTCCTGTTCCTGCTTTAGTTTGCTGAGTATAATGGCTTTCAGCTTCATCCATGTCCCTGCAAGGGACATCCTTTTTATGGCTGCATAGTATTCCATGGTGTATATGTAGTACATTTTCTTTATCCAGTCTGTCATTGATGGGCATTTGGATTGATTCCATGTCCTTGCTATTGTGAATAGTGCTTCATTGAACATTATGTGTGCATGTATCTTTGTAATAGAATGATTTATATTCCTTTGGGTATATACCCAGTAACGGGATTGCTAGGTCAGATGGTATTTGTGGTTCTAGATTTTTGAGGACTCGCCACACCGTCTTCCACAATGATTGAGCTAATTTACATTCTGACCAACAGTGTAAAAGCATTCCTGTTTCTGCACAACCTTGCCAGCATCTGCTGTTTCTTGACTTTTTAATAATGGCTGTTCCAACTGATGTGATGTATCTCATTGTGGTTTTGATTTTCATTTATCTAATGATCAGTGATATTGAGCTTTTTTTTCATATGTTTGTTTGTGCATAAATGTCTTATTTTGAGAAGTGTCTGTTCATAGTTTTTGACCACTTTTTAATGTTTTTTTTTTCTTGCAAATTTGTTTGAGCTCCTTGTAGATTCTGGATATTAGACCTTTGCCAGATGGATAGACTACAAAACAATTGAAAAGAAGAGACTCCTCCCTAATTCATTTTATGAGGCCAGCATCATCCCAATACGAAAACCTGGAGAGATACAACATAAAAAGAAATCTTCAGGCCAATATCCCTTATGAACATCAATAAAGATGAATTTTAAAGAGAAATACTAGTGTCAACAGAAAGTTACAGATAGAGTGTCAGGATGATTTTGATGAGCACAAGTTAAGTTTGTCAGGATTCTCACATGTAAGTTTTTGAGTTATAATGCAAATTTAATGAATAAATCAGTATTTAACTTAAATCTTTAAAGCATGTGAATGATTTAGACAGAAAAGGTGTGGATGAGGAGAAGACTAAACAAAGTCACAAAGATCCTTGACTAGCATCTGAGATTGGTTCCTCCCAAGGCTGAGCCAGAAACAAAGGCTTGGGTGGTGCTTCCAGGATGCACTGGGGGGAGGTGTGAGGAGAAGAAGGACCCAACTCCACCGGGGCTTCTGAGAGACTGGGAAGTACAGGTTCCAGAAGAATCTGGGGGTTTATCCCCCAACTCTCTTCCATTTTTGGAGAGGGCTGCTCCTAGAAATGTTAATTCCACAGCAACTTCAGCCTGCCCTAAGACCTGCAGTGAAGACCCTCAGGCAGGGAGTGTCCAAGGTTAAAACAAGCTTCATTTACAAGACTTCTGAGTGCAGAGGTTTCATGAGTAGAGAGTCAATAGTGTTTGCTGTTGCTGTAGCAATCTTCTAAAAGCAGTGGAAGTTTTCCAATGTTTTTAGAATATTTAATTTTTTGTGTTTTTTTGTTTTTGTTTTTTTGAGATGGAGTCTTGCTGTGCCACCCAGGCTGTAGTGCAGTGGCATGACCTTGGCTCACTGCAACCTCCACCTCCCAGGTTCAAGTGATTCTACTGCCTCAGCCTCCCAAGTAGCTGACAACCCTGCCCAGCTAATTTTTTGTATTTTTAGTAGACATGAGGTTTCACTATGGTAGCCAGGATGGCCTCGTGACCCACCCACCTCAGCCTCCCAAAGTGCTGGGATTACAGGTGTGAGCCACCATGCCCAGCCAGAAGATTTAATTTTTAAAGAAATATAGGAAAAATACTTTTAAAAAGCAAGGGGCATTGATCGTTGTTTTTAATTGAAGAAAGACACACATTCTAGGGATGTTCACTCTTAATTCTTTATAGATTACCTAAAGCTCAGGTTCCACAGGATCAAGGTTATTTCCCAGAAATATAACTGTATGAAAAAAATTCAACAAAATTCATAAGAAGTTTACAGGATCCAAACTCTTTACATCATAGAGCATAAAATATATTTAAAAACACTAAGCATGTAAAAGCTTAGGGAAATTGAGCAATAGGAAGAAGAAAAGAATTCAATAGCACACACACAGAAGATATGGATGTGGGATTTAGCAAGCATAGATACTAAAAGAGCCATTGTTCTGTTGAGGCATTCATGGAAAAGGTGCACAGAATGGGTGAGCAGAGGGGGAATCCCAGCAGTGGCATGTTAACAATCCTGTCAAGGAAGAGAATGCTTTATGGGGACCTAAAAGTCAACATTGGCCAACCCAGAATTAATCATTCATTCACCCAACACACATTTTCCCAGGGTCTATTCTGTGCTAGCCACTCTTCTAGCCATGGGGACCCAGGACCCCTGAATAGTTCACATTCAGGCAATATGTAATTAAATAGAAAATATAATGTCAGTCAATAATTTCATATTCTGTAGGAAAAATAAATAAATAAATCATAAAGATAGAGATTTGCAAGGGATGCTATTTCAGATAGCAATTTCTTGGAGGCAGAAAAAGCTCTTTCACCATTGAGGACCAGCAGACAGGTATGGAAGACCAGTGAGTGAATGGTGAGAGATTAAGCCAAACAAGAGTTGGAGACACAAGGTCATTTTTATTCACTCATACCTCTGAGAAGGATGTTTCTGCATTGCCAAGGTAATGTCTTCACCTACACCTAGGACTGAACGAAGGTGCACAGAATGGGTGAGGAGTTGTGATTCCTCCATTCAATCTTGTGTCTACAGCACCAGATCCCTGGGAGGGGGTCTACTCTCTCAACTTCTCTGGGACAGGAGTATATATTGTAAGTTACAGGTGGATACTTGGGCCCAATACAAACACAAGGAGGATTCAGGGGTTGGGGTTTTGGAGAGGAAAGCTCCTGTCCCCACTTCTCCATCCAAGCCAGGAAACCTTAGGGATCAAGCAAGCAGTGAGTGGGGCATATTTCTCTTCAATGTCAGTTAAAGTGAAAATGGACAATCAGAAATGTAAAAAAAATGCTCACTGGGACCCAGGACAAGGAGAATCAATTTTTTAAAAAATCAATGTACAGATTTATTAGTTTACACAAAAAATATGGTCAAAGTCATTAACTTTTGAGTTATTTTTGAAAGTGTTTCATAAAAAACAGATGTAGTTCTTCGGAGGAAAATTCATGCTTCTGGTAAAAATGAAGCATGTTTAATTTCAAACCTTCTGGTTTGAGTTGTCTAAGTTAAGAATGACTGCATCTTTCATATTTTCAGGACACCTTGCTTGTTATCTCCCTTTCCTCCTGCTAACCCCTCTCCCACCAACACAAAATCCTATGCTGCCTCCAGACACTAAAGCCACCCACGTTCAACCAACACAGGCAACTGAAAGTTTTCAAGAGATAAGAGGAGGAGGAAGGGAGATGAACATCCCCTCCAAGAAATGCACACTCTGAAGGTTAAAGAGAAAAGAGAATGAAACTCACCACTTTCAGTTAATTCCCCTCTCCTTTCCTCATCCATTTCCTTCACCAGCTATACCATTTTGAGAACAAATATCTGAATCTGACAGCAAGGGATGGTCGTTTTCTCAGAGCCAAAAATAATTGGTTCAGGGAAAGAAAGATGGGACGTCATTCAGAACAAGAAAAGGGCATGGTCT
This sequence comes from Macaca fascicularis, assembly GCF_037993035.2. NCBI lineage: Eukaryota > Metazoa > Chordata > Mammalia > Primates > Cercopithecidae > Macaca > Macaca fascicularis. The sequence continues at coordinate 4,387,676 of NC_088380.1, forward strand.
GCTCTTCATTCCAAACTCAGCACCATCTTACACAGATTCTCTAGTAGAAACATTAAGGTTAGACTTTCCAGACATCATCCTCAGAGAACAAAGCAGGAGACACACCTGTGGCATAGAAAATAAAGTGTCTGCCACAAAGATTATGCATGAGTTATTTAATAAAGTAGATATAATACAGAAATACGTACTTGTAGTTATCTCACAAATCTGTATCTTGGCTCTTGGTGAACCTACTTGAAGCACAGTTATGATTTGTTCATGCTTATTTTGTGCCTTCTTCAGGCCAGAGTCTGTATCACATCATGGAGAGCTCTGGAAAATGGTATTAAAAATTCGCAACAAGCTGGCCGTTTTGTTTGTAGAAAGAGGAGAGCCTCCCAACAGAAGTCCATTCTCTAGAGAAGGTTGGTTGTCTTGGTTCTGATGAGGCCACTGTGCTAAAAGAAGCGTTTTGGTTACATAGGATAGATTAGAACATTTTTAATTTGCTCTTGGGGAAGTTTATTCTCAAAGTTCAGCCTCAGAGGCGTCCTATCCTTGCAAAAGTTCCATGTGTTCTAAATCCTCAACTGTTCCTTGGCACTGTAAGAACTTTTTAGATGCTGTCTTCTAGAGGCAAGCTGCTACGGCAAGTTGTAGATTATATGTGAATATTAGACAAGTTAAAAATGAAAAAAGATAAAGCAAATAGAAAACCCAACTGGTTATTGGAAAATTTAATTAGTTATTTCCTCTGCCTCTCTCTCCAGCTGTGTGACAGGACAATTCCTTTAACCTCTCCCAGTCTATTGCTACTTGATGAAAGCAAGTGGTCTGTGAATCTAAATCTCCCAGAGTATTTTTGGCCATAAAATTGGAACTTAGAACTCCATGTGCACAGGGTTCTTGCTAACACTAACCTCTGATGGCTCTCTATTTTCTCAAACTGTAGATAAATTTCCCACAACTCTCAACTGTCTTACAGCTGTTTAACACAAGACAAGCCCTCTGATCATTTTTCCTTTGTCATCACTCAAGACTGCCTGATGAAAGCAGAGCTTCACCTCTGGATGCCCAAGGAGATAGTTGCAACCCTGAACAAGGACACATGCCTTCTGGTGTTTACCAGAGATCCTTTGTGTAGATTCTGCCTCTCTGGTTCTTGAATTGTTGTAAAATATAACGTAGGATCTGTCTTTTCCGTTTTGTCCCAATTTTGTATCTATGAAAGTAAAGTCTGTGACCTTTACAGAACCCTAGAGAAATGGAAAAGCAAAATGGCATCCCATCCATGGTCCAGATCATATTTTTGTCCCTCTTTATAGGCATAAACTTATATTTTACATATTTCTAAAATTACAAAATTCTCTTGATTTTTATTCTATGAAGAGATTTTATAGCTTTCAAAGATTAACTTTTCTACTCTATATATTCATTTTTGTAAAAATTCTAGTTTCTCAGGACTTGCTTGAATCTCTTCTGATGTATTTCTCGAACCATCAAGAGCTTATGGTCAAACGTTGCAAAATGCAAACAGATTATTGTAGGTTTTCAAAGTGACAAGTTATTTTTAGACACACGATTCATTTCATACATCTAAATGAATGTGACAAAGAAAACAACACAGCCCAGGAAATGAAAACAGAAAACCTAATGCATAACAGGTATTATTGCTAATGAAAGTTTGGCAAGCCTGTGGACAGACAGTTGAACAGAGTAGACGCAATCAAATTGATCATGTCTTTGTCACCTAATTATTTTAGCCTATTTATGATATGAAACATAGTAATCATGATTTAAAGTAAAATGACAAATTATGCATGTTAAATTTTGTGTATAGTACTGACATAGTCAGTGTGTCAGTAATTATTGGCCCTATAGTCCCTTGTGGGAATAAAATGTAGGTGCACTTCCTACATCTTTGCTATTTGCGACTTTTCAAATCATTACACATTCATAACAGAAATTGCCCAAGTTCAGTAAATTGAGTATCATTTCCCTTCTCTCCTCACATGAGCTGAACCAGTTTTATCTCTTTGGGGGAAAGCAGTTCCATTTACATTTGCCGTTTCAAATGTATAAAAGCTTCATGTCAAGAAATCCATTTGCTCTTTAATAAAAGTTATCATAACGTCTGGAATGCTTGATTTATGGAGAGGCTGCCGTCACCTCAACGGCTTGATGCTTTTCTCTTCCCACTGGAAACCCAAGACAGGCCATGACATTTACACTAGGTCAGAATAATAATGTCACTCCAATCACCTTCCTTGACAACAGCCCATTTGTCTCATTTAAATAATGAGCATGATTGGTGGAAATTGCAGGCTGTAACCTTAACACACTGAGAAAATGACAAACACAACTGCAGTGAGTAGTAAGCCGACCACTGACGGGGATCACGGCCTCCTTGCTGCAAATACTGGTCTTATAGTTACTTATTTAACCTTCGCAAAGCAGATTGGATAACAGTCCAGATGGTTATGAGACAGAAAAATGAAAATGTTTTGCTAAACATGTTCTGATAAGGGGCCCTGCTTCTCCATGGTGGTGCCCTTCTGATTGGGTGCTGCCCAATCAGACACAGCCTACCAAATGTCACCCCCACGAAGCACACAGCAGGACAACAGATTACCCTGAGATCACCTTCATTTTGCAACTGGCAAAACTGTAGAAGCCAAACCACACTGCTGTGAGCAGAGGGCATCCCATTGCCCTTACAAATGCCTTCTGTAAAGGGTGTCACAGAGGTGGTCCCTGGGCCAGACACTGGGCAGGGCCTGGCTCCAGTGAGGAGCTGTGGAAGAGGCTCCCTGTGTGCCTTGGGATAGAGGGTGTGGGCAGAGGATGGCGCTGGTGAGAGGGAGAAACGAAAATTAATGCAGGAGGAATGAAACGGGAACTCCTTTTGGGGGTAAAGGTATTGAAATACGAAACAGAAAACTTACCTTCAGTGGGCTTGGAAACGAAATAAAAGTTCTTCTCCTGCAACTTTTTCTGGAGGGTGCAGTCAAAATGAGCATTGTTTTTGCAGAAGACCTGAGGGCATTGCGACTTAATAAGAGAGGCTGAGAAAGATGAATTCACTAAGTCCATTGAACTGATTTTTATTTTTATGATTTTAGAACGGGCTCCCCTATTATCTATCAGCCAAGTGGCTCATCCCAACCATCAGAACCCCAGGTCTGCAGAGCTCATCCAGGAATGTGTGAGTCCAGTTCAAGACTTCTCAGTCCTGGGTTTAAGCAGGTGCTTGGACCCTCTGAGCCCCAACCTCCCTTTTGTGAAATGGACCCATTCGAGTTGGCAGGACAGAGCATCTGAGACAATCAAATCATCTTATGCCAGACTCCAAACAGAGGGGCTCGCAATTTTGGTTTTCTCTTCTCTCTCTCTCTTGTTTTTTTCTTTGCCTTGCTGTCTATTTGCATTGACAACTGGCATCTGCTCTGGAAATCTCTTCAAGGTCACTTTTTGCAACTAGGCACAGCTTGGCTGACTTGGCAACTTTCTTAACATCTTGATAACCTTGACATCAACCATCTCTCTCTTTCTTTGAAACTGTGAAACTATCATGGCTGTGACAGTGTAAGTCACATCTTAGGTGATTCACTGAACCTCTCAGGGCCTTTTATAGTAATTTAAAAAACTCTAGAAACATTTACTTATTGTGAATTGTTTTAAGGATTAAATGAAAGAATGGGCATTGGAGCAGACTAAGAGCAGACGTGGAGGCTGCTCAGTGGGTGGCTTAGACTCCTCTCCTTCCTGGACTGCTCCTTTCTCCTCTTTTCTCTTCCCAGACAACCCAGTTTCTAGAGGTTTTGCTGATTCATGCTCATTCGTCACAGGTATGTCCTTAATCTCTTTCTCCTCTGTGTACTGATCCTTCTTATGAACTTCATCCTCTTTCCAGGTGTCCATTAGGAACTTGAGAAGTTCATCACAACTTGGAATATCTTTTCCACGATTTGACCATTCATTTCCGCCCGGCAGCTGCATGGATTTCCTCCGCTATTCTACTTATAGATTCATACTCATAGTTCAAAATTTGTTAGTCCATCCATATGTCACTATTTAGAGACAGAAATTCCTTCTCTGTAGTTTCCAATGTTGCTGATAGAATAAGTATCCTCTCAGCTTCTGGTCACCACCCACAGTAAAATGTCTTTTTGCCCAAGTTCTCCTTCCCGGGGTCAGTTGTTCACCATACCCACTCTATTAGCAGCCACAATGGGCACGTGCTAGGGGCTCAACCTCAGAACACTTGCATAAAGGCCTTTCTGGGGCCTGGTTCTTGCCTCATGCCCACTGTCTCTGGAGTTAATGTCTTTTCTTGAACATGAGTACTATTTGGCCCAAAGCATTTCATAGATAGTCCCTCTCTTGGTGCTTGAGCTGAGAACCTTAACCTGCTTTTAAACTTTCTGGAATTGAACTCCAGTTGTCCCCTTGCCTCATCTGCCACCCCCAGGTGAAATGCTTTAAACCTAAAGCATTGGCCTCATTCAATTTTCTACAGTAATTTTTTTCATATGGCCTTTGGCTCCCATCCTGGGGTCTTGGACATTGCTTTGAATCTTTTTTCATGCTTAGTAGGAGCCCAATAACTACTAATAGATGGGAAGGAAGGAAGAGAGGAAGGGCAGAGGGAGGAAGAAAAAAGTGAGCCACGTAACGACATCTGTAGGAGTATTGCCTCTGATGCAATGTGGGGTCAGCACTGGTTCACATCCTCAGCCCCTCAGCAGACCAGCGACAAAAACTGGACTCATTTGTGATGTCATCATTTGCCTACATGGGCATGGCAATGAGAAAATTACTTATGTATTTTAAAAATGAAATGGGCCAGGTGCGGTGGCTCATGCCTGTAATCCCAGCACTTTGGGAGGCCAAGGCAGGCGGATCACAAGGTCAGGAGATTGAGATCATCCTGGCTAACATGGTGAAACCCCATCTCTACTGCAAAATACAAAAAATTAGCCAGGCATGGTGGCAGGCACCTGTAGTCCCAGCAACTCGGGAGGCTGAGACAGGAGAATTGCATGAACCTGGGAGGCAGAGCTCGCAGTGATCTGAGATTGTGCCACTGCACTCCAGCCTGGGCAACAGCCGGACCCTGCCTCAAAAAAAAAAAAAAAAAAAAAAGTAAAAAGCAAAAAGAAATGAAGTCTACTGAGAATCAGAATCAGTGCAGGGACTGATAGAACCCCTTTGCCCATTAGAGACTGGAAAGAATTTGAAGCTGTTTGTACCTGCTAAGGAAAACTAAGCCTAAGTGACTGATGAGAAAGAGAAAGATTTAAACAGAAAATAAAAAGGCATTTGTATCTTAAATAAAATTGTTGTCATGCCTGCCTGGCATGAAAAGAAGAATCATTGCCACTAGAAATCTGATAAAATTTTGGCATGGAGATTTCCAAGTCTGTGTATGAATACCCTGGCCTACAGCAGCCAGTGCCATGGCAGGCAGTTTACACAACAGGAAAGCTATGTCATCTTAAGGCCAGCCATTGGGTGTGGGTGTTTTCTTCCTGTAACTGGTTATTTGCAAGCCCTTGATTTAGTGTTTATATCCTGACTACTTCTTCTAAGTAGTGACCTTTGATAGGAATGTAAAGTAATCCTACCTGCTTAGTGATTTCTGACTGATTCACTGTTAAATCATCCAGTCTTATTGAATGATTATAATATCCATGGGACTAAAGAGGATCCATTATATTCTGCACACACCTTATTTTATGAATATTGTGGAATTTGTAAACTGAGGTCACTCTGCCCCCTAACAGTAGACTTTAAAACAGAAAAATAACTGTGTTATAAAACATAATTAATTAGGGGCCAGGCATGGTGGCTCACGCCTGTAATCCCAGCACTTTAGGAGTCCGAGGTGGGTGGATCACGAGGTCAGGAGATCGAGACCATCCTGGTTAACACAGTGAAACCCTGTCTCTACTAAAAATACAAAAAAAAAAAAAAAAAAAAAAAAAATTAGCTGGGCGTGGTGGCAGGTGCCTATGGTCCCAACTACTCAGGAGGCTGAGGCAGGAGAATGGCGTGAACCCGGGAGGCAGAGCTTGCAGTGAGCAGAGTGAGCAGAGATCGTGCCACTGCACTGTAGCCTGTGTGACAGAGCGAGACTCCATCTCAAAAAAAAAAAAAACCCAAAACATAATTAATTAGTATGTGGTTATCCAAATAAAGTCTGCATCTCCTTGCAAAATAACAGCAAGCTGACCCAACTTCCATGATGCACAATGATGCTGGTAACGTGGCACAGATTTAAACATGGGCCATGGGGATGTTGCCTTGCTTAGGGGAGCAGCTTCGTTTGTCAAAATCTCGATTGACTCAACTAGATAATGACATGTTTTAAGGATTAAGGGTAATGTAATAATATAACACACACAAAGCCTCCAGACATTACCTAAGATACACAGTGATGACCACTCAATGGTAGCTATTGTTATTAGGCATGGAGTGCTACTCTTGTCCCTTACATACATAAAGAACAGTGGTGAAATCCAAAGGCATTAAATAATGCAAAGCAGTTATGTTGGCCACCCAATGCAATGTGCTGACATCTGTAAAAATTACATCCCACAGCCTCACTGGACACACACGCAGGATTCTTGAGGACGTGGCTGACACTGTCTCCACAGGGCTGACGAGACTGGCTCCACAGCTCCACAGGACTGATGAGACTTGCATGCCAGGTAGAACGGGTAGAGCAGGATGGCAGAAAAGAAGACCCTACCAGTAATTTCCCCACTCCAGGAATACCAAATTCAACAACCATAGACACCCACAAAAAGCACCTTTATAAGAACCAAAAATCAGGTGAACACTGATCAGCAGTGTTCACAATACCTGCTGTTAACTTCATATTGCTGAAAGAGGCACTGAAGATGGTAGAAAAGACAGTGTTTAATTGCCCATGCCACCCCTTTTATTCAAAGGGAGAATAACAGAACTTCCCAAACTTAGACAAAGATATCAATAACCAAATACAAGAAGGTTATAGAACAACAAGCAGATTTAACCAAAAGATGACTCCTTCAACGCATTCAAAAATCAAACTCCAAAATGGCAAGGATAAAGATAGTGATATGCTTTCCATCTGTGTCCCCACCTAAATCTCATGTTGAAATGTACTACCCAGTACTGGAAGAGGGCCTGGTGGGAGGTGACTGGATCATGGGGTTGGAGTTCTGATGAATGGTCTAGTACTATTCCGTTGGTACTATGTCACAACAGTGAGTAAGTTCTTGTGAGATGTGGTTGTTTAACAGTGTGTAGCATCTTCCCCATCTCTCTCTTCCTTCTGCTCTGGCCATGTGAAGTTCCCCATTCCCCAATTTGCCTTCTGCCATGACTGGAGGCTTCCTGAGGTCTCCCCAGAAGCAGAAGTTGCTATGCTGCCTGCGTCGCCTGCAGAACCATGAACTAATTCATCGTCTTTTCTTTATAAATTGTCCAGTCTCAGGTATTCCTTTATAATAGTGCAACAACAGACTAATACGGAAAGGATCCTAAAAGCAGCGAGAAAAAATAAACAAATAATATACAATGAAGCTCCGATATATCTGGCAACAGACTTTTCAGTGGAAATCTTACAGGTGGGGAGAGAGTGGCACGACATTAATTTAAAGTGTCTAAGGAAAAAAAAACTTTTACCATAGAATGGTATATCCTATGAAAATAACTTTCAAACATGAAGTAGAAATGAAGACTTTTCTAGACAAACTAAAGCTGGGAGATTTCATCAACACCAGAACTGTCCTACAAGAAACGCTAAAGAGAGTACTTCAATCAGAAAGAAAGGGATGTTAAAGAGCAATAAGACATCATCTCCAGGTACAAGTATCACTGGCAGTAGCAAGTACACAGAAGAACACAAAATATTATAACACTGTAACTGGGCTCTGTAAAATACCCTTATCTAAGGTAGAAAAAAACTAAAGGATAAACCAATCAAAAAAAAAAAAAAAAAAAACTACAGCAAATTTTCAAGACATAGACAGTATGATAAGATATAAATAGAAACAACAAAAAGTTAAGAAGTGGGGAGGCAACTGTAAGGTTTTCATTAGTTTTCTTCTTGCTTGTTAGTTTGTTTGTGCAAGTAGTGTTAACTTGTTATCAGCCCAAAATAATGGGTTATAAGACAGTAATTGCAAGCCTCATGTTAACTTTAAATAAAAAAATTAAAACGGATACATGAAAAATAAAAAGCAGGAAATTAAGTCATACCACCAGAAAAAAAATCACTTTCACTAAGAAGAAGGCAAAGGAAGGAAAGAAGAAAGACAAGCCCACAAAACAACCAGAAAACAAACAACAAAAGGAGTATATCCTCACTTACCAACAATAATGTTGAATGTAAATAAACTAAACTCTGCAATAAGAAGACATAGAGAGGCTAAATTGAGCAAGAAAAAAAGGAAAAACCAAAAATAAAAAAAGACCTGATTATCTGTTGCCTATAGGAAACACACCTTACCTGTAAAGACACACATATAAAGGAAATAAAGGATGGAAAAAGATATCCCATATCAATGGAAACTGAGAAAGAGCCAAAGCAGCTATACTTACATCAGACAAAATCAATTTTGAGACAAAAACCTATAAAATATTTTTTAAAAAGTCATTATATAATAATAAAGGGGTCAGTTTAATAAGAGGATATACCAAATGCAAATATATATGCACCAAACACTGAAGCACTCAGATGTATAAAGAAAATATTATTAGAGTTAAAGAGAGAGATTGACCCTAATACAATAACAGCTGAAGACTTCCACACCCCATTTTCAGCACTGGACAGATCTTTCAGACAGAAAATCAACAACACAAAAGGGTGACTATAGTAAATATATAATTTAATTGTATTTTTAAAAATAACTAAAAGAGTATAATTGAATTGTCTTTAACACAAAGGATAAATGTTTGAGTGATGGACACCACATTTATTGTGATGTGATTATTACTCATTGCATGCATGTATCAAATTATCTAATATAATCTATAAATATAGACATCTACTGTCTACCCACAAAAAATAAAAATAAAACATTAATTTAAAAAGAAAGAATTGCATGGTGGGTTCTGGTCAGAAATACAGTTATAATTTAGCTTTAAACAGTCTACTCTTTCACCCACTTTCTTGTTGCTAAAAGTCACAAAGCATGAGATACCTACCATTTGGATTCCCTAGAATCTCTGACATTAGAATCATAAGGCTTTTGTTTAAGGATCATTTAAGATGTGTTTCTGACTTGAAATTCCAGCAACCAGTTTGCAGAGCCCCCACCAAGGAATGGGATCAGAATGAGAAAGCAACTAAATTATCTCCTTGTCCCATGACTTCATCCTGCACTCTTCAGCCAGTCAACATCTCTATACTTTGACCCACTTCAAAACCCCTAAGCCTCCTAACTCCACATTCCCTGGGGAGTTGAATTTGGAGTTTCCTCTGATTTCCTCCTTTGGTGGCCCTATGATTAAACCTCTTTCTGTGCTGTCACCTGATGTCTCAGCATACGGATTTGCTGTGTGGATGGGGCAAGCAATCTATTACAGTTAGAGTGCCTTGATTTATTTTCAGTAAGCCAGTACTTACTAAAGGTTAAACAAATGAGTGGATGGATAGTGTTGCTCCATAGGCACTGAATCTGTAACTTGGAGACAGACCATCAAAACATTTTACAACTGGAATTTTCTCTCTCACCGTAACACTTTCTTGGCTGCACTGTTTTAGAGTTTAGAAGATTATTTCTATTGATTTGGAGAATGATCCCCAGTTTCTTGAAATTTGTGTGTAGAGTAGCATGATAGGAGTGAACAGTTGGAGATACTGATGTCACACTATGTTGATTACAGAACATATCAGACTCCTTCTGAAATCAGAAAATGACTAAAAAAAAATACAATTAATCTAAGCACTGCTTTTTTTTTTTTTTTTTTTTTGCCAGTCCATTCTAAATTTTGAAAAGTGTCTGGCAGTATCCTTGAAAAATCTGCATAAATCCTGAATACTTGTCTGCCAGATACTAGTAACTGAACGTGATCGTGAATGGTCATGATATTAAACGTCAAATATCAGGGTTAATTATGAGAAATCTGACAAAACCGTAAACTGTGTGCGGAGAGGGGAGGGAAGACACTGTCTTTTCTGACATTATAATGGTTCCAAAGCCTTTACACTGTCAATCAAAGGAGCTCCGAATGGCCTGGAATTCATTTGCCATTAGCTGCTCTGCTGTGGGAAGCAGCTACAGGATGCGCTGTTTTCAAATGGAAATATCGCTGGCATTTCAAAGACGTCATAGTATTGTTTTGTTTTTTCTTTAATGTATTGAAAACTACCAATATCTGCTGTTACAATGGGTCCTATCATCTAGTTTTGTTAAATGCTGTGATCATGGTAAAATAATGAAGGGTGTGCTAAGGTATGGATTTCAGCTGTGACCTATAAACCCAGGCCATTAGCATATGCGAGTGTGTCGTGTGCCATACTCGCTGTCAAGGCGCCTGGGCCCAGGTCTCCCTTAATGCAAGTCATGGTAATACGTATGGAGTTAGTCACTCTTCCACTGTTTTTTTTTTTGCTTCTGAAAATAATCTCAGCATCGTACATCCTAGCCGTGAGACTTCTCAGGATTGTTTTGCAAAGAAAATGGCTATTTTTTGTACAGAAGTGCCAATCAGAGAGACAGCTATCAACCTTATGTAACTAACCAATGCACTCCAGAAATCAGACTTCCCTGGGATTGTTCCAGTAAACACAGGAAAGCTAGAAATTATGTCTACTTTTTAAAGCAGTTTAAAACAAGTATGAGATGTCAAGTAATGCTCCTGGGATATGCAGCCTTCTGTCCAACACACATTCTTATGGCAATTAATTTATGTAATTTCAAGAGTGGATTCTTCCTCTCTGATGATCCTACAACTTCAGTAAAAAGCTTCAAAATGGCCACTTTTAAAGAAGGATGGAGCAGTCATTTCCTGGACATCCTAGTGGTTCTTTTGTGATAGCTGCAGGGTTGGCTTATCCTGCCACTCCTGGGAAAATGGTGAATCCAGAGAGAATCAAGAAGGGTTTCCAAAACATTGCATGTGAATGTAATGATAATGTGGTCACCTTCGAACGTGTGGAATGTCCCTAAAATAAAAAAATCACAATGCAACCAGACTACCGTCTTACATATCTCAACAACCTCATGGATCCTCCAGGTTTAGTTGGTGACCAAAAATTCACATCTCAAACTTCTAAAGAGATGCCAGAGAGGAGACTGGGAGGAAGGCAGCCCTGCATTCTGGGGTCGTTGACATCCCATAAGCGGCTGTGACAAGCTGTACCTTGTTCCTGTTCCTACATCCAGGTTTCAGCAGGTGCAGGGCTCTGCAGAGAGGCAACTGCAGCTTCCTACCTTCTCTTCAAGTTCTAGAGGAGCAGAGGCCTTGTCCCCAACCTCACCATTTGGCACTCCCATGTCTGTCCCTTCTTTCTCTGCTCTTCTGTTTCCTTGCAACATTTCATTGCAAACACATCTCTTAGTGGAAGGAAATAAAGATTAACAGGGAGTGCATCTTCAACCCTGCCATTTAATTTATTTGCATTCTCTATATAATTGATGCTGACTGGCCCAGTTCCATAAGGAGGGATAAATACAGCTTTTACAAGATGAAGAGAATGTCTTGAGACACCAGGTTGAAGTAATACCATAAGCAAGACTTTGTTGACGATGCTTACTGCGGGGAGTGTCAAAGACACTCAGTATTAGTGTCCCAACTGATCATTTGAAGACCAATCGCAGAAAACTCTGGAATATTTTAGAGAGGGAGTTTAATCAGCAGCACTTGAGATATTATTCAGGCCTTTAACACCTGAAAGATTGTACCATTTTTATACAAGAGCTACCCTCTTTCAACAAGGCTATTCCCTTGTGACCCAAGAAATGCATTTCTTCTACTGTAAGATTAGGTGAGTCTTTAGATAAATAATGTTCTAACCACAGCAGTAAATCCCCAGGCTTGCCTGGCTTCTTGAGGTCTTGTCATTCATGTCTGTCAAATGAGATTGCCTTAGGTCAGGCCTCTGTCAATATGGAAGTCCAAACTGTCCACTCAAAAACAAATGCCATAATACAAAATAAAAGCAGTTACTTCATTTTGCATAAAGCTTTTAAACTTCCAGACTGAGGAATGTGTTTTATTAGCTTATTACCCACCTGCCACTTCACACCGTATAACACCCTTTGCTGGAGAGAGCAATTAAACTGAGAATTCTCAAAGGATCACTTTAAGAAATGAATGTTCCAGTGCAAGGAAGTGAGGGAGATATAAATAGATGCTGCACAGATAGATGGCCACGTGTAGGTTTGCCTGTGTATCCCTGTTTCTTAATTCATAGATATGTGCAGATTTGTACACACACACATTTTTAAATGAAATGACGTGAAGTTGATCTCGAGATCAATAAGTACATTTCATTCTGTGAACTACTGAGTCAAATGCACTAATGCAATATTAGCTCTTATACGTTAAGGTTGATTTATTAGTCTCTTTATAAGCAACCGTGCTAATCTTGCACTTTATTCCAGTGCTCCATTTAATGTTAGTGAGTTTCAAAGTATAGAAGTGAACTGGCCTTTCTTTGGGAGGAGTTTGTTGATGGCCAGGATACACTCACCCACCAGTCAGTCAGGGTGAAGACTAAAAAGTGACACCCTCTTTGCCCACTTAAAATCTCTCACTGGGCCGGGCACGGTGGCTCACACTTGTAATCCCAGCACTTTGGGAGGCTGAGGTGGGCAGATCACCTGAGGTTGGGAGTTCGAGACCAGCCTGGCCAGCATGGTGAATCCTGTCTCTACTAAAGATACAAAAATTACCCAGGCGTGGTGGTGCATGCCTGTAATCCCAACTGCCTGGGAGGCTGAGGCAGAAGAATTGCTCTAACCCGCGAGGCGGAGGTTGCTGTGAGCCGAGATTGCGCCATTGCACTCCAGCCTGGGCGACAGAGCAAACCTCTGTGTCAAAAAGAAAAAAAGAAAAAAAAAAATCTCTCACTAACTAGAAAAGACTTTAGATATCATGGATTTCTCTGCAATTTCACCATACTTTAAGTAGAAGTTTTGAAGAAAAGAAAGGAAAATAGATTTACTCTGTGCCACAGTTGAGTCTAGCTTTCCACCTATTACTTCTTGTGAGTAATGAGTGACCCTTTTCTGTCTTCCGTGGAATTCAGGAGACAATGAAGACCATGGGAAGCACCAGCTCCTCCCTCTACCTGAGCCAAAGTTCACCTTTCTCTTTCAGTCAATTATTACCGCAGGAGTGTTGATTAAACAGCTGTAATCTCAATCCGATCCCCTTGCTCCAAGGGACATTTCTAACAATAATTGCATATCCGAGAAGAACACTCTGCTCTCAGAAGTTGCAGGCAATTTTTACCACAAAATGTTTTTAATCAGGAAAATGCTAAAATATAAGTGATTTTGTGTTTTTAATGTAATTTTCTTTGTCAGTTCATCTTAATAAGTCAATAGCCATCTTTCAAAACCCTGCCTGTTAAAATTGGAATTTCATTTATTTTCTAAGTGTGTCAGTCATTTTGTTTTGCAGGATCGGTAAACTAAAAATAAAATCCTAAGCCCCACAATCCCCCCGCCAACTGAGCAGACCCCCACTAGGCTAGGGCGACTCCAGAAAAACCTCACAACTTAGTTTCTGCCGTGACGGGACGGGAGATCAGACACACATTGTTATACCTCCTCCCTTGTATGGTTTTGACACAACAACTGACCATCATTAATGTTAAAATTGAGACCCTCAGACTGATAGAACAGACTCTTTGCAGCAATAAGGTACCAAATTATCAGCAGGACTTAAGGCCATGCCAAGCAAGGGTGAAGTCTCTTAAGCAGCCCTACCCTTAAAGAATAAATCTTGCTCTAATGGCCACAGATTTTTCTTTTTCTCTAGCAGCTAAACAAGCACTAGCCTTGGGATCAGCAAGATTAAAACAATTTGCAGCTCCACCCAACACTGACTGACTGACCCCTTGCCCCTGCTCTACCAGCCATTAACTGCAGCATTCACTGGACAAGAGACTGACTTCAATAACTTCCTCCTGATAAGAAGACCGCTGGCCAGGGACTGGTTCTGGCCCATTTACAGAGATTGTGCACTTGCGTGACTTCGTGTCCTGAAAAGACCTTTTGATGTGTAGGGCCTAACTGTAATACATTTAAATGTTACATCTCCACCCCGAAGTGAACGTGACTCGTAATGTTACATGCATGTTTGTTCAACACATATGTGTGAGGACTCCCTTCATGAATATTCATAGCTCCTCCTGTTACCTGTTAAATATGTATGTTTAGCCAGCCTAATTCAGCATAAAGCTTCTACCCCAGTCCCTACTCCTTCCATGTGCCTGTGTCTGGTCGTGGCTGGAGGCTGTGCTTCCCAGTCCATGGGAGGGCCACCTTGTGGACTGTAACCCTTTGCTCAAATAAAGTCTCCTCTACTTTTCTTCTTAACTTAGACATTTGTTTTAAGTTAACAAATCAACACATATTGTAAACAATCTCTTCCAACTAGAGTTTTTGAAGTTTTAAATAGACGTTGTTTTGTTATTTTATTTCCTTAGCTAATAATAATTTTGGGGACATTTCTCTTTGTAGTAACTATTTTAGCTATGGAAAAAAATGAATAATTGAAAAATAGGTGGTGCCGCTTTTCTGACAAACCTCATGTAAAATATGTACATATATATTTGAATTAAGTGAAACTGGCTAAAGACACAGAAATTTGAGTGCCTTCTTTAGTTCTTTCATTTGTATTTAATAAGGGGTGGTTTTTAATCCATTGCTTTTGGCATGAGAGGAAGAAAAAGGAAGAGGAGGAGGATGAGTAGGAGGAGGAGGTATGTGGAGAGAAGAGGGAGGTAAATGAGTGAGAAGTAATTGAACAGTTGTCAGTGGAAGAGCTTTGCTTTGCTTTTTGGTCACTCAGAAAGGAGTAAAAAACTAATCATGACCATTTCACTCCCATTACTCAAGTTGCTTAGAGAATCAAAACTTCCTAGAATGAAGGCAACTTTGCCCAAATTTCTTTAGAGTAAATTTCTTTGGCTCTGGCTACAAGTATGCAGACCTACAAATGCATTAGGTTTAGTGGGAGAGACAGCTCAAATGAATATGAGTAAGGTGATTTGTGGGAATTTGGGACCTTTTCCATGGTGCCAGAGACTGGAATATGTTGATAAGAGAAGCAGTGTACTAGCCTGTACTTGCTATGTCAGGTCTCCGTGCAAACACTGTGTGTACTCTTGGCCCCTTGGAATAGGAAATGCCTTCCACAAGGACGCTGTGGACACTGAAGTATGAAACTACTACAGTTGAATGTCACTGCAAAGGTTAAGAAACTCCTCACACAGAAAGGTTCGTGAAATGCATTCATAATTTCCCCTTGTGCTTCTCCTCTTCCTCCTCCATGTTCTTCTTATAAACCTGAATTGGAAAAAAAAAAAAAAGATAAAATTCGGTGGGAGAATGAACAATGTCAGTCAAAATACCTCCATTTCTCTCTGAGGAAGGGAAAGTTTCGTTTGGTTTCTGCTTTTTTTATTTCCATAGATTTTTTTTTTTATTTCCATGGGTTATTGGGGAACAGGTGGTGTTTGGGTACATGAGTAAGTTATTTAGTGATTATTTGTGAGATTTGGTGCATCCATCACCCGAGCAGTATTCACTGCAACTAGTTTGTAGTATTTTATGTCTCACCCCTTCCCACCCTTTCCCCTTGAGTCCCTAAAGTCCATTGTGTCATTTCTATGCCTTTGCATCCTCATAGCTTAGCTCCCACTTATGAGTGAGAACATACAATGTTTGGTTTTCTGTTCTAGTGTTACTTCACTTAGAATAATAGTCTCCAATCTCATCCAGGTTGCTGCAAATGCCATTAATTCATTCCTTTTTATGGCTCAGTAGTGTATATATATATATGTGTGTGTGTGTGTGTGTGTATATGTGTGTGTGTGTATATATATGTATATTTGTGTGTGTGTGTATCACAGTATTTTTATCCACTCATTGATTGATGGGCGTTTGGGTTGGTTTCACATTTTTGCCATTGAAAATTGTGCAGCTATAAACAAGCATGTGCTAGTATTTTTGCATAATGATTTTTTTTTTTTTTTTACTGCTGGGTAGATATCCAGTATTGGGATCAAATAGTAGTTCTATTTTTGGTTCCTTAAGGAATCTCCACACTGTTTTCCATAGTGGTTGTACTGGTTTACATTCCCACCAGCAGTGTAGAAGTGCTCCTTGTTCACCTCATCCATGCCAACATCTATTATTTTTGTCATTTTGATTATGGCCATTCTTACAGGAATAAGGTGGTATCACATTGTGGTTTTGATTTGCATTTCCCTGATCACTAGTGATGTTAAGCATTTTTAATATGTTTGTTGGCCATTTGTATATCTTCTTTTGAGAATTGTCTATTCATGTCCTTAGCCCCCTTTTTGTTCAAATTGCTTTTTTTCTTGTTAATTTGTTTGACTTTGTTGTATATTCTGGATATTAGTCCTCTATCAGATGTATAGATTGTGAATATTTTCCCTCACTCTGTGGGTTGTCCGTTTAATCTACTGATTGTTCCTTTTGCCATGCAAAATCTCTTAAGTTTAATTAAGTCCTAACTATTTATCTTTGTTTTTAATTTCATTTGCTTTTCAGTTCTTGGTCACAAAATTCTTGCCTAAGCCAAAGTCTGAAAGGGTTTTCCCCATGTTGTTTTCTAGAATTAGAATTTTTATAGTTTCAGGTCTTAGATTTAAGTCTTTGTTCCATCTTGAGTTGATTTTTGTATAAGGTGAGAGATGAGGATCCAGTTTCATTCGTCTACCATGTGACTTGCCAATTATCCCAGAACCATTTGTTGAATAGGATTTCCTTTCCCCCACTTTACGTTTTTGTTTGCTTTGTTGAAGATCAGTTGACTATATGTATTTGGGCTTGTTTCTGGGTTCTCTCTTCTGTTCCATTGGTCTATGTGCCTATTTTTATACTAGTACCATGCTGTTTTGGTGACTATTGCCTTATAGCATAGTTTGAAATCAGGTAGTGTGATGCCTCCAGATTTGTTACTTTTTCTTAGTCTTGCTTTGGCTATGTGGTCTCTTTTTTGGGCCGTAAGAATTTTAAGATTGCTTTTCCTAGTTTTTGAAGAATGATGGTGGTATTTTGATGGGAATTGTGTTGAATTTATAGATTGCTTTTGGCAGTATGGTCATTTTCACAATATTGATTCTACCTGTCCATAAGCATGGGATATGTTTATGTTTTCATTTGTTTGTGTCATCTATGATTTATTTCAGCAGTGTTTTGTAGATTCTCTTGCAGAGCTCTTTTACCTCCTTGGTTACCAAACCCAAACCTAGAAGAAAGGAAATAACCAAGGTCAGAGTAGAATTAAATAAAATTGAGAAAAAAAAATACCAAAGATAAATGAAACAAAAAGTTGGTTCCTTGAAAAGATAAATAAAACTAATAGGCCATTAGTAAGATTAACCAAGAAAAGAAAAGAGAAAATCCCAATAAGCTCAACTGGAAATGAAACAGGAGATACTGTAACTGACACCACAGAAATATAAAAGGTAATTTAAGGCTACTATGAACACCTTTACATGCATAAACTAGAAAACCTAGAGGAGATGGATAAATACCTGGAAAGATACAACCCTCCTATCTGAAATCAGGAAGAATTAGATAAACTAAACAGACCAATAATAAGCAGCGAGATAGAAATGGTAATTAAAAAGTTACCAACCAAAAAAAAAAAAAAAAAAAGTCCAGGACCAGACAGATGGACAGCTGAATTCTACCAGATATTCAGAGAAGAATTGGTACCAATCCTATTGACAATATTCTACAAGACAGAGAAAGAGGAAATCCTTCATAAATCATTCTATGAAGCCAGTATCACTCTGGTACCAAAGCCAGGAAAGGGCATAACAAAAAAAGAAAACTACAGACCAACATCCCTGATTCACATAGATGCAAAAATCCTTAAAAAAATACTAGCTAACTGAATCCAACAACATATCAAAAAGATAATCCACCACGATCAAGTGGGCTTCATAACAGGAATGCAGGGATGGTTTAACACATGCAAGTCAATAAATGTGATACACCACATAAGCAGAATTAAAAATAAAAATCACATTATCATCTCAATAGATGCAGAAAAAAGCATTCAACAAAATTCAGCATCCCTTTATGATTAAAACTCTCAGCAAAATTGGCAGACAAGGGACATACCTCAATGTAATAAAAGCCATCTATGACAAACCCACAGCCAACATAATACTGAATTGGGAAAAGTTGAAAGCATTCCCCCTGAGAACTGAAACAAGAGAAAGATACCCACTCTCTCTGCTTTTTTTCACATAATACTGGAGGTACAAGGTAGAGCAATCTGACAAGACAAAGAAATAAAGGGTATCCAAATTGGTAAAGAGGAAGTCAAATTGTCATTCTTTGCTGATGATATGATTGTTTACCTAGAAAACCCCAAAGACTCCTCCAGAAGCTTCTTGAACAGATGAAAGAATTCAACAAAGTTTCCAGATACAAAATTAATGTACACAAATCAGTAGCTCTTCTATAAACCAACAGTGACCAAGCTGGAAATCAACTCGAGAAACGAACCCTTTTTATAATAGCTGGTTTCTGCTTTCTTATCACTTCTCTGGCTACACATACTTCCTCTGAAAGATCTAATGAATCCATCCTGCTGGTGTTTCCCAAGTTGAAGTTATACCCCGGGCATGATGAGCACCTACATCTTATGTGGTAGATATATGATGGACAGACACAATGAGTCAGTTTACAATGCCTTGTCTAGGAATATGTTAGAGTTTAGAAAAACAAGCAAACAAAACTTTCAATTATGAGCAAATATCCAGGTTATTAAATTTAGATATTAAGATATCTAAACTATTTATTACTATAAGTTGTCCTCTATTACAACGATGAAAATTAAGTGCTGAACTATAGTTAATATTTAGTTATGAATTTGTAAATGAAACAACTTAGATCAATTGGAATGTCACAAATTTTATTTAGTAATAGTTATGCTCCTAAAACATAACTTCAAGGGAATCTATAGCTATTGCATTTCCATTATGTTTTCCCAATGACTTTAGTTTGTGAGGACAGTGATGACATCAATGTTTTTTCACTTAATAGATAATCAATGTTTCCTAGATTATAGAATAAATTTTAAACTCTATCCTTTTATTAAAAAAGGAAAACAAAAGCCTCCACAGATAACTTTTAATACACAAGTAGAAATGAGTGGGCCTGGCTGGTCCCATCCAGCAGACAAACCCAGTAGAATACTGATGATATAGAGCATGCCTCTCTGCATGACCTAGCCAAAGGAAGAGTGATGTTGAACAGGAAATAAAAAGATCTGCATAGTTTCCCCCAGATATGATTTGCTAGCTGTAGGAGTCTTGTTGAATTTTACTTAGTCTACTCACTTAGGAAAAGTTTTTCCCACAAGCTTCACTTAAAAATTAACAAGATAAATTTTATTATTGTTATTTTTATAGATGGAGTCTCATTATGTTGCCCAGACTGGTCTGGAACTCCTGACCTCAAAAGACTCTCCTGCCTCGACCTCCCAAAGTGCTGAGATTATAGGTGTGAGCTATACTGTGCCCAGCCATATCTTTTTTTTTTTTTTTTTCATTTGTGTATAAGCATTACCAGGTTTCAGAACAAGAATAAACTGCGGACCCAGAACAGAGGCAAGGTTGTGTGGTGCTCAGAGTGCAGGTTTCTGCAGACCTCGCTTAGGAACCCAGTGAAGGTGGTTCCAGGAAGGCTGGGATTCCCCTCTAACCACCACTGCCAGGCAGAAGGGAGGCACAGAGCAGAAAGACAGAGATACCCAGGGATATCCGAGAGCGGAGCTTCCAGGCCTGGAGGAACCAGGCGGGAACCCGCCCATGACGGCTCCAGACACAACAAAGGGTATCCAACTGCAGGGCTCTTGGCAGGCAGGCACCACTGGCCTGCTGATCACCAGCTGGCTTTAGTAAAGTACAGGCAGTGACACTATGGGTTGTGATTCACCCTCGAAGAATTGTGCTGGCAGTTCCCAACTGATCCAGTACGGAGCACAGTGCCTGTTACCAACCTGGGTAAGATAAGAATGATAGCGCCCTGCAACTTCTCACCAAGTTTATTTCCCACCTCCACCTTACTGCCTTTCCTTTAATGCTCAGGGATTTGAGTTCTGGATTGTTATATTTAAAATAGTATTATTTTGATGCTAGGTAAATTTTTTCCCCAAGAATTGTAACTGTTAGTTTATTTTGTGCAACGGTGATTACCACAATCCTTGGACTTCATTCAATGATTACCTGGATTCAGGACTCGATACCAACTGTTTTTTTCTATCACATATTTAACTTGTTCACAATGCCTGGCACAGAGTAAGTCCCCAGCTGAAAGCTCTCTCTGCTAACTGATCTTGCAGAATACTCATTTTTTCTGACATGTATGTTACAAATGCATTTCTGAGTTATTCGTTGGTCATTCAGTTTTGTTTTTTTGATTGTTTTCCACAGAGGACTTTCCATGTTGACATGATTAAGTTGGCTTTTAGATTTTGTACTTTACCCAGAAGAGCCTACTCCAATCTAAAATTGTAAAATAAATAAATTCCAAACATGTTGTCTTCTAAAACCTGTATAATTTTATTAATTTTTAAGCATTTTAATCATGGTCTCCTGGACTCCTTTTTTCTTTTCTTTTTTCCTCCTCCTCCTCCTCTTCCTCCTCCTGCTTTTTCTTCTTCTACTCTTTCATTTGTTGTTGTTGTTGTTGTTGCTGCTGCTGTTCTACAGAGAGAGAGCATCTCTGAACAAGACCGCTGAAGCTGAGAGCGGGAAGGGGCTGAGTGTCTTCTAGTCTCTCCCAGGTGGGAAAAGCTATGCTGCTGTACAAGAGGACAGGTTGGCCACTGTGGACTTAGCTGACTCCAGGTACCACGTTCAGTAATCTTCGTCTTGAATATTAGCTGCCTTGCTCCTTTGGAGATGTGGCTTCTTTCTCCCTATAGATTGTATGGATTTTATACTTCTTCCCATTTCTGTTTATGTAGACATCATCATGCAAGTCCTTACATTGGCTCTAGATGTTAGGAAAATGAGAAGACGTTTGCATCTGGGAAAAATGAAGCCTAAATCCTAGACCATCTAGGGGCTGGTAGTCCGTTTCCTTCGCAGAGCCTGAGACTGAGTGCTGGGGAGTTACCTGGGACGTCACTCCTCCCCCACAAGTCTGTCCTTCCTAAGCTCCGAATCCAATACTCCTAAGAGTAAGCCTGACTCTTTCTTGCCTGTGAACAGGAAGCCAGTTGTTTGGTTTCAGGTGGATTTCTGCATTTCCCTTTTGAAGAGAGGTTCCCAGTCTTCTGAGGAAGGATAGGCAGCTGAGGAATAGCGCTTGTTCCAGCCCTGCCCCAGGACACAGTATCAGTAAGACAAAGGTAACTTCTGAAGCCTAACCAGATCCTACGTTTAGTGACTGCAATAAGCTAACCAAGTCTATTTCAGAACAGCAAACAGCAGAAATGCCAGGCCCCTGGTGTGGTCTCCAGCTCTTTCCTGCATCTTTCCAAAGGCGCTCATGTTTACCTTATCTCAGCAGGCACAGGAGGGTGTGTGTGTGTGTGTGAGGCAGAGAGGAGTAGCTCTGTTCTGCCCCATGCATAGAAATTTAGAGAAATGGGAAGATGATGGATGAAGGATGAATACATGGATTATTACAAAACTTTTATTTGTTATTTACCTGTTTGCCAAAAGATTAAGGTGATGTATGGATTAGCATTCACAACTTAATAAAGCAAAAGAGGTATCACTTGCCACAAATAAAAGGTAAATGTAAAAGCGAATATACCAAGAAGTTTGGCCATGGCTTCAATGCCCTTTCCACTGCTAGTGGGGCTTGTATTGGAGATGTTAAGCAAAAGAGATGAGATTTTTCTCATCCTAGAGTTACTCAGGTTTTCGCATTGGGTAAAGGGCTTTCTCTTACTATTTCAGAGCTGGGTTAAAAAAAAGACATTGGGATACATCATTGTCTTATTGTAACAAAAGACAGCAATGCCAAATGTTTCCTCAAAACGTTATTTTCTCCCAGAAGCAAACTCAAGAAAGACTTTGTCATATGGTCTTGATTTAATGTGACAAGATGATCAAGTAATACTTTACAAAAGATATGAAGCTATTGTTTGACCTTGACATTTTGAGATTTTTGTAATAAGCATGCAAAAAATAAGCAGCATAGGTGATGGGATTTTGTCTTCTGATAATTTTATACTGTAACTAGAATTAAAAAAATGAAGATAAATAGCTAACATGCCCATTAAGTAATCTGTCTAAAACATCAATTTTCTCTACTTAACAATTTTCTCTACTTGACAGTCCCTAGATCCTAATTGACTCCTGTTCAAATTTTTATAATTAGTAAATGTTATGCACTGAATTTTATGTTCCCCCAGATTTAATATGTTGAAGCCCTAACCTCCAGTACGGCTATATATAGAGATAAGGCCTCCAAGGAAGTAGTTAAGGTTGAATGAGGTCATAAGTAATTAAGGTTAAATGTTCTGATCTTATAAGAACACCAGTCCCATCAGATTAGGTGAGATCCTGATAAGAAGGGACCCCAGAGAGCTCCCTCTCTCTGCACATACACACCAAGGTGATGACAGACGGAGAAGATGGCTATCTGCAAGACAAAAGGAGGGACCGCGTCAACACCCATACTCTGGTGATACATTGATCTTGGACTTTTAGCCTCCAGAAATGTGAGAAAATAAATTTCTGTGGTTTCAGCCACCCAACTGATGGTATTTTGTTATGGCAACTTGAGTAGTGTAATGCACCAAATGAATAGATCATTATTTATAGATCTTGTTTCTCCTCCATCTTCCCCACTAGAATGTAAGATTATTATGGACAGAGATTTCTCTCTTCTTCGCCAGCTGATGTATCCTCCATGTTAAGAATGTGGCTTGCACCTGATTATATTCCACAAGTGTCTGTTAAATGAACAACAGGGCTGCAACAGAATCCTCTTCGAACTGTGCTCATTTTGCTCCTCCTCTCTTTCTCTGACACCCTCCTTTTTAGCTTGCACCCCAGACTGCCTCTGTTGCTAAAGGAAGTTGTTTCTTAAGTTTCTGCAATGCACTGATGTTCAGCATAGTTTTCAGTGCTATTTATATTAGATTACTGTTGTTAAATATGTCCTGCTCAGTACCACTGGATTTCAGCTAGAAGTGGAAATCCATTCTTAGACACGTATTTGTCATATTTTATACATTCCTTGAAAAGCCGGCAATGATGAGGTGTGTTTTGGAATTTGGCTCTGCCACTTAGTACATGCCCCACAAGTTAGGTTACTTAATGTCAGCACCATTTCTCATCTAAAAGTGAAGATGGGACCTCCTTGGCCACAGCATGGCTGAAAGGGTTAAACAATATGTCAAATGTGCAGCCAGCAGTTATGCACAGGAGTGAGGCCACTGGAGTCACAAAATGCCACTTTCTTGTGAGCCTCACCTTCCTTTCCCATCATTTCTTTATCTTGTCTTAAGAAGTTGCCTGTTTCCAGTGTCTTAGTTGAACTTTAGTAAGTTGAGTACTTTGGGTTTAACCTGGTTGGCAATTTATACACCAAAAACATCTCAATGCCTTGCACATGTTGCTGGAACTTCCAAAGTGAATATTACCACCAGAAAATAATTTATGTATGAAAAACATTTAACAAATTATATTGGATGAAGTAATAATACTTCTGTTTTACACACAGTGAACACTTTATTTGTGGTTGGCACTATGCTTGGTTCAGGGGTGCAAAATTAAGGCAAAACCAAAACCACAGCCCCCACTGCAAGCGCTAAGCAAGTGACAGAGTGTGACTATTTATTCCTGCCAAATGTCAAGTGAAATTTTCAACCCCACTGTTGAAGGTGGAGCCTGAGCGGAAGTATATGGATCATGGGGATTGATCCTTCATGAATGGTTTGGGCCATCCCTTTGGTGATAATTGAGTTCTTACTTTGAGTTCACAAAAGATCTGGATATTTAAAAGTGTGTGGCACCTCTGCCTCACTGTTTCTTGCTCCTGCCTTTGACGTGTGACCTGCCTACTCCCACTTTGCCTCCCGTCATGACTTGAAGATTCCTGAGGCTCTGCAGAAGCAGATACCAGCACTATACTTCCTGTACAACCTGCACAACCATGAGCCAACTGAACTCTTTTCTTATCAATTACCCTTCCTCAGGTATTTCTTTATAGCAGTGCAAGAATGCCCTGAACCAGCATGAAAGTGGGTGAGAGGGTTGGAGAATGTTTTTTGACTCTATTTTGCCCTTTCTTCATCATTCATGCTGCTTCCAGCAACATTTTGCTTCTCAGAGCACAAATTCAAAAGCAAACAAACCAGCAAAGGAATAGTTTGTATTTACTATTCATTTTTTTGGTTTGCTTACTTTCAAAACAACCATTTGTGGCTTCAGTATGAGGGAAACCATGGATGGAATTTTCCCATAGTGATCCACAAAAGGAAATGACCAGGATAACCTCTCCACCAGGTCCTGCCTCGCTGAAGGACCCTTGGCCAACCCAAGAGGGCCACATGGAGAGGAAGGGCGGTCCTCCACAGACCAATGTGAGTGGCCATGCCGAAAGCACTTGGGCAGTGAAGTCATCTGCCAACCACTCCAGCAAGAACACTCTGGGGACAGATGACAGCTATACAAGGAACTGCTCTTCTTGACACACAAAATAAGTCAAGAGTGGCATAGAGGAGATGCTTCAGTACCTATAGTCCAGCACTCAGTAGGACTGTGCAGAAGACAGCTCAACCATTAAGAGGTGCGCCTGCAGGCAGAGGCCTGCCATGTCACAGTCAACAACAGCACCAAAGTGATGGCAAACACTTAGGGGGTAGCCAGCCACATGCTACAGTGTGCACACCCCTGAGCAGTGGGAGCCGATGGGGTTGGCCCTGGAGATGGAGACACTGGAAGAGCTTTTGCCCTGTCATGAGACCAACTCTTAGACAGCAACTGGAACTTTACAAAGCTGTGCCTAGACCTACGCTACAGACTGAAGTCTCTATCGCAGTTCCCATGAACAATGAATTGGCGGCATCTCAACAGACCGCTACTCTAATAACGATCTGTATGATGGTGATGATGGTCATTTCTTTAGAGAGCCCGTGTGTTTTTTTTTATTGAGGGCTTGTCAGTGTTCTTTACTCGAATTGATACCATATGGTCATCCAAGTGCTGTGATCTACCATAATTATCTTTCTGTTGCCACAGGTCTGTAGTTATTGATTTTCCAGCTAGGATGATGAGAGAGGTTCAATGAGCAAAATACATTTTAGTGCCTTCACAAACATGTATTATTGTTTTCTATTTGGCAATGACTTAGAAGTTCAGGGAAGGTACACAAGGTTACTCTCCTTGTGAATTTAGAGAAGACTCAAGAATTTGTGCCCAAACCCAATGGTAGTAGCTCAGTGTGGTATTCGGGGGGTTGGGCTTCAGTGTGTCTGTGGCTGAGGTGGTGGGCATGGCTTAAAGATCTCACAAGATGTGCCAGAGTGCTTAGGACACAGTGGAGCTGAAAAGAGGTAACTGTTATGATTGATGGCCATTTGGGGATGAGACCTACCTAGTGAAGCTTCCTTGGACATGCAGCATAACTTCTCTTTTATGAATGTGTCTCACCCACGGCTGTGGCTTCAAAACTGGACTTCCTGTAGATATACCCATCTGAAGGTGTTATGATTTTGGAGTGTGTTTTCTAAAGTCCTACTAACCACATATGTATAAATAATAATTGCAACAAGACAGCTGTTGACCCCTCTTCTTTGTCATGTTGACATTTACTATCTCATGGAAACACCGTGGGAAAAGTACTCTTATTGTCCCAGTTGTTCAGATAATAAAATGAAGGATCATCTAGGTAATTGATGGCAGATACAAAAGTAGCCTTGTGCACTTCTCTTCATCATAATCATAGCAAAGAGGGCTGTGAAGTCAGAGGATGGGGCCAGGCATTTTCTTGGTACCTCTGAAGAAAAGTCTGCATATGGCCATGCTGAAACCAAAGCAGTGAAGAGAGAGGCTGGAATATGACTATGGCATTTCTGCATCTGGCTCTTCCAAGTTCTTGAATTTGCCCTGCTGAGGTCTTGGCAGCCCATGATGCATGAACTACTGCCTATTTGAAAATAGAGCAGTATCTAAATACAGAGAGAGTAAATCAAATGGGGGCAATTTCTGCTCCAGCCAGGAGGTAGGACAGGGCTCCTTGACTATGAGTTTGGTTCTTTATGATATTCTGACCTATATTAAGAGGCATAAAATAAAGTTCAAAGAGCATTCTTGACACATTCCTCATGTCTCCTTCATTATGGTTCTCAGAATTTCAACAACTTGGTATGTAGACTTCATCTTTCATTTGACATTAAAAATACCATGAGTGAGGGTGACATCGCCCACCTCTGGTAAGAAGAATGCATGCCTGGAAGTGAAATGCAAGGGCATGGGATACCCGTGAACCAAACTGAGCTCTGTTGAAACCGAACCGTGGAGACTGAAGAGTGGCGAAGAGCAAGGAGTCTAAGACGACGAAAAGGAGATGAAAGGTGCTGGAGAAATCAGGTCATGTCTTCAGCAGATTTGTACTGTGTTTAATAAAATAAGTCAAGTTTACTGCAAATAGGATGAGGAGGGCTGCTCAGTGGAACAGAAGTCCAGCGCTTTGCCCTGAGCTCTGCACAAGCAAGAAACCTGCTGTCAGAGAGACACTGAGCATGGAACCGAAGAATGCGCCCCTGGTGGCCTCCGCAGGCTCCTCGGATGGTTACGGGCTTGCTTCTAGACAGCATGGCTCTGCTGGTAGAGATTTGGAATCACTCAGGGGCACAGGGGAATGTTTCTGTGCAAAGTGGGTTGAGTGTGGACAACCCTTTGCAGCAAGGCCCATGCCATGCATTTGACACACCAGCGCAGTTACTGATGAGAAAAAATGGTTTTGACAAGTTCAAGATCCTTCCAAACCAGTCTCCTCCCCAGGCCTGAGGCATGTGGTATGAGAAGGGGGACGCAGACACTGACAGGGCCAAGATAACATAAAGCAGTTCCCTTCCTGGACCATCAATCTCCATAAGAAGCTGGGAGAGTGGACACGTTCACTGCGTTTCGTCATGGTACTGTTTCTTTCTTTCTTTCTTTTTAATCCCCTGTTAGTTGTATGATTAAGGTACTTTCGCCTCACCTTAGGACCTCTCAACAACCAGTATGTTGCCTTAAAATGAATTCAGCTTCAAAACATTTGACCTATGAATATCCTCATCACTTAACCTGTTTTACAAAGACCATCCTAATTCAATCGTACATTACCCCAGGCCGCCTTCTAGGAAACGCTCGTGGTACACATAGGAGGAGAAAGACAAAAGTCTGATGACACCAGATACAATCCTTCTTAAATATTTATTATTGACCTTCATTTCATAGTAAAGAATAAATTGCTGTTAATTATGTAAGTGGAAAGGAGAAACTAGTCTACATCCATACATAAATAAGGGCTGAGTGCACTAAAATATCTGTTATGTTGATGTATGTTTCATAGTTCACTCTGCCTTCTACAAGACAATGTTTAGAAACACTAAGCATGCCAACAGGCATACAGCAGGCACTTAGCAAACCTATTGTTGATTTTGGCACTTAACAGCCTGGGTTGATT
Source organism: Macaca fascicularis (assembly GCF_037993035.2). Taxonomy (NCBI): domain Eukaryota; kingdom Metazoa; phylum Chordata; class Mammalia; order Primates; family Cercopithecidae; genus Macaca; species Macaca fascicularis. The sequence continues at coordinate 4,415,518 of NC_088380.1, forward strand.
TTGAATAATTAATGATGCTTAATAGTGAATTTCTTTTGGATTACTTTCTTAGCAAACAAAAATGTATTTTAATTGTGGTATCTTGCTGCTAAAAATAAGATATAAATTCCCATCAACAGGCAATCATTTCTTCGATCTCCTGTAGAGAAAACATCTTATTAATTGCTGCATTCAAGCTCTATATCATTTACCAGTGGCCAGATATACCCAGTCATTTCAACACTAAGAAAACAAATGAGTCACCTTTGACAATTTATAAACCTTCACTCATAGATTTTCTAAACTCCTTTCTTGTTTTCTATCTGTTAAAGTTTTCTTCAGCAGAAATGTTTTTCTCTACAAATCATCTTGTTAGAGGATGACTGGCCCCTCTACACAGCGAGAACCAGCAGGGAAGCCAGGTGTTCGAGGGACCCTGATGGATGAGAAGAGCTGTTATCCTTCTCAGCGGCCCCAGGAGAAAAATGGATGACTTGGCTTTCTAGAGACTTGAAGGATAAGGAAACCTGTGAGCTCTATGGGAACATAGGATTTTGAGAGATCAAGCCCAATTAGGGAGGTGACTTAAGCCAACCAGCAATAATAAACAACAAATTGTGAAAAATAAAATAATATCACAAAGTCATTGGAAAACAAGGAAGAAATTTTTCCCTTTATGATTTAAGTATTCGAAAGCTGAGAGCTCTATTAGAGAAGATCGCAAAGAGTCAATCTAAGCCACCATTTTTTTTGAGTTATGTTATGTAATCACTGTGAATATTGATGATCTACATTTCCATTTGATTTTCAGCATTTGCTTTTCTGTGATCTTTTTCTCTGATCATCTGAGCCAGCAAAATGAAAATAGACAGCAATAGGCTTAAGTTATATTTTCCTCACACATATCACATGGAGATCCCTGTGATAATGTGAAGGGGAGATTGAAAATTGATTGAAAAAAATATTAAGAAAAATACCACTTCTGCACAAAACCCTTTAAAAAGCCAAACATTTCCCCAAGACCCTATAATTGAAAAATAAAGTAAAGAAAGTCATCTGTCATGATGGTTTTAAAGATGAAATACTTGCGACCTCATTCCTGCCTTGGTGGCAGAAGTATGTTCCTCCAACAGAAGCCAGGGGAGACCAAAAAATAACCACCTTAGCTTCCTAAAGTGTAGCTTCTAGTTTATGAAAGCTCATTTTGTCTTCATCAACTTCAACACGTGCGTCTTTAAAAAAGCTCAAAACACACGTACTGTCCGTAGCTGGGATTCTTGACTGGCTTAAAAATTTAAACTGAAGGGGCAATGCTGTCTGGGTTTTATTAAAGTCCAGGATACACACATTCCTCCTGTCCTGGGAATTGGTCAAAAAAGGCAAGTGACAGGCAAACAGAGAGCTCTCACCTCATTTATAATGGAGAAATACTTGATTGTAGAGCCGCGTTTCAAAACGTACAAGTTCGAACTTGCACCTGACGAAGACCGGGCTTACAGTGGGGTGAAGCGCGTGAGTGTGCCAGCGTCAGCACTGACCCAAGCCAGGGTTGTGTGTTCAACATTGTGGCAAATTGGATACACAGGGTGTGTGTTCATTTTTATCTGGCCATGAAGTTTTGGTTTATAGGCATGTCAGGGAGCAGTAATCTGATGACCCCTCAGTGTTTTGGAGCCTTTAACCAGGGTCTTAACTCTGATGAGATTTTTGGATGTCAGCAAAGGGGAGACAGAGCTAAAGTGAAAAAATTCCACTGTGTAAAAATGGTAAATATTTTCTAAAAATCATCTCTGAAGGCAAAAGACTCATCTCCAATGACTGGATTTGTCACGCGAGTGTAGACACGGCTAAAGAGAACACCAGCAGAAAATGTAGATGAAAAATTGGCCTCATTGATTGCTTTTGCAGTTACCTAATCAAAATTACTAGAGTCAATTTTCTTAAAACACACTGTGTGAAGTTGATCACCTCTCTTCTATTTTGAAAATGTTCATGAACTCAAACACTGGATTTGATCTGACAGGACCTAAGGTTTTCTGAGAAACAACGCTGCATATATTTCTCCTTCCCCAGCTGCTAGGTGAAACCTTGATAACAAACGATAATGGTTGTGGGGTAATGGATCACCTCCAGGGCCCCCGGGCCCTGCCAGCATAACGACTCTCTTTGCAACACTTCCTCTCTCCCTTCTCTACCTGTTATTTATTCCACCTGATATATCTTCCTAGATTAGCATCATGAACACCTGGTCAATTTCGAGGAGGCTTGTGGAGGAGAGAAGGATCCCAGTGATGTTCAGCTGGCTGTTTTGGCAGCACACAGTTTGGGTTCTAAAATGCAGAGGCTGACGTGTTCTTCATTCCCTCACGTTCTTCTGTAAGACTGGCCATTGTGCAGCTTTTATTCTACTTCATAGCTGCACCCTGCATTGTTCTGGCACTCTGGTTGTTACTTGCAGAAGTGAAAATGAATATGGCCAGACCAAAATACAACCCAACTCCCAGAAGACACACATCATCCATGTGATGGGGCTCAGCTGCAGCACCACTGCAAATGAAGGGCAGTGCATGTAGGCTCCATGACCTGGACATGATGCATATTGGAATATACAAGCATGCAAGCACATAGCTTCTCTATTTGTTTGAGTAATCATACTCTATGTTTGTTCATTTTCAGTTAATAAAAATTTACATTGTTAAAGTGTATTCATAAGTAAGTCTCATTTGATGCATCTCTCAGGAGAACCCAGTTAAGGTTTTAAACTCAGATTTTCCAATTTTTCTTTAAAATTTAATGCTGATTAAGCCTATGTGTAATACCACATGAATGCAAATATGCACTATCTTTCCCTTTTGTCTCCCATTTTCCTTCCTCCTGACTTCCATATGTAGCAATCAATGTCACCTATTATCAAACTAATGTATCTTTATTAGTCACCTATATTATGTAGCAAGTCATCATAAACTTCACTATCTCACTGTTTCTTCAGGTCTAGGGATGGCTTTGCCAGGTTGTCTGCTAAGGTCTCACAACACTGACATCCAAGTGCTGGCTGGACCGTGTCCTTATCTGGAGACTCAATGGGGGTAGGACCCACTTCCAAGCCCCACAGGTTACTGGCAGGATTCATTTTCTTTTTATTGCAGAATTCATGGCACCTTGACTCTTCAAAGTCAGCAAAGGAGACAGTCTCGGCTGCTTTAAATTTCTTTCTTCTAAACCTGCTTTTAAAGGACTAACCAGAAGAGGCCAGGTCCACCTAGGTGAATACAGTTTGATGAACTTGAAGTCAAGGCATTGGAGATCTGTTTTAATCTCTTGGAGCTGCTGTAACAAAACACCTTAGACTAGATAATTTCCAAAGAAGACACATTTGTTTCTCACAGTTCTGGAGGCTGGGAGGTCCATGACCAAGGCACTGGCAGGTTTAGTGTCTGGTGAGGGCCTCCTCACTGATGGTGCTGTCTAGGTGCCTGCACAGGGCACAAAATATCAAAGGCCCAGGCAGCTCATTCAAGCTTCCTTTCTAAGAGTGTTCGTTAATTAATCCCATTCACCAGGCAGAGCCCTGGTGACTCAATCATGTCTCTAAAGATGCCACCACTAGAATCCCACCATGACGGGGATTGAGTTTCCACACGGATTTTGCAGGGTTTCAAACGTTCAAACCACAGTAGGACCTTGATTATATCTGCAAAATCTTCCACTTTTGCCATATAATGTAACAAAATCACAGCAGTGATAGCCGAGCATCTTCCCCATATTGGATTTGTTAGAAGCACGTTGCAGAACTCATGCTCGTGCAGAGGAAGAAATTGCAAAATATCCTAGAGGCTGCTTGCCAAACATCCTTCTGTATTTTACATGCATTTATAAAATCAAAATTTATATGTCTTAACGTATAGGTCCCCACAGTGACAGTGTCCTAACAATTGTCATTGCTGTCCACAGAACACAAAGCTTTATCCTGGAACCCACAACAAGCCTTTGCTAAAGACTGTAGAGCCCAGTGCAGTACACCTGAAGGAGGGCAACTGACAGGAATCAGGGGCTGGACATCCAAGCTCCACTGATATTTGGTTGTGACGACTGTGAGGTTCATTCCTCTGTCTTATAATACCTGGCAGGACTGAGTCCTAGGTTTTAGAGGTAACATCCTTAACAATACACCTTGTCTCAGCTGTTCCCTTCCCTGTCTCATTTCCACAGTCCTCTCCTGGGCCTTCCTGAGGTCACTTCCCAAATTAAGCACCTGCCCTTGGGTTCCTGACTCAGCTCTGGACCTGGGGAGCCCACATAACACAGGTGTTGTTACCTTTACAAACAGGGTCTTGGGAATTGCACCCTCGGCATGGGTGTAGGAACTAGAGCTACTCTAACAATGTACCATGGAGGGTCAGCCTAACAGAAATTTATCATCTCACAGGTCCGGAGGCTGGAAGTTGGAGGTCAAGGTGTCTGCAGGCTTGGTTCCTTCTGAGGCTGTGAGATAGATTTGGTTCCATGTTTTTCCCCCAGCTTCTGGTGTTTTGCTGACAATCTTTGGTGATTTTTAGCTTGTAGAAGCATCACTGCAATCTCTGCCTTCATTCTGACATCGCATTCTGTGTGTGTGTGTGGGGGGGTGTGTAAGTGCATGTCCAAATGTCCCCCTTTTCAAAGGACAAAGAAGCACCTTTAATAAAGCTTGTGCATGGAACAAATGATTTATTAAAGAAGCTTCTTTGTCCTTATAAAAAGTCATAGTGTTCAATAGCACAATAAGGCAACTACAGTTTAAATAATTTATTATATATTTTCAAAAAGCTAGATGAGAGGATTTTGAATGGTCTCTTCACAATGAAATAATGAATATTTAAGGCAGTGGATATCCTAATTGCCCTGATTTAATCTTTACACATTGTGTGCTTGTATCAAAAATCTCATGGGCACCCAGAGTGACTGTAACTTTACTGTATTTGTTTATTAGTTATAAAAATGTTGGATGAAATCTTTAGGGTTTTCTACATATAAAATTATGTCATCAGCAAAAAGTGACAATTTCATTAATTTTTTTTCTTTGGATGACTTTTATTTATTTTTATTTCTTTTGCCTAATTGGCAAAAGACTCTGGCAAAGACTTCCAGTATTACATTAAATAGGGGTGGTAGATTTTGTCTGAGATCTTAGAGAAAAGAGTTGCAATGTTTTACCATCGAGTATAATGTTCTTTGTGAGTTTATCACTTTTCACACATACCTTTTAACACATACCTTTATCATGTTGAGATACATTCTATACTTAATTCATTGAGTGTTTTTATAATGAAATGATGTTGAATTTTATCTAATTCTTTTTCTGTGCCTAATGAGATGATCGTAATTTTTGTCTTAAATCCTCTTAATGATTTGCATAATTTGAACCATCCTTGCATCTCAGGAAAAAATTCCACTGAATCACCGCTAATGATCCTTTTGCTGTGTTATTGAACTTGGCTTGCTGGTATTTTGTTGAAGACTTTTGCATCTACGTTAATAGAGGATATTAACCTACAGCTTTTCTTTCCTTGTGTTGTCTTTTTCTGTTTTGATGTCAGCGTAATGTGGGCCTCACACAAATGTTTGGAAGTATTGCCTCCTTTGTGACTTTTTGGAAGCTTCTGATGGATTGTAGTCAGTTCTTTAAATATCTGATACAACTCAACATAAGGCCATCAAAGCCTGGGCTTTTTGTTGGTTTGTTTTAGATGGAGTCTCCCTCTGTTGCCCAGGCTGGAGTGCAATGGTGCGATCTCACTCACTGCAAACTCTGCCTCCCAAGTTCAAGTGATTCTCCTACCTCAGCCTCCCGAATAGCTGGGACTATTCCCAGCCACCATTCCCAGTTAATTTTTTGTGTTTTTAGTAGACACGGTGTTTCACCATGTTAACCAGAATGGTCTCGATCTCCTGACCTCGTGATCTGCCCACCTTAGCCTCCCAAAGTGCTGAGATTACAGGCATGAGCCACCTTGAAAGCCTGGGCTTTTTTTTAGATGGAATACTTATTATTGATTGAATCTCCTTACTAGCTATTGGTCTCTTCAGATTTTTTATTTTTAATTATTCACTCTTGATAGGTTATATGTTTCTAGGAATTTATTCATTTGTTCTAGGTTATCCACTTTTTTGACATATACATAACTGGTCCTAATAGTCTCATGATTTTTTGTAGTTCACTGGTATCAGTCATAATGTCTCTTCTTTCATTTTTTAAATTTTATTTGAGTCTTCTCTGTTTTTTTCTTAGTCTAGCTAAAGGTTTGTCAATATTGCTCATCTTTTAAAAACAATTTTGGTCTTATTGATCTTTTCTATCATTTTCTTCTAGCCTTCATTTCACTTATTTCTACTTGGATCTTTATTATTTCTTTCATTCTGCTGACACTGGGCTTAGTTTGTTCTTCGTTTCTCATTTCCTTGAAGTCTTGTTTATTTGAGATATTTCTTTTTTTATATAGTTGTTTTTTGCTATAAATGTTCCTTTTAAAACAGTTTTGCTACATCTCATAAGTTTTGGTATGTGTGTTTTCATTTTCATTTGTCTCATGATATTTTTACATTTTCTTTTTAATCTCTTTTGACTTATTGATTGTTCAGGCACAGGTTGTTTAATTTCTATGTACTTGTTAATTTTCTGAATTTTTTCTGTTATTGATTTCTTGTTTCACAACATTGTTGTCAGAAAAGATCATTGATATGATTTCAGTCTTCTTAGATTTGCTAAGACTGGTTTTGTGGCTTATACTTGGTGTGTGCTTATTAAGTTATCATATTCCGTTATTGTTGGATAGAATATTTTATGTGTGTCTCTTAAGTCAATTTGGCCTAAAGTGTTGTTCAAGTTCAGTGTTTCCTTATTAGTTTTCTGTCTGGATGATCTATTCATTAGAGAGAGTGTGCCATTGAAGTCTCCTATGGTTGTATTGCTCTCTACCTTCAGACTCTTTCATACTTGCTTTATATATCCCATGTAGGGAGCATATTGATTTATAATTATAAGAGCCTCTTGATAAATTGACACCATTATCTTTATATAATTTCCTTCTTTACCTCTTTTTATGGTTTTTGACTTTAAGTCTCTTTTATCTGGTATAAATATAGCCACACTTATACTCTTTTGATTTCTATTTCTGTGAAATCGTTTTTCATCTCCTCACTTTTAGCCTCTGTGTATCCTGAAAAGCAAAGTGAGTATCTTGTAAGGAGTATATAGCTGGGTCTTTTTCGTCCATTCTGTTACTATATGTCTTTTTATTGGATAATTGAATACATTTGCATTGAAGATAATTATTAATAGGTCAGAAATTTCTACTGTCATTTTTTGTACATATTTTGTCTTTCTCCCACTCTTGCTGTTTTTCATTGTGGTTTGATGATTTTCTATAGTGGTATGTTTCCATTCTTTCTATTATATTTGTATGTGTATGTGTGTCTGTGTGTGTGTGCACGTATGCATGCGTCTACTATACATTTTTGCTTTGTGGTTGTCATAAGGCTACATAGAACATATTGCAACAGTCAATTTCAAGCTGATAATTGTGTTTGCATACAATTCTATACTTTTATTTCACCCTTATTTTACTTTTTTTTTTTTTTTTCTTGAGATGGAGTCTTGCTCTGTCTCCCAGTGCAGTGGACAGATTTCAGCTTACTGCAACCTCCACCTCCCAGGTTCAAGTGATTCTCCTGCCCCAGCCTCTTGAGTAACTGGGATTACAGGCATGCACCACCATGCCCAGCTAACTTTTTGTATTTTTAGTAGAGATAGGGTTTCACCATACTGCCCAGGCTGGTCTCAAACTCCTGACCTCAGGTGATCCGCCCACCTCAGTCTCCCAAAATGCTGGGATTACAAGTGTGAGCCACTGCACCTGGCCCTTATTTAACTTTTTGATACCAGAATTTACATCCCTTTCTAGTATGTATTTCCTGATTATTTCAGCTATAGGTGTTGTTAGTACTGTAATTTAACCCTTGTACTAGAACTAAAATTGCTTTATACACCACTATTGCAGTCCTAGAGTTTTCTGAATATGGCTCTATATTACCTATATCATGAAGTTTTGTGCTTTTGTAGCTTTTAGGATATTAATTAGTAGCTTTGTTTTTCAGTTTATGAAAACTCCCTTTCAGCAGTTTCTGTAAGGCAAATCTAATGGTTATAAACTTCCTTACCTTTTGTTTGTCTGCCAAAGTTTCTGTTTCTCTCTCATTTTGGAAATACAGCATTGCAGGATGAAGTATTCTTGGTTGGTCATTTTTTTTCCCATCATTTTGTGTATATCACCCCTCTCCCTCCTGGCCTGCAGGGTTTCTGTTGAGAAATCACCTGATAGTCATATGGAGACTCCTTCATATGTGATATGTTCCTTATGTCTTATGACTCTCAGAATTTTTTTCTTTGTCATTGATTTTGGATAGTTTCTGGTGAACTCTTCTTTGAGTTAAATTTTACTGGAGATCTCTGCACTTCCTGTACCTGGATGTTAGCATCTTTCCTCAGATTAGGAAGATTTTCAACCATTATCATTTTAAATATACTTTCTGACTCTCTTCCACTACCTTCTTCTTAAATTTCTATCATGTGCCCATTAGTTCTCCTGATGGTGTCCCATAATTCTCATAGGCTTTCTTCATGCTTTTTATTTGTTTACTTTTTGTTCTTCTGATTGGATAATGTTAAAGGTCCTGTCCTCTAGCCAACTGAATTCTTCTTTAGCTTTATGAAGCTGGCTGTTGAGGCTTTCTTTTGCAATTTTCACTTCAGTCATTGTATTCATCATCACTAGGACTTTTATTTTTTATTGTTTCTATTCATCCGTTAAACTTTTTATTTTGTTTATGCATTGTTTACCAAATTTCCTTTAGTTTTATTATTTTGTGTTCATTGTTGGAGCTTAGTTACTTTCTTCTGGAAGTATCATGATTCTGAGTCTTTATAATCCTTGTATCTTTGTGCTGGTTTCTGCCCATTTGAGAAAACAGCCACATTTTCCAGCTTTTATAGGTGTTCTTCATCAGGGATAGGCCTTCATTACTTGGTTTAGCTGGTAATAACCCTGGACGGAGGCCAAAGCAGGAGGATTGTTTAAGCTCAGGAGTTCAAGACCAGCCTGTGCAAGATGGTGAAATCCTGTCTCTACAAAAAATTAGCTGGATATAGTGGTGCATGCCTGTAGTACCAGATACTCAGGAGGCTGTGGTGGGATAATGGCTTGGGCCCGGGTGGTGGAGGTTGCAGTGAGCCAACATGACACCATTGCACTCCAGCCTGGGTGATAGAGCCAGACCCTGTCTCAAAGATAAATAAATAAATATAAATAAAAATAAAATAACCCTGGACAATGAGCTTGTTTTCAGGTTCTTTACGTGGCTGGGCTGCTGCTTTGCTCTGAGTTAGGGTGGGACACCTGGCTTGGCTCTGCTACCTGGCAAGGCCACTGGCTGAGCTCTGGAATCAGGCTGTGCTGCTGGATGGTCACTGCAATTGCCCCAGATTGAGTTGGGTCACAGGGTATATTCTCTGCCCAGGAGGTACCACTACTTAAGGTTAGCAGCTGAAAAAAGTTGGAGGCAGGGCCTCAGGTTAGGTTGAGCTGCTGATTAGAATGGATGGAATTAGCTGCTATGCTCAGTAGAAAAGCACAGTTGGGCTTTTTCTTCCTGCCTGGGTGAAACATTGGGTGGGCTTTGAAGTTGCATGGTGTGCTGTACATTTCCCAGTTATAGAGCACCTTGTCCTACTTCTTTGCTAAAGTTTCCTGTGGCACTTGTCTCTCTCCTTGGGTGGGGCCCACGGGTAAGGAACAAAGCTGGTCCTGGAAACCAGCCATCTAGGGGTTCAAGCCAGGTAGCCCCTGTCTTCACTTCTGGGAGTGACCAGCTCCCCTTTGCTGTGAGTTGTGCTGTTAGCTTGTACCTCTTATTGGGCACCACCAGTGGCAGGTATAGAGAGCTACCAGCAAGATTTGCATGCTGGTCGCTGTGGGCTCTGCCTCCTTGCTTTCTTTCCTCCTGACCCAGGTGATCCATCTGCCGTTTTCTCCTATGTTCCCCTTAGGGAGAGACAAGGTGGGCTTCCTGGGAAGTGCTTTAGAGTGCTGGGGAAGCTGGAGGTTGTTCTCCCGGTCTGTTTTCTCTCCACAGAAACAATTGTTTCTGGGGAATCCTCTGCATGAGGCACTGTGCTGACTCATCCACTGCATGAGGGAGACAAGTGACTCAATGAAAGTGAGACTTTATTTCTCTTACCTTTTCCATGCAGATTTTTTACATTCTATAGACCATAAACTTATTCCCAAGTTTAAGTATTTTAACTAAGGTATTTTTGTCTGTGGATAGTTGCTAGCTAAACTTTCTGTGGGGGGACGTGAGGCCTGGCATATCTTCTTCTGCCATCCTCCCGATGTCCTTCGTAAAAACAAACTTGTTTAAACCATATGATTTATCTGTTCAATGTTTACTTTTTAATATAAGTAGATGAATTCATGGACATGTGTGTGTAACTGTCTATTAATCAATATGTGTGTATCAACCGTCTATCTAGCTGTCGGTCTCTCCATGTATCTATTATCTATCCATCACCTATTCGTAAAACAATTGTTGTTAGACATTGGATACCAAGCAGCAGAGGACTGTAACTCCTGAGATACGGGAAAAAACAACGTGGGTCTTTATTTTAGGGGGCACTTTTCAGGTAGTGACGTAAAATGAAAACATAAGCAGGATACAGTAGTTTCACTGAGCTGAGGTGAGAAAAATTAGAATCCAAGAAGACTGAGGTATTTGAAATTTGCACATCAAATCAGTAAAACAAAAAAGGGAGCAACATAGAGACAGAGCCTCAGAACTCCACATGGGGTGCCCTTGAATATTCAACTGAACGTCAGCCTACAACCTGTGTGTCAGGTCAGACAGAGGCTGGACAATCAACAGCTACTGGGTAATTTTAAGGTTAACCACACAAAACTATGAACCGGGCTCTGCGACACTGAGCTCCAAATAGTCAACCTGGAAAGTCCTGGTCCGAGGCCGCTGGGTGAGATGTTTGTGTAATTTTTCTGGAGGACACCAAATTTTATTTTACAGGAGCTCTATAATGGTGCCTTTCAACTAACAATAAGGAAAAAGGTACCTATTTCCAGAGAGCCTCAGCACCAGAGTTTGTTGTCAAACTTTTGGGCGTTTGCCAATCTGATAGTGAGAAGAGATATCCCTTGTAGTTTTGATTTATGTTTCTCTAATTATGGGGGAAATTAATGTCTTTTCATATGATTAAGTGCTACCTGCATTTTTTTTTACTATGATCTGTCTATTCATATGTCTAGCTTATTTTGCCACTGGAATTTTTTCTATACTTTTAGAAGTTCTTTAGGTATTAGAGGTATTCACTTTTTGTCATGATATGAGTTGCAAATTTTTTTCTAGTTTATTATTTCTTTTTCTAGCATACATATATATACACATATATAATGTTTCTGCAAATCTTTTATTATATACCATTCATATAGCTTTATTTTTATTGTAAATATCTAAATGTTGAATTTAGAATGTATTCTGATATAGGATGAGATAAATGGATTCGACTTTACCTTTTCATCTGATTGCCTATCTCATTATTCTAACATCACTTATTTAAAAGTCCACTTGTTCCCATTGATGTAAAATTCCATCTTTATCATATATTAAGTATCTGCTTTCAATTGTGTCTATTTCTGGATATTCTGTTCTGTTTCATTGGTGTGTTTATCTAGCCATGAGCAATAATCACTCCGTTTTCATTAATATGCTAAACTGCAGTCATGCATTACTTAATGACACGGCTGCACTGTAAGAAATGTGTTATTAGGCTTTTTTTTTTTTTTTTGAAAACATCATAGAGCGCATTACAGAAACCTAGATGGTCTAGCCTACCACAAACCTAGGATATACGGTCTAACCTATCACTCCTGGGCTCCAAAGCTATGCAGCATGTGACTGTACTGAATGCTCTACGCAGTTTTGACATGACAGTGAATATTTGTGTATCTAGACATATTAAACATTAAAAATGCAGTAAAAACACGGTACTATAATCTTATGGGACCACTGTTGTGTATGCAGTCCATCGTTGACCAAAACATTGTTATGCAGTGCATGACTGTATTTTAACGCTACTGCCCTTCTACTATTAAACTTCAAATTACACAGAACTTGTAAATTAACTTGTGGAGAACTAACATTTGTGACATTGAAACATCCCGTTCAGGAATATGGTATAATTTTAGATTGACTCACATTTCCTTTTTCTGTTTTTCAGTATAGTGTTTTACTGTCAACTTTTAACATAGAAGACAAAATGATCACTTTAAATATAAATTAAATCATGTATTTTCTCTGCTCAAAACCTTCAGATGATGCTTCATCTCACTCAGAACTCTGGACCCTCCCAGGGGGCTACAAGTCCCTGTGGAATCCACTAGGTCTCTCTGCGACCTCTCTGCCTCTTTCCCTGACCCCCTTCTCCCTCTGTTCCTTGATGGCTTCCACGTTCTCACCTCAGAGCCTGATGCTTTTGCTTCCATCTGCTCAGCATCATCCTCCCCCAGCTACTTATTCACCCCCATAAGCCTTTGCTAAATGCTGTCTTTATGGTGAGGATTTCCTTGGTGATCTGCTTAAATGAAAGGCACCTTTAGCCTAGCAGCTCTGTTCTCCTCTCATGCCTTCTTATTTTCTGCCACTCTCATCACCTGATAATTACATATTATAATTTTCCTGTTTGTCTATATCCAGTCCCTCCCCACCAGCGTGAAAACTTAATGAGCTAATGATTTATGTTGAGTTGAATTTGTTCTCACTGATGATCTCCCAAACCTCAGAACCTTTTTTGACACACAGAAGAGGCTCAACAAATGCTTCTCAAACAATGACATGAATGATTAGCCCTAAAACAACTACTTTTTATGCCATAAATCTCTTTCTGAAAACCTTTTAAAAGCCCAAAGTAAGCTAGTGAAGTGACCTGACCAAACAGGCATGATTCACTGACTTGCAGGAGACAGGGTTGCCCTTGTAAGTGACTTCTGTTTTCTCTCTTATCCTCATTCACCCTTTCCTCTCCCTGTCCTGGGTACAGATATTTATTGCAGGTTTAGAGATTAGCATTTCCAAGTCGTTACATGGAAAATTCCCTGCCCTTTTGTCCTGGGCCAGTTTGTCACTGCAAAGTGTCACAGTTTAATCTGATAAAGGCAATGGATTCCGCAAATAAATCTAGATCCAGTCATAATAATCAAACCTTAAAGGTGAATTAAAACTGTTTAACCACAAGGAAAGGCAGCTTCAGTCTGGGTAAAGTTTTATTTCCTTTGTGCCATTAGAAGCATATCTCCACCTCTTCTCCAAACACATGCACACAGATGCACATATGCACATAGCCACACATGTGCACACACATGCCCACACACACAGGCATAAACATGCACATAAACATGCACTCATATACGCACATGCACACACACCATCCTACACATGAACACACAGGCACACAAGCCTACAGGCACACATGCACACCTTCACAAGGCACACACAAGCACACAAACGTGCACACCCACACACCATTCCACACATTCAGAGACACACACATATATGAACATATGTGCACAAATGCAGACATGCACACATGCACAAGGCACACACAAGCACACACATATGTGCACATGTGCACATACATATGTACACCTACACACCTGCACACAGTCCCACACATGCAGACACATGCATGCACACCTGCACACCTCTACAAGGCACACACAAGCACACACAGCACATGCATGTACATGCGCACACACAGACACACATGCACACAGATATGCATACACATACATGGACACATGTATGCACAGGCACACATGCACACGGGCACACCTGTGCACACACAGGCACACTCAGAGAGATCGTGATGAACTGACTGATTTGGTTCCCAAATCAGAGAAATTGCATTGTAGTTCTGAGAAGGCGTAGAGAGAAATCTCATAATTGCTGGACGTCAGGGACCTTCCACGTATAGTGTGAGGTGTACAAGCCCAGGCAGCGGCTAGGAACATGGATGAGGGAGGGAGGCAGGAGAGGAGGAAAGGAGCATGATGACGTCAGAGCGTCGGCTCTGTTTGCCTGTTTGGGGACTAGGAGTTGGGGGATGTGTGCTGCTGGAGCTCAGCTGACAAGGCTCAGGGAACATTGCAGGGCAGAGCTTTGACTTGTCTTGCTTCCCTCATGGCAGGAAATGTTATGCCCGATTTGAGAGCTAAGCATTCACTCGATCCCGGAGCCACATGACGCCCAGGCAACAGAGACCTAATATATAGTCACATATGAATGAATACAGGAGAAATCTAGAATTAATTAATCAATATTAATGCATTACAATACAATGCAATACAGTACAACACAGGTGAACGCTGCAAATAACAAACAAGGGCGTCTCCTGGTTGTCGTGCTCCTCTGACGCACAGCAGCGCCCTCCCTCGCAGGACTCCCTGCCCGCCTTCCTGCTGAGAGGGGTCTTGGGGGCGGTCCTGGGAAGCTCTGGACACAGGCAGTTATGGGCTCTTTTCCTGGAAGTCTTTGGCCCACAGCACTGTGGGATTTTCATTTATTTTCTATCCCTCCTCCAGGACCCCCAAAAGCTCTGGTGACTTCTTAGGGGCTAAATGAAACTTAGCAATGTGTGATCAACACGAACTTCTTACTATGTGGAAAAAAATCAGCAGTGATTTTACTTTTACCGACAGTCAAATTAAGTTGCTTTGTCAATCTAGGCAGGAAAACAAAATCCTGAAAATATAATTTGTATCTTATTTGAAGAACTTACCCCAATTTAAGCACTTATTTAGAATTGCAAACATTTGGGCATGATTTCAGTCTGTGCTGTTAAAATAATAGTTTCAGAATACCAGGAGCCTGTCAGTTTATAGGTACCACGAGCTAAATAGAAAATCAGGAAACAAAGTATGCTTAGGCAATAAAAAACTGCTGATTTATACATTGCTAATTTTCCTAGAGATTATTAAAAACTGATACAAAACAAAACCGATCGGTTTATAGTTATTTGGGGGTTTTTTTTGGTATGGCAATTTAAAGTAAATAAGAAATATGTAGAATGGTTGAAGTTATTTCACGTAAACTTCGTGAGTTAAATGATCACGCTGATTTACTTCAAAGATCCAGACTGTCTTCATCACAAAACAACAGAGAGAAAAATTCACATCGGAAACCATACACTTTCCTCATTATAAATTTTTATTATGGAGTATAAAAGACTACAAAGTCCAATATGCTTGACCTCTCAATAATCTATGTTCCCCCAGCAACTAACATTTCCCATGAATTATCTGAGAAGAGGGCTCCCTCGTTCACAGAATATCACTCCTCTGCTCTGCCTTTATCCAACAGTATATCTGATTCCTTCAGCGCAGGAAGAAATATGGATGTGGTAGACTATTTTCAGCTCTCTCTTTGATCCCCTTTGAAAGAGGATTTTATAAATTGCCTTGTGTAGGGTCCCATGCTGTCATTTTGTCTATTGCTATCTGTATATTCAAGTTTAACTGCAGAAACTCTCTTGGTGACTAGCAAGACTTCAAAAGTTGTTCACATCTTAGAACTGCAGGGCTATTTTGATGGCCCCCTACTCTTTATGATGTAATCTATATACTGTTTTCTTCCAATGGACGCTTCTGCCACAGAAAAAAATCATGCTACTGTTCCCAAACACAATCTACTCAATGATTGTCTCATGTTCAGTAGAGCAAGGGCACCAGCATTCAAAACTAAAATGTCTACTCAACAGCCAGTTCTCATGGGAAAGTAGGTGCAGAGGAGATCAACGGTGAAGGTAAGTTTATGAGAGCAGTTGGTCAACATTCAGCCAAGTACAGCTGTTGTCCAAACCACAAGCTGGATATTGCTAGGATTCATCTGTTTAAGGTCATTGTGTCTTTCTTTCTAGCTTATGAAAAAGAAATATTAGTCACCTTGGAGTTATCCAATTGTTAGAGAGCTTAAATTATTAGATGATGTATAGTTGACTAAAAAAAGCTGTGAGTGCTTGGCTTGGCAGCATTTTTCTTATTTATTACATTTTTTTAAAAAAAGAATTAATGTGCTATTTAAATTAGTAAGCTCCGTGGAACGGATATCCTTTGTTTGAGGATGAGTGACTCAAGGTTTCTCTCTGTTCTTGGTCAAGAGCCCTGCTGTCTGGATAGAGGGGCAGGTGCTCTTGTGGGGGTACCATGAGGCTCCCTGACTCCCACCCTCTTGAAAGACAGAGTTCCGGTGCTGCTTGCAGGTAGGGAGACCACTCTTCAAGAGGCCACGGAACTTTCCTGGGAGAAAGGGACCCATGCGGTGGCTCCCTGAATTTGTGGTTCAGTATTTCAGAGCCACGTGCAAAGGCTGCAATGCAGGAGTGAGGGCTGCATTGAGGGAATAGTCCCAGCTCCCAGGAGGGCTCCCGACGGGCTCTCAGCGTAAGATGTGGGCTCACAAGGACCTCGGATTGTGCAGAGGTGAGTGGATTGCAGCCACTTAGGCTGGCTGGTGCTCCGTTCCTCCTCTCACACTTTCCCAGGGTAGACACCTTGAGCACCAACAAGCCATTGTCACCTGGAGGCTGAGTGTGGCACCCTGACAGGCTTTTTCTGGGCTCCTGAACACCTGGAAGGCACATGTCCCACTGCAGTGGAGGTGCCATTAGGTAGGTACAGTAAGAGTCAGGGAGAAACGTCCTGCAGGCCGACGTCCCAGGTGGTACACTTTCTCTCCGTCATTCCCAGGAAGTGTGTTCCCTTAGGCTGAGAAAAATCCCCGGACCTGCAACCATTCTGGAAAGGGCCATAGCCCCTCGCCCAGGGGCCTCCAACACATCTTGCCTTACCCCATGAGAGATCCAGAGCATATCAACCCCAGCCCATCTACCCAAGTCACGCTGTGAGTCCTCATCTGCTCCCTGTGTGCCTGGGCCTGTCCTGTGGTTTCTGAGTTCATAATGGGAATCATGTTTTTTGCACACCCTTCAGTCATTCCCTCTTGACTTTTTTTTTTTCTTTTTTTTTTTTTTTTTTTTTGAACAGTGTCTTGCTCTGTTGCTCAGGCTGGAGTGTGGTGCAGTGGCATGATCTTGGCTCACTGCAACCTCCACCTCCTGGGTTCAAGCAATTCTCCTGCCTCAACCTCCTGAATAGCTAGGATTACACACACACACACTGCCATACCCGGCTAATGTTTTGTATTTTAGTAGAGACAGGGTTTCACCATGTTGCCAAGGCTGGTCTCAAACTCCTGAGCTCAGGCAATCTGCCCGCCTTGGCCTCCTGAAGTGCTGGGATTACAGGCATGAGCCACCGCACCTGGCTTCTCCCTCCTGATTTTGTATAAAGTGACCTCAGCACCACCTGCCTCCCATTTCCCACTTTGCGTTTTCTGACAGATGTCCTTTTTGATGGGCTGTGGGCCTTCAAGGAGAAGCACAGAGATAACAAATCCCTTAACTGTGTGGAGTGGACATGAGCTTTCAAAACTCAGATAGAAGGGCAGAGTTTCTCCAACATGGACTACTCGACAGGGCATTTTCAATGGATCCTTTGCCCAATCATAGATATCTATATTTAGATATTGAATCTGTCTTGTGAACCTAACACTGAGGTGATGTGCTTTTTTCTCATCACCCTCTAATAGGAAATGAAAACCCAGCGAATCTGTATCCCACAATCCTGACCGTCCAGTTTTGATCCTGACAGGTTTTCTTGCAAACACATGGTTTTCATGAATGAATCAATAGAATGGAGATCAGTGAAGCAGGCTTGGAAGTGGCGGGCTCCTCCTGCTCTGTGAGCATGTGTCTCCTGCTCAGAGGTAGGATACTTCAGATAAAGGATACCCTACATTGTAGCAAGGACACAATCTGTGTCTTAAAGTATTATGTGTAATCAGATCATTAAGTTTTTAAAAATTATGACGGGAAAGTCTTCGTAGAGTTAGGTTAGGGAGGACCCTATCATTCCCTTATGAAGAACAGCAGTCAAGCAAGGCCCTCAGCTCACTGCTACTTCTCTGAGGATAAAGTTGGATCAAAGGGGTCAGGATTTTGTAATTTCTGATGTTCTTCTGAGAGCAGTGAGTCTTGCCCTTACTCAGGAATGTTCTCTGCTGGGACATGGTTATGCTTTGTCTAGGTGTCATGATCCAGATGGTGCAAATATTTTCTAAAATCATAGTTTACCTCATGTTAAAATGGCACAAAATGACACAAATGTCAACAATAAAAGAGCGAGTATCTCCCCGTTGAGTACATGCTCTTTGTAAATAATGTTGCCAATGGCTTAGTTAACTAAATATGCTAATTCAACTTCCACTAAAGAAAATAATCATAATAATTTTCTCATATAGTTGTTTCCAGGGCTAAATAAAATAGTCTGTGTGAGTTGCTTGGTGCAACGCCTGATTCATAGAAGCACTCTAAAAATAAGGAGGGGAAGGGATGGAACGGAAGTTAGAAGACATGATGCATTACTTTTTTAATAGACTTGGGAAATGTGGTTCAAGCTCCATTGGCCACGGTCGTCCTAAGTGTAGTTTGACTTCTTCTTGTGAGTGGCCTCCACTTCCCTAGGGTGACGTGAGGGTTCTGAGGCTCGTGGAACTTTTCAGAAAGAGGTCCCTCACACAGTCTGTTTCTCCTCTTTGTAGGCACAGCGTGCCTTGATGGGCTCCAAGTCCTGTCAGGAATTGGGACCCTGCTGCCTGGAAGACAGCAAGGTTTCCTTCAGTGAGACTCCGCTGGGATGCCATGCCCTAGGTAAGGATTGGATAATGAGTAATGTTGGATGGGTGAGACATCACATTGACACATTTGTAGGTAGTGTTTCTAGACAGACACCGAGGAAAATTATTTAATGTCCTTTTGAATTAGAGAGATGAGAAAATTAACGGCCTACTGAGGGCTGAGCTCCCAGCCCAGGGCCCCTGCTCCACCCAAGGAGATCAAAACAGAGATTCACTTCTCTGTCACCAGATTCAGGGTGGTGTTCCTGCTCCATGTGCCACCTTCATGTTTGATAAACCTCCTCTGTTTGAGTCAATGTGAGCTATCCATCTATATATGTCATGGGGGAAAAAGCAGAGTCCTTCAGTTGGTAAGAGCTCAGAGAGGCAAAGGTGAGGTCAGGGACAGGTGAGGTATTTGACGTTGAATCTAAAGTAAGTATCATAGAACCAAATATTTCTGTTCCACAAGAAAAGCGTTCCCCAATAATACTGAATCTGGAAACATTTACTTCCTCTCCAACAACCAGGGTAATGTAAAGCCTCACTCAGAAGGAAAAGCTTAGTGAAAACCCAGCAAGGCAAAAAGCACAGCGGCAGAAAAGGAGGCATCTGTAGCCTGGAGTAACAGGCACATGCCCTGCAAGGCTCCCCTGAAAGAAGAAAGACACCCTTGTCTTTGTTGGGACTTGCTGAGAAGCTCTGCAAACAACACTCTCAGAAGCAAATTACCCTTAGCTATAGCGAGAGTTATGTTTTCAAAAAGCTGCACATACAAAGTTAATGTTGGGTGAGCTGGGACCCTGAGAGACTGGTGACTCTGAACCATAGGAATCTCATTAACAGGAGGAAGAGCCACTGATGTGGATGACGAATGGCTGAGAAACAGAAGGTATTCAGGTAACACAGAACAGGGCTGTGAAAGAGGACGCGGATAGGACTAGAACAGAGCTACTGTTTTCCACTGAGTAACTCTTGGCTACGGGTTTTACCAGTGTCTTTCCCTTCCTTCCTTCCTTCCTTCCTTCCTTCCTTCCTTCCTTCCTTCCTTCCTTCCTTCCTTCCTTCATCTCTTTCTTTTCTTTCTTTCTTTCTTTCTTTCTTTCTTTCTTTCTTTCTTTCTTTCTTTCTTTCTTTCTTTCTTTCTTTCTTTCTTTCTTTCTTTCTTTCTTCTTTCTTTCTTTCTTTCTTTCTTTCTTTCTTTCTTTTCTTTCTTTCTTTCTTTCTTTTCTTTCTTTCTTTCTTTCTTTCTTTCCTTCCTTCCTTCCTTCCTTCTTTCTTTTCTTTCTTTCTTTCTTTCTTTCTTTTTCTTTCTTTCTTTCTTTCTTTTTCTTTCTTTCTTTCTTTCTTTCCTTCTTTCCTTTCTTTCTTTTTTCTTTTTTGACGGTCTCCCTTTCTTTTCCTTCTTTCTTTCTTTCTTTCTTTCTTTCTTTCTTTCTTTCTTTCTTTCTTTCTTTCTTTCTTTTCTTTTCTTTTCTTTCTTTCTTTCTTTCCTTCCTTCCTTCTTTCTTTTCTTTCTTTCTTTCTTTCTTTCTTTCTTTCTTTCTTTCTTTCTTTCTTTCTTTCTTTCTTTCTTTCTTTCTTTCCTTTCCTTCTTTCCTTCTTTCCTTTCTTTCCTTCCTTCCTTTCTTTCCTTCCTTTCTTTTTTCTTTTTTTTTTTGACGGTCTCCCTCTGTCACTAGGGCTGGAGTGCAGTGGCACGATCATGGCTCACTGCAGCCTCAACCTCCCAGCTCAGCCTCTGGAGTGATTGGGATTACAGGTGTGTGCCACCACGCTCAGCTAATTTTTTCTATTTTTTATAGAAATGGGATTTTACTTTGTGGCCCAGACTGGTCTCAAACTCCTAGCTTCAAGTCACCTCCCACCTTGGCCTCCCAAAATGCTGATATTACAGGACATGAGCTACTGCACTTGGCCAGTTTTACTAGGTCTTAGAAAAAAGACTTGCAAAATATATTACTGCTTCACTATGTTGGGAAAGGTACTGCATGTTCGTATGTGTTGTGCTGACAATAAACATCATGCTTCTAGTATAAAGTTGGTTTGAGTCAATGCCATAAGCTATATTGTAATTATTTTTGCAGATGGGTCTAGGCATTCTCAAGTATACATTTTGTTGTTGTTGACATATAAGGCCTTATGTTTTAAAAGCCTGACTGAGTTTGCCAAGCAGCTGTCTGTATGAAGTGGGAGCAGTTGGCCTGAGTCCAGTGCTGGGACAGGGGAGCAGCTGCCCCTTCTCCCTGGGAGGGCCTTGCCTACAAACACTGGACTCCACAGTGGCCTGGGTCACATCTCACTCTAGGTGGTGGAAACTCATCGTCAATTTGTTCCAAATTTGGTTATTCAAATACCTCTGTTTTCCTATCATTCAATTAAGAAACTTCTTCAAATCCATTTTCAAAAAAAGAGCTCACTAGGTAGATTAGTAGTGTTCATGTTTCAGAATTAATATGTAAAAAGTGTTTAAAATATGAGTTCATGTCCTTTGCAGGGACATGGATGAAGATGGAAACCATCATTCTCAGCAAAGTAACACAAAAACATAAAACTAACCACCGCATGTTCTCACTTATAAGTGGGAGTTGAAAAATGGGAACACATGGACACAGGGAGGGGAACATCATACATTGGGGCCTGTCAGGGAGTGGGGGGCAAGGGGAGGGAAAGTATTAGGAGAAATACCTAATGTAGGTGACAGGTTGATGGGTGCAGCAAACCACCATGGCACGTGTATACCTGTGTAACAAAACTGCACATTCTGTCCATGTATCCCAGAACTTAAAGTATAATTTAAAAATGTTAATAAACACCAGAATTGAAAGTCAGGGTGCAAAGTTAACAAAACAATAGATGTTGGCATGAACATGGTGAAAAGGGAACACTTTTACACTGCTGGTGGGAATGTAAACTTGTACAACGACTATGAAAAAGTGTATGGAGATTCCTTAAAGAACTGAAAGTAGAACTACTGTTCTATCCAGCAATCTCACTACTGAGTATCTACTCAAAGGAAAAGAAGTCATTCTATGAAAAGAACACTTGCACATGCATGTGGATAGCAGCACAATTTGCAATTGCACAAGATGGAACCAACCTAAGTGCCCATCAACCAATGAGCGGACAAAGAAAAGATGGTGTATGTGCACCATGAAATACTACTCAGCCATAAAACAGAACAAAATAATGTCTTTTTTCAGCAAGTTGGATAGAGCTGGAGGCCATTATTCTAAGTGAAGTAACTCAGGAATGAAAAACCAAATATTGTATGTTCTCACTTATAGGTGGGAGCTAAGCTGTGAGGACGCAAAGGCATGAGAATGATACCATGAACTCTGGGGCCTCAGGGGCAAGTGTGGGAGTGGGTGAGGGACAAACGACTCACATTAGGTACAGTGTAACTGCTTGGGTGATGGGCGGACCAAAGTCTCAGAAATCACCACTGAAGAAGGTATCTGTGTACCCAAAAACCACCCGTACCCCCAAAACTATTGAAATAAAAATAGAAATTTCAAAAACCCAAGGCGCCAAAAGAAGAATGCTGTGGAATAGATTTTGGGTATGAAGAGCTAGTTGGGGCACATATCAGGTGTGCACTATGAAATGTGTGGACATCTGGTATACTGGACATTGTGGAAGTGAAGAAGTAAGCCATGTGAGAGGTGCAAGAACTTGAGATAGAACAGCCAGGGTCCCTGTGGTCATGGCAGGGGCAAAAATGTGGAGAGAACAGAAGTTCCTTCCATACTTGTCCAACACATTAGTCAGCCTTCCAGGAGTTGTTCCTCTCCACTTGAGGGCACATAGGCACCTTGGACTCAGTGCTGCCAACATAAATGCACAGCCTGTACCCCTCTATCTCTTTTATAGGCTCCCAATTAAATCAGCACCAAGACTCCTGATCCAGTTGCCAAGGGCTGTCCACACGTGTCTCCTTGTCTCTACTGCCTTTGCTTCCTGAGTTCAGGGTCCTCTCAGCCTTTTCACATGGCTCATGGTTCCAACCTCCCGACTGGGCTCACTGACTCCAGCCTTGCACACTTGGCCTTTCCCCACAGGATCAACAGTGATGTTTCTCAATTGCAATAGCACCCCTACACTGATAATAGCCTTCAGTGGACCCCTCACCTTCAGGGGAAGGTCTAGATGACCTAGATAGGGCTAGAGGATGGGACTCTTGAGTATCTAAACTGAGCGTGTGTTTCTAACTTCAATTCTGACCTCTCTCTGACTTGCTGAACCCCTTCCCAGAGGGCTACTCGCTGCCTGGTCTCCAGATGACCACTTGCTGGTCCTCCTTAGAGGTTCACTGCAACCCTTCCTCCAGGTATCACAGTCTCCCATGTACCTTAGCGCTTAACATCACCATGCCATGGCTCCCTGCTATTCTAACCCCATCAGACAGCAAGTCCCTGAAGACAAGCACTATCTGTTCTTGACAGCCTGATTTCTGGGGTCTTCCACAGAGAGTAGTCCAATGACATTTGTGGAATAGATGGAAGACAAGAACATCAAGAAAAGTGTTCCCAAACAAAGTGCTGTGCAGTTCTTGTTACAAAGAAGCACCTGAATCAAGTAGACCTCATTGACACCAACGTCATGATTATGGGTGGAAACTCCTGCCAATTCAATATGTGAAGAGTGTTTTCCTCCTAATGCACCACGCACGTGTGTGAACACAGACACACAACATCACACAGGCACTCACATACACTCGCACATATACACACTTGCATACACAAAGACACACCCTCACAAACACCATGCATATTCACACACATACATACTGACATACGCAAACACACATTCACACACAATATTTTCATAAAGACTAAAATTGTATTTTACTGGAAAAAAAGTCTTATGCAGTGGACTTAATGCATTCTAAAGGAATACATCTCCAGAGCTGCACACTCCTCAAGTGAGAGACCCCCTTGATATAGTTACTTATTGTCTAGGGGCTTCTGTGTGTACTTGGAGCTCAGTTGAGAACCATTACTACACGTTCTTATTTGATATCATGGCAATCTTATGCCTTGCTTACTATCATCTGCTTTTTAAGTTACATGCTACAGACTGGGGAGCACAGGCTACCCTAAACTACAGATGTCAGTTCTGCAAATGCCAGTGGTCCATTTAAATACAGATTCTAGAGGCGGTAGATGTTAGAGAAGTCCAGCAGTGGGTGTATCAACCATCTGGTGTTTCTGTGATGTAACAAACGCAAGGTATCAGCTTGCATAGAAAAGCATGTGGAATCATGAACGCACAATGTCCGGCTCTTACGACTGACACTCAGCCTTTTCCTAAAGCCCTGGGCTCGATTTCGTGCGTGGAACATGAGGAATGATTAATGAGCCAGCAAGAATTTCAGAAGGTTATAGAAACTGCCTGTATTTAGTTTAATGATGAGATGGTTGACAGCTAGCCTGCAAGAGACATTCAGGAGTAAGAACGAGCGTCACTCTGAGGACATGACCAGCTGCTTTCTGTCGTCAGTGGGCAGAAATGAGACATGAAGGAAATGGACTTAAACTGCATCATACGGTAATAATTTAAGATACAAAGAACTTCCTGAGGCTGGAATGGGTTACCACAGAAAAAGATGGAATCTCCCTTCCTCAAGGTCTTTAAAAATAAGTTTTGTCCAACGTTGCTAAGCCTAGGATGTTCCTCAGAGCTCAGTTAGGAGATCCAGGCCAGAAGTTCATGTCATTCCCGGAAGTCTATTTGAATTTGTCAGCGGTGTTTTCTCCCATCCTCCCTCACCATCCCCCTAATCCACACCTTCCTTTGTTTTTCACTTTTTTGTTTACAAACACTAACCTTTATTCGTCTGGTGTATACTTCTGTGAGTTTTCAAAAATACATACAATTATGGAACCCCCACCACCACAATCAATAGGTGAAATTTTGCCTCTGAATTTACGTTACCTTTTATCCACCAGTACTGTTTTTCTTTCTCTCTGTACACACATGGTAAGATTTAAAATTGGTAAGAGATCAGCACCAAATTGCCCTCTCCAACGTCATTTCTTCTGTAGGCAGAATAGAGAGGTGGGGGAGGGAATGTGGGGAGGGGAGATTTCATGCCCTCGTTTCCTGTAGTTAGACTCGGAGTAGTGAGGTGACCACAGCTGAGAGTGATGTGGGTGCATCTGCTCATTGTGTGCTCTGTGATAGAAAATAGTAAACTGAACTGATGGTTGGGAAAGAATGTGGAGAGAACATGGAGAAGAAAATTGGGAGAGCCAGCCCCCAAGTCCAGTGAGTTTACAGGAGAATTTATTGGGCTGGAAGAGCAGAGACCTCCATGAAGACTAGGCAAGCATGTCATCTAGAGGCCGTAAGGAGTTCCTCCTCTACAGCCTCCTCACCTCCGGAGCATAACGGGCCCCACCTGGAATCGAGAGGAGGCTCTGGATGTTGGAATAAGTGGCTCACTGATGGAATTTCTAGAAGCCTGGCATTCACACAATGAGGCACAGAGTGGGAAGGGATACAGTGTGGTGTCCGGAGAGGAGACAGCAGCCTGTCTGGTCAAAAACTGGGGCCCGGAGAGAGAGAAGGAGAGCTGAGAAGTACCCATTGCTTGTTGCCGGAGGCCTCCCTGTCCTGAGTAGGCCTATTCAGCGTGTCCATTGCAGAGAGGGTGCTGGCGAGCTGCAGTGGTAGAGGTGGAGAGAGCCCTGGCCGAGGCCCAGTGGGAGACTCAGAGGCCCTTCCCCTGGCAGAGCAGGTGGGTCACTTAGGAAGTCCCTGTGTCTCCTGGAAGGATTGACAAGAATGTCCGTTCACACTGAGTGAACTCTATCAACAGACATGCAAGACCCTGCAGGGACCCTGTTGTCTGTACACATATTTTTGAGGCAGAGGCTACCGCCCAAACCAGGAGGGAGGGCTGCACCACAGCGAAGGCCAGAGGCCACAGAGGGGCCATCCGGCTGGAGAGCCACACCCTTGGCGGAGGATCCACACACCGCCAGGGGCATGGTCTTGCTGCAAGGGGTCAGAGGCAGAGGAGGAAACGGCCTGTTGATGTGGGGAGGAGACACTCTAGAGCCTGGCTTAGCTCTGACCTACTGGGTTTCATACCCAACTTTTAGAGGATGGAATTCACACTCGGTAGATATGGTCATATATGTGTGTGTGTGTGTGTGTATATCATATATGTGTGTGTGTGTACACATATATGTGTGTGTGTGTATATCAAAAAATGTGTGTGTGTGTGCATATATATATGCACACATGTATATACACACACATGTCATGAGTTTCTGAGATCTGTTTCCTGGCTTGATTTTTTTTTACGATACACCCTCAGAAACACATTGATATATTCACTGCCACTGTAATTTCAGGGAACTTTCTCTTTCTTTCTTTCTTTCTTTCTTTCTTTCTTTCTTTCTTTCTTTCTTTCTCTCTCTCTCTCTTTCTTTCTTTTGCTCTTTTTCTTTGTTCATTCATTCTTTCTTTCTTGTCTTTCCTTCCCTCCCTCCCTTCTCCCCTCCCTCCCTCTGTCTCATCTTTTCTCTCATTCAGGAATCTCTCTTCTCTGTCTGCATGACTACTTCTCGATTCTGTTATTTCCACATTATATCTTCCCATCTTTTTTTCTACATTTCTAATCATGGCACATTTTTCCAAGTTAAGGAAAAAATATATATGTATACATACATATATACACACACACGCATATATGTGAAACATACACATGTATGCAGATGTGTATGTGTTATTTAATGAAATTCGTTTTTAGTAGCAGAAAAGCAAATGAGTGGATTTTTGAAGTATTTTCCTGGAAAACACCATTTTCATAGTGCCTTCTGTTGCTCACAATTACACACGGCATTCAACCACCAAGTTTGTGACCTCTGCTCTGGATAAATCCCATAATTTGAAGTGGTTGAGCGCATATGCCTGGCACCCTTCTGCTTCCTGGAATGCACGCCCGCG
The DNA here is from genome assembly GCF_037993035.2 of Macaca fascicularis. Classification (NCBI taxonomy): domain Eukaryota; kingdom Metazoa; phylum Chordata; class Mammalia; order Primates; family Cercopithecidae; genus Macaca; species Macaca fascicularis. Next base: position 4,442,284 of record NC_088380.1, read on the forward strand.
CCTTCGTGGCTGTCTGTGGCACACACCCACCTTGATGGAGAGCTCAGGCTCTCCCCAGCCTGCCCCACCGGGTGGCCTGAGTCCCGCACTCACACCGGGATTTCCCTGGGTCCAATGTGGTGGTTTTTATGGGCTCAGCCTTATCGTTGTGGAATTCTGCTTTCTGAATTTCACAGATGTGGATTTCTGCACAGTAGATGCTAAGAGACCCTAAGATAGCCGCCGCCCTCAGCCGGAATGGAATGTGTATCTTTGCAGCTGCTGGAAGAAGGACTCTGGTTTCAGTAGGTGAGCTGTGGAGGTGGAAGTTCCCAGATCAAGTTTTAGATTCCTTCAGGGCTTGGATTCAGAGAGAAAAGACGCCCTCCTGTCGGGGGCCAGCCGGGGTTTCCTAGGATGTCCGACTCATCCAGATGAATAGGGAACATGAGAAGGGAGAGAGAGAAGGATTAGTTTCGTGCAGAGTAAATGTTGATCTTTCCTCACCTGCTTTTCACAAGTCTTTGTCTCGCTGAAATTTTTTTTTATTAAATTTTAATCAAAAGCACAAAAACAGATTGTTTATTAGACGAAAGACTGACCCGATTGTAAGCTTTCCTCGCTCTGCCAGACTTACGGATGTCAGCAGTTCAACAATGGATAAGCGTGCTTCATCCAAGAGCCTGTGGCCACAGGGGCGCCTGAGCCTGGAAAAGAGGCTTATTGGAGAGGGTGAGTGAATTTTGTCATTTGGGCAAGGTGTTCTCCTCAGCAGCAGGTTCGCTCTAGGAACCTCTGTTTGATGAATGTGGATAACTATTTATTTATTTATTTATTTATTTATTTATTTGAGATGGAGTCTCGCTCTGTCAACCAGGCTGGAGTGCAGTGGCGCGATCTCGGCTCACTGCAACCTCTGCGTCCTGGGTTCAAGTGATTCTCCTGCCTCAGCCTCCCCAGTAGCTGGGACTACAGGTGTGCACCACCATGCCCAGCTCAGCTAATTTTTGTATTTTTAGTAGAGACGGGTTTCACCGTGTTGGCCAGACTGTCTTGAACTCCTGACCTCAAGTGATCCTCCTGCCTCGACCTCCCAAAGTGCTGGAATTACAGGTGTGAGCCGCTGCACTCGGCCCTCATTTTTAAATTTTGTAGTCATGTTTGGCCTTTTCTGGATGCTCTTATGTAGTTGACCTACATTTTTTAGGGTAGATCTAGTTAAAGAAGAGGATGCACTCTGGCCTCCAGGGACGTCACAGGACGTCACTCGTTCATTTTTTTTGGGTAAAGCAACCATAACTCCCCATCTGTGCATAAAGTTTGCCTTCTTAGTGGATAGTTAAAGAAATATCCCAAGCCATGTGCTGGGGCTGTTATTCCATGTGAACAGTTTCTTCTCTACCACACATTTTCCGGGCGTCATTCTTATCCTCAGAGACACACTTGAATAGATGAGTGATTAAAGTCAACCAACATCCTAGCTTAAGAGTGGTTAGAAAAGAATCATATAGATAAATACTTTCATTATCCTCTTATGAGGGACAAATGCCATTTTATCATCAAATTATTACCAAATATTTTTATTGAATTTACTTTGACAGGGGAATAATGTCCAACTCTCCTCAGATTCCTTCAACCTTGAGAATGCCACGCTCCCAGGAGTTGGGAAAAGATTTCTAACCCCAGCTTTCTGCCTGGTCCTTCATGGAACCCACGTGCGATGCTCCTTTCCAAAGAGCATCACAAATTCAATAAAAATGAAAGATTCTGCAGGCAAGAGCCTAGAAACAGGTGGAGAAGGCCCTGTGAAGTCACAGGGAGAAGATGGTTGTCCAGGAGCCAAGGAGAGGGGCCTCCAGAGCTCACATGCAACCAATCCTGCTGGCAGGACTTCCTGCCTCCGGAACTGTGAGGACAGGCAAACCTGCTGTTTAAGCCACCATCTGTGGCAACTTGTTATGCAAGTCCCAGCAAACTAATAGAGAAACAGAGATAATGAGTGACAATGTCACTGAAACAAGTGAATGTTGGCTAGTGGACTTGGAGATAGATCAAGACAAAGTGCCTTGGCCGGTGCAGTGGCTCTTTCCCATAATCCCAGCACTTTGGGCGGCTGAGGTGGGTGGATCACTGGAGATCAGGAGTTCGAGACCAGCCTGACCAACATGGTGAAACCCTGTCTCTACTGAAAACACAAAATCTAGCCAGGTGTGGTGGCGCGTGCCTGTAATCTCAGCTCCTCAGGAGGCAGAGGCAGGAAAATCACTTGAACCCGGAAGGCGGAGGTTGCAGTGAGACGAGATCTCGCCACCGCACTCCAGCCTGGGGCGACAGTGAGACTCCATCTCAAAAAAAATGAAAACGAAACAAAACAAAACACCAAGTGCCTTAAGCATCTGCAAGAATTTCTCTCTTATCTGTTGTTATCTTAGTCACCAAAGCCATTCCACATAGATTGCACATGTGCCTTTCTATATATACAAGTAATATCGAACACTGATTAGAGTAGCAGAAAGGGATGACAATTTTCACAGGTGTCGGTGTGTTTTGTGACTTCGAATGACCATGCAGACCACCACGGGGCCCCAGTGCCGCCTGTCAGCAGCTCTGAGGATGCAGCGAGCAACCGGCCGGGGGCAGCTGCTGCGGAGCCACACACACCCCCATCCTCAACTGCAAAGCTGAGTTTTGAGTCATTTTAGACAAAGGAGAGTCTATGGTTCCATTGACACTGTGCCCAGGCAGGCTCAGATGTCATGTCATCCTCTGTGTTCAAAATCTTTATATACATTATCTATAATATAAAACTTACAATTTTGCAAGACAGATACTGATATCCATATTACACAGAAAAATTCTGTCTCGGTGAAATTAAGTAGCTTTTCCAAGACCACGCCGCAGGAAAGTGTTAATTCTGGACTCTAATCTACACGTCTCTAACTCGCCACCAACCTGCTGCCTCTGGGATCCCTGTACAGCCTCCGTGCTTCTCCACAATCTCATTCCAAACCCTCAACCTTTTCCAACTGAGCCAGTGAAGTTTCCCCGGAGTCACAACTTCCGAATTCTGATTCAGAATGTTTCAAGAACAAATTCACCATTTAAAAAAAAAACACATAGAAAGACACAGATTTTACTTTTTTAAAGAGTTCATTTGGAAAACACAGAGGACCAGATGTGACACTGTTAACTTAAAAGCTCATTTTTTTTTTGTCCCCAAAATGTATAGCTGTGAAATGAGTGAAATTCTATAACATCGTGCTTAGGAATCCTTTAAGGGAAAGAAAAATAAATTTATAATGCTTTTAATTATGATCTTTTCTGATTTCTGCAGAAGACTTCACTGCTAAACTCACCCAAAGGTAATTTGGATAATAAGACTTGAGATTCATTGTTCACATGTTTGTAACTTTAATAGCCTAAAATAGTTGGTAAATTGCCCAAAAATGGGAAATGCTTTTAAGCTGAATGGCAGGAGAATGAAGTCAGGCCATTTACTTTCATGTTATCTTTTTCCTTCCGGACTCACTTCAAGATGTGTGGGCGGGGTAAATGCCAGGATATTTTACCTTTCAAATTCAGAGATCTTTAGATAAAAGCCGCCCATATTTGGACTGGGTTTAGAGTGGAATTCTCAGCCTAACCCTCTGCCTGCTTTTTCAATCTGTGAAAAAGAAGGTTCATTAATTTTCTTTATTCATGGCCACCAGCCTAGACTTCCCTATATTTCTAAGATATTATTTGACTTCCTCTGTAAACCTTTATAAACTAAAGCAAACAAAAGCAAGCAAACAAACATACCGCATGTATTTGGGATTATTTATGTTCACTGAAAATCGCATCCAGAAGTGGCCACTCCACACAATCGAGGTGATTCAGGTCTCAAAAAGCCAGCAAATTCATGTGTAAAGGAATCTCCCGGTCTCAGCCCAGTGTCTGTCAGCACCTTTTCAGGCCACTCCATGAGGCTGGCAGGATGTGCGAACAATATCTGTTTGCTGCTGAATTCGTACTACGAAAGGGTCAGTCGACAGGGGGGTTTCAAGTGGGAGCCAAGGCCCATCAGTCATTCTCCCCTGTCAGTGATAAGAAGCCAACAGGAGAGCAACGGGATAAGGAGAAACACTTCCAGGGCTCACAGGAGTAGCCAACGGTCACCAAATTAACACTGTTACACTGTAGCTCTCTGGAGTGTATTTGCCAACGTTCTGAAAATAACTTAAAACTAGCTTGTTTTCTATTTCTTAATGGTGAATAAAAGGAAAAGAAAAAAGAAGACGTAACTACATCTTAAAGCAGAATAAGCAAAAAATTTTGAGTTAAATGGGAAAAAATAGTCATGGGCTGTTCAGCGGACTCTGCTATCTGCCGCCAGGGCTGCTCCAAACCACTCCACAAGCCAAAGCGCGCTTTCACTCTGTCTCAGCATACGCAGCCTCCCTGTAACACAGGCGGTGGAAATTCCGGATCAGAAAGACACAGGACCGTATTTCACTCCCATGCAGATCGCTGTACACAAAGCCCTTTGCATTTGAGATTTGCATTGCGCAGTCAAAATGCACTCTGCCACCCTGGCCGTCTGACTCGTGGAGAGCCACCTCTTGCCTCAATGGGCTCCTGCAGTTCTAGAGATTATTTTGGCAAGTGCTGCCCCTGGGGTCTTCCAGGTGGCCAGAGAGAGGACCCACAGTCCTTGAGACAAGTGGCGACGGCTGAAATGAAGATGCAGGCAGGCAAACTTGTGCCAGGCCATCCAGAAGATCCTTTGACCACTGACTCTCATTTCAAAATGAAGCATGATCTGGCGACCCACTCAATTCCACCCGTCACTGTAAAATTGACTTATGTGGGAAAATGGGTTGTGATATGTAAGGTATTACTTTTAAATCAACCAGGTCACAATGTGTGCATTGCATCAAGGGATATGAATATATTTAAAATCTTCAAAGAAGATTCTCTTCCCTGATAACATAGCCTAATGAGTCATAACTCAGTGTCAGAGGGGCATTCCCCATATCTAACCTAAATTCTGCATGCTGTCATTTAAGCCCATTTCCTTTCGTTCTGCTTTAGCAAAATGTAAGAACACTAGCTGGCCACAATCCCATGCAAAAGTGTTGACATTTTAATTTTTTTTTTTTTTTTTTTTTTGACCAACTCTTGCTCTGTCGCCCAGGCTGGAGTGCAGTGGCGCAATCTTGGCTCACTGCAACCTCCACCTTCCAGGTTCAAGCTATTCTCTTGCCTGTCAACCTCCCAAGTAGCTGGGACTACAGGCACACACCACCATGCCCAGCTAATTTTTGTATTTTTAATAGAGACAAGGTTTCACCATGTTAGCCAGGATGGTCTCGATCTCCTGACCTCATGATCCACCCGCCTTGGCCTCCCAAAGTGCTGGGATTACAGGCATGAGCCATCGCGTCTGGCCCACATTTTAAATATAGTTACTGAATCACTTTCCATTGTTTTTTCCTTCATCATCAATAGCTCTAACCACTTTCATTCTTGCTCCAGGACTGGGTCCTCATGATCTGAAATGATCTGCTGCAGGCCTCAGGGGCGTGTCCCCTATGTCAGGACAGCTGTGTCAAAGGCAACCAACCTAGGGTATTTCTAGCCAGCGATCAGCAAACATGTCCTAATCATTCACATGGACAAGTCATTCGGTTGGGAACTTTAGAGAGAGTACAAATAAAAAGAATTCACACTCTAACCAGAGTTCTTCACAGTTTTCAGGGAAAAGGGTGTGTGGGCACAAGAGCCTGGGCCATCGAACCCTCTCATCTGCACAGAGGACTCCACCTGACTCCTCACCTGTCACCCTGGCCCAGGTGACAAGACAGGTGCTTTCTGCAGTTGGCCAGGCACCCTAGCAGTGAGCGCCACCTTCCACAGTGCAGGCTGGACGTGCGCTGTGCCTCTGCTGGGCCCCTGCTGTCAGCAAGAGGCCCACAAAGGCAAACTTGCTGGACCTAAGGCAGGAGAGCAGGCTCTTCCCCAGGGGAGAACTCCTGAGAGCGTGAGCAGAAATGCACTCCACTGCCGGGGAGAGTCGACTGCAACGCAGGGTGTGCTGGGGACAGTCACTGTCCGTGAGAAGACAGGGAGGGCGGATGGCCTGTTTTTAACAAAGACAGAGATCTCGTATATATATAGACACACACACATATATACTAAGCCACGCCATGTTTAAATTATGCAGCTGTTTTGTGCTTAATACTCATTTGTCACCTACTCTTCATTCATCCATCAGGTCGAGTATCTAATAAATAAGCATTTATTGTAGAATACATGTCACACCATAAAAAACAACTGAGCAAAGTTGCCGAACTTTTCGGTTTAGAATGAGGTAAGGAGGGCTGGAAATCGAAGATCAGAGAGAGGAAGATTAGAGCCAACCCCGAGGGAGATGCCCAGGAAGACCCTCCGGGGTCCAGGACAGCCCCGCAGCTCGCCAAGCAGCACAGAGAAGCAAGATGGACACCCAGGCTGCAGCTGTGGAGGGTTCAGCATTCGTTACAACTGTGGGTAAGAATCCTCACTACCGCAGGGATAATCCAAGTAAAAATTCAATTTTCCTGAAGACAACTTGAAAACAAAAAATAATCCATTTACAAGTCAGAATGTGACCGAATGTGTTGGGAACACATCAGCATTCTCTTGCTTTCAGTGGTTTCTGCTGTTTGTGGCTATTTTGTACTTTCAAAGACAAGCTGGTGATTTCCAACAGTAAGAAAACAACCTGATCTGTATGTTTCTAGCCTGCTCGACAAGTGAGAAAAGTTAATAGCCTCAAGGGCAGGGCTCCATAGAGTGGTTCTGAGAAATGTTGCAGATCAAGTAACTCCTATTTGAGTGCACGTCCTTTCTAAAAACTGGGAGGGCATGCACTGAACCAGACATAACCCTATGTTTGTCAGCGGCAGACAGCAGTGGGATCTCGACTTATTACAGACTCAAGACACTGGAGCATCTCCAAGACACACTGAATAGGTAGGATTCCAGAATGGGGAGCTGACAGCTCCCAACTCCCTTACATTATTCTTGTCTGATTGTAACTTATTCGTGCCCTTGAAATTTTAAAGTGAGGGAGATTTTTAAATAGTCTCTTTGGCCCTCTTGCTATAAAACTTCTCAAGTACTCATAAAGGTGCATGTGAAGACACATTAAACATACCATTATTACAAATTATTGTTGACAATCTATTTGTCTTAGGTTGAGCATCACTCCTTCCAAAAAAAATACGAACACCTGAGATAAAGATCTGTCTGCAAATGGCTGGTAAACAAATGCTCCCAGGGGAAACCAGACCCCATAAAGGAGTGAGGGAAACAGGGTTACAAAGAAGAAACCCAGTTTACAATCCCACCAGCAGTGTAAAAGTGTTCCTATTTCTCTTTCTTTCTCTCTCTTTCTCAAAAAAAAAAAAAAAAACCAGAAAGAAAGAAAGAAGAAACACAGGAAGGTGTGGCCTCAGTGCTTACCCAGGCACTTGGTCCCACAGGAGAGCTTGGGATATTGACTGTGTTCAAGGCTGAGGACTGGGTTTTTATGCTTTTATGCCTGGGCAGGGTGGGATAAGGGGCTGTACAGCCAGCCAGGCACTTCACCTGTCTTTTAAAAAGGGACCCTCATTCCCCAAGGGCACCCCCGAATCTTTGCCACCTCCCCATGGAAAAGATGCAGGTGCTGTTTTAGAAGCAAAAGCATCCCCAGTTTGGGAAAAGGGTCTCCCAGGAAGGATCCAGAGAAGCTAATGGGGTCTTTGTGGAGGGCTGACGTGTCCTTTATTCCATGTGTCATCATAATTTGGGAAAAGAATCCAAGGAAACTTGTGAATGTTTCGGAGTTGATAACAAATGCATTGGTTGTATCTGCTTCCGTGACTGCTGTACCTGTAACCACAACCTGAGTGGTTCTTAAGATGACAGAAATGGATTGTCTTGCCGTTCAGGAGGCTGAAAGCCCCAAATCCAGGTGTTGTCAGGGCTGTGCCCCTCCGAAGGCTCTAGGGAAGGATCTATTCCTTGTGCCCTCCAGTTCTTGGTGGCTGTTATGATTCCTGGCTTGTGATCGCATCAGTGCAATCTTCAAGACTAATATCTCCAAAGCTCTCTGCCCTGTCTCCATATGGCCCTCTCTGTGAGTCTGGGCCAGGTCTCCTCTATCCTCTCTCAGGATACATGTGACAGATTTAGAGCCATCCAGATCATGCAGTCTAATCTTCCCATCTCAGAATCCTAACTTAATTACTTCCACAAAAGGCCCCCCTTTTTTTTTTGCCATATAAAGTATCATTCACGGATTCCAGAGTTCAGAAAACTGAATATGTTTTGGAGGCCGTTTTTCAGCCTATCAAGCTGGTCTCCCCACACTGTCAAATAGAAATGGAGCAAGCCTGCCTGCCTCAAGAAGAGGGTAAAAAATATGTGTCCCTCACCCAGTGTGTGGCCCCTGGTCAGGACCAGGAAGTTAGTCTCCACCACGAAGTTCAGCAGCTGGTATTTCCTGTGAGCTGGTTCCTGCGGAGATGCCATCTGCCCAGCCTTTTCTTCCTCAATGTGAGCTTCCCTTGGCTCAGGAAGGCAGGAGCCTCCCAGACACAGGCAGGAATGTCACAGAGGTAACGTGTGGCTGGGAGACATCCTCCCAGGCAGGAGCCGTGGGGCGGGTCCCAGAGTCAGAAAGAGCTAGAGTGGAGGGGAACCATCCTCTGTTAGGTAGAAGCTGAAAGAGGACAACACCGTGTTTCAGACCAGTTGAAATCCTGTTGGAAGTTAAAATTAAGGCTGGGGGTTAAGAATAATAATCAGATATCCAAAGAAGAAATTTTTCCAGAATCAAGATCAAAGTGGTGTGGGGGCCTGTCCCAGGCAGAACACACATCGGAAGGTGTGAGCAGGTCCCCATTTGCAGGAGGATAAATAAGGGAAGGATCCAGCGTGTGTCCCAACCTAAAAGGTGAAGATAAGACTCATTCTTTTATTGCACTATTTGACATAATCTCCCTGAACTACTTAGCACAGTAATTGGCATACAGTGTGAGCTCAACAAACCTTGTATATCATCCTCCAAGACTCAATGGACAAGCCTCTGGAAAGCATGTTCTAGGAGAATGACACAACTGTGTATGAAATTATTTTACATTTTCTGAAAGAGCCAGATAGAGAGAAGAGAGAACAGGAGAGGGGAAGGGGAGGAATATCAGGGTACTAGGAGAGATGAAACATAGAAAAACTGCTGAAAATAAAAATAAAAAATCAATGATAATAGTGGTTAAAGACTAGAGTCAATATTTAGCAGAGAATAAAGTCACAGATATTGAAGGCAAAATCAAACCAGTCAAGGGAAATAATAGAATTGGAAATTATGATAGAGAAGATAATGGTTATAGAGGTTAGAGGATCAACATCCAAACTGCTAATTGTAAGCACTGCTAGGAAGAAACAAGCACAGAAAAACGTGCTTAGTAGCCTACAAGAATTAGAACTAACTTATAAAATAATCGGAAAAAAATTTTAGAGAGCTCAGATCAAATTATGAGCCACATAAAAATTAGTTTAAAGTTATATCCTGAGGCCAGGCACTATGGCTCATGCCTGTATTCTCTGGACTTCGGGAGGCCGAGGCAGGCAGATCACTTGAGGTCAAGAGTTTGAGACCAGTATGACCAACATGGTGAAACCCTGTCTCTATTAAAAATACAAAAAATTAGCAGGGTATGATGGCGGGTGCCTGTAATCCCAGCTACTTGGGAGGCTGAGGCAGGAGAATCGCTTGAATCTGGGAGGCAGAGGTTTCACTGAGCCGAGATAGCGCCATTGCACTTCAGCCTGGGTGACAGAGCTAGATTCCATCTCAAATAAATTAAATAAATAAATAAATAAATAAGGTTATATCCTGAATCTTTAATTTCAATAAGTATTTAGGGAAAAGTTACAAAATTGTTGGAAGGAATAAAAATTTGATCATGAATGAAAGTGACCTAGAAAATAATTCAATTAAGAATGTAAGAATCTAGAAGATAAAGTGTGAAAGTAGGATATGCATTTATATTCATTAAACAAACTCTCAAATGTGATGAGGTGTCATAAATGTAGTTTAAAATCTTATCACACATTTTTTGAGGCAGTTCACATGTTCAGCAAACAAGATATTACGATATTTGTGTTCTATTATCCTAGATAATACTTAAAAAGAGAAGAGAGTGAACAGCAATGGATTAGAAAATAATTTTTAAATGGTAAATTTATATGGAAGTCCAAATATTACTTCACTTTTAACTTACTAATTATGTAATTTGTTAATTAATGAGATAAATCATAATAATTTTAAAAGAAAACTGAAAGTAACCACTAGTAAAATGTATCTTTTAAATTACTAGAGATCTTTGTGATAAAATTTAGTTTATCCAGCAAAGGGTAGAAAAATAAGGAAAACAGTTGAAAGACATGAAAAAGAGAAAATGATTGATAAAATGAGACGATATCATATCCGTGGGTATATATATATTTATTTTCACTTTCTCTGAAAAAAAAACTACAGGTTAAAAAAAAACCCTCTGAACAGGATATAACCTTATTTATTTATTTATTTATTTATTTATTTATTTATTTAAGACGGAGTCTAGCTCTGTCACCCAGGCTAAAGTGCAATGGCGCTGTCTCGGCTCACTGAAACCTCTGCCTCCCAGAGAAGGAGACCCACTATTGAGCCAACTACTCCACATCTCAGTGGCTTAAAACAAGAACCGTGTCTTACCACTCACAGGTAGGTGCCTGGCCAGTGATCAGTTAGTCCAGGCTGGTCTTGACTGGAGCAGCTTTGGTCCTCACTGCTGGTCAGAGGATGGGGGGACAGGCCTGAGGGGACAGCTACAGACATCTGAAGACTTTACGGGCCGGTGCTTGCAATTAGCACACTCCCAAGTCCAATTATTTTTCTGTTGACCAAAATAAGATATGGCCAAGCCCCCAACTAAGATGCAGCAAAGGACACTTCATCCATGAAGAGGCCATTTCAAGAGAGCAGGTGCTTGGGGAGATGATGAACTGGGGCTAAAAATAAAATGTAGCGCACTCACCTAAACATTTCAGGTAGTTATTGAAAACAGGAGATTTGTAAAGATATATCAGGAAAAAAAGAAACAGAGGTAACAATTTTAACTTAAGATGAAATCTAATCTAACATGCCAAATCATTAGGTTAGACCTGGCTCTTTTATTGATAGAAGGTGTAATTCCTTGTGAATAATAGCCCTGATCTTTTGTTCGACAAATCATATAGGATCAAGACATAGAAAGTGGAAAGAACATGGACATAAAAACAGCTACTGCACAGACTCCCCGTGGGCCACAGCATCTCAGTGTGATGGAGGACGCCCAGGTAGCCCTCACTCATCAGTGGGTGCTGGGCTAACTGGGCACTCTGTAGAGATGAGGCACTTCCATCCTCTCAGCAATCCTAGGAGGAGGCTCCTGGTGTGGGTTGAAATCCAAACTTCATGTGTTGAATTCCTACCCCCAATACCTCAAGATGCGACCTTACCTGGAAATAAGGGCCTTGAAGATGTAATTAGTGATGATGGGACCACAGTGGAGTAGAGGAGGCCTGAATCCAACAAGAATGTGTCCTCATAAAAGGAGATTTATTTGAGCAAAGATATGGTCCCAGGGAAAAGGCCATGTGAGCACAAGGGAAGGGATAGGGGACAACGAACCACTGCTGTAGGCCAGTGACCCTCAATGGTGGTGTTGAGGAGGACAATGGTTGTGTGCTCCTCCAAGCAGGGGATATCAAGCCTATCAGACTGGCTAGGCTCACCTGCCCCAGCTCTGAGAGAGGCTCACCAGGTCAATGCCAAAGGGCATCCTGATGTTGTGGTAAGAGCTTGCACTCTGCAGGTGAGCACCACCTTTATTAGCTGAGACACACTGGATAAATCAAACAATAAAACTCAGCCTCATTTTATTTGTGAAAATGGGGTAGTGATGAGAGCTGTACTAGTTTGTCAGGACTGCTGTGATATAGTATCATAAACTGGGTATCTTAAACAACAGAAATGCATCGTTTCACAGCCAGAAGTCTGTGGTCAAGGTGTCGGCAGGGTTGATGCTTCTGAGCACTGTGGCTGGCTTTGGATGCCTTGTTGACACCAGGATCCTGGAGTTCCTGGGCTTATCTGCTCATTCTCCTTATCTCTTCCCTCCTGCTCACATGACCTTTTCCCTGTGAGCATGTCTTTGCTCAAATTGACACCCTTTTAATGCGGATATATTCATGTTGGATTCAGGCCACCTCTGTTCCAATGTGGTGCCATCTTCACTAATGACATCTGCAAGGCCCCTATTTCCAGGTAAGGTCACATCCTGAGGTACTGGGCCTTAGGAATTCAACCCATGAATTTCAGAGTTCAGCTCATACCAGGAGCCTCCTCCTAGGATTGCTGAGAGGATGGAAGTGGCTTATCTCTGCAGAGCACTTAGCTCAGCACCCAGCGTTGAGGGCTACCTGGAGCCAGCCATTAGGCTGAGATGCTGTGGTCCACGGGGAGTCCGTGCTGACCTTCTCCTGCACATTCTAACCCATTTCCCTCAGACTCTCACAGAGATTAATCAATAACTGAGGATGCCAAGTTATTTATTAATTGTAGAATTACCTGAATAAAGAAGTTGAATTATAGATGTAATAGCAATTTAGTTTCTGAAAAATATAAAATATGTCTTTTCTTTAACACACCCATGAAACACCTACAGAAAGCCCTTGTGGGTGAAGATATGAAGAGTACACCACGATTCCAAAGAGCAGAAACTTTCCAGCCTTTTGCTTTTGCTTCAATTCAGTAAAACTGGAATTCATTGTAAACAAATTTGTAACTCATTAGGGAATTTAAAACCACGCTTCCAAATATCTAGTAGGTCAATGGAAAGTGTTCAAAGGCCTTAAAGAGCCTGCCTGGTAAATAAACAGGGAAAATTGTTTTAAAGATAAAGGAATTATGTCTACAAAAGGAAGACAGGGCAGTTGGAATAGTGTCTCAGCGTCTTGGTCTTGTAGTATAAAGCAAAGTCACTGAGGCTCGACCCTGTAATGTGAACTTTGGTCTCAGGTTATGAGACTAAGTCACAACATGTAAACTGGAGAAATTGTCAAACCTTCCTGGCAAGTCAATGTTATTGTAAGATAAAGAAATGCAACTGGATTTCTTTATTTTTGTCCAGTGTTTCCAGTTTCTCAAGCCTTCATTCAGAACCTGCCTCAGTCAAAGTAGGTTAAATATACTGAAATTCAGCCCTACTGGTAGAATTGTCTCTGCAAGTAAATGGGGACTATTTATTAGCTAGCCATTGTTTTAAGAGCTGTTCATATTCAAGGAAAGATTTGGTCCCATGAAAAGAACATAATGATCACATGTAGCTTAATGTCTGGCTATAACAAAAATAAATCAATGTTGAGGGGTTTAGGGCACAGGAAGAGAGAGAAGTTCTGGAAGGAGTTTGCTTTTAAAGTCGAATCAAGGAGCTATTCCTTAAAAAGGGTGAGTCAGTGTATTGAAAGCACATATGAGTTTGAAATTCAGACTGCATCACGGAATGAAAATAATGAATATGATACCTGTGTCGGATAAATTAAGCATTTCTATCAAAATATCTACTGAAGTTTCAAACACCATGAAATATGTTCCCTGTTGACATATTCAAAGAAAAAATAATATTCCTTTCCTTTAGTTTTTATTAAATTTTTAAGAGATTAAGTTGCAGGTACATATCACCTTACAGTTTATCAAAGTTCTCCTGAAATAGCAAGAGAACTACATGCATTGCATTGCCTGCAACTTTGAAGTTGAAAAGGTGAGATCAAGTTGAAAAATACACTCCTGTGATAAGATTGAACGTCGAATCCAAAACAAGCCAATGGGACGATTGTGCCTTTGGAAGCATGTCATGTTAACTGGCAGGCTTCTGGAAAAATCTGAGAAGAAAGTATCCTTTCCAAATAGAAAGGGAAAATCTGGCTCAGGATTCCTTTCTGGCTCTGCAGGATTAGATGTGGGAGGGGAGAGAAGAATGCTATAAAGGAAGGTGGAGGGAACGATAAAAAGATAAACTGGTACTCACAAGTTGAAATATAGCATTGATCTAGTTTGTATTTACAATGTGTTAAGTATTAACACATGAGAAAAATATTAAAGCAAGGTATTTATTAGAAGAAATATAAATATAAAAGCAACAGGTTGAGCACTCAAAATTAACTACAAGCAATTTAGCAGCACTGCACTGTACAAAAAAATAACATGAAAGAAATATAATCATTGTGTTAAACAAATGTTCATAGTATAAAGGAAGGCTAAAAGTTCACGAGGGAGGAAAACTATCCCTCTGATGTTGCAAAAAAAAACGCGTAGATGGTTCTGCCCAGAGCTCTGATACGATCGGCACGATGTGTTCACCATGTCTGTCCCACATGCTGCAGAGAATACTGCATATTTTCGGACTTAGGTTTATAAGACATAAAACAGAAACAAGAAAGCGGGAGTCGGTTGTTAGTGTAATTTTTAGGGTGGCAAAACCAAAGATGACCTTAGCTCAAATCACTTGTCAGCAATTGTGTGGACCCAGTTGACTGCTTTTTAAATTATATTTCTCAGTGTAATTAAGAGGTAAAAAAAATAGTTGATATTTAGGGAAGAAAATGTATGGGGATAAGACATTTTAAGTATCTTAATTTTTAAAGAGTTTTTTAAAAATGAATATTTTAGGTTTAAGTAGGGAATTGTGTTTAAATCCATTTATTTTATTTTATTTATTTATTTATTGTTAGACAGAATCTCACTCTGTCACCCAGGCTGGAGTGCAGTGGTGAGATGTTGGCTCACTGCAACCTCCGCCTCCCAAGTTCAAGTGATTCTCCTGCCTCAGCCTCCCAAGTAGCTGAGACTCCAAGCACAAACCATCCCCTGCCTACCTAACTTTTTGCATTTTTACTAGAGATGGGGTTTTGCCCTGTTGACCAAGCTGGTCTCTAACTCTTGACCTCAAGTTATCTGTGCGCCTTGGCCTCCCAAAGTGCTGGTATTACAGGCATGAGCCACCACACCCAGCCTAAATATGGAATTTTAATACTAAGCATATATACTGCCTTTTTAGAGCTATATTATTTGTATTAGTCAGCTTGGGCTGCCATAAGAAAGTCACATGGGCTGGATAGTTTAAACGACACGGATTTCTTTTCCATAGTTCTTGAGGCCAAGATCAGGGTGCCAGCAGGGTTGGGTTCTGGTGAGGATCCCCTTCCTGGTTTGCAGACGGCCCGACTGCCTTCTTGCTGTGTCCCCCATGACTTAATGACCTCCCAGAGGTCCCATCTCCGAATGCCACCACATTTAGTGTTATAGCTTCCACACATGAATTTGGTGGGACACAGTTTAGTTCAAAAAGCTACTGTTACTGAAGCTGGAAAAATGTAAATCAAATATTTTTCTTTGATATTACTAAATTATTGGTCCATAGATTGCGTTGGCCTCCACAAAGTGTCAGGGAATAGCCTGACTACATCCTATTATCCAAATCCAGCCTGTCATCTGTTTTTGTAAATAAATCTTTGTTGGAACACAGCCATGCCTATTCATTTACACATTGCCTTTGGCTGCTTTCACTATACAAAGGACTTCAGTAGTTGTATTACAGATTAGAGATCATATAGCCAACGGAGCCTGAAGAACTTACTATCTGGGTTTTACAGAAAAAGTTTGCTGACCCTTGGAGATCTGTGCTGATCAATGCAGTAGCCATTAGCCACACACTGCTCTTGAGCCCTTGAAAGGTGGCCAGTCCAACTGAGGTGCACCATACACGTGAAATACACAATGGACTTCAAGGCTTAGTAGAAAGAAGGGCTCTATCTTGATTACATGTGAATGGCGATATGTTAGATTGGGTTATAATGCATTAGTAAATAATGCATTAGTAAACTTACTTTCACCCTTTTACTTTTTTATCTTTTCATGTGGCTGCAAGAAAAATTTATTTATTTATTTATTTTTATTTATTTATTTATTTATTTTGAGATGGAGTCTCGCTCTGTTACCCAGGCTGGAGTGCAGTGGCCGGATCTCAGCTCACTGCAAGCTCCGCCTCCCAGGTTTATGCCATTCTCCTGCCTCAGCCTCCCGAGTAGCTGGGACTACAGGCGCTCGCCACCTCGCCCAGCTAGTTTTTTATATTTTTTGGTGAGACGGGGTTTCACCGTGTTAGCCAGAATGGTCTCGATCTCCTGACCTCGTGATCCGCCTGTCTCGGCCTCCCAAAGTGCTGGGATTACAGGCTTGAGCCACCGCGCCTGGCCCAAGAAAAATTTAAATGGCATAAGTGGCTCCCATTTGCAGCTCTTACAATATTTCCAGGGGGCAGGCCTGGTCTAGAGGAGCTCTAATTTTTTTTTTTAAATCTGTCTTTTGAGCACTGGTTTTAGAATGAGCCCCCAAGTTATAAAAAAATGACAAAAAATGAGGCATGTGTTTATGTACGGTTCTTTAACAAAACAGTTTAATCTTAATAAACCCGAATGCAGATACTTCAGAGTACTTGAAATATCAATTTAGTAATGTTAGATTGGAGATTTCTTTCCCTTGGCTCTTGAAGAATTAAGAAATTATTTTGACAATAATTGAGAAGGCGAGAAAGAGATAGAGGGAGCTGATATTGCTCCTGCTAAGAGAAGAAAACAACAGCACTGGATCAAGGCAGAGGGAACGGGAGACGCGAATGTCAGGAGCACGACTCTCAGGGGCAGGTGATTATCAGGGTCTGGGTACCTGCGATCAAATGGGATCCTGTCCCAGAAAGGAAGCAAGGGAAGGGATTCAAAGTCAACTGGGTGCCTGGGGCTCTGAGATAAACAATGGAGCAACAAAGAACAGGAAACTGACAGATGGGACCAACAGGTAGCTTAACTAAAGCACCTTATAGGCACCTGTAATCCCAGCTACTTGGGAGGCGGAGGCAGGAGAATCGCTTGGGATCAGGAGGTGGAGGTTGCAGTGAACCAAGATGGCACCACTGCACTCCAGCCTGGGCAACAAGAGCGAAACTCCATCTCAGAAAAACAAAACGAAACAAAACAAAAAAACGCATTATTAAACATTTTCATTTTGCTTTGGATTTGCTTTTTGTTTTTGCTTTTGTGTTTTTCTCTTTTATAAATGCAAATCAGGAATGTTTTGCACGCAATGAGGAATGTTTTGGGCACTTGTATTCATTTGAGAACCTCTATTATTAATCATAGAGTCAGGCCTAAGATCACCCATATGCCTTAAGATGAAAATATGCCGAATCAGTGTGATGAGCCTCCAACTTAAAAACCTGCGATAATTAAAATATGTGTGTGGCCTCAGCTGGTATCTCACTCTAGAGTAGTGAGCCACTCATTCCCTGTGAAGGGCGTGCTACAGGATAACTCCACTGTGTGACTCTGTGATCACATTTTCCTTCCTGCTTCAATAAGAATTTTTCAACACATGTGAAGTTCAACTTTTCTGGAATTCCAGGTTCTTTCATTTCTGCTTTATTTTCCAACGTTCTTTTTATATTCTATTCATTTTTTAAAAAATTTTTAATACTCAGGTTTCCATTATAAGACAGGGTGTATTTTAGCAGAGACAGAGATCATTTTGTCATTTGTAACAATTAGCTCTGTAGTTTAATTATGGCTGGCAAAAAATAATTGCTCCCCTAAAACAAATTATAGTTGTGAGGTCAAATCCAAGAGCATTTCACAAGACCATAGCCTGCTGGTCCAAGCCACGGGTTTAGTAAGACTGTATTTTACAGCTCTCGCAGACACGATGTCAGCAGCCTCGTGTGAGTGCATGGGGCACAGACAGAGGTCACACACACACTCTCACACACTGATACACATGAGTGCATGGGGCACAGACAGAGGTCACACACACACTCTCACACACTGATACACATGTACAGGATGACAAAATCACAGTGTCTCACTTACCCAAGCTTGCACACCACACACACTGTCACACACTGATATTCACACATGTACAGGATGACAAACTCACACAGTGTCTCACTTACACATGCAGACACACACGTGATTGGCTTACACATCATACACACCGCCACACTTCTGTGTGCACAGACACACACTGCCACACTCACACACCGTAAAACACTCAAGCACACTCTAGTGAACCAGTCACCTGGGGGAGATGGGGCAGCCTCTGCTCTGGGTAGATTTAAATGCTGTTACTGAAAGTGAGTCGAAAACTTGAAGTTTGATGAACTGAGCAAGTGTGGCTCTTGGAGGCTGCATCCTTAGATACAGATGCTCCTGGACTTGTGATGTGTGTGTCACTGTGTGACCTCTGATGGGGATGCCTCCCAGCAAGCCCATCTAAGTAGAAAATATCAAAGTGGAAAATACTGAATACACCTAACTTACAGAACATCCTAGCTTAGCCTGGCCTATCTTAAACGTGCTCGGAACACTTACATTAGACTGTGCTTGGGCAAAATCATCTAGCACAAGCCTATTTTATAACAAAATTATTATAAAAAATTTTGGGCTGGGCACAGTGGCTCATTTTTGTAATCTCAGCACTTTGGAAGGTCAATGCAGGAGAATCACTTCAGGAATTCCTGAAGGTTACTATTGTACTTTCTCAGACTGGGTGGCGTTGCTTGAGTCCCCTGAGGGTTCCTTGAACCTGGGTCTACAGACCCATTCCCGAGGCCAGAGAAACGTAGGGCGCTGCTTTCAGAGCAGGTGGGAGTTTAGGGGCACACGGCCATGCAGGGGCTCCTGATGAGAAGCCTTGTCTCCTACCTGCTTCGAAGCTTTTACTTCCTGTCGGCTCTTCGGGGTGCAGATCTTGACATGTGAAGCATTTTCCTAGCTACCCCGGTATCACCATGAAAAGCAGCATTTGGAAATTAAGGAAGCCATACTCTAAGATAAAAGATACACCATACACGGTGAGAACAAATCCACAACAAATGTGACCAATATCCCCAAATAAAGGACTGGTAAATCAGAAAAAAAAAGAAAATAGAAACGTAGAAAATGAGGCAAGAAATAAAACGGGTAAAGTGCAGAAAAAGACACATAAATTGGTGATAATTATTGAAAAAGATGTACAACTTCACTGGTGAGGAGCTAAGATAGGCAACTTGAACACAGTAGTGAGATAAACGCCCATGCCCTCATCTGAGCAGGAGTTCACACAGCCGTAGCCGTAGGTGATGAGGATGTGGGTGTGTGAGCACTGCTGTGTACTGCTGAAGAAACCTCATGGAAATGCACTAGTGCACAACTGGACAGTAACTATCAAAGGGCAATGTGAGCATGGCCTGTGACTCGGATGTCCCAGCCCCCAGATCTCTCTTATATGAGCTCTGACATGCATACAAAGCTATTATTACAAGGATGCCCATTGTTGCATTATTCATAACAGCCAAGAAAAAAAAAAAGAAGAGGAAAACAATAACTGTGGATCAAAACGGAATTAAATAAGTTAGAATGTATTTTCACTCTAGATGACCACTACATGCCTATTAGAGGAAAGAAACACGTATACGGGCAAGGAGAGGTGTCTCGTAATTCAATTAAATCTCGAAAAAAGGCAAGAGAAAGGAAAATAGAATGAAATAAAATTGTGTGTTTTATGCATTTGACCTATTCCATGCATGGGTGCTAGCACAGGGTGAGGGATTCATTTGTGGTGATAGGAATTATGCCTTATTACCTGTAAGAGGGAAACAACAACAGTACAGCAAAGCTGTCCTTTTGAGGACTCTGCCCTTTAGCAATTCTGAAAATGTCTTCCTGACATTTTCCCTGTAACTATCAAATGCTTAAAAATAAGTATGTGTAAAAACCTTTTGGGACAAGAACACACATTCCCACTTATTATAACATCGCTGTTATTTTTACCTACAGACCCCGCTGCTACATTCCAAGAGTAATTTTATTAACCCTTTTGGTGTCCAAATTATCCACATGTTACATTTAGCGTTGTGTAATGGTGATTATTAACAGTAATAAACACTGCAATTATGCATGAAATTCAGTTTTTGGAACCTTCTGCCACATGTTAATTACAGATCCTCTGATGGAACTCCTTTGAGGCCTGGCTCCATGTTTCACTGACATCGCCTCGCAGACACATCTTCGTGATGACTCTCCATGCTCCTTGGTGGGGAGTGCTGCTGCTCACCAAAGGCTTTCCACGTGAGGAAGACAACCACAACGCCCTCCATTCAAGCACACCGTTTCAGAAGAAACAGGGCACTTACTCAGCATCTCTGAGTGTCCTGGCACTGTGCAAGTGCCATCTCCAAGATGACGTTTTTCTGTGACGGTCACAAACGTAAAGCAAGACAAAATCCCAAAGACAAAGACCTTGCGTGTTAATCAAGGAGAATGTCAGAGTTCGAACACATTTAATCATTGGTTCAGTCGACTGTGACCAAGCTGCATATTGTTTTCTCTTTATTTGCCTGACTCTCAGATGAGTTGGGTTTCTTCTACTGAAGTCCGGTTTTGCCAAATGTGGATGCATTCACCCTTGTCCCTCCTATCCTTGGGTTATGGAAGACACTCCCTTTTAGTTTCTTTGTGGAACCGTGTTCTTCTCTTTGGCCAGTGTGATGGGAGCTCATTGTGCTGGTGAGATCAGTAGGGCCATCCTCAAAAGAGACCGTCAACTCTGCCACAAGAAAAGTAGATTTCTGCGCAGGGTAAGCGTTTTAACTGTAGGAATTACCCTGTGTTTCTGATCTCTAGCTTCCCAATTACAATGCATTTTTAATAATTGCCCTTCCTAAGTTGGTGAAAAATAACACCCTGTTGGGTAATTGATCTTATCTGCAGGAAGGAAACAGGGGGAAGTGCTTAGAACTCCCTCTCAGGAGCCAGGCTGACTTTGGGTTTAAAGACCAGAGTGACCACTTCACAGCTGTGTAAAATCCAACAGTTATTTAACCTCTCTGTGCCCTGGTTTTTCATCTTTAAATGTGTCACAATGTGCACCCCACAGGGACTTCCATGGAGAGTGAAATATATTGAAAAATGCCTGAAAAAGCTGGGCACATAGTAGGTACTCAAGCACTAATATCACTGTAGGATTCCATTTCAGATAGAAAAACAATCTATTATTTCTACCTTAAGACCAAGCACGAGCAAGCAATTTTTCTCCCTCTGCCTGCTACCATTGTGAATTGATTTTTGTACAATGGAGAGCTCAGCAGGGGTATGTGAGTTTTGGAGAGAGACAGATAAAATTAGTTTGAAGTGTGTCTTGCTCTATACTTGCTGGGACAAGGCATGGAAATTCTCCAAGCTTCTTTTCTCACCTAAGGGGGAGTCTGTTGACACTGTGCTGCCTGGGATTTCTGGCAAGCCAAAGCCACAATGCCCTGAGTGCCCGTGATGTGCCAACTCCTTGCCAGCTGTTTCATGTGCACTGTCTCTAGGTGACCCTATGACTTGTACATTTGTATCCTTTATCATTCTCTTGCGAATGAGAGACAGAAAACACAGTCTTGGATGTGTGATGACCTTTGCCTCCAGACCTAGGGAGCAGACGGCAGGAGGTGCTGTGGAAGAAGTCCTGCCGGAACACATGGGAGCCAGGCAGGAAGACAGGAGAAGGGGAGCAGGGACACACACATGACTTGCACGGTGGTTCCCACAAGCTCCAGGTGAAGCACGATTGTCCCTAGTTCCAAGCATCCGTCTTACGGTGTCATCCACAAATGGGAGGTGGAACAGGGCTTCACCCTCAAATTCAAATGTCTAGGAGGACAGCAGCACCAGCTCAGTCCGAAGCCCCCCATGCAGCAATACCCCTACCCCCAGGAGCGGAGACAACACTGGTGTTGCACCTGGATAGGGTCCAGTCTTGCAAAGGGGCTTTTCCCTTTCCAACCTCACTGAGCAATAACATGGTGTCTGAAACCGTGAGATGAAGTTAGCTTAGCCAGCTTTCTTTCTTTTTCTCTTTTTTCTATCTGAAATGGAATCCTACAGTGATATTCGTGTTTGAGTGTCCACTATGTGCCCAGCTTTTTCAGGCATTTTTCAATATATTTCACTGTCCACAGAAGTCCCTGTGGGGTGGACATTGTGACACATTTAAAGATGAAATACCAGGGCACAGAGAGGCTAAATAACGTTGGATTTTATACAGCTGCAAAGTGGTCATTCTGGTCTTTCTTTCTTTCTTTCTTTCTTTCTTTCTTTCTTTCTTTCTTTCTTTCTTTCTTTCTCTCTCTCTTTTCTTTCTTTCTCTCTCTCTCTTTTCTTTCTCTTTCTTTCTTTCTTTCCTTCTTTCTTCCCTTCTTCCTTTCTTCTTTCTTTTTTCCTTCCTTCCTTCCTTTCTTCCTTCCTTTTCTTTTTCTATTCTTTTTGTTTTGTTTTGTTTTTTGAGACAAGTTCTTGCTCTGTTGCCCAGGCTGGAGTGCAGTGGCACGATCACATATCACTGCAGCCTCAAACACCTGGGCTCAAGATATCCTCCCATCCCAACTTCCTGAAAAGCTGGGACTACAAGTGTAAGCCATCACACATGGCTTCCTTTTTAAATTTTGTAGATATGGGGCCCACTATGTTGCCAAGGCTGGTCTCAAACTCCTGGGCTCAAGTGATCATCCTGCCTTGACCTCCCAAAGTGCTGGGATTACAGGCATGAGCCACTTCACTTAGCCTAAAAAGTGCTTTTTAAAAATTAGTGACAAATTTCCAAAAAAAAAATTAAATGAGTAAAGGACATGATCAGACGCTTTCCAAAAGAAGATATACGTGTGACCAACAAGTATATGAAAAAAGCTCAACATCACTGGTCATTAAAGAAATGAAAATCAAAGCCACAATGAGATATCATCTCACACCTGACTATTATTAAAAAGTCAAAATATAATAGGTGCTGGTGAGGTTGTAAGGAAAAGGAATGCTTATACACTGTTGGTGGGAGTGTAAATTAGTTCAACCATTGTGGAAAACAGTGTGGTGATTCCTCAAACACCTGAAAACAGAATTACTATTCAAACCAGCAATATCATTACTAGGTTTATACCCAAAGAAATATAAATTATTCTATAATAAAAATGCATGCATGCACATGATCACTGTAGCACTATTCACAATAGCAAAGACGTGGAATCAACCTACATGCACATCAATTGTAGAATGGATACAGAAGATGTGGTACACGTAGACCATGGAATACTATGCAGCCATAAAAAAGGAGATCATGTTATTTGCAGGAACATGGATGCAGCTGGAGGCCATTATCCTCAGCAATCTAACACAGGAACAGAAAAGCAAATACCACATGTTCTTACTTATAAGTGGGAGCTAAATAAGGAAAACTCATGGACACCTAGAGGGGAAAAACAGACACTGGGGTCTGTCAGAGGGTGGATGGTGGGGAGGGAGAGGATCAGGAAAAATAATGAATGAGTACTAGGCTTAACACCTGGGTGATGAAATAATCTGTACAACAAATCCCCATGACACAAATTTACCTATGTAACAAACCTTCACATGTACCCCTGAACTTAAAATAAAAGTTGAAAAAAATCAGTAACAGGCAACAAAATTTGTGTTGTAAATTATGATGATGATGAGCAAGTGTGCAAAGTGTAACTGTGCTTCATTTAACATGTATTGAGAATCTTCTTTTTTGAAGATGCCTGGAAAGAAAGCACATTGGGAAAAGCGAGGTACCCCTGGTTCTGTGGCCTTGGTGGTTATGGAGAAACAATTTGGGGTAAGGCAATCACCAAGCAAATGTCTTTCATTGCAATTGCCTGTCTTTTAATTTAGGTTTATTTGGTCACCTAAATCCAACCTCTGTGACTAACAACTATAGGGAAGTCTATAACAGGTCTGGGACACCTTGTGGCTAACTTAACAGGAAGGGATTGTGTGCACGTCTCCCCCACAGCACATTGAGAACATCATCTCGAGTCACTGTCCTGAGTCCTATGAAGACGGCATTATCTACCCAGTTGAGAGAAGAGGACTTTGGCTGAGAGTGACAAAGTCACACAGCCAGTGACCAGTGGAGACAGAGCCCCTGGAAGAGAGGAAAGGAGGTGTGCAAATGTCCTCCCTGTGAGGTTGGAGGTGGCATCTCACCTTCTACCTTACAAGCACCAACTTCCATCTGTTATTGCTAGATGAAAGAACATGTTTCCTAACGATTCTTTTTTTTAAAAAAAAAAAAATGAGTTTCACTCTTCTTGCCTAGGTTGGAGTGCAATAGCATGATCTTGGCTCACTGCAACCTCCGGCTCAGGGGTGCAAGCGATTCTCCTGCCTCAGCCTCCCGAGTAGCTGAGATTATAGACATATGCAACCACGCCAGGCTAATTTTGTATTTTTAGTAGAGACGGGGATTCTCCATGTTAGTCAGGCTGGTCTCAAACTCCCAACCTCAGGTGATCCACTGACCTCGGCCTCCCAAAGTGCTGGGATTACAGGTGTGAGCCGCCGTCCCAGCCAACAATTGTTTGAAAATGGAAATTCAGAAAATCATGTCTGCTATTCCTTGATTTTATTAAAAATGCAGGAAAAAAAGATCCTCAGCCATGATTCTATATAGAGACAGGCACCCCAAATCAAATTTTTTACAATCACCAGAAGCAGTTCCACTTCAATATTTGTCATTGGTTTGCTTAGTAGTTTTATGAAACCTTATTTGCCAAAGTATATTTTACACAATATTGAAAACCAACAAAACTCGAACATCACAAGTGAAAGATGTAAAGCCGTCAGCTTCAGTATGATTATGGTTAATTAGTCATAGTCTCTTTTTGTTTACTTTATGGTAAGCTAGTTAAAGTCACTTTTTATTTCCTTGGTCTAATTACACGTTTGTGGGAAGAGCTTTTTAAGACGAGTTCATTTTCATGGCGGTGGTGTTGGTGGTGCAGACATTCTATAAAAATCACACCCTTGGATTCCAATTGTGTTAGCTCCCATGTGTCTAATTTGTACAGCTGAACATTCAATAAATAAAACATTCAAAAATATTGTATAGAAAATGTGCCCTTCACCGTATTGATTTCTATCAAAGCTATCTAAAACTTTCCAGGTTTGACCTTTTCTTCTGCAAAGACAAAATATTCTCCTAAAGTGACAACATTAAAATGTTATAATGCAGAAAACCCTTTTGGTAAGGTGTGTGTCATCAGGAAATAATGGATGAGGGTATGTGGCTTGGAGAGCAGAATGTGGTCGCTGTCCTTGGCAACGAATAAGGGCCTGGGGGATGTGCCTGGACAGAGTCTTGCCACCCGCTTCTCACCTTGATCACTAGTCTCCACTTTCCATTCCTGGGGATCCCTGAGTCCATTGATGTGGTATACACCTCCACATTTCCCTAATTTTTACTAAAGTATTTCATAACTTTGCTTTGACAGCAGGATCATTGGTTTTCAGCCTTCATCATCAAAATGACAACCTTAAAAATGTTAAGCAGGAATACCTGGGTAAAGGCAGGGAATATTGGAAAGATGATGATTTGTAGCTGTCAATTACTTCAAGAGAGGATAAAAGCCACACCATAATTTCCATACGTATTGTGGACTATTTGACCATTAAACATATCCAGAATATTTACTGGGCCAGGACTAAGAAGATGCAGAAGAAATACAAAATGTAAGGGGCATTAAAAATCAATAATCAAGATAAACAATATTTTAATGCAATATTTAGAAATTAAAATAGTTGTAAGGTATCCATGACTAATAAAATATAAAATTGTAAATAAAGACAGGATCAGTATTGCTGAGGTCTCCTTTTGCCTCAGTCTCTAGCATAGCTTGAGGCAACATAGCACCAGAGTGCCATCCTTGGAGTAGGTTTCCTAGGCTGAAATATCAACAATTGCCATTGTCTGGCTTAGAGTTACTATCAACCTCTAGAGCAGGAGGAAGCCAAGGTGGAGAAGATGCTCAAATGCCTGAAAGTGTTTTGAAGACACAGTCTTGTTATATTTCCAAATATTTATACACACACACACACACACACACACACACGATATATACACACATATGTATACATATACATATATATTATCATTTAAGTTGTGTATGTTCTTTTAGCTTTCAAAACACTTACATTAGGCAGGGTTTTTTTTTCTGTTTAAACTTATACACAATTTCTTTCAAATATCTATTTTTTTTCATAGCTCATACAAAGTTTCTGCAAACATGGACTCAGGACAGCCAAGCCATGACCCTATACAAGGCAGTCCTTAGTCTCAGGACTGAGCAGGAACCACAGAGACACCCGGGGCTCTGCACAGAACTGCAAGTAACTCAGCCCCTGTGATCCTCAAGCTCAGGTGACTTTCTAGACAGAAGTGCCTGGGAATGTGATGTTCGGAAGTTCAGAGAACTGACACAGATGTTTGAATCCTATGACAGGTATAGGAAGCTTCTTGTAGAGACTTGAACTTTCTGAATGAGAAGCAATATCACATCTTCCATAGGACACATAAGGAAGGGGCTGGGACTCTGGTGGAAGCCTGTCAGGCTGAGGAATCAGCACCTGTGGGTCCCATGGCAGAACACAGAATTTGAGTCACCTGGAAAGGGACTCGAGGCTTTCACACATGGAGGTAACTCTGATTTATTAACTATCACGAGACCCAGATGAACTATTTGTGGGAATACTCTAACACACTTGTTAAGTAAAAAGAACAGCTCTCCTAGAAATGGGGCAGCATAAGTTCTGTATGTCAAAGAAGGTATGTAATTGCCTGGAAATTCCCTAAAACCTGCGGGGAAGCTGCATCCTGGAGGACTTGTCTGAAGATAAAAGGGGCGAGAGAGAAACCACATTGTGGTTGAGGAATATAACAGACCATGCTTGCAAGACTGAAGAAATGAGCTATGCACATTTGTGGCACAGATCACCAGCATGACAGAGAGAAAAGACACAGTTCTGATGGGAAATTTCCATTTCAAGGCA
This sequence comes from Macaca fascicularis, assembly GCF_037993035.2. Lineage (NCBI taxonomy): Eukaryota > Metazoa > Chordata > Mammalia > Primates > Cercopithecidae > Macaca > Macaca fascicularis. Next base: position 4,469,263 of record NC_088380.1, read on the forward strand.
TCTGCTGGAAACTCATTCAGCTACGATACTGTATCTGATATATTTCAAACTTGCTCTGCTGACAATTTTATCTCCCAGAATGTGGAGAGAGAATCAAAGGCAACTGTTACACTGGAATTAATGCTGAGTAACAGGAACTGGCTGTGGGCTGAAGTAGTAGAGACAGAAATCCTGGGGAAATCTGCTGTGTCACCATGGAGTTTACAGTGACCCCAGAGGGGGTCACCAGCAGGATGAGATGAGCTGCTCACGTCACACTGCATACAATTCTGAAAGTCTCAGAAGAGGATGAACAGGTATCAAGGCTTTCAGAAGCATAATTCTGATATATGATGTGGCAATTTCTAAAAAGGGGAGGAGAGAGAAAAAAACACAATGAGTGTGCACAGTGGGCTCTCTGATAAACACGTATTTTGTAACATGTGCAAAAGATGAAAAAGAGGGTTTGTGTCTAAAGAACAATAAGAAAATTTAGATCAAAAACTTTAAGAATTTTGTCAGGGAACTCATACATAAAATGACGTGCAGCTTTTGAGACCAATACAACAACAACCACACAAAATATGTAGCCCACGTTTTAAATAATAAAAAGATGAACAGAAGACATACTGCTAGGGAACGATGTTCTGAAAACAAAATTCTCCAAAACCTCTTTCTGAGTAGCAACCTGCTGAGACCATTACCCTTCAAATATGTATTTGAGAAAACTAACCTCCTGCAACTCATAATACATAGACAATCTAATGAAATCGGGCAAAAGATTATGAAGGACACTTTGCATAAGAAGATATAAAAATGGTCATTAAGCACATGGAAAATGCCCAGCCACCTTAGCCATCAGTGGCATGCAAAGTAACACCAGAACACCACCACACACTAGCTAGAATGACTCAAATTAAAAACATGAAAACATCAAATGTTGCTGAGGATGTGGAGCAATTGTACATCTTAGATATTGTTGGGGAAAGGGAATTTACAAGGTCACAACCACTGTGTAAACTGTTGGCAGTTTCTTATTAAACAGTACATACAGTTATCCCGTAGTTCAGCAATTTTAATTGTAGGCATTTACTCAAGAGAGATGAAAACATGTCTACAAATATTCACAGATAAATGTTCACGGCAGCTTTATAATAACAAAACACAAGAAACAGGCAGTGCCCATCAACAAGAAAATGAATCAGTGGTGGGGTAGTCAAGCAATGGAATGGAATATTACTCAGCTATGTAAAGCAATGAGCTCCTAATACAGGCAACAGATCATCAGTACATCAGGCTCAGGGAAAGATCAGGCTGAGTGAAATAACTTTACACAAAAAAGTACTAAATGTAAGATTCCATGTATTAAAAGTTCAAAATAAAGCAAATCTAATCAATGGTTTAAAAAATAACCTCCCCCAAAACCCGAAGCAGAATAGAGATTATCCTGGGGAATGTGGAATGGGGTTACCTGGTGAACTTTCTGCAGTTCTAAGGTTGTATAATATTCTGTATCTTTAGTTTAGATTACACAGGTATTGCCAAAACTCAGTGAACTGACACTTAGGACCTTTGTATTTCATTGAATATCAATTTTATATCTGAACAAAAACAAATGTCAACCTCCAAACACGGAAGTTTACAATCTAGTGTGAAATATATGAGAGTAAAAGAATGAAGGATGAATGGATGGATGGGTAGCTGCAAGTAACACAAGCACAGGAAAATGCTATTGGTAGAATACAAGTGATGGATATATTGGTGTTAAATTTCTTGAACTTTGTGGTTTTTTGGAAATCGTTTGTGATAAAATGTTGGGAACATATTTATATGAAGTAATTGAAGCTTGATATATAATAGAAATTGATAAAACTAGCCTGGGATGTCTTACATTAGTACATCATTTTCTAGGTTGCATGTATAATATTACAATGACCTGAGAACCTGTGGATGAAATCACTGATCAAAATCAAAGAACAGTGAAGATTCAAACATACTTAAGATTGTCAAATGGAATAAGAAAGTTTTAGCAGAGCTGGATACTGTTTAACATGTCATTTATCCCAATTAAGGATTGTGTATGACTCCCTATTGTCTTCATTAGTAATCATTCACTGATTTGGGGAATCCTGTCATTTTTAATTTAGACTATCTTTTGCCTGGCATAGTCTTTTTTTTCTGTAATAGGATTTAGTTTTCACTCTTTCATTCACTTATTAACTTAGTAATTACTTATTAAGTGCCCACTATGTGTCAGGCAGAGTGGAAAGCACTGAGCAGGGAGTGCAGAGCAAGAGAGACACAGTTCCCAGCTTCCAGGAAGTTCTAGTCAAGGGAATGAACCAGGAAAAAGGAGTACCCACTGCCGCCCTGGTGCCTCTGAGCTGCAGCAGGCCTTGGACACAGCCTCTCATGGTGCACTGTGGTGGACAGGGAATGCAGGCTGCAGCATGCATGGTTAGCTCGATCCTGTGGCATGCATGGTTAGCTCGATCCCACAGTGAGACAATCCCACCCCTCACGTGACTTTTACTGTCCCTACTTAGTTAAAAGGGCAGCCCAGGTCAGCACAGACTTTCACAACAACACAGACTCCAGGCCCGTCGAGTTTAGAATGAGACGAAAAGGAGAAGTGAGATCCAAGGTGCTGGCAATGCAAGCGGGAGCTCAGAGGGCATCTGCAGGGTGGAGGTGAAGCCGATGCCACCAAGGAGGAAGCACTTTGCAGATGTCCATGTTCCTAGTTCATGTGCCTGGACTCTGGACAGGTGCTGAGGGTGGACCTGTCTCCCAGCCACACCCAGGCTGTGATTGCACTCCAATTTTAGGTAGCTGAGAGTAGGATCCTAAAAACTGAAAAACAGTAAGAGAAATGTTATATTTGGCCAATATGGCATCTAAGATCAAAAATAGGTGTCAGTTTTGTTTGTTTGTTTGTTTGTTTTCTTAGACTTACTCTCTCTCTCTCTCTCTGTCCCCAGGCTGGAGTGTACTGGTGCGATCTTGGCTCACTGCAACCTCCACCTCCCGGATTCAAGCAATTCTCCTGCCTCAGCCTCCTGAGTAGCTGGAACTACAGGCATGTGCCACCACGCCTGGCTAATTTCTTGTATTTTTAGTAGAGACAGGGTTTCACCGTGTTAGCCAGGATGGCCTCAATCTCCTGACATTGTGATCCACCTGCCTCAGCCTCCCAAAGTGCTGGAATTGCAGGCTTGAGCCACCGTGCCCGGGTGGTCAGTTTTTAGAAATTATATGATAAGATCCTTTCTGTTATTGTAGTTTTCACATCTGACAACTCTACTACCACATTGAAGGACCCCCTTTGTTGGAGTTAGTAAGCACTTAAGAATTCAAAATGTAAAGTGTGCTAAATCTACAGGTCATAATGATTTACATATAAAAATGCATTTCTATAAAATTTACAATTAAATCATCATAAATAGTAAAGAACAGCTTGATTAGAAAATCAAAAAATGACCCTTTTATATGTTTTGGGGGTCCTTATCCATCATCAACTACAAAGGACAGAGCAACGTAAGGTAGGAGAGGGGAAGTCTTATCTTGTCCTGGATGTGAATTCTATTAACTTCTCTAAGTCTCTGTTTATTTGTTTTGAAAAATATAGACAAAGGCAACGCCAGACTCTTGGGCTGTAAGATGATGTATGTGAATGCTGAAAGCAGTGCACATAATGTAGCAACTAACACCATTGGCCATTGTGATTATTGCTCTGCATTTGAGTTTGTTTAAAACTAAAAGGAAAGCATGTTCTCAAGGGTAACAAGCTGTCACCCCATCCAGTGGTGATAACGCAGATTGTAGACATTTGCCCATTTCCCACCCAACCCTTCCTGGTAGGGCTCTAGTCTTCTCCTAGTAATAGGAACCCAGCCAGAACAGGGAGCTAGTCAGGTGTGTCTGCTAAGTTCCACTTTAAAATACCTTTGAAATATTAATAAAACAATGAAGATGTTAGCTTGGTATCCTGATGTTAAAACACACAGAAATAAACATGTCTGTTGAAAAGCAACTAAATGATAGATTAATGAAAATGATGAGAAAAGAATTGGTGATTAATATGAAATAAAGACATTTATCTCAATGACTCTAATCCATCTTATATTAAGGCAGATTTCAGCACAAAAATGAGCCCTTGAGGCTGAGAGTGGCTGCTTGGTTTACAGCTCTGACCCCTCACACATCCCCAACTATGGCAGGAATTACCAACAATACAGGAATAACCACATGGTGGGTGCAGACGTAGCGTGTTCCCCACAGAGAAATCGTTCTGATTAACTCAACATTAGCAGAGCCCACATTACAGACCATGGTGCATCAACCACTTGAGGACAAACACAGAGCATGGCCCTTCTCTTTCACTACTTTGAAATATCTTATTTTAAAAGGAATACTTCAATTTGTTCTCTGCACAACAGAAATAATTTTCAAATTGTTAACCCAAGAAATATGTATTTTTTTTATTATTTCAAAGGATCAAATTGAATTTATTTAAATTCATTGAATCTAATTGTGGCTATATTCACTTAGAAGGAAAAATTGTCTTCCAAATGTTGCAATTTTTCCAGTTGGTTTGTTAAACAAGGTCTTTATAACTTCCAGTTCATAGACTTGGCCTCATGCTTTAAAGTGCTGGATCTTGAAATGTGGCCCTGTTTGACTCTGGGAGTGTTCTTAGGTGGCTGTGATGAGGCATCTGGGCCATGAGCTGGTACCCCTGCTCCCAGCCAGAGGAGTACAAAGCAGCTGTTCTCAGCGTGGTGACCCCCACCCTAGCACTCGGGGACATTTGGCAGCATCTGGGGATGTTTTGGTTGCCATGTTGGGGAAGGAGACAAGGGAGACCCCAGAGACCCCGCTGCCCGTGGAACAGCTCTCCACTGATCAGCATTTCCTGGCCTCCAACGTCAAGAGCGCCAGGGCTGAGCAACGCTGGCTTGAAGGAAGGCCAACTCAGGACCAGTTCAGAAGGTGGAAGGAGATTTCAGACGGGGGCTCCATCGTTTGTGGACTGCCTTCCCTGGTGTCCAGAGAGGGTCCCAGACGTGGGACACAGGTGCACCATCTCCTGTGCCTTCCTTTCCTTCTAGCTCTTGGCAAGTTACTTTTCTCTTGACCATGCACTTTCACCAATTTAGTAGATTTCCATTTCATTGGCTTTGTAGTAGATGTGTCGTTATTTTTAGTGATTAAAATAACTAGGTAGCTTTAACAACCAGGAAAATGCTATGTCCTCATGGTCTATGTCTGATTTTGAAAGAGATGTTTGCTTCTGTGCATCCATAGCTGTCCACAGATGTTCCCTTCTCCTTTGCTATTGGCTCTGATTTCGGCTCTTTCTTTATTTTTTTTTCTTTTTTTGAGAATGGGACTCACTGTGTCCGCCAGGCTGGAATGCAGTGGCGTGATCTCAACTCACTGCAACCTCTACCTCCCAGGTTCAAGTGATCCTCCCCTCTCAGCCTCTCGAGTAGCTGGAACTACAGGTGCACACCACCATGTCCAGCTAATTTTTGTATTTAAAAAAAATGTATTGTAGAGACGGGGTTCCTCCATGTTCCCCAGGCAGGTCTCAAACTCCTGGGGTCAAGCGATTGACCCACATCAGCCTCCTACAGTGCTGGGATCACAGGCATGAGACCCCATGCCCGGCTTTCAGCTCTTTCTTTGCACTTCCTCTGAGTTGTCTTTCTTTTGGACCAACTCAAATAATAACAACTATTATTTTTAACTCTGGAGTTTTGGCAAAAGATATTTGCTTCGTTGAATTCTGTGTATTTTTGTCCCACATGTGTTATTATTTTAATGGTCATTTGTGTATATTTCTCAGGACCTACTCCTGTTAATGCTGCCTTTTGGTCAATATGAGGAAGGAGGCCCTTTTAAACGGCAGCCTCCACAGGTGTATCAAATTGCAGGAATACACGTTATACATTCACACACACATAAACAAACACACAGACGTGCACACCCATATCCTGAAGATCCTAACTTAAATATTTAAAAATACGGTTTTCTTCCTATTTTAAAGACGCATCCCTAAAAGATACAACTCAGTGGTCTAGCTGGGGTTCAAAGTATTTCAGAAAATGTTTTTAGGGATCTCAAATCAGTGGCAAGAATTTCTGGTGAGACACTCTAGAGCCCCTGGGGCGAGTTAGCAGGAGAAAGATGAGCAACTAATCTCCGTCAGGGTAAAAACAGAACTCATGTTTTATCAAGAAAGTGAAGAGGAAGGTGATGGAGACCATCCTCCCTGAGTGCATCTGTCTCCTCTGATTCCCATTGCTGCTCTCGGGGAATTTCCTGGGAGGCTCCCGTCCCCTAGGGGCAAATGTCCCCTCACCTGTGATGGGAGCCATGGAGGCTGGCTGAGTCCCCCCAACCTGGTCTGCTCTTTAAAAGATTCCTTAGAAGCATCATATTGAAGAGTCCCAGACAGCAGACCCCTGGTTTCATAATGAGAAACCAGACGTGCAGAGAAATGAAATGACCTGCCCAAGGACCCACGGGCTGGTGAGTGACAGAACTAAGTCTTAAACTGAGAATCTCTGGACTTCAGCCTCATGTTCTTTCACAGGCTTCCTCTCACCCCCTCCAGGGAAAAGAAAGACATTCCTTTCCAATGACTTAAGGTCTGAGGTGTTGCTGCCTCTCCTCCCACTTTCCCGTCTTTGAAAACCAGCATAAGTGGCATCACTTACACGAAGAATTGTAGGACTCTCTGGAAGATGCAAATGTCTCTTTTCTCTGAATTCCCATAACATCATTTAATTGGTGAGTTGATCATACACATCTATTTTACGTATTGCCTCCCCCAAATTATCCTTTTGAAAAATATGTAATTTCTTTTTAAGCATTTTATTATGATTTCTAGATAAATCAACAAGAAAAATTCATAAAGATAGCCATCAAAATACTGCATAAATAAATGCACACATAAATAACTTTCACCTAAAATCTCAGTTAATGGAATTTGACATTTTTGGTTATTCACTGATTTAAAGATAAAATTTACTGTCTAAATTTGTGACCATAATTTAATTGATTTTTAATGAAAAATTCTGGTGATGGTTAATCAACCTATATCGCTCTCTCTAGTTCATTGTGCCGGTGTTTTAACTTCTAAAAACGCCTTCTTCAAAACAATCCTTTCTCTCTTTAAAACACCCCATTTTCATGATAAATTTTATTTTTCAATAGCTTCGTGTGTCATTTTGTACATGTAATGAATTTTCCTTTGTAAAGTGGAGGTACTATTATAGAAATTTAACAAAACATTAGACTTTTGCTACATTCAGAATGTATTAAAAAAACAAGATTTCTATGAGGTTGAGTGTATATTTTGAGAAAATACTTCCTAGTCTGTTCTTACTACCACTAAAATGAACTCCATGTACCCATGGGTGGCTATTGGAACACTGGTCCAAATTGCATATCATTACAATGTGTTTACTCAATTGTAAAGCCTTATATAGAATTAACGTCTGACAAAAATTGGAAAAAAAAATAGTCAAATAAGGTTTTTAGAATTAAGCACAAAGACTATTATATATCATGGTGGCATATACTAATAAGCAAATTGTTTTAGAGAAAACTAGAAAATCAGTCAGCAACGTGATAAACTATCATAAGCATAATGCATTCCAGTCAACACTCTTGGCAAAGACACTAAAAGAGGAGATGGATTGACGCTGTCCTTGCTCCTCAGAAAAATCTTTACAAGACTGGAGACCTATCATAACGAAATCATTCAAATAAAAGTAGCATTTGATGATTTAGTTCATACTACCATACTCTCTGGAATCTGAGACATCATTAATTCAACCTGTTCATTTAATTCTGGTGTTTCAGGATAAATATAAAAATCCGTAACTCAGAAACATTACAACGTGTATAGCAAACCAACGTGCCACAGATTGGCAATGCTACCTACTCAGGATGGCAAGAAGTCGTGAACAAGAATATCCACTGAATGCTCCTTACAGACCTGTGGGATGTCATTCAAAGTCCACAGACCACCCAGGGCATATGCGTGAGTGGGCAGGACAGGCACTGGGGAGGGGACACTTGAATAGAGATAAAACTACCACTCATAACATCACAGCAACAGCAAAGCCTGTGGGATAAAAGGGAGCTCACTTAATACCCACAAGCCCTTTGAGGACATAAGACACGGAGAAGTGTCCTAAATGGCCTGGTTAGTAAGGGTAAAGTGAGATTGAATGCAGGCTGTTGGACTCCAGGGAGCCAGCTTGTGATTCCATTCCTGGGAGGAGTTATGCCCTGAGAACTTAGAAAGTTATTTTAGTTCCCTTTTTCCTTGACCAATAATGACAAAAGACACAATCTGCTTGACACACAGAGATGGCGACTCTACTCGTCGTGGTGCCTGTGAAGGTGTTGTGAAGGTGTTGGCATTGACATTTCTTGTCCCATGATTGCTTTTATTCAATATGCAAACCTCTTTTGTTCCACCCCAGAGATGCCACAAGGGTCAGTGTAGTTGTTGGAAATGGAGTCTCTGAGCTAGAAATCGTGTTCACGTAGACCCCATGGTTTCCAATGAGTTAATCTCTGTAACAGTGGGCAGGATACACCCCAGAGTTGAGTGGGCATACTGGCGTTCACAGCTTGACCACTGCTGTGTAGTGGAGGCTCTGTCCTGGGGCCCTGATGTGTGTGCCACTTTCATGGCTGATTGCTTGGCGTTTGCACAGTTGAGAAGGAGAGCTGTCCACAGGTCTCCTGCAGTATTTGGACAGAACTTTAAGCAAAAGGGGAAACTTGCTATTATCTTCTGCCTTGGAGATAGATATGTGTTAAAATGTTTGCAGATATTATTTCATTAATTGAAAAATTGAGGGCAGAACACATACAAAATCTTGAAGTTTGGCTCAATCCCTTTGGTGTATTTATACTGATAAAACAAACCAGATAACTTGAAAATTCCTTTGCCTGTCATATTTGTATATACAATCTAATTTCTTGAGAGGCATAAAAGTCTATGTATTGTGACAATGATTTTGCGGGTGAAAAGGTGTATCTGAAGATAAGAAATGTTTGCAATAGTTTAGTTAATAATCTGTTGAAAGCTATAAGATTTATGTATTTTCTTTTGTAAAGAACTGGCTTAAATTTAAAAATGCAACTTTGTCAAACTACCAATTAATATAATCATTTAACAAAGCTGGAGGGAAGTCTTGAGCATTTTGTGTGGTCCCGTCCTCCATGTAAGAGGAAAAGAAGAACTTTGGCCTAAAAGCCAATTAAAGGGGGAAAAATAAGAGGGGAAAAAAACATTCAGGATCAAAAATATTTAGTCTAGATACTAATGTGCAGGCTCTCTAGTGCCCAAGAACATGTGGCTTCTCCAAGTCTATACATCTTAATAATGGCCCTCACACCGTCTATGGGACAAGTCATGTGAGAATACATATATTTTTTATTCATGGGAAGGGATAATCATCATTTCAGATTTTCACATGATGGCATGACAAGGGTGACAGGAGATAAATGATGAAGAGGAAAATCCACATTGGTGTGGGCATGTGCGGATTCAGCAGAAATAAAGGTCCTCCATGGGCCTCCAGCCACAGGGATTCTGCAGGACGTTCTGCCAAGCAACTCAGTGCAACAATCACATCCTCCCTCAGTGTCGTTCTGCTCATGTGTGCACTGGGTTCAAGGGAAGAGAAAACTGTTCTCAGAGAGCAGCGAATGGTGGAGGCCATCAGCTCCCTTCCAGATGGTCACTGGTGTGTTAGGAAAGGCACTTGCTTACGCAGGCTTCATAAAAAACTTGGGTAATATACTGACCCCAAGCTTGTGCTTTTCTTAATCTTTTTTATACATGGATGTTATACTGCAACTTGGGTTTTCAAGTAAGAATTTGCTCTAATCGTTAATTCCTCTTGTGTTTTCCTCTGCAGTGAGAAAAAAGTATTTAAATGGTGGAATGCCATTGTTTTTGGCATCTTTGTCATGAAATCTTTGCCCGTCCATATGTCTTGAAATTGACAAATAGGATATAATTAAACTAAAGAGCTTCTGCACAGTAGAGGAAACTATCAACAGAGTAAGCAGACAACCCATAAAATAAGAGAAAATGTTTGCAATCCATGCATCTGACAAAGGTCTAATATTCAGCATCTTTAAGAAACTTAAGCATATTTACAAGAAAACACAAGCATCTCCATTAATATGTGGATAAAGGAAATGAATAGACACTTCTCAAAAGAAGACATACATGTGGGCAATGAACATATGAAAAAAAAGTTCAACATCACTGATCATTAAAGAATTGCAAAACAAAACCACAATGAGACACAATCTCACATCAATCAGAATGGCTATTATTGAAAAGTTGAGATATAATAGGTGCTGGTGAGGTTGCAGGGAAAAAGGAGCACTTCTACACTGTGGTTGGAGTGTAAATTAGTTCAACCATTGTGGAAAACAGTGTGACGATTCTTCAAACAACTAGAAACAGCTTCAAACAACTAGAAACAGAATTATTGGACACAGCAATCCCATTACTGTGTATATACCCAAAGGAATACAAATCATTCCATTACAAAGACACATGCACACATATATTAATTGCAGCACTATTCACAATAGTAGAGACATAGAATCAACCTGAATACCCATCAGTGACAGACTGGATAAAGAAAATGGGATACATATGCACCATGGAATACTATGCAGCCATAAAAAGAACAAGATCATGTCCTTTGCAGAAATGTGGATGGAGCTGGAGGCCATTATCTCTAGCAAACTAATGCAGGAACAGGAGCCCAAACACCACATGCTCTTACTTATAAGTGGGAGCTGAGCAATGAGAACACATGGACACATGGCAGGGAACATCACACACTGGGGCCTGTCAGAGGGTGGGAAGTGGAAGGAGGGGGAGAATCAGGGGGAATAGCTAGTGGGTGCTGGGATTAATACCTGGGTTATGGGATGAACTGTGCAGCAAAGCAGCACGTCACACCTTTACCTATGTAACAAACCTGCACATACTCCACATGTATCCCTAAACATAAAAGTCGTGGAAAAAAAAACATAAAAATCAATAAATGGTGGAATGCACACCGAAAGGCAGATGTACCTGAGAGAAGGAAATGGTGACCCATGACCGAGTGAATGATGTCACAGATGCTGAACAAATGCCAATTGTGAGCCTGGTGTGGAGCTGCCCCCCCCAAACCAGCTTGTCTCTCCAGATGACCCCTGCAGGAGATTGGAACTCAACACTGCAGTGAGGAAAGCCCAATGTTGCCCACATGCCCCACAGAGAAACCCACCAGGAGCACGTTGGGGCATTAGGAGTGTGAACCCTGGAGACAGTGATGTGGCAGGGATCCAGGTTCTCCCGGCTGCCAGCCACAGGGCTCTCCCCAGGTAGCTTAATGCCTCTTCCCCTTAATGTCCTCATTTGTATAGTGGGACTGGCAATAGAGCATTTGTGGGGTCTCCGCGTGAGGAAAGCACGTGTGAACGAGGCTACCTACCATAGCTCTGGCTCATGAAAATCAGTCAGGTATCAACACTCTGATCTGGGAGACAGAAAGGGAAGGGGTGCTTGCAGAAACACTTGAAACCTGAGCTGGCCGGTCTTAAGAGATGAGCAGGCCTGAATCTGTGCAGCACGGGGGTTGGCGGGAGGGTCCTTGGAAAGCCATGCTCCAGTCACCTGTGGGTCAGAGGATGGGCAGCGCTCCTCCTCTGCTGGGCCCAGGTTGAGAGTGGGCATGGCGGTGAGGCTGAGATGCAGGCAGGAACCACAAAGTCACCTTCCCTGCCCCGTATCCAACCACAGCCAGTACGGCCAGATGTTTACACATGAGACAAAACCCCCTTTGCACCAGCAATCATTTCATGAAGTCTAAGGTGGTAGTTTTTGTTATTGTTTATTATTATTATTATTATTATACTTTAAGTTCTAGGATACATGTGCACAACGTGCAGGTTTGTTACATATGTATACATGGGCCATGTTTGTGTGCTGCACCCATTAACTCGTCATTTACATTAGGTATATCTCCTAATGTTATCCATCCCCCCTCCCCCCTCCCCACAATAGGCCCCAGTGTGTGATGTTCCCCTTCCTGTGTCCAAGTGATCTCATTGTTCAGTTCCCACCTGTGAGTGAGAACACGCAGTGTTTGGTTTTCTGTTCTTGCAATAGTTTGCTGAGAAAGGTGGTAGTTTCATTTCTAGTGCCAACTACTCAAGAATAAGGGGTAATAATAAGTGACCCCCACGAATCCAGGAAGACTTTAAGATAAATTGGTGATGAGCTAGCTACCAGGTATCTATATATGCCTCGGCGCTGTGTGTGTGTGTGCACGCGCACGCGCACGTGTGTGTGTGCGTGTCCGTGTGTGTGTGCGTGCGTGCCCGTGTGTGTGTGCGTTGGGGTGGGGTGATGAGAGCCAGAATGTACGTGTGTGTGTACGTGTGTGCATGCCTTATGTGAATGCAGCTTACCTTATTTTTTATTTTTATTTTATGTATTTATTTTTTGAGACAGGATCTCACTCTTTTGCCAAGGCTGGAGAGCAGTGGCACTCTCTCGGCTCATTGCAATCTCAACCTCCCAGGTTCAAGCGATCCTTCCACTTCAGCCTCCAGAGTGGCTGCGATTACAGGTGTGCACCACCACGCCCAGCTATTCTTTTGTATTTTTAGCACAGACAGGATTTCGCCATGATGCCCTGGACTCAAGTGATCCTCCGGCCTCGGCCTCCTGAAGTGTTGCGATCACAGGTGTGTGCCACTGTTCCTGGCCTGCTTCTTTTATGAAGGGCAAAAGAACCATACATGTGCACCTGGGACCCGGGTGTCTCTTGAAATATTGCATATCTCCCCTCAGGAGCTTTGCTTTGGAGGTAGGCAAGTGAAGAAGGATTTTAATCAGATGTGCGTGACACACTGGGATCCATATTTTAGATGGATTACTTTGACTGCTGCGTGCACAAGCCTGAAGATGGAGAGCTTCAGTGAGCAGGTCACCTGGGTGGCTGGAGCCGGAATTCAGCCAGAGTTTGGAATGTCTGCAGGATGCCATGGGGGTTGTGCCTGGAGGAGTGAAACTATGTGGGAAACATGCAGATGTGACACGTGATATCTTCCCCTTCACCACATCACCCCCCCACCTGAAATCTTCAATGTCCCCTTGTCTAGAGAATCATCAAAACTCCTGGGAATGGCAGGCGTCTACTCAAATGCCATGCCCTGGGGGGGATTTCTGAGGCCCCCAGACTGACCCTGTCATTCTGGCCCTCATCACCCACCCCCAACACACACACACACACACATACTGCATCAATCCCTGCTCAGTTTTCCTTCCCATGCCTTCCCGGTGTCTGAGATGCTAGATATGTCACCTATTTATTTCTTGTCTGTCTTACTAGGGGACTTTTTGGGTTTATTTGCTGCTGTTCCAGGCTGAACTGTGCCTGTGCTGAAACCCTAACCCCAAATTCCTCAGAATGTGAGTGTATTTGGAGATAGGGGTTGGAAGAGGTAATTAAGTTAAAATGAGGCCATGAGGGTGGACCCCCAGCCAATCTGCCTGGTGTCCGTATAAGAAGAGGAGATGAGGACACAAACCTGTATGGAGGGATGACACTGTGAGGACGCAGGGAGAAGACGGTGTCTGCAAGACAAGGAAAGAGACCTCAGAGGAAGTGACCCTGCCCACACTTTGATCTCAGATTTCTGGCCTCCAGAACTGAAAGAGAAGAAGCTCTGTGGTTTAAGCCCCTAGTCTGTGGTACTTCCTTGCCACAGCCCAAGCGAACCAGTACAACTGCTACCTGCTGGTACCAGGAATGTGGCCCAGCACACAGCAGGGGTTGAGTAAGCAGCTGTTAAGTGGAAGCGTGCAGCGGCACAGAGCCCACGGCATCTATGTCTGCATCTCCTCCCCAAACCTGATGCTGCTCAAGTGATTCTTTCTCCTCCATCTGCCTTCTTCTAAGGATCCAAGTCATCTCTGGGTACCCATCATCCTGGGCAGGCTCAGGCCCAAGCCCAGAATTGCAGCATTCCAGTGCCAGTCATGTTCTGAGTAGGTGCTCCAGGCGGAACCTGTGAGGGCAGGGCATGGAGGAGGAGCCTGCCCCAGACAGATCCTGCGGGAGCTCTGAACAGTGAGCTGCTGGGGTACCTGGGCTTTGTTCCTCCCGCTACAGCCAGTCCTTGGATGCAGGCTCCTGGGTGGGTGGGGCCTGGAAATGCCCAAACTGCTGCCACTTCTGGTTTTGGGGGGCAGGGAGCAGTTCAAGGGCCCAAGGGCCCCTGAAGAAACTGACCAGTACTATCCTTGAGCAGCAAAGCCCAGGCCATGGCATGAACCTCACGAAGCTGGTAAAGGGTATCCAGGGGGATCTGGACTGGGCACCTACCCTGTACACTGCAGCCTGAGATCCTGCCCTAGTCTTCTTCTGAGCCCTAGAGAGCCCTGCTGTTTGCTTCTAGGGCCAGCACTGGACGCCTTGGCTTTCAATGTGTCTCACTAAGACAGGTGCATCTGTCTACTGGACGCCTTGGCTTTCAATGTGTCTCATTAAGACAGGTGCATCTGTCTCCTTCACTAGAGCGTATCCTCCAGGTAGAGTCCACACCTGATCTATCTGATGTTCCTGGCATGGTACTATCCCCGCGGTGTGGCAGACGGGTGGCATGTATTGAACTGAACTAAGGACATGGATTGATGACTGATAGAGGCATTCACCTTGCCTGTCTAAGGCAATCCCAGGGTTACTCACAGTCCCGTGCATGACCCTATTTCACCCAACTTCTGCGGAGCTGTGCAGTTAGAGAGTTCCATAGCAGATACCTCATGGTTTTTCCAGAAACATAAACAAACTTTCACTTATATTAATAAAGGGACTGCAGAGAATAAAAAGGCTGATAAAAGTAGCTCAGTGTATTTCATGCAAATAGAATTATTTAGAATGTGCTTCTAGAATGTAATTTTAATTATTATAACTTACTAGAGGGGTGTCAACTTTTCAGCTTAACAAAGACAAAGTATGTAAATACACAGAACAGTGTGAAATGCATCAAAGTAGTGCAGAGCCTGACTCCTGTGAAAAGACAGAGGGTTTCTTTGGTTTGTTTTTCGTCTGTTGTTTTTGATCACATTATTTCCATGAAGTAGAAATGGAAAGCGTACCAGGGGATTCCGAATCTATGCTGTCTCATGGTAAGGTCTCTTATAAAGAAAAAATTTTTGAGAATATAGCCAATGATCATACTTTCCATGAAAGTGACAAAGATTTCTTTACATTCAAATTGATGTTTCTGAATTATTAAAAAACAACAAACAAACCAAAACGTTCCAGTCAAGACATTGTAAGAAGCGAAGAGCACAACACATGTTAATGAGGAGTTCTGCGCTTCTGTATAAGAGCTGACGAGTCTGTGAAATGTTCATGCACACACATGCATCCACATGTATGAAAATACACATGCATTGATGCTTTCTTACGTTTTACTAATAAATTCTAATGTATCCCATTTCTAGATTGTTCAAATTTATATCTGTTTTTTCTGCAACCTGTACTGCCTCATTTTTCTTCCCCAGAGCCAAAAATGTCTGTCTTAGAAAATCACCTTCAATGTGATACATGACCAATATATAAAACACCTCAAAGCTTTCTTCATAAATTAAATGGTATCCTGTATGTCAAGAGAAGAGAATAGCATAGTGTCCCAAGCATATTAGGCACTGGGTAATTTTTTTGTTAAAAGTACTAAAAGATGCAAATAATTCACATAAGGTAAAGGGTAAAAATTTTAAAAACTTAATCTCTAAACTCAACAAAGTTAACCAAATGTTAACAGCACCAAATAAATCAAACATAGAAATTCTTTCAAATGGCATTAGTTACTAATTAAAATATTAATTCTATACATATTTGCACACATACAATACTGGTGAATGTGTAGATGCTGATGCAACTTTCGATAGTGTTGGTGTAAATTGTGACACTTTCTTGGTGGACACTCACTATTCGAATGGACCCCCTTCTTAGCAGCACCCAAACTTTCTTCGGTGGGGTCACCTCGCTCCAGTTTTGGTTAGTGTTGGGGGAAGCATCATTGTAACTGCTTGTCTCTCACTCTCCTCAGTGCAGAGACAAGACTCCCCCTCGCCTGTCCCTCCCCAGAGGCTGTGATAAGATGTGGTTTCCTCCTGTGCTCCGAGGCTCCCTCGAACACTGCACAGGCAGAGCAGATGGACACGGGCAATTCAAGTGGAAGCAGAGATTCACCATGTGTCTACTTCTCAGCAATCTGGAACATTCTTCCCCTCGATTCACCCCCCAAGCCCATTCTCCAGCCTCTCAGAAATTCTCTAAGCCTGTAATATCTGTCCCACAAACTTCCTTCTGCTTAAGTTACCCTGGATCAACTTCTGTTGCTTCCAATGTCAGTTGGAGATGGAGCACTGTAAAAAAGTTTGTCACTTTAAAATAACGCACTCCAGGGAATTTACTGTACGGCAGTTGTCTCTGACTTGAAACCTGTTTTTTCTCTCTCTTCCTTTTGCTCCTCTCCTCCCTCCCCTCTTCTCTCTCTGTCTCACCCCTCCTCCCCCTCTCTTCTCTCTCAATCTCTTTCTCTGTCTTTTTCCTCCTCCCTCTCTCCTTTCTCTCTTTCTCCTATCTCTCTCTTCTTTCTCACCCCCTCTCCTATATCTCTCTCTATTTCTGTCTCTCTTTCTTCTTCCTTCTTCCCTACCCGCTTCTCTTTCTCTCTCTCTTTTTCTGTCTCTCTCTCCTCCTCTCTCCCCCTTCCTCCTCCCACTCTTCTCCCCCTCTCTCCTCTTTCTCTCTCTCTCTTTCTCTGTCTCTCTCTCCTCCTCCCCTCCCACCACCTCTCCAGGACCTCCCTTTTTCATGTCACTAAGTGCTAGAAACTTGATGGCCACTCAGGTCCCCGGAGCTTCATGATGAGCATTTATATCTCATTAGAATGAATAAGCACTTCAGAGGCTTTGTTGTCCGGAACAAGGGGCTGGGTCTGTGCAGGCAGCTGTCCTTTGAAGATTTCTGGTCCACGCATCATTCTCTTCCTCCCAAATTATTTTATGTGATCATCATTGCAGTGTAGTCATTTCTTTTCTCAGGCCAGGGCTTTTTCAGCCGAGTCGACCAACCCATGTTCTCTGTCCTCTAGTCTCAGGATTCCATGTTACCAGTCACAGAAACATGGCGTAAGTTACCTTAGGAGAAAAATGGTGGTGGGAGGGGCCGGGGGGCTGCCTTTGAAGTCTCAATCAACTTGGGTCACTGCATCATGTTGGGGTCTCTGCAATACCACCTGGACTCGCCCCTTTTCCTGACCCACCCTCAGCTCCACCCTACTGCTGAGGCAGCAGCCAGCACATGGCTTCACCACGAGACCCTGGAGATTCAGGCTTTGGTGGACGGCATTCGTGTCCATCGCAGATGGGGACTGTGATGAGAAAGAGGGGAAAATAGAATAATGAAGACTGTAAACTTAAGTCCTGTAATAATAAATTTAGCAAAAACTGGGACACAGGATCTTCCCAAGGCTATGAGTACAAATGTGAAAAATAATACACAAGTGGGCAGTTAATGCTTTGTGCAATGGTGTAGAAGGAATTTATGCTTTTTTCTTTGTAAATTTCATTTAAATGTTATACAAGCATTTTCATCCTTTAATATTTATGCTAGACTATTCACACCAGTGAATCATGACCACAATTCTTTCTGTTATTTATTGATGCCTTTGGTCCAATTTTATGAAAATATTCTAGACCATTCGACCAGAGTAACACTAGAAGGAGGGAACTGGGTGTGGGTTGCATTTGTGTTTATTTTTTGTTTGTTTGTTTGTTTCGTGTGTGTGAAAATAAAGAATCCTGGATCATACTATGGCCAAGCATTTTGTTTTAATTCTTAGGATTTTAAGAGACTCATGAAAAATTTAATTACCTTTTAATTAAATAACACTTCCCCTGCAGAAAGAAAACCAAAACCAAAAACAAAGTGGCATCCTGAAACAGTTTTTGTCTGTGTAGTTACTCCTTCTGTCCCCATAGGGACACAGAAATTTCTCAGCAGGGAAACACCGTCCTGCAATACCTCAAGGTCCTGCAACCCCTCTGTCCCTCTAAATGATGCCGCAGTCCCTCTGTCCCTCTAAATGATACCACAGTCCCTCTGTCCCTCTAAATGATACCGCAGCCCCTCTGTCCCTCTAAATGATGCTGCAGGTCCAGATGAACCAGTCTACACTGGCTCCAGGCATCAGGTGACTGAAGAATCCCAATTGGGTTGTGCAATGGTGTGGTGGAAAGCTCTTCAATGCTGCCTCGCCAGGGGCTGGGATTCAGAACACAGCTCAGGAGTCAGGTGCCAGGCAAATTCTCAACACAATGCTGCAACGTATGACCTGCTTGGCCTTTGATTTTGTCCACTGGGCTAGCCCAATTTTGCAGAGATAATGGAGGTCAAGTTTTCAATTACCATCCACCCCTTTGATATAAACTGCAGTTTTGTTGTGCCTGTTATAGAACTGGAAAAATTTAAAAAAAGAAAGGAAGAGAACCTAAGATATCGCTTTTTAAGGTATTACTTAATTGGAAATAGTGTATTTTACACATTTCTGATGGTTTAGGCTAAACCATTTGTATAAAGCACCAAGACGGGGCTCCATAGTTGGGCGCCATGGGTCTGCAGCCACTCTCAGGGATAAGGTACAAGGCGACAGGCTTATTGATCAGTCTGCATATGTTCTGTAAGGCAAAACTATGCCTGATGCAACAGGTTTAACATGACAAATACTATCACGGCTTTACAAATTCTTAGTAAGCGGAGAGAATACAATCTATAAAATTATTTTAGAACAGCCTGGACCATTTTCCTACCTAAATTAGTAATTCCAGCCACAGCAAAGCCAATGCACCACCATAAGCAAAATAATTTCTCTCCTACTGCTGATTGAACCATCTCCTGCATCTGGGATGTCCCTGTCCACTGGGAAAAAGTAACGGAAGATGCTGAAGGTGTGTGGATTCCACACACACAGACCCAAGTTCCTGGGATCTTTGCCACAGGGTACCACGTCACCACCCCCTACGTGTTGCGTTTTTAAAAGTCTCTTAGAGAATGTTTACTTTTCACTCTCATCACAGATTTCTTCTCTGACTCCAAACACTTTTACACTGTAATTCAGTTTCTCAACCCTATCCAATTTCCAGGGTAAAGAGGAACAGAAAAAAATGTCAGGGGAATTATTGACTCATTGTATCCAACATTTGCTGTCTAGTTGATATTCAGTGTTCTTTGGAAATTCCTTCCAGGTCACTACAGGCAAAAGAAAATATTTACCCTTTTTTCTCCTGTGGCAACAATTTGAAAGTATCTTTACCGTGATACACAATAATCTTCAGTGTCACCTGTGCTCATTTCTGCCTCCCTAAGAAGATTCTCAGCTGCCAGACAGCAGAGAATCTGTTTTATCCGCTGCGTATTCTATTTAGCTTTACAAAAGTCCTAAAGTATGATGAGGTCAGTCTGTTTGTAGAATGTTGGCCATGAATTTTCTCATTCCCCCAAATTAAGCAACTGCCTAGTAATCACATCATGTTTAAATATTTCTCTGAACAGTTGCACACTGATTTCTTTTTCATATCACTCATGTCCAAATGCGTTGGGCAGGAATGTCTTCTCAAGCCTACTTTGAATAAAAAAACAAAGTCTCAGACCCTTCTCCCCTTGGCACCAGGTCAAGTTTGCTGTCCGAGCACTCAGTGGCTGCTTTTGATAGGCAACAAAAGGTTTTGAATATCAGCCGTTTAAACGTTTTCAACTGTTTTCTTGGTATGAATAAGTGAACGTTTCCTCCCGTGGTTAATATAAAAAGAGTGTGACTTTCTGAAGTCCCTGAGCCAACGCTTGCACTGCACATCAGCCCAGCCTTGGGAAGGCTGTCCTGCTGACCCACAGACATTAGAGGCAAAACCAGGGGAGCATCTGTACTCCCGACTCTCCTGTCATACCCAGAGTCAGACCTCTGGGCATATCATGCCCTGGGCCATGGGACATGCATATCTTCATTTCATTTTTTTTTTCTTTTTGAGATAGAGTCCTGCTCTGTCGTCCAGGCTGCAGTTCAATGGTGTGATCTCAGCTCACTGCAAGCTCTGCCTCCCAGGTTCAAGCAATTCTCTTGCCTCAGCTTCCCAAGTAGCTGGAATTACAGGTGCCTGCCACCACGCCCGGCTAATTTTTTTGTATTTTTAGTAGAGATTGGTTTTTGCCATGTTGGCCAGGCTGGTCTCGAACTCTTAACCTCAGGTGATCCACTTGCCTCAGACTCTCAAAGTGTTGGGATTACAGGCATGAGCCACCACGCCTGGCCACCTTCATTTCTTCTTAATTCAGTTACATACATTGACTTCCGCTGTTTTTCTAAGCCTCCCTCCCCTTCTCCTTCCCCTCCTTTCTCCTCTTACTTTTTGTTCCCTTCTTTATCTTGTTAAGGTCATATTATCTTATTTTATTTATAAGTTCTCACTTATAAGTAGAAGCTGAACCATGACAACATATGGGCACAGGGAGGAGAACAACACACACTGAGGCCTGTTGGGGGTGGGGTGGGGGGAGAGAGAGAGCATCAGGAAAAGTAGCTAATGCACGCTGGGTTTAACACCTAGGTGAAGGGTTGATAGGTGCAGCAAACCACCATGGCACACACTTACCTATGTAACAAACCTGCACATCCTGCACGTGTACCCCAGAACTTAAAATACAATTTTATACAAAGAAATGATTCTAATAAAAGTGATTCTTATTCCTGTGTTATCCCTTAATATGCTACAGACTTGTGCTTCAGGTTGTGTGGTGAGCCTCAGGTGACTATGTGTGCGGGTGACTGGAGGCAAGAGGGCACCAAATTCAGTAAAAAAAATAAGAATTATTTTTCCTAAATTTTTGGACTCTTATCAGTACTAGAATAGAGGGGCAATGGCTATCTAACATCCCACTAACCTCTACTGTGTTAATCATGCCCATTACCACCCTTTTCATCATAGAATTCTGCACATCATCAAGGTCATTTCTCAAACAGATGATTTTTGGAACTGAGGAAAGGTTCTCAGAAATAATGAAAATAGGTCACAGTCTAAGTAGGTGCGTGTAGCAAGCCAACCAGCAGCTACATGAGAAAAGAGAGGCTGCATTACAATGAGATGCAGAAATTCCTTGTTTCAAGCCTCTTAACCTAAGGATTTATGTTTCCTAAACTTTGGATTTGAGACCTGGTGGAATTATTATTTTTTTTTTTTAGAGGTGGGTATGAAAGATCAGTGCTTCCATTCTTTTAACACACTGGGATTTGGAGAAATCCTCCTTTTCCACTTCTTCCTGTGCCAGATGGCTCTACCTTTGCAGGTTGCTTGCAGTTTTGTGCATTATTTAACTTTAGTTTCTTTTTTCACTCGGATAATATACTTAAAGTACAAAAAAGTTCAAAGAATGATATAAACACCACCACTCAGAATTAATGACATTGTATCCAATATTTTCCCAAGTATCTTAAGAAAAGAAAAGATGCATTAAAAGTTGAAAAACAACAAGCAACAAAAACCAGGAAAGGGAGAGCTAAGTAAAAGAAGAAAGCAAACGGATCTGTTGATAGCCTAATATGCATTTCTAAATTTCCTGTTCTCTGCTTTTCCTGATGTGGGCACTGTCATTCTTATTTAGCCGTCAGGCCAGGATCCAGGGTCACCAGGGGCCCTCAAACGTGATGCTGGCCTTGGAGACAGAGCTCTGCCTCAGCCTCCTGGCCTAGTACTCCCCTGATCCTCCCCACTGCCAAACACTTATAAAGATCGCAAGTTAAATAATTCTGAAAAGAATTGCTCCAAACATTAAATTCATTTTTTTTTCTTCTCGCCTTGTCTTTACCCTGCAGGGGTCCTGAGTTTCCTCAATGGCATTCTAATCCATGAGTGTTCAGAGAGAGCAGGTGGGCTCCCCTCCCTGGCGCCTTCCGACCAGCATCTGGAAAAGAATAGTCAGAAACGCAGTGAAAATTACGCCTGCAACCCTGGCAGGCAGGGAAGCACTTAATAACTTATGTGGGTGTCAGGGCAAGGGAGCCATCCGCAGAGCGGAGTTGTGATGGACCGTTCTCCACCATGTGATGTTCATTTTCTCCACCGAGATTAAAAAAGAAGACGAAAGGAAAGAAAAGTGCATAACCTCCTTGAAAAGACAGCTCCTCCTGTCGAAAATGTGTTGCAGACTCGGTCAGTCAGGTGGACTTAATTGGAAGGCACTTTCTTTTTGATGGAAAAAGAAGGAGGAAGATTTGTAAAATTGAACCCATGTTAACACACTCGCATCACACAAGGAGCTGAGTTTTGATCTGCTTCATGCTGAGAGAGTGGGAAGGAGACCAGAGTGTGTCTCAGACTTTCTAAGCTCAGCTCTAAGTTACAAACATCCATCTACAACTTCTTGCCGTTCTCACAATTACACTCCATAAAATGAAGATGAAATGGTGACTGTAGTGAAGAAATACATTTCTAAGTCCTCGCAAAGCCGTGATATTCTATGAAAGCAACGTTCACAGAAGCACAGCTTGCTACATGTGTTCTGTGTGGCACGCTCTCGTGGGCACCAGAAATGCCGACTGCACAGCTTACTGTGTCCTGTGTGCTTACTGTGTCCTGTGTGCTTCTGTGTCCTGTGTGCTTCTGTGTCCTGTGTGCTTACTGTGTCCTGTGTGCTTCTGTGTCCTGTGTGCTTACTGTGTCCTGTGTGCTTCTGTGTCCTGTGTGCTTACTGTGTCCTGTGTGCTTCTGTGTGCATGCAGAATGCTGACCGCACAGTTCCTGAGTGTGTTCTGTGTGGCGTGCTCTTGTGTGCACGTGGAATGTGGACCACACAGCTTACAAAGTGTGTTCTGTGTGGCACGCTCTCGTGTGCACGTGGAACGCTGACGGCACAGCTTACAAAGGGTGTCCTATGTGTGGTTCTCTCATGCGCATGCACAATGCCGATGGCACAGCTTACCAAGTGTGTACTGTGTGCTGTGCTCTCGTATGCACGTGGAATGCTGACTGCACAGCTTACTACACGTGTTCTTTGTGCCACGCTCTCATGTGCGTGCACAAGGATAACTACACAGCTTACTACGTGTTCTGTGTGTCGTGCTCTCGTGTGCATGCACAATGCTGACCGCACAGCTTACTACTTATGTTCTGTGTGCGACGCTCTTGTGTGCGTGCGGAATGCTGATGACACAACTTACTATGTGTGTTCTGTGTGCCACACTCTCGCGTGCACATGGAATGCTGACTGCACAGCGTGCTAAGTGTGTTCTGTGTGCCATGCTCTTGTGTGCATATGGAATGCTGACCGCACAGCTTACTAAGTGTGTACTGTGTGCCATGCTGTCATGCACATGCACAATGCTGACCGCACAGCTTACTAAGTGTGTACTGTGTGCCATGCTGTCATGCACATGCACAATGCTGACCGCACAGCTTACTCTGTGTGTTCTGTGTGCCTCTTGTGTGCATGTGGAATGCTGATGACACAACTTACTATGTGTGTTCTGTGTGCCATGCTCTTGCGTGCACATGGAATGCTGACTGCACAGCATACTAAGTGTGTTCTGTTCTGTGTGCCATGCTCTTATGTGCACATGGAATGCTGACCGCACAGCTTACTAAGTGTGTACTCTGTGCCATGCTGTCATGTGCATGCACAATGCTGACTTCAAAGCTTACTATGTGTGTTCTGTGTGCCACGCTTTTGTGTGCATGTGGAATGCTGACTGCACAGCTTACTAAGCGTGCACTGTGTGCCACACTCTCGTGTACATGGACAATGATGACTGCATAGCTTACTAACTGTGTTCTGTGTGCTACACTCTTGTGTACATGTGGAATGCTGACCTTATCTCAGCTGATGGCTTACTTTCCTTGTTCATTTAACACTGGAAATGTTAGGACTGATTCCTCCATTTTCTCAAAATCCAAGTGCATAATTGAAATCGGCCCTACTGTTTTTAACTTTCCGTGGGGAGTGAGGCCCAGCAGTCCATCTGTTATGGAAATTTTTGAAAGACACAGAAGGTACATTATTCTTAGCCAAAAGGATTTCTCTTGGTATTTGAAATTGTTCTCAGTCTTTCATCCTTTCTTTCCTTGGCCTCCCCAGTCCCCATGTTGTGACCATATGCCTGAGACACACACACTGCGAATTTCCCCTTTGCTTTATGTTAAGGCCAGTGAAACACTTCAGTGACTCAGTGAGGTTTCTCCTAGTAAGATTCCATCCTACTTTACCTTGAAACTGGTGGATGGCTGTTTTAATTATAAGGTTATCAATATATAGAAGGAAATGGGTAAAGAGATCATGTTACACAGGTATTGCAAGCATGAACAGCTCTGTTGTTTTAAGTGGGAACTTGGCCAATCCCAGAAAATGGCCGACCAGCCATATTTGCAAGCTGGTGTTTACGTCTGCAGTCCTCTGTGAGGGTTATGCGACTGCCTGTGAGATGGCTGTTCCACCCTCTGCCTGAGCATCTGAGAGGGCCTTGTCTTTCATTTGTCACTTCCATTGCTTCAATTTATTATCATTTAAATTGGATGCTAAATTGTAATATGGCTATGCACGTGTCATAAGTCATTTGATGACATCCAATATCATTGAAAATTTCTTAATTATTTTGCACTCAAAATATTTTAGGAAGTGTATAGCACATATAATACAAGCTAGTTATGATTATTTATAATTTAACTATTACCGTGGACAAGATAATTTGAAGACATTAGTAAACATAAAGATAGTGTGCCTGCTATTTCCAAGAAACTTCGGTGGTGTTAATTATATTATTCCCTGTATATATACAGTATTCCCTGTATAAAAATTACACTCAGTTTGTAACCAGGTTGTCTTTTGAACCATATAAAAAGCTTTTTTCTGGTACAGAGGAGAAGTTCAAATGCTGAAATTCTGTTTATGTGTAATGCTTGCTTGACTCAAGCAGTGCAAATGATGAACTCAAACAGTCCCAGTAACGACTGCCCCCGTGACTCCAGACCTGCAGAAACAACATGGAAGATCTGAAAGAGTCACGACCAGAGTCGACACCCAGCCTCACGCTTCATGACCGGGCATTTACTTGTAATGGTGGACTTTACACACCACCCGCAGCAGCCTGTGAAGTTGGGAGAAGCCACTGACCTTTTGTCCTTCCTCACGTTTCAGTGTGATGAGCATACGCAGAATACCTGCCCACTGCGAGGTCTGACGGGGAATCCTGGTGACTCAAAGACCAGGGGCTTGGTCTCTTCTGGGCACCTCTTCCCATTTATTTCTCCTCTTCACTCCTGATTCCTTTGCATTCTCCCTTGCAATCACTTTCCGTTTATTTCTTGATGCAACTTCTTTTCTCAAGCTAATTTTCATGGGACACTATGGATATCTTTTGGTCTCACTGGAATTTTTCAAGGTAAAGAGCATTTCATAGACCAGCGGCTTTGCTGGACAGGAAGGGCTGAACGTAGAAACGACACCAGTCAATGATTAAAACCAACTTTCAGTGGAATTGCAAACATTCCTTATTAGTTTTCTTTAGCATGAGTATCCCACATATGAAATCCTCCACTTGCTTCTGCATATGGGGGCAATTGCTACAATCAAAACGTTTCAGAAAAGTTGAGGAATTACTTCACGAGGACCGTGTCATCTTGATGCATAGATGCAATTACTTCTGCATCTGAGCCACCGTTACTCACTTTCCCATTGGTTAGAAATTAGTATCATCCTTCCACTAAACCAGCACTTCCTTGGATTTTCGCTTTTGTATTTTAATGACAGTTCTCCCTGCACAGTTGTAAACTCTGTCAGGTCTCTGTCTCCAACAGTTCCCACCCTCTGCTCTGTGGCTGAAGAAACTGAACATCTGTAATCATGCTTTGAGGATGGTCAAGCTGAAACTCCTGGGAGTTCCACATACCCCTGAAGACCTGCCCCCATTCCACACTTGCCAAGTATTGCACATACGCAAATTAATACAGAATCTGGGTGATTTTCTATTCCAAAAGGAATCTTCACATCCACAATCATCATCCACTTTTTAAAAATGCTGAATGACATGTTTTGACTGCCAAGCCACCAGCACTGACCAGATCATCATCACCATTTTTGGCTTTTTCACCATGTTGTCTGATTCAGTTTGCCATTTTAGTGTTTTTTTTGTTTTTTTTTTGTTTTTTTTTAAGATCTGATTACACCAATACTGACAACACTAATGACAACAACAAACTCGTGGGGAGCTACGTGTCCCGTGGCCTCTCGTCTGAGCTCACATCGCTGTGGGGGAATGTGTGTTGTTGTCATATGTGGCCAGCACACAGGCCAATAATACCACTCCGTGCCCCCACAGAAGCCTGGGAACTGAGCTCAAAAAGCAAAGTCATTCTAATTTTTTACCACTTTGGTTCATACATTTTAAGTGGCTAATTCTCCATGGTCCTCCTCAGTTTTCTGGCAGCCGTGTGACCTTCAGCAGGGACGGCTCATCCATCACGCTTTGAACTTTTCACTTCATTCCATGCTCGCTTCAGCTTTGCAAGGAAATCTTTGTCCACAGCCCTGTTTACTACACACGAGGGAGCCTCAATCTGTGTAGCCGTGTAACGCAGGAGAGGCCCAGGTATGACCACAAGGATCGCCCATTTAGCACCTTCAAACCTGAGTGCAAATGGTCATCCCTAAAACTCATTTTGTCCATCATCGCATTAAGTAACGAAAATTAGGCCTTCACTATATTTTTTTGATAGAACCCAGTTACTATATTTGTAATAGTGAGTTTTTGATAGGAATCTGAGAAATTTCCTTAGCATCATGTACATCAGAGGTTTGTTCACAGCAAGAGAGGTGGGTGAAAAATGAACTAGAAACGTTCTTTGGTAGAATATAAAGCACGGTTTATAAACACTGAATCTGGCTTTCTTCTTCTCAGACGTAGAACAGGGGAGATAACCTAGGATTGTGCTCCTGGAATCTTCGAGTAAATTCGGCTAGATCCATCATGTCTCCTAGGAGCAGAAGGTAAACCCACCTAGTCATAGATGAATAAGGAAACACACAAAAATATTTTCCAAATACAAGACCAAAATGAATTTGCCACTTATTCTTCAGAAAACAAACAAACAAAAAAATGATTTAATGACTAGAAAATGCAGCTTCCTAGAGGTCTGGCTGTGAATGACAGGTCCTCAAATACTTGGTCCAGGGCTTGGCTTTGGGGAGAAGAGGTTCCCCAAAAACAGAAAGCAATGCTTGGTTGATAACTCCATCACATCTATTGTAATTTGCAAGGAGAATAAAATTGCTCTAGACTTCATTTCGGATTGTTCAATTATGTGCAAAGAATGAGGATGAAAAACATTCCCAGAAAAACATACACAACATTTTTAAGATGGTTATCATGGGGTGGTGAGATTATGTGTAATGTCTAATTCTTTTTTTTATAGTTTTTCTACATAAATAAAATTACATGCAATAGATAAAATTGCAGATATGATTGATATACTACTTACATTGTATGGTAATTAACCAATTTTTAGTACCAATTATTTTCGGATTAGATTTGTTCTTCTCTCAAAGTTCGCTATTGTATGACCACAAAAAAAATCTTTGGATAAATGATTTTCAATTGACTCATGAATATCCCAGTTTCATGCATCAAGTAAAAAGCAAGAAGCAGATTTTCATACAGGCTCTAGAGATAACAAATGACAGACCAAGGAAAATCAAGTATAATAGATTTGAGAAACTTCTAAGGCTAATATCTTCTCTGAATTTCAGATAAGCAAATGGTAGCCATATATAGTAACGGTTGATTTTAGGTGTCAAATTGAAAGGGTTAAGAAATACCCAGACAGCTGGATAACTGGGAACGCATTGTCTCTGGGTGTGTCCCAGAGGTGGACATTTCCAGAAGAGATTAGCATTTGAATCAGTGCACTGAGTAAGGAAGATCTGCCCTCATCCAAGGTGGGTGGGAACCACGAATCAACTGAAGGCTGGACTACAACAAGAAGGCAGAGGAGAGGAGAGGAAACTTTGCTCTCTCTCGTGGAGCTGGGAAAATATCTTCTCTTGCCCTTGGACATCAGAACTCCAGGTTCTCCAGCCTCCAGATTCCAGGACTAGAACCAGCAGCCTCTCAGGCCCTTAGGCCTCAGACTGAGAGTTATGCCATCAGCATTCCTGGTTCTGGGGCCCTAAGACTTGGACTCAGCCACACCACTGGCATCCTTGGTTCTCCAGTTGCAGATGGCATGTCATGGGACTTCTCGGACTCCAGAATCATGAGTGTTAACTCTCCCCTTATCTGTCTATCTATCTATCTACCTGTCTATCTATCTATATATCTATCTATCTGTATGTCTAAATATCCATGTATCTATATCTTCTATTAGTTATGTTTTTCTGGAGAATTCTAAAACATATATATAGTATACACACACACTATATATACATATATGTGCACATATATATATACACACATATAT
The DNA here is from genome assembly GCF_037993035.2 of Macaca fascicularis. NCBI lineage: Eukaryota > Metazoa > Chordata > Mammalia > Primates > Cercopithecidae > Macaca > Macaca fascicularis. The sequence continues at coordinate 4,497,866 of NC_088380.1, forward strand.
ACGCACACATATTTGTGTATATATATACACACACACGCACAGTTAGCCCCCGTATCTGTGGGTTCTAGTATTATAATCCTCTAGGCATGATTTGAAGCACCTGTATGTAGGAGGATATGAACAGGTTGTGTGCAAATACTATGCCATTTTATATAAAGGACTTGAGCATTCATGAATTTTGGTACATGTGGGAGATCCTAGACCTAACGTCTCTTGGATATTAAGGGACACTTGTGTGTGTGTGTGTATTTCATATATTACATATATTAGCATTATATAAAAATATATATTCACATACATTTGCTTCAATTTAGCAAATTTAGCCTGGGTTCTGGTGGTGGTTGACAGCACCATCATTTTTGCATCATGGGGTGAAGGGAGAGCAGGAGCCCTTCCTAATTCAGGGATCTTCCTGGTACTGCTTTCAATCAAACACTACTTCCAGGAGCAAAATCAGTTCCTGAGATTAAAGTAAAATCAGGAGGATTAGAAGGGATTTAGAATCTCAGGTATAAAAATAATCCCCCTGAAGGAGAAGAGTCCTCAAAAGCAAGTAGATTTGCAGTATGAGTTTATCAGAAGTATCAGAACATCTGAAATACAGAATCCTGATATGTTGATATTATTTATAATATCTTATTTAAACCTCCAAACAACCAGTAATGTTATCATCATTACATCTCATTTCAATAAGGAAATAGAAAAGGTAGTTAAATGACATCAAGATCATTAATGAATTTCAGATTCATTAGACGTGTCAGGCTCAGTATCTATAGTTTTCAAAGCTACAATGTCCTGTCCTCTCTTGCTGAAAGGGGCCATGTGGCTCCAAGATTTAATGGTGTCGTGGGGCTTCTATTCATCTGAGTTTAACTCTATTCTGGCTTATGAGGCACTTAGGTAGGTACTTGTCAAATGGGCAATATAAAAATAAAAGCATAACCAGCTAGAAACTGTGATAGGTCCCTTTGTGGAATAAGGACTAAAGTGATTTATTTATTAAGTTATTATGTTAAATATTTGAAGAGATCAACATTTAATTTTTAAAAAATCTGTTGAGTTTGAAATGAGCTCATGGATTATGGATATACAATAAACAAGTGCATTAGAACATCTACTGCATCTTTGGATGAGATGACTCTTTACCTACTCATTGTAAAACTTCATTTCTAGAATTTCAGCATAGTAAATTAAGTATCACCCAAACATTTGGCTTCTCCCATAAAGAAGTAGAACCTCTCTATTTTCCCACCCCATGAATCTAGTCTGGACCTCTAGAATCTTGGAAATTATGTTATGTAAATGTTCTGCATAGCAAATTAGACTCCTGAAATCTTCTAGCTCTGATAATTAAGTCACCCCAGAAAGAACCCAGGCTATTCTGCTGGAGACATATGGTGGATTACAAAGCAATAGCAACCCTGGACAAGTGAGTGAGGCCATCATAGGCCATCTTGTCTCAGGTGAGACACCAGATATGTGACTTCAGGTGAAATTAAAAGAAAATTCTCCAGCAAAGCCCACACCAAATTGCTAGGCCCAAACTCCTAAGGAAATGAGCGAGTCGTTTGAAATGAAGATTTTTTTTTTTTGCATGAGATGTCACACAGCAATGCACGGCTGGTAATTTACAGAACAATAATATTATATGAGTTATGCATGGTGTAAGTATTATATGAATTATGCATGTGTAAATTATTTCACTGACAGGTGCAATAGTAGAAAAATATCAAAACTTGCTGCAGTAGTAGAAAAATAAACTTGCAGGGGCTTTAACTTTTAACAGCAGATGATGTTGCAAATGCCTTCTCCTTTTTTTGGCGGGGGGTAGGGGTGGGGAGATGGAGTCTGGCTCTGTTGTGCATGCTGGAGTGCAGTGATGTGGTACTGCCAGCTCTGCCTCCCAGGTTCAAGTGATTCTTCTGCCTCAGCTTCCCGAGTAGCTGGGACTACAGGCACAAGCCACCATGCCTGGCTAATTTTTGTATTTTTAGTAGAGATGGGGTTTCACCATATTGGCCACGCTGGTCTCAAACTCCTAACCTCATGATCCTCAGCCTCCCAAAGTGCTGGGATTGCAGATGTGAGCCACTGTGCCCAGCCACCTCCTCCTTTCATGATACTCTTTATTCATTAGTAAGTGAGAATCTTTTGTAATGAGATGATCTGCTGTGGTTACATTTTTATTATTTCTCTTCTCCAGTGAGAGATGCCAGAATTCTTCATGTAGTCTTTGAATCTGGCAATATCAGAGGAGAGGTGTGGACCTCCTCGTATCACCTGAGGGCTTTTCAGATACGGGGGTTGATGATGGTGAGTCAAGAAGGATGAATGGACAGCACCCTAAAGTTACTGAGAATAATGGACAGAGTCACACGATTTAAGGAAGAGAATATCATCAGAATTTGTGTGAGTTTTTAAATTTTAGAAGAATGTCTGCCCAAGGCTTAAGTTGTAATTGCCAAAGAGAAGGAAAGGAGGCGCTAACTCTGTGTCACTAAGATGGTAAATGTAAGACTTACTCCGAACTCAACGTCCTTGGGGTGGGCTGTGACTCCTGAAACCTTGGGAGCCTGTAGTGTGAGGCTGAAAATTAAAGGCCAATATTATGAGCCACCTTGAAACGTGATAAAACTGATATCACTATCTCTTTTTTATTTTTATTTTTTAGACGGAGTCTCGCTCTGTCGCCCAGGCTGGAGTGCAGTGGCGCAATCTCGGCTCACTGCAATCTCCGCCTCTGATATCACTATTTCTAAACACAAGTTATCTTCCTCATTTGCTTCAGTAGATAAAGTCTTCTGGCCCAACAACCCTCCTTATCAAGGGAACCAGGTACGTTCCTGTTTATCCTTGAGTGGTGGGTCTCACATTCTTGCCCATCCACAGAATGATTCCAACAAACCAATGACATCCTCCTCCAGTGTGATGGTCTGAATGTGTGTGTCTCCCCAACTTCATGTGTTGAAATCCTCACCCGCAAGTTGCTGGTGTTAGGAGGATCGGCCTTGGTAGGTGATGAGGTGGAGAGGGACCGCATGCAATTCAACTTTCTGACAATAGAAAACAGCAAAAATTAGGGCATAGCCTAGTTCATTATAAACGAAAGCATCCATTTTATATCCCCTTAGGGTTTTATTTTATTATGGGGGGAGGGAATGATTTCAAAGTGCTTTGTCTCAAGAAATGTATGAATTTATTGGGAATTTCCCTTCAATAAATGTCATGCTCTCAATTTTTTTTTAATGACATTAGGGCTTTTATAAAAGAGGCCCAGTGGAGCTAAGAGAACCCCTTCTACCACAGGAGAACACAGTGAGAAGGCACCATCTGTCCACCAGGAAGAGGGCCCTTGCCAGACATTGAATCTGCCAGTGCCTGGATCTTGAACTTTGCAGCCCCCAGAACTGTGAGAAACAAATCTTTGTTGTTTACAAGTCACCCAGTTTATGGCATTTTGTTACCACTTGTCCAAATGGACTAAGACACATGGGAACCAGAGGCCGCTCCAGCCTCTTAAAGCTTCCCACAGATGCTGTTTGTTCACTCTGTTCCCACATGCAGTCTCCATGTGACCCCATCTCCTGTGTGATGTTTTCCTCCCTCAGGCTGTGAGCATATGTAACTACTAACGTGTAGTCTACCTCAGCTGTCCAGTCATGTATTCTACCATCTCCATAACTAGAGGGTGGAAATTCTTTCCTCACCAGTGGGGTAAAGAGGTGGTGAAAACAGAGCCCCACACTGAAGACAGATAAAAGGGAGCATCCGCACATCAAAGAAACTGGATGGCTTGAGAAGCAACCTGGACCAGCGAGCCAGGCTTAGTAGCAGACCGCCTGCCTTTCAGATGTCACAGCCTAACTCTGTTACAACAGTGAGGCCTGGTCACCTGAAGCAAAGGTGATGCGTACAGATCAGATTCCAGCGCTACCTCTGCTTGACTGTAGATATAAAAGCGGCCTGCTTCTGGACTTGACTTTGTAAATTCTCTAGGATCTTGGACAATTTCAACCGAAGGGTGTGATTTAAGTGATTGCTTGGATGTGAAAGCTAAGGTTATATTTGCCTCCTGAATCCAAGTTGCAACAATAGTAATTCTTCCACCGAAATGTTCCCAGACACTTCTTTAGAGACATGGAGTTGAGCTGCCCTGTACCTTTAGACAACCATCCTGGACACTGATGCCCAGGCATCCTGCTGTGCTCAGCTGATACTCTCCATGAAGACAGCATCTCAGCCTCTCTGCCACATGCTAAGGCTAGAGCTCAGATATGCTGTTTGCTTCTCCACAAATGGGACCAACGCTGCAGTCCCAGTAGCAGCTTGAAGGCCAGCAAATCTTGCTCAGCCTCCCATCCTAGGCACTCTTGCAGGTGGCCCACATGCAGATCTCCCTCGTCCCTCTCTCTGTCCGTGCCCTCATAGCCACGCGAGGCCTTTGCCTTATCTCCTGGCTTCCTGCTTACTGCTCCATTCTCTTCTTATTCCATTTTAATTTTTACTATTGGCTTACTAGTTCATTAGTTATACCTTTCTATTTTACTGGTTGCCCTATAATTTTGTTTTGTTTTGTTTTTGAGATGGAGTTTCGCCCTGTCTCTCAGGCTGGAGTGCAGTGGCATGATCTCAACTCACTGCAATCTCTGCCTCCCAGGTTCAAGCGATTCGCCTACCTCAGTCTCCTGGGTAGCTGGAATTACAGGCATGTGCCACCATGCCCCACTAATTGTTATATTTTTACTAGAGACAGGGTTTCGCTGTGTTGGCTAAGCTGGTCTCAAACTCCTGACCTCAGGTGATCTGCCCGCCTGTGCCTCCCAAAGTGCTGGGATTATAGGCGTGAGCCACCACACCCAGCCTGCCACATAATTTATAAAACACGTATTTGACTTATAACAATCTGCTCTAAATCGTATTTTAACCATATGTATACACACACACACACACACACACACACACGGTTTCACTGTATATAGAGAGCGTAAGAATCTTACAGTGCATACTTCCAATTCTTAACTCCTATACTTTGTACAATTTTCTCATAGTTTCATTTATGCTTTAAATTTCTAACATGTGATTAATATTTTACTGTATAAAGTAAATTATTTCTGGAAGAAATATGTATTGTACATTGACATTCATATTTAGCATTTTTGGTCATTTTTTCTAGAGATTTGAATTCATATCTGGTGTCAATATTTTTCTGCCTGGTGAACTATCTTTATCATTTCTTATGATCCATATATGCCACCCTTGAATTCTCTTGGTTTCCATTTTGTTTTTTTTAAGAAAATCTTAATTTGTAAAATAGATTTTTCTCTGGGTAAATAATTATTTTTTTTTCCAAAAGTCTTTTAGTACTTTAAAGATGACATTCTATTGCCTCTTTCTTATCTTGCATTTTCTGATGAAAACTGTGTTGTTTCGTATATCTTTGTTACTCTGTGTAATGTGTTTTCTTTCTGTCTTCATCATTTTTTATTTTTCTTTGTTTTTGGATTTCAGTAGATCCGGTGTGACATGTCTAAGTGCTTTCTAAAATAATTGTATTTAATCTTGCTTTTAGTTCTCCGAGCTTCTTGGGTTTAATGTCTTTCATTAATTTTGGAAAATTCTTGGTCACTATCACTCCTGTTTCATTCCCTTTTCTCAGTCTGCATTTTTAATTGTCATCTTTTAGACTGCCAAAATTGTCCGACAGTTTATTATATTACTTTTTTTAACCTTTTCCTTTTCTCTTTTCTCTATTGGTTTGCATAATTTATTTTAACCTATATTTATTTTCCTAAGTTGTTCCTAATGTACTAATAAAGCCATCAAATAATCAGTGATAAATTTTTTTAATCAGAGATAAAAAGCATCTCTGATTTTTTTTATTTCTAGTATGTCAACTTACTTATTTGTATTGTTTCTATCTCTGTAAAATTTTCCATTTCCTTATACATGTTGTCCACCTTCTTCCTGGATTTTCTTTTAATACTTATGGTTATTTTAACATCTCTGTATGATAGTTTTTACTCTCATTATGTTTGACTCTGGTTTCTCAGTTGCTTTATCTCTGGGCCATGGGTTGCTTTCTTCCCATTATATAAGCCATAGATAGATAGATAGATAGATAGATAGATAGATAGATATAGAGAGAGATAGAGAGAGATAGATAGAGAGATAGAGAGATAGATAGAGAGATAGAGAGATAGAGATAGATAGATAGATAGAGAGATAGATACAGAGATAGAGAGATAGATAGAGAGACAGAGAGATAGATAGATAGAGAGACAGATAGAGAGACAGAGAGATAGAGAGATAGAGAGATAGATAGATAGAGACAGATAGAGAGAGAGAGATAGACAGATAGAGACAGAGAGATAGAGAGATAGAGAGAGATAGAGAGATAGAAAGATAGAGAGATAGAGAGATAGAGAGATAGACAGATAGATAGAGAGATAGATAGATAGAGATAGATAGATAGATAGATAGATAGACAGATAGAGAGATAGATACAGAGATAGAGAGATAGATAGAGAGATAGAAAGATAGATAGAGAGGCAGAGAGATAGATAGAGAGAGAGACAGAGAGATAGATAGAGAGACAGAGAGATAGATAGATAGATAGAGACAGATAGATAGATAGATAGAGATAGATAGAGAGAGAGATAGACAGAGAGAGAGAGATAGATAGACAGATAGATAGACAGATAGATAGAGAGAGAGAGAGACAGATAGATAGAGAGATAGAGAGTTAGATAGAGAGATAGATAAAGAGATAGATAGATATAGAGAGAGATAGAGAGATAGATAGAGAGATAGAGAGATAGATGATAGATAGAGAGATAGATTAATAGAGAAAGAGATAGAGATAGATGGATAGAGAGATAGAGAGATAGATAGAGAGAGAGATAGACAGACCATATATAATATATGCAATATTGTATATAATTAATATATACAATTATATGCATTTTATTCAATGGCAGATGTTGTGTTTAAACAAACAAAGAATGGAGACTGTGGTCACTCGTACGTAGCTGGGAACAGGCATGTCTCTTCTGGCGGCTCAGGGTAAGGTGCTGAGTCAATCCATCAGGAGTGGAGCTGAGTGGGATTTTGTTGTTGTTGTCATTGTCTTTGATGCCTCACACGTTTTGAGTTCTACCGGCAGTAGGTTGTAGTTACTTTGAGCTTACAGTGGAAGATTAGTTGCCAAACAGTTTTTCTCAGTGATTCCTCTCTTAGCTCCCAGACAGTCCCGGACTTCATTCTGTGGGGTAGAAAGTGGGGGTCTCTCCATGTTCTTGCCTCTCTCAAAGTGGCAGACAGCTCTTGATTGATACTTGGTGTTAGGCTTATGATGGGGACGGGACTGAGTATCTCTTGGCTGAGTCCAGCTTCTGTTTTAGGTGGGCCTCATGCACTTGTGCCTTGGGGGGGGGGTGGGGGTGGCTTTTTCAGCACAGCCGTACCTGTTTCCCATGGCAGGCAATGTCTTACTTGTGCCTCCACTTGGTCTTGGGAAAGAGTTTTCTGATTCTCCTGCCAACAGTAGTAGTTCTGTGCTCGGTACTGGTGTAGGATGCTCGGCCCAAGACTGATCATTGCTCCTTCTTTGCTCCAGTATTTTGCTTATACCTTCCACAAGGAAAAGTGGACCTTTGTTCATGTCCTGGAAGCAGGAGGGTTTGGTGCAGCCTTTACTGACCTAAGTCTTGCTTTGTAGAAGAAAACATCTGGGGAAGCCAGTTGAGTTCTGTGCTCATCCTCCAAGAACTTCCAGTAATTCCTGCATATCTGTACTGCTCTCTCAGTTCTCTCCTGCGCCTAACTTTTCTTATGAGCCCATCATGAAGGCCCAGGGAAGCATGGTTACATGTGAGTATGAACTCTGTCTGTTTCTGAAGCTCACAGCTATTCCAAAGGAACATAGTGTCCATCACTGGATCTGCAGGAATTTTTCTTAAGTTATCTGATTTCTCATCATCTACTTATACTAGGGTCACTTGTTTCTCCTGCACCCTTTCCTGGTGCATATGTTCATTTGCTTGCCTCTTCTTGGAGGAATTTATTTATCTTTGGTATTCTGTTTCCTTGGTTGCCTGGTTACATCAGCTCTCTTGTGGCCTGGATAAAAATATGACTGCCGAGATCACCTGACTTCTTCCTCTTATTAAGTTAGAAGCAGAACTCTTTACTCCTTTCTACACTGCACGTGGAAGCAGAAGCCTAATACATTGATTATAATTGACTGCTATGTCCATAGCACCAAAACAGTGCCTGGAACACAGCAAACACGCTATTTTATTTTATTTTATTTTATTTTATTTTATTTTATTTGAAACGGAGTCTTGCTCTATCTCCCAGGATGGAGTGCAGTGGCACGATCACGGCTCACTGCAAGCTCCACCTCCCGGGTTCACACCATTCTCCTGCCTCAGCCTCCAGAGTAGCTGGGACTACAGGTGCCCACCACCACTAATTATTATTATTATTATTATTATTATTATTATTATTATTTTGTATTTTTAGTAGAGACGTGGTTTCACCGTGTTAGCCAGGATGGTCTCGATCTCCTGACCTCGTGATTCACCTGCATCGACCTCCTAGAGTGTTGGGATTACAGGCGTGAGCCACTGCGCCCGGCCAATATTTTTTAGTGATAAAAGACACAATGAAAAACGAGGACCCATCATGAAAATATACTATCACTAAGATATTCCACTTGGTTCTTAGAATTTTGACATAAAATGTGCTCTGATGCTTAAACACCAGTATGGTATACACATTGACCTTGCATCGTGTATTTAACAAAAGAGTCTCTTCTTAATCCTAATTCTGCACAAAGTGTAAAGAAGATGTGAAAGAAAATAGAAAGTCTCTGCTTACTGAGTTGAAAGCGTTGTGAAGGAGTTCCAGTAAAGCACCCTCAAACCCAGTTGGGGATTTGTATACAATGATTCTTTTTCTTATCAAATCAGAGAATTCTACAAGATTTCAAGACATCTACTCATTCCAGTCAAGGGTTCTCATGGGCTGTGAGAACAGAGTGGCAGGGACATTTCCATTGCCTTGTAGAAGAAGAAAACTGACTCACAGCCTGGATGAAATCACCTAATTTTTCATAGGCAAATAAGGACATGCACAATTATCATCAAATATCACAGAACGGGCGTTCACTGAAATTCATTGTTCTGTTCCCACATTAGAATAATATCCTAAGCATTATTAATTTGTTTGGTGCATAGTGAACCAACATGAATCAAAACAGAAGCTAGTTGGTATTAATGTGGATGTCATGTGTGATATAGGCATTCTATGAAATTTGCACTGTGTTTCAGTCTTAATCATGTTGTTCCCTTGTGGTTTTAATGCATCTCTCTCTCTTCTTTTTTTTTTTTTTATGCCTTTATTTTCTTTGACACACCGACTTCTAGAGAGAATATATTTAATTTACAAAATGAGCTCCAAAATACTTCAGTGATTGAAAAATCTTAAAATGTAATGGGTGTAATATAATACTTTTAATTGTTGTTCTTAATGTTAAACGTTAAAGAGAGAAAAATACAAGAATATTCAAGTGTCAGTGGATTATACCAAAAAACAAAAAGAAATAAAACCTTTTTTTTTTGATAAACATATTGTCTTTGATTTCCAAGCCTTGGCTGTTGAAATTGTTGAATAACTTCCACCATAGATATCTTTTTTGTTTTCACTTGAAAAGTATTCACAAGCCATTTTTACATCAGGAAAGCAGTGCACCTAGGTAAAATGTATAAAAGTGACATAACATAATAATTCTGGCTTGTCCTCTTCCTTTTAGAGTGTCTGTGAATCCCCGAGGAAGCAGGATTGAATTGCACAAATCTTTAGTCAAAGGAGCACTAGTCTTAGATGCAGAATATTTGTGGTCAAGTCTGGTCAAATCTGGATGCTGCCACTTTCTTGCTAAAGAGACATTTCACTTTTCATCCATGGTCCCATCTACGTTGTAGGGCTACTGTGGGAGTCATGAGAGATGACAGATGTGGTCACGGTTTGTCAATTGTTAACGCAATTTTGAGCAAGTATTCAAGTCAAAACAAGTGGTGTATGATGGGGAATGGATGTTTATTTTCAAATACCTCTCCACCATGTGGCAGTTATTGAGTAAATCTTGTTTCTTACCCATCCTTTTGTTCACTCTCAAGTTCATTCCAGTAGAAGTTTCCAGTTTGCTTCAGCACCAAATGGGAGAGACAGTATGGAAAATGGTGACCATTGTCCTTGTCGTAAGACCTAGGGGCATACATTTCTGGATGTTTTGCTCGTCTGTGTATTCCATTATACCCACTCTGTCATTCCTTAACTTCTTTATGTATAAGAAACAAATGCTTCCTTCTATTTTTTTTTTCTGTTACCCTCACCCCAGCCTGTAACCCTACATCAATGTCATATCTGCCTTGTGATGGTACAGTTGACTGCCCCATCTGAGAACACTTAACAACCTTGCCTACCCGAGCTAATGCTGTGCTTACCAGGAACCATCTTGCTGGGGCCTTGTGGAATTTCTGACCGAGGACAGGAAATCCGACACTTATATCTTTTTCAGGTACAGTGCTTTTTCTCTACTTCCTCAAACTAACCGATATTCTAGATCCCGGGATGACAAGGTCTTCTTTCTACACCTTCCTGTGGAGATCCTATTTTTTTTTTCTTTCTCAGCATCAAATCTCTGAGAAAAGGGGTTTCCTACTTTTTCCATCATTGGATCATTGATCTATCATTCTTGTTTACACCGTGAGGTTAATTGGTCACACAAGCCACAAAACCTATCCAGAAACTCAAAACCAGTTCTTACTATCTTAAATGATTTAGTTTTAAGTTCATAACACATCTCCTCTCTCTTAATAGTTGTCTTATGCAAGTTCAACAGGAATACTGGAAACCCATAGATTACCGTATCTCAGAATGCTCACCTTCAGCATTCTTCTTCCCCCGTACACACCCCCCTCACAACACAACCAGCCCTGAACATGATTTTCCTGAGATGTTGCCCTGCTTGCAGTATCTAAAGATCTTTCTACTTACATCAAAGTCAAATAGAAATTGTTTACTGAATGTTTAGTTAATATCAATTTATGTAGGTAAAGAAAAGTTATTCAAATCACAGTACCTGGTTTATTTAAGCAGAAAAGTCACATCACTGGGAAGACTTCAGCGCAAGTGGGGACAATATACAGACAAACAATGGCCAGACCCTATTCAAAGACAAAATTCTGCAGCCCTCAGACCAGAGTGGCCAGGACTCAGTCAAGGGTGGCCAACTTCATTCTTTGCCCCTACTTCCAGCTCAGCACCAACAAAAGGAACCTAAAATATGTTCCCCTGGCCAATCTCATAAGACGCCCTACTTGTCGTGAGCAGCAGGTGCAGCTTCTCCAGGCCAGCGGCCTCCAGTCAGGGCATGCCAGGAGACTTTCCTTTTTTCACTGTGAGGCCTTCCCACTCCTCTGCCTGCTTTTAAGTGTCTGGCAGACACAAGGGATGGAAGCTGACTCCCTTGCTGTAGCAAGCTCTGAATAAATAGTCTTTGCTTATTTCCTTTTGGCAGGTCCTCATTACTTCTGCAGCCCTCCTAGGGAAGGGCCTCAGTCCCCCAACTGCTTCTTGTGTCCCGTGAGATGGTGACAGAGCCCCACTCCTCACCTGGTCCCTTTGGCAGTGGGAGGAGGAACAAGCTCTGTCCTCTGGAATGGTACTGGGGAGAGGATGTGTTATCTGATGTGTGTCCATGTTAGCTCCTCCCCAAACCAGGGATACTAGTCACTTATGGCTTCACTCGTTCCCTAAAAGGCAAGTGCATCTCCCAACTGGTCCTAGGGCGGAACAACTGGACTCCCCTGAGGGAATGCCCTCTTGTTCATGTGGCATTGGCATAAACACTAACCTTGGAGCTTTTGACCCCTCCTGAGCTTGTCCTGCAGAGCAACACGGCCTCCATGGCATAATCCAAGAAGGCTGGCAGCTGTCTCCAAACACCATCCAGTTGATCTTCCCTTACACAGAGCATGTCTCACCCCAATATCCCCATGCACAGAGAGAGTAGAGAATCCAGTATAATGTGAGAATTTTGTAGAGCTTGTCATCTCCATGTATTCTTTTGTCTGATTGGTTAGTGCTCACCTTAGAAAGGAGAAGAAGTAAAGAAGGGCATGGAAAACAAACTGTGCATGCAGGAATGCTATGTAGGCACATTCCCTCCTTCTCAGGAGCTGGAAGCAAGTGCTGAACACGTTTCAGCTAAGGCTGTCTTCGCCAGAGAGAGTGCATACTTTTAAAAGTTTGAATTACGTTGTGGTACAAGTGACCTGCCTTCTGGGAAACAAACAAACAAACAAAAACCTGCCAGTTGTGGCTGCCATCGCATCACAGGAAGTGGCCAGAGCAGCGTCACACAGTCACAGAGGAAAATGGAATCTTCTTTCTTTTCCTCAGAGATCCAAGATTTTGACTTTTTCCTGCGTTATGGTAAAGGGTTATGAACTCAAAGCTACTGGAAATGAAGCCTTCATCCCCTCAAAGTTCCCTGTTTGAGGCAAAGCAATATAGAAAATTAAGAAATATTAAGAAATTTATTTAGAAATATTAAGAAAATTATTTCTTAATTTTCTATATTGTTTAATGTACAATAGTGTAACATAAATCTCATTCATTATAAGGTACTTTGAACTCATGCAACACAACAATCTAACACTGTAGATAAGAGCCATGTCTCACTCCTCCACATGGTTAGGTGAGTGGGTGAGAAGTTACGTAATTTAAAAGATAAAGATTCTACTATCTGCAGATATCAACAAATACCTTCCAGGCCATGTTTTGTGAGGAAAGGACTAGGAACCAGAGAGGGAAAAATCTATTTTAGTATTCATTTCAAAGGATTATAAGTATTTATTGGTATGTTGAGTTTATACTATACTTTTCCTCAAGATTGGGATTTATATTTTTAAAATCTATGGAATTTATTCAGAGTGGAAGAACTTTGTCAGAATAACCAAAGAAGTGTGACATATGCATGCCTACAGAGAAAGAAATTAAAGGTGAAAATCTGGACTGTTTATTGTCACAATTGTCCAGTCACTGTCCACTTGGACAGTCTATTTCTCTGCTTTTCTTCCTGTCGGCTCTTTTGGCTAGATCTGACTCGGCTGAAGGTGACAGTGAGCCATGGCCTGGCTTAATGTTGGCCTTCATGTGGTCAAGACAATATGGGAAAGAAAATGGATACGCCTGTTTTGGAGGGGTAATATTGACTTTTAATCTTTTTTAAAGTGGAGGAGCATGTAAGGAGACAATACATTAAATAAATTAATTAAAAAATAATTTGTATTAAGCAAAAGCATTCTGCATAAGATAACTCTATGCTCCAAACAAAGTCTGTTCTAAAATTCTGCTCTTTGAAAAGCTCAATGACAATATAATTAATGCTCTGGGTCTATCACTCCTTCACACTCTTAATTTAATTCTCCCTTTGTGCTTTCTGAATTGTTTGTAATTAATTGATTAATCGGAGCCACAGCCATCTTTTATATCATCGTTTGGGTCTATTCTTAGGCAACATTGGACGAATGTTGTGTTACAAACAATCCTAATGAAGAGAATGCTTTCCATCCATGCACCAACCAAAGTCAACGTTGAGGAGGAAGAAACTCATAGGCCTTCATGCGGAATACCTGTCTTTGCCAGCTCTGCCTCACGGCTCATTTGCAGCGTTGGTCACCATTGAAGCTTGAGTGTCATGGATTTTTCAGCATTAATTGTGTATAGAAAAATACATTATTCTAAAGCACAAGTCTAGGAAAGTCACAACCTATGTAACATGTTCTTGTTCATTAAGGCATGTTTAGTAGTATTTGCCCATTTTAAGCACTACAAAATTGTCATGTGTAATTATCATGAACTGCTTCATAAAATATAATAAGGGTTACACTGTTTCTCATTAATCACTGGGGCCCCCTCTACATTTTTACAGTGGGTCCAGTACCTCTCTCTTCTGGCTTTCTGTCATCCCAAATTTCTAAGAGTTCTGTGGGTTTAGGCAAAAATCAAAGAGAATTGGGTACTTACACCCAGAGATAGAGCACTGAGGTGCCATTAACTCATTGTGATTTTTACTCTTTATGTCTTCTTGTATTTCTCTTTAAAGTGTGCTCTGAGCAACCTAGTGCACAGCCATTCTGAGAGCTCTGGGATGCAAGGCCCACGTACATTGTCATGGTTACTGATGGAGCAGGATCAATACTTCTCCCTCTTGGTTAAAGTAGACACACTATTGGCCCATGCTTGGACTCTGGTGGCTGCGTCTTAGCTCTCAGTTCATTAATTTCCACCCACCCACCCACAGGCAGCCCAAGAGCCCTGAGTAAAGATGGAATCCCAAAACCATCCACTCCTGGACCTCAGACAGTCATTGTCTTTGTCACCATAGAAATTCGTGCCTTGGGGTTCTCAAGCACCTCTAATTTTTTTAGACCCTCAAAGCACAAAATAGAGCATCACACTCTTTCTTCTAAACAATGTGTTACTGGCCCATGCCTGTGTAGGAAGTTGCCCTGGAAGCTGCTGTTAGACACTAAACTGTCCCTTCTGAAGGATACTGATGCAGTGATTCCAAGTAACTTTGCTTTGTAAAGTGTGATTTCTCAAGTCAGCCATGTATGCTCCAATGACTACAAGAAGACTTCATAGCGTCATGCTTAGAAGAAAATTTTAAAAAAAGATGCACATACATCTTGAAGCACAGCGAGAAGATAGAGCTGCACTGATTTAATTTAGAGCGTTTAAATGCATTTGGCAAACATCTTAGGTATTGGTGAACAAGTATTGGGTAGAAATAACTTGTTGCAGAATTTTGTGTAATGAAACATGCTACAAGATGTATAAAAACATGTCCAGAGTTTGTCTTCTCACTCAAGAGCATGGGCAAGTTATTGAGACCAGGAAGCAATTATAGTTTCCTTTTCCCTTTCTTGAGGAAAAAAAAAAAATCTCCTGGATCTGGATGCAATCATCTTCTAAAAAATTACTGTACACATCTTGCCAATTTTTTGCTAGTGTTGGCACATTGGTGACTTGGGCATGGTCATGGTAGGACTACGTATGCCAGATAAATTAGCAAACACGAAGAATTGGTTTTGTTTTCTTATTTCAAGAGATCAGCCTGTAAAACACCTCCCAGCACATCACTGGCTATTCCCCACTTCACAAATCTGATTTAGAGTTATGCTGATTGGCAAACACATGTGAGAGATGGGAGGAAATCAGGAATTTAAGAAATAAGTTTCTTCATCATATGTAACAACTGTAACAACATTGACATTTTTCTAATTAAGAGGGAAAATCCTGCATCACTGCAATTACATGTAAAGAAAATCTAGAGATATTGGACAACTCTGCGATTAGTTTACTATTAAGAGATAATGTCACAATACCATTCTGGAAAGAATATTTTTTAAGGACAATTTTAGGCATAGAAAACTTTTTTTTTTTTTTTTTTGAGACGGAGTCTCCCTCTGTCACCCAGTCTGGAGTGCAATGGCGCAATCTCTGCTCACTGCAACCTCTGCCTTCCAGGTTCAAGCTATTCTCCAATCTCAGCCTCCCAAGTAGCTGGGATTACAGGCCATCACCACTGCGTCGGGCTAATTTTTGTATTTTTAGTAGAGATGGGGTTTCACCATGTTGGCCAGGCTGATTTCTAACCCTTGACCTCAGGTGATCCGCCCACCTCGGCCTCCTGAAGTGCTGGGATTACAGGCACGAGCCACCATACCAGGCAAACATTTTGTTATTTTTAAAGGAAAATTTCTCACCTACCTGTGAACATATAGGTAGTATTTTAAGTCAAATTTGTAAATAATAAAGTATCTTTGATAAATTTCTTAAATTACCTGAATATTTGATAATATTATGAAGTTGCTGCCATATTCTTTATAGTAAATCTTAAGAAATTCAGAGTTAAATTATTATAAAACACAAAAACACCCAGGTTCCCTGGATTCACAAATTAAAAAAAATTAGTGACTAAAATAACTTCTGCAATAAAAGAAATAGATCTTTTTTATCTGTGTGTTGTAATAACATAACATGTATTATATATTAAACCTGCCTGACTGCACTATATCACAATCATCACAAAATCCCACTGCAGAAACAATCATAACTCTATGGGTATAACAGAGATTAACAGAGTTTGAATTTACCTAGGGCATCATTAAGCATAATCCGGTGTAAGTTCTATCTCTTGGGGGCTCCATTATGAAAAGAACAGAACAATAAGAAACTATGAGTTAATTTAAAGTAAACTGAAAAATATACTATATGCATGTAATAAAAATAATTTAATATTGTGATTGACAAGTGTTTCTTTACCTGCCCAGATTTTTTAAAGAAGAAATAAAAAGAAAAGAAAGAAAGAAAAAGAAAGAAAGAAAGAAAGAGAAAGAAAGAAAGAAAGATTTATCCTAAGTTGTAAGGATTGTTTAACATAATAATCAATAATTGCAATTTGTAAAATAAGTTATAATTGACAGAATAAAAGAAGAAATTATATGAACACCTCAATAGTTACAGAAATAGCATAAGCAATACACATTTATGTTAACAACAACACTCAATAATTTAGGAAGTAGAGCAAACTTATTTTATCTGAAATAATGTATCTAATAAAATATGGAGAAAGCTAATAAAAATTGGGGAACTTTAACAGCATTTACTTTAAAATTAGAATAATTTACACTCAATATCACTACTTATATTCAAATTTTTATGAAAGGTCCTCACCAGTAAAATATGATGAAAACAAAAGAAAATGTAAGAATGAAATACTAGAATGTGGAAAACTTATACTTTTATTATCTTAAAATAATAATTGTTTATATTTTGAAATTTTTTTTAACTCCAGAAAAATTATTGGAAACAACCGTAGACACTACTAAGATTGCTAGATATAAGCTTAATATACAAAAGTAATCTAATTTCTGTGTCCCAGTGACTAATGATTAGAAATTTTAACTAAAAGAAACACACCATTAAATAGTATCAAAGTCTTTAAATGCCCAAATAAGTATACAGAAGAAAATACAAAACTTTGTTCGGAGATGTTCAACAATACAGAAATACATAGAGTTATACTACATTTATCAAGAAGGACAATTCATCAAGATGATTTTTAAAATGTACTTGAAAGAGTAAATGACCACGAATATCTGAAGAAGACTCTGGATTGAGGTTAGCTTACTAAATATTAAGCCATTATCATTACAAAACTATAATGCTTAAAAGTGTGTGGTACTAGTGCAGAGGTAGACATTATATCAAAGTAAGAAATTACTCTGATGTAATCACAATGTCCTAGTACACTACCAGGCAAGCATTCGATTTTTCAAGGAGCCATAGAGACTCACAAAACAAATAAGAGTCACATAGTTTTTGAAGAACTTACAAATATTGAGCAATGCATAAGAGGGTATATATTGGAAATGTAAGCACCTAGAGTGGTTTGCAAGCAGAAGGCAGAATGGGAGGACCATATTTGAAAATCTAGATGCACAAGATCCCCTTCTGTTGCTGACATTAGTCTTTCCCAGTGACAGTGTAACAGTGTGGTCATAAGAACCAGACTGAAGATGAGAAAGGATTATCAGCATAGGCAGGCAGCCTCGAATCCTAAACACTTGCTTCATGGGAAAATGCAGAAGCAAGTGTATTGGCCACAGCTTCAACTCACTTTTTCCTGCTGAGTAGCAATATTTGTATCTGGGCAGAAGATGCATAGAGTCCAAATAGGTGTCACCAAAGAATGTGCAATATAGCTGTAATTCTGTAGGTGACAGACCCATGTTTTATAGTTATTAGTATTCTTTTAATGCTTTATTTTTATTATTAGCATTACTTTCAATATTCCCATCTTTTTTCAAACCTATGTCCAACATATATTTATAGTCTATCTAAGAAAAGCTCTATCACACAGGTAACTACTTACGACCTGTCTATACTTGTTAGTGTATGCATTTATTCCTCTTGTTTCTATAGCATAGTGAGACATTCTCAACAAACACAACAAGCACACAGGCACAAATTTCTCAGTACAGTAAAATAAAGATTTCAGAAACAGAACTGTACAAGCATGGAACTTTGATTTATGACACAGGTGGTTTGACAGATGAGTGGAAAACAGAGACAATTATTCAATAAATAAAGCAGAAAAAATAATTTTCTATAAAGCATGTATAGATATGTATATTTTAATACCTACATCATACCATATGCAAACATTATCTCCAAACAGATTAATAACTTAAATAACAAAAATAGAAACTAAAACTCAGTAGAAAATAAATATTAATATGTTTTCAAACTTGATGCCCCAAAATATTTCTTGAATAATACACAAATAATATTAACTATGAAAGAAAACATAAGTAAACTTGACCATATTTAAATTTAAAAACTTTTGTATATCAAAAGATGCCTTAAGTACAGTGTAAAAAATTACAAACTTTAAAAAGTTATTCACAATATAGACAACCAATAGATTTTGGAATTAAGAATATATAACAAAAGCCTACAAATTCAGAAGAAAAATACAAGCCATCCAATTAAAAAGGCACAGAATACATAAACAGACATTTCACAGAAGCGAAAAGCAAGTGGACGCTAAGCACTTCAAAGAAAGTTTAACATTATTAATGACAGAAAAGTATAAACCAAGACTTTGATGAAACACCATCCTAAACATATTATTGATAAATTAAAAAGTCTCCAAGAAGTCTTTTGGAAGTCTCCAAGAAGATGTAGATGAAGAGAAGCTCTTGAATGTAACCAATATTTGTGGCAATGAGTGCTAATTCTTGGAAAAGAGTTTGGCGTAATTTCTTCAGGTTGAATGGTCACATGCCCCCTCAAGGAACACTTGCTAAGGGAGGAGTGTGCAGTAATGTTCGTGCCAACACTTTTTAAGTGGCAGAAACCCAGAGCCCACCTTGAATGCCCATCAACTTGAGAGTGAGCAAGTAAACTGGGGCACATTCACATTATGAAATATGTGACAGCAGACAAACCAAGGAACACAGTGGCACAACAAGGTGGGTAATTTTTTTTTTTCAGATGGAGTCTCGCTCTGTCACCCAGGCTGGAGTGCAGTGGCATGATCTCGGCTCACTGCAAGCTCTGCCTCCCATGTTCACGCCATTCTCCTACCTCAGCTTCCCGAGTAGCTGGGACTACAGGCGCCCGCCACCACACCTGGCTAATTTTTTGTATTTTTAGTAGAGATGGGGTTTTGCCGTGTTAGCCAGGATGGTCTTGATCTCCTGACCTCGTGATCCGCCCGCCTCAGCCTCCCAAAGTGCTGGGATTACAGGCATGAGCTACCGCGCCCGGCCCAAGGTGGGTAAATTTAAAGCCTAACACATTCTTTGACAGTTCATTTTATGTGTCAAATTAACAAGGTTATGGTGCCTAGTTATCTGGTCAAATATGAGTCCAGATGTAGTTATGAGGATACTTTTTAGAAGTGTGTAACATTTAAATCAGTACACTTTGAGTAAAGCAGATTACCCCTCATCACATGGGTGGACCTTGTCTAATCAGTTGACAGCCTTGAGAGCAAAGATTGAGGTTGTGAAGCAGAAAGAATTCTTCTCCAGACAGCAGTATAGAATCCCACGTGACTTCCCAGGCTGCACCCTGTGAAATTGACTCAAGATTGCAATATCAACTTTTCCCTGACTTTTTAGCCTGCTCACCTGCCCCACAGATTTTAGACTTGCCAGCTCCCACAACCCCATGAGCCAATTCATTGAAATCCCCCCCGACTCTCTCTCATCCCTGACTAACACAGCAATAAAGACTCATTCAACAACTTATTTTTGATAATTTAGATGGCTAAAATTATATATGTATATAATTTTAGATATACATATGGATGCAATAAAATTGTAAGTAAAGAAAAGCAAGAGAATAAAGAACACAGAATAAAAGGTGATTTTTATTAGGGGTGAGAGGAGACAGAAGGAAGGGATGGAGCAGAACATGTGGTTACATGCTTGTTATTAATAAGGTCACACTTGCTTTTTGAGGGTGGGTTCATGAGAACTAGTTATAACCCTCCCTCAGTAGCTGCAGGAGATTGACTACAGGAGCACAACCCACGGATAACAAAATCCCCAGATGCTCAAGTTTTTAAAACATAAAGTGGCATAGTATTTGCATATAACCCACACACATCCTCCTGTATATTTTAAATTATTTCTAGATTACTTGTAATGCGTAGTACAATGTAATGCTTAGTACAATGTAATACTATACAAAGAGTTGTTATACTGTACTGTATTTTTATTTGTAACTTTTTGTTGCCAAATTATTTATTATTGTTTTTTAATATACTTTGATCTGTGGTTGGTTGAATCTGCTGACATGGAACCTGAAGATAGGGAAGGCTGACTGTACATTATTTTGTTTTATTATTTTATTTTATTTTACTATTTTATTTTATTTTATTTTATTTTATTTTATTTTTGAGACAGATCTCACTCTTTCACCTAGACTGGAGTGCAGTGGTGCAATCTCAGCTCACTGCAACCTCTGCCTCTCAGGTTCAGGTGATTCTTGTGCCTCAGCCTCCCTAGTGGCTGGGATTACAGGTGTGAATCACCACAGCCTGCTAATATTTTTTTTTTTTTTTTTTTGAGATGGAATCTCGCCCTGTCACTCAGGCTGGAGTGCAGTGGACTGATCTCGGCTCACTGCAACCTCTGCCTCCTGGGTTCAAACGATTCTCCTGCCTCGGCCTCCCAAGTAGCTGGGATTACAGGCACCTGCCACCATGCCCAGCTAAGTTTTGTACTTTTAGTAGAGAGGGGATTCACCATGTTATCCAGGTTGGTCTTGAACTCCCAACCTCGTGATCCAGCCAACTTGGCCTCCCAAGTGCTGGGATTACAGGCGTGAGCCGCCGGCCGTGCCCGGCTGACTGCACATCGTTAAAAATAATTAATTACTTAATAGGAGCAAGAGAGTATAGACCAATGATAGCTTGCCTTAAACACGAGTTGCATATGATCCAATCTTATGCATCTGAGATCCTTTAAAATATAAGTGAATCAATCAATGAGTCAGTAAGATCAATGATTTTCTGGTGCCCATGAATTGAGGCAGGAGAGGAGCCAGGGAAGACACACAGGCCAAGGGAGGTGCACTTCCCTGCAGCAAAGCTCATCTCGCCATCGTGTCCGCCAGGTGGCGGAAGCAGGATTATTTGCAAGATCTTGCTGCCTTCTGGAATCACCGGGGTAGGAGAAAATTCCAGTGCCTGGATCTCACCCTCAGTTATTCATGTTTAATTGATCTCAGATGTAGCCTAGGCATCAAAATAGTCTCAGACCTTCCAAGTGATTCTAAGGAGCAGCTGTTGCAATTCCCCAGGAGAGAAGGTGCATGTTATTCTGAAGGTGGGTGGTCACTTGCTTAAAGTTAGTTTTCAGCAAGTGGAGAACTTGGGTTGATTTTCTTTGTAGAAAGAGTGCTCTAGGGACACAACAGGATGGATGGTAAAGAGGAGAATTCAGAGGTCAAGGAGCAGGTTGGAGGTAGCTCTTTTCTGTGGCAGTGGAGAAAAGGTGACATATCTGAGACATGAAGTGATGGAACCAAACCTGCTGACCAGTGAGTTCAGAGGCTGAGAGGAAGACAGAGGCCGGTCTAGGAGGAGCTGGAATTCTGGCCTCTGACCTGGTGCTTAGGGAGGCTGCAATCAGTGAGAAGTGGGGATGG
Source organism: Macaca fascicularis (assembly GCF_037993035.2). Classification (NCBI taxonomy): domain Eukaryota; kingdom Metazoa; phylum Chordata; class Mammalia; order Primates; family Cercopithecidae; genus Macaca; species Macaca fascicularis. Next base: position 4,519,670 of record NC_088380.1, read on the forward strand.
GAGAGGACTGCCTGGCCTTCTGATAGGTCGCCTGTGCCTGCATGAAAATTGTTCTTAGAAGTGTGTTGGCCACAGGAAAAGATGTGTGAGTTGTTAAAGTGGCTAGAGACTTGGGTCTTGGGACAGAAGTCAGGGAAAAAGTGTAGGTGCTTTTTGCATTGCGTATCAGAAGGCTCCTGTGCTGTGTTCAGAAATCCTTGCTGCCTATTCTTGGAGCTCTTTGTTTCATGGCTGTTGGGGAGCAGGACCACTGCAGCTGTTGCTGCGGATCCAAGATTCTCCAGAGCTAGGTGCCTCGGGGCCATTTGGGGCCCCACCCCCACCCCACCCCGTCTTAAAGTATCCAAAATGTTTAGTGTAGTCCCACGAACATCTGTCCCACTTTTGTTTTTCACTTGTTTTTGAATGAAAAGTGATGATCCATTAAATCTACAACTAAAATCCTTAGAAAATAATATTTAATTTTCTTAATCTACAGCAAGTCACTTAAAGGTCATTAATAATCAGATTGATATTAATATTAAAAATCATACTAATGATTAAGGATTAAATAAAAAGTTTAATCTTTTACTAATTTATGACTATTTATTAGTCATATTTAAAATTAGTTTATTATAAATATATAAATAATTAATTTACTGAAAGCCTAGTTTCCAATTATTTCTACAATATAACTTTTTTTTTCCTAGTTTGTCACTTTTGAGCTTAAGAGAACTGAAGAGTGAAAGCATTGAAATCTACATGGTAAGTTCAAATCGTCAGAGCCCACCTCCTTGAATGACTTTGTTTCATTCTCGTTTGGTTTCTTATTATGGATGATGTTCATTTAATTACAGTTAGATGATTTAGCCTGAATTTTTAAAATGAAGAAGAGAAACGCAAAGTGAGAAATCTATCCTTGTGTTGCTGATCCCTGAAATCCCTGGAGTTGAAGTTTGTGTGGACAACACGCCTCGAGAGGTGCCTGGAAGGAATGAGATGGGGGTCAGGAAGTGCGTCCTCTTTCTATGGCCCTGTATTCCTGAACCTAAAACAAGCAATTCCAGCAGAAACGTTTGTCAAATTAAACCAGGAAATACGTCAGTATTTTTGAAGGAAATGAGGAGCAGAGGGAAAGTGTTTCTAGTTTGTGAAAATACAGAGAGGAAAGCATGCCTGGGAGCCTGTAGCCCAGGCCTTGCCTCTGTCAGGTTCTCTTCACTCTGGAAGGACTCAAAGACCTTCGTGGCATGAAGGTCAGGGCCAAGTCAGAGGGGTGGGCCTGCCGCTGGCTCCTGCCTAACTAGACTTCACAGTCTGCACCTTTTGACAGCCCTCAGTAGCAATATCTTCAAGTGCTCAGCCTGCAAGATGAGCTGCAGTGAAGACCAGGACTGCCGGGGAGGTAGGGAAGCGTCAGGGAGTCATGTTGGGGGTTGAAGCAGCAGCCAGCCCTGTCCCCTTCAGCCACCGGAGCAGTGCCTGGTGCGGGACCTGGCTCCTGGGGCCACTTGGAATCCTCAGAATCCAGCAGGAATCGACTCCCATGATCTCCTAAGGTGGGAAGAACACACAATTGCACTTGGGAACACAGTTCGTATGATTTTCAAATACATGCGCATATAAAGAGCCACTTTCCAAAATAATCACAAAGAAGTCTCGCTTTGTATTATGTGAGGTTGGCACTTCACTCCAGACAGAAAAGACAACTTCTGACAGAATCTTACCGTTCACAACTGGAAAAAGGAGGAAATGCTTGTGGTCTTTTTCTCCTGCACAATAAGAGGTTTGAAGGTGGTTAAACGCCTCACCCCTGGGCTGGGAACACGTGGGTGACTTAAAACTCTGCTCTTTGATTCTGAACATGAACATAAACCATTCGGCCGATGGAGGGACTGTAACAGTGCATGTCTGGAATGTAGAGAGGCATTTATGATAATTAGAAATAATCAAATCCATACTAAGGAAGTACGGGCAAGAGAATGTTCACTAATTTGTAGCTAAATGACTTTAGGACCTTAAGGTAGAATTTCCAGGTGGTGCTTATAGGCCTCATAAACACTTGATTTAAAGGGGCAATATTAACATGGAGGTTTATGATCAGAGCATTGAAATTAAATTGATTGTGCCTGCTCTGGCTCTAAAAATAAAAACGGAATAATAATTTGTCTACCTACATTAAAAGGCTGAAAAGAATGACTTGCATAGCAGAGCAACATCTGACATCAGCGTGGCTGAGGGGCTGTGCATGCAGAAAGGCCCAGGAAACCCCCCGTGGGTAAATGGGTGCTCAGACGGCTCGGATTCTAACCTAACTCTGCCTGTCAATTGCAGATGTCACTTGCAGTTTGGTTTTCTTTCTCTACGTGCTCCTGGGAAAGCTGCAGATTGGGCGTGTGCCTGGGATGCTGAGACAGAGTTGACACCCCGCTGTGTGAGAAGTTGATGAAGGCAGCATCTCTGATGGAAATGTGCTCAACAAACTTGAGGGTGGTTGTCCAAAAAGTGGACCTCCACTTTTGGGCACTGTGTAGAGTGTGCAAAGCAAGGGGAGAACTAAGGGGTCTTTGACGAGGTTAGCAAGATAGTGGGGTGGGCCATGAGGAGGAACTGGAGAGCGATAGGAGGCATCCTGAGGGAAACAGAGGGTGGCTTAGAAAGGGATCTTTGGGTGCTTCCAATTTGTGGGAGGAAATCTCTAAGAGTATTCAGTGGATAGAGGCATTATCTGGAATAATGGAGATAGTAACACAAATTCCTGTCCCAGCTACCTATAGATTTGTTGGGAAAACCATATGAAAAAGTGTACTGCAATCATCCTTACACTACAAAGTTTAGTTTAAATGCAAGCCCGTGTATAACATATGTGACGAGGTTGATAATTATTTGTTGAATGAACAAGATCAATGTGTGAGTGGTAGTGTGAGAAAAGAGGAAAACCACTAGTGAAGGATTTGAAAGCACGGGTCTTTGTCGCTCCTAAGACGTTCACTGGCCATTTGGGATTGACTAGCACAGCAGTTAAGACCAATCCTGCATTGAGATTTTACCCCAAATTTAGCTTTCTTTTTCCCTGTACCTCAGCTTTCTCATCTGCAAAATAAGGTGATAACATTACCTAGCTTAAGAGTTGCATCAGGATTCAAGAACTTGGTCCACATAAAATGCTCTATGAATTAAAAGCCTCAGAGGAAAGACAGGGCTAGGGAGAGAAAATTGGAGTTGTTGGGGCAGAGATGGTATTGGAAGTCATGAGACTGAATAATATAACAGGGAAAGATGTAGACAGAGAATGGTTGAAAGAATGAGTTCTGAGGCTCACTGACTTTAAGTGGTTGGGCGTATAAGAAGGAAACAGAAAATAAGTTGTTTCTCCCCCTGAGAAGGAGGAGCCAGTAAGTTAGAAAGGAAACCAGGACAGTATGGGTTCCAGGACCTCATAAATTCAGTTTCTGAAGAACAGCAAGTTGACTAACCATGTTAAATGGTGCTCATTGGTCAAAGAAAATGAGATCTGAGACTTGACCATCGGATTTCACAATGCGAAGATCATTTTTGACCTTAACAAAAACACTTCCAAGGGAAAGATGAGGGCAAAGCTTCACAGAAGAGAGTTCAAGATGGGAACAATAACAGCATGTTATGGTAGGCCTGAGGCCCTGGAAGACCTGAATCATCAACACGAGGTTCATGTAGGCCTTTCTCTCTGTGTCTAGGAATGCCCAACCCATCCCCATTCCTGTTCTAACAGTCTCCACAGAGTCCCCTGAGCATCAGTCTAAACAACTGGACTAGCAAGATTACAGTGGCTCAAACACAAATACAGGCCTGAAAAAAGTACCATGCATGGCTGGGCACAGTGGTGCATACCTATTATCCCAGCAATTTGGAAGGCCAAGGCAGGTGGATCACTTGAGGTCAGGAGTTCGAGACCACCCTGGCCAAAAATGGTCTCTGCTAAAAATACAAAAATTAGCCACATGTGATGGCAGACACCTGTAGTCCCAGCTACTCAGGAGGCTGAGGCAGGAGAATCACTTGGGTAACAGAGTGAGACTGTGTCTCAAAAACAAACAAACAAAACAAAACAAAACAAAACAAAACAAAACAGTGCCATGCATGTCTCTGGAGTAAGCTAGAGGCTCTGTAAAGTCAGAAATAATCTAGTTTGATGAGAAAATGGAGTAAAAAAAGATAAAAGGAGAAGCCTTAACTTTGTAGGGAAAAATAGCCCAGTTGAGTATTGAACAGAAGCTTCTCATGGGCAGTGCCTCGTGTCTTCTATTTTGACCCCATTTCATGTGTTTATATAGTCCAAATATATCAAGTAATTGGATTGTTTCTATGTCCTTTAATAGAAAAGATTTTATTTTAAAGATGCTTATTTAATACTCATCATGTACAAGCCGACTTTATGCACAGGTGGGAATCAAATGACAAATCTACAACTCACAACACCTTAGAACACAAATACTTTTCACGCACATCCTTTTTTTTTCATATAGTGTTGAAATTCAGTTCACAACATTCAGTTCACAGCATTCTGCTCATGGCCTTCCTCAAAACTCATGTCCTTCTCACATGCAAAATATATTCCTTCCATGTCAATAGCCCCAAAAGTCTGAACTCATTTCAACATTAACACCAAAGTCTAAGCTCCAAAGTCTCATCGAAATGTCCTCTAAACCTGACATGGGAATTGCTTCCTAATGCAAAATTCTCTTCAGCTGTAAACCTGTGAAATCAGAGGCCTTTCATAATACGATGAAGGGCCAGGCATGGGATGTACATTCCCATTTCAAAAGGGAGAACAAGAAGGAGTGGCAGGTATCAAGCAAGTCCAAAACCTAGAAAGGCAAATTTCATTAGATATTAATTTTCAAGAAAAATCCTCCATGGCTCAATTTTTTCTGCTTCCTAAGCCCAGTGGGGTGGTAGCATCTCTCCCAAGGCTCATCAGGGTACTCTCCACCCCTAGGCCTTCTGGCTCTCTGCCTGGGCCTTGTCCATGCTAGAGCTCTGCCAGGCAGGGTTGCCCTTTCAGTCCTTTGCCCTGAACCCAGGACTTGGGTGACCCCAATCCCACAGCTTCTGTTGGAGAAAAGGGCCTGACTCTACCCTGTTACAACATAGGCAGTGGCCCCGATGATCTCTGATTCAACACTGGGGTCCTTCTTCCTTTTTCTTGAGGGATAACACACATTTTCAGCCTTCCTTCATTTCATGCAGTGTTTTCTGTTTTCTCACTCCCAGTTGTCCATGTTTCTGCTGGGATAATCCCATCTCTATTTCTGGCATCTGTTGAGATGACTTTTATGTCCATGGTTCACACCAATACTGAAGTCCTTGTCATGGTTGGAACACCCCACCTTTAAAGACCTCTTCTGAGCTAGCTTTCTTCCTCATTTTTTATAGAATGACCTGGCTGAGAATTTTTCAGATCTTCAAGCTCTGGTTCCCTTTTGCTTAACAATTCTATCTTCAGTCTTTTTCTCTCTTCTCACATTCAGAAAGAATCAAGCCACTCCTTCAACACTTTGCTTAGAAATCACCTCAACTAAATATTGAATTTAATTGCACTCGAGTTCTACCTTCCACAAAATATTAGAAGATGAACACAATTTAGTTGAGTTCTGTGTCACTGTATATTAAGGGCGGCCTTTCCTTCAGTTTCCTTATTTCTGTCTGAGGCCTCATCAGAATGGTCTTTGGCATCTACATGTCTCTCAATATTCTGTTGATGATTCCTTATGCATTCTCTAGAAACACAGAAGCTTTCTCTACAACTTTTTTTTTCTTTCTTTCTGAGTCCTTAGCAGAGTCACATCTAAAAACCACTTTACAGTAATCTGGGCCTTTTCTGGCATATACTTGCAAACTGTTTCAGCCTCTATCCATTATCCAGTTCCAAAGCAACTTCCACATTTTTAAGTATTTGTTTTATAATAGCACCCCACTTCCTGGTACCAATTTCTGTATTAGTCAACTTGGACTGCTATAACAAAAACATCATACACTGAGTGGCTTAAACAACAACATTTATGTCTCACCATTCTGGAGGCTGGGAATTGAAGAACCAGGCCCCAGGAGACCCAGTGTGTTGTGAGGGTCTGCTTCCCGGTTTGCAGATGGCCATTTTCTTGCGGTACCTTCACATGGCAAAGAATAGAGAAAGAGAAACAAGGTCTATGACATCTTTTTTACAAGGACACAAATCCCATCATAATGACCCTACCCTCATAACCTGATCACCTCCCAAAGTCCCCACTTCTTAATACTATCATATTGAGGGTTAGAGCTTCAGCACTGAAAGTCGGAGGGGAGACACAAGAATGCAGTTCAGAGCAGATGTTCTCAGTATTTGTGTTCTATGACTGCATAACAAATTACCACACATGGATGGCTTACAACTGCACACATGTATTATCTCATTTCTGTGCTCGGGTATCTGCACACAGCTTAGCTGGGTCCTCTGCCAGGATCTGAAAGCCTGCAACTCAGGTGCTGGCCAGGGCTGTTATCTCATCTGAGGTATGCGGTCTTCTTTCAAGTTTGTTGGTGATTGCAGAATCATTTCCTTGCAGCTTCAGGACTGAGTCCCTCAGCTTGCAGAAGCTACACGCCCTTCCTGGCTACTCAACCTCTGCACAACATGGTAGTCTGCTCTAAAGTCAAAAGGAGAGCATTTCTACTGCTTGGAGTCTCTCACCTCCTGACCTTCTTTCTAAGGGCTCACATGATGAAGGTCAGCCTGCCAGGATAATTTACCTTTTGGAAAACTAAAATTCAACAGATTTGAGACTTTAATTACATCTGTATAATCTTTTTGCCTTTGGCATAAAATGCAACCTAATAATAAGTGTGACGGGTTGAGCTGTGTTTCCCAAAAATGATATGTTGAACCTCAATTTCCAGTACTTGTTATTGAGACCTTATTTGGTAATAGGGCCTTTACAGAGGCAGCTGGGTTAAGATGATGTCATTTGTGTGGGCTCTAAACCAATATACTAGTGTTTTCATAAAAGCAGAAATGTGAACTCAGAGGCACACACACAGGGACTACACCATGGGAAGAGGAAGGCAGGGCTGAAAATGATGCTTCTATAAGCCAAAGAACACCAAAGTTTGCCAACAACCACCAGAAGCTGGGAGAGAGGCCTAGGGCAGATTCTTCTCCTCAGCCAGGAAGGAATCAATCCTGCTGACACTTTAACCTCAGACTTCCGGCCTCCAAAACTGTGAGAAAAGAATTCTGTTGTTTAGCCACCCCTCTTCCCCCACTCCAGTTTAAGGTACTTTGTTACGGCATCCCCAAGAAGCTAGGACAATGGCAGTGGTATCCTGTCTTATTCACAGTCCTGCCTACACTCGAAGAGAAGAGAATATACAGAGTATGAACACCAGGGGGAGGAAATCATGGGGCTGGAATTCTGCTCAGCACATTCTCCAAAATCCCATAGCCGTGTTCTCTTCTTTTCTCAGCACCAAGCTCCCGTATCTGCAGGGATGCATAGAGATGCCCTTAGAAGCTTCTGAGATGCCCAATGGAGCTGTTTCACGAATCCAAACCATTTGATGTGGTTTTGCTGTGTCCCCACCTAAATTTCATCTTGAAGTGTAGTTCCCATAATCCTCACATGTAGTGGGAGGGGCCAAGTGAGAGATAATTGAATCAAGGGAGTGTTCTCTTGATAATGCTGTTCTCTTGATAATGAGTGAGTGCTCACAAGATCTGATGATTTATAAGGGGTTTTCCTCCTTTTGCTCTGCACTTCTCCTTACTGCTGCCTTGTGAAGAAGGACGTGTTTGCTTCCCCTTCACCATTATTGTAAGTTTCCTGATGTCTCCCTAGCCCTGCAAAATCGTGAGCAAAGTAAACCTCTTTCTTTTATAAATTACCCAGTCTCAGGCATGTCTTTATTAGCAGCATGAGAACAGGCTAATACACCATTACAGTATACGTTGCCCAGTACTATGTGTAGCATTTCAGAGCTTCAGCTTCCTCATTTGTGAAATTAGAGGGTTTAGTTAAATGATCCCCAAAGTTCTCCATTTTGTGAAATTCCACAATTGTTATTTTTGCAAAACTACATGAAGGAACTTGGTTAAAGCTGTTATCCTATAGCTCTAAGGCCAGTGTTACTTCTTTGATGTTTTGTATCTGTGCTGTAGGTAACTGGCTTGCCAAAATTTGGATTATTGGGTAAACAAGACATTATCTCACTTGGTCTTGTTGAATGACTGTATAAGTATAATTAACCCTGTTAATGGGAATGTAGACAAGCTAGTTTATCTTGTGAGCATCACTGAGCAAACTCTCCCAGTGGATTGAAGCTTTGGTTCTGACTGGTCTGGTAAGAAAAAATCAAAAATTGAATCTTTTTAAAGCAAGTACTGCTTCAAGCCCATAACTCCGCCATCTTCTTAGTATCCCAACTGAGGAGGTATATCTTACACTGATCTCTATTTTCATTTTTCAGGACCATTTTCTGTACTAAAAAAAAGTTCTTATTGTGTCTATAATATAGTTTTTAGTCTACTTGGAGAAAAAAACATTTTTACTTATAAATGAATTAAAATTGAAGGTGTTTTACGCCACTAAGCCATCTCCTTAAATATCTATATCTCTCTATCTATGTATATCTATATATAGATATACATATTTCTGTATATATTTATATAAAAGTTTTTCTACCTGACCATTCTATTTACCATGATCTTTCTACATATACTTTAAATGTATTATAAATCCCAAAACACATTGAAGAAACAACTGGAAAATGCAAACAATGATACAAAAAAACAATCATTAAACTTTCCTCTGTTCAGATACCTTATGACTGAAATTTACAGAGCACATTCTAAGAAAAAAAAGAACTAGTTGATATTGTTCAACACAGGTGATCTTTGAAAGCATAAAACATTGCTTTTCATAGAAAAGTTACAAGACTGTAAACAATCTTTTCATAAATACTTTTATTCACCTTTTTTTTTTCAATGTGAAACATACATTCCAGAATCATTTATGAAAAACCTTTCTTAAACCATGGCTCTGCTTCTAAGAGTAGCACTTTCCAGCACTTTCCATTCACATCTGACTGAAGAAAGACCAGCCTCGGTGCTTTAAATAAATATAAAGATTTGATGAAGTTGTACTAGCCAGAGGACCATGACATTGCTTCTCTCCTTTTGCAGCACTTCTTTCTGGTTCTTCTGAACTTGGAATTTCTCTTTAAAATGTCCCATTAATTCCTATTAGGGAGCTACTAGTAAAGAAAATTGCACGTTAGCTTTTATCAATCTGTTTGAATAAATGTTAACCATTCTCAGTTAAAAGCCCTCCTTTTAGATCCACTCATGTGAAAACAGCTAGAGCAGCATGCACATCAGCAAATCATTCAGAAGATTAATGCACTCGAGCCTGCACAAAGACTCTGAGATGTGTATTAGCATTATAGATTTTAATTTGAAATAATGTCAGTCTTTTTGGGACTGCATTGTATTGCATGAGCTGCCATCTGCTTATAATAATGAGTCTGACAATCCACGTAAATGTGATTTGCTGCCTCTTTTGCCAACATAATGGCCGGGATATTGATCCTAATGGTACAGCAGTTGCAGGCATTTCATTCAATAGAAACAGGACAGGACCGAGAGCCAAGATTTCTGAGGATTCAGTTAGAATGACAGTTAAAAACAAAAGTGCATTTCCCCACACTAGTGGCAACACTGTATATTCCCACAATGACCACAATTTTTATTTTTTCTCAGTATTTCAGGACAGCTCAAAATGCAGTCTATCAAATTAACGGAAGAAGAGACGAGTATAAATATGCTAGGCTGTCCTTCCCCTTCCCTTCTCCACTGTCTTCTTTGAGATAGGAGTTGCCAAACTAGGAGCTCAAGAAGCCATGTCCAGCCAAACCTTTGAGTGCTGTCCAATACAGCAGTCACTAGCCACATGTGACTGGTTACATCTAAAGTAACTAAAATGAAACGAAATTAAAACGAATTCATCAGGACTCAGCTATTTGGGCATACATGTCCACAGTGGCGTTATTCACAAGTCAAATGGTGAAGCGGCCCAGTGTTCATCCGTGGACAAGGGGATAAACAAAATGTGGTAGATACACACAGTTTAGTGTTTCCAGCTTTAAAACAAAAGGAACTCTGGCACATACTACAGCATGATGAACTTGAGGACGTTATGTTGAATGAAATAAGCCAGTCTTCAACTATTTATAACAAACTGTTTGTATTATGTGTTGCATATTGCATCTTATATATGCTTTTAATTTTGTTTTTATTGATACACAATAGATACACATAGTTTCAAGGTACATGTGATAACAATACATTCACACAATTTGCAAGGATCAAATAAGTGGAATTGAGATATCTATTTCACATCCATTACAAATACATTAAAAACTGTCTGTCTTTATGATAGAAACATTCAAATTATTTTCCTCTAGCTATTTTGAAATTCACAATAGATTGTTGCAAACTTGTCACCTACTGATCAACAAATACTGGGTCTTCTTTCTTCTGGCAATCAGACCGTACAGTTGTACTGTTAACCTGTATATCATATTTTATTGTATGACACACTAGTGGGTCTTCAGTACTTTTTTAACTTTCTCACATTATAAAATTTGTTCAGGAGTGTGGGGCATAGGAAGAATCTCACATTTCTGAGCGCAGGCGAAACATGCTGGGCTGGAGCCCTGGTCTCTGTTTCCACACATGTCAGATGTGAGATTCTCTTCTCGTTTTACAGATCTAAGCACTGAGTCTCAGTGATCAAGTGTACCTTCCCCAGGGTCATAAATATTGGCTAAGAATGAGCCCCGGGAGCTGCACTTGGGTTGCCTGAGCCTCCCTATAACTCCACCACATCCTTCCTGGGACCTCGCATGGGTGGTGGTGTCGCTGGCCCAGATGGCACAGTGGCTACGTGACAGCACTGAGCCACTTTCAACCACTGAAGTGCAGGCACCTCGTGCCTGCCACGGGAAAAACACTAAGCAGGTTTTAGGGACTGCAGTCCAATGCCAGTTGGATGAGATTCCAAATTTGCCTGATTCCCAATTTTAAGCTTTCCACATGGTAATTCTGAAGGTGTTATTTCTTTATGATTCCTTCATTCATTCCTCACCAGGAGCCTTAGGATAGAGATGAATTTTTTTAGTTGTCCACCCATGGTACCTAATTTAATGTTGGATGCTTAATCACTATTCAGTAAATACTTCCTGAAGAAGTGATTGCAGAGGTAGTGATCCCTTTGAGCACTGGGTCTTCTGCTTTAGTCACGGGGTTGGTCATTACTTACCTGACAGGAGGAAGACTCTGAGGTTCTCCTTTTACCCTCTCAAATATTCCTCAGTAAAAAGGGGAGACTGCAGCCACACCTGTGTATAAATTATATGTTCACTGTTTATTTTTTGTTTACAAAGGTGACTTCCTTATCCTTCATACCAAATGTATTTTAAAATTTTGTAGCAATTTAACAATGGCAATAAAATATATAAAACTATGTAACTTTTATATGTTGAGTGTGGTCTATTCTATGATAAATAGGTTCTCTGAACCATGCACATATTCTTGTCCCAACAGATTCACTACTCTGTGTCATTCATCCCTGAACTTCCTAATGAAACTGATGAAGCCAAGTTCTATAGATACTTTATCTCAACATTGCATAATTCATTGACTTAATTCAACACTTTTAAATTAATTAACCCGTGTTAGGCTTAATTCAGCTTCTGTTGTGATGGCAATAAATTGTAATACCACTTGTCTATTTCTCCATTTTGAAATAAAATAAAGAGCTAGAGCTATCCCACTGTACTGACCCTTTTGAAATTTGAAGGTCATCTGTCTTATAACAACCTAGCTTGAGAAGTAGATAAGCATTAAGTACCTTATTCACAGATACAAAATTATTAAACTATCACTTTTGCAAAGTTGCTTTACACATAAAGGCTTTATTTTGCTTTTTCTCAATTATAATTTTAAAAACATAAATTAATGCAAAATGTTCAATCTTCGATATGGTTTGGTTCTGTGGGGAGAAATGTTATAATTTCTTCCAATAATTTGAAGTTAAGGATACTTGTAATTTTTAAATTCATTTTACTTATATCATTCTAGGAAATTATTACTAATGTTTCTAACATCTTCCTATTAAGTTTCTTAAATTTCTTCTACTCCTTCACGTATACATGGTATTCTAATGAGCACCATACTCATCAAATTGTCTGTTAAGAAGGCTGAAGTCTTTTGGTGGAGTCTTTAAGGTTTTCTAGGTGTAGAATCATATCATCAATAAAGAGTAATAGCTTGATTCTTCTTTTCCTATTTGAATACCTTTTATTTCTTTCTCTTACCTGACTGCTCTAAGACTTCCAATACCATGTTGAATAGGAATGGTGAGAGTGGACAACCTTGTCTTCTTCCATTTACCAAGGGGAATGCTTTCAGCTTTTTTATTTTTCATTCAGTGTGATGTTGGCTGTAGATTTGTCATACATGATTCTTATTATTTTTGAGGTATGTTATGTTGATGCCTAGTTTGTTGAGAGTTTTATCATGAAGGAATATTGGATTTTATCAAAAGCTTTTTCTGCTTCTATTGAGATGATCAAGTAGTTTGTATTTTTAATTCTGTTTATGTTGTGAATCACAATTATTGACTTGTATTTGTTGAACCAACCTTGCATTCCAGGCATAAGCTGACTTAATCATGGTGAATTTTTTTTTTCTATGCTGCTGGATTTGGTTTGCTAGTATTTTGTTGAGGATTTTTGCACCTATGTTCATCAATGATTTTGACATAAAGTTTTCATTTTTGTTGTCTCTCTGCCATATTTTTCTATCAGGATGATACTGGCTTCACAGAACAAGTTAGAGAGGAATCCCTCCTCCTCAAATTTTTGGAATAGTTTAAGTAGAATTGGTACCAGTTCTTTTTTGTATGTCTGATAGAATTTGGCTGTTAATCCATCTGGTCCAGGGGTTTTCTTTTTGATTGCTGTTGAATAAATGGTTCTGGAATAACTGGCTAGCCACATGCAGCAAAAATTAACTCAAGATGGATTAAAGACTTAAGTAGAAAACTTTAAAGTATAAAAATCTTCAAAGAAAATTTAGAAAATAGCCTTTTGATATTAGCCTTGGTGAAGAATTTATAGCTAAATCCTCAAAAACAATTGCAACAAAAACTAAAATTGACAAGCAGGAATGAATTAAACTAAAGGACATCTGCACAGCGAAAGAAACTACCAAGGGAATGAACAGACAACCTACAAAATGTGAGAAAATGTTTGCAAACTATGCATCCAACAAAGTTCTAATATCCAGAATCTATCAGAAACTTAAATCAACAAGCAAAAAAGCCAAACCACCCCATTAAAAGGTGGGCCAAGGTACTGAACCAACACTTCTCAAAAGAAGGCATACAAGTGACTCACAAAAATATGAAAAAAAAATTATCATCATCATTAATCATCAGAAAAATGCAAATTAGAACCACAATGTGATACCATCTCACACAAATCAGAAAGGCTTTTGTTAAAAAGTCAAAACAGTACAGAGATTGGTGAGGTTACAGAGAAAAAGGAGTGCTTACACGCTGTTGATAGAAATATAAATTAGTCCAGCTACTATGGAGAACAGTTGGAGATTTCTCAAAGATCTAAGATCTTTGACTTAGCAATCCATTCCTAAATATATACCAAAGGAAAATAAATTGTTCTACCAAAAAGACACATGCACCCATATGTTCACTGTAGCACTGTTTGCAACAGCAAAGACATGGAATCAACCTAGGTGCCCATCAATGGTGAATTGGATAAACAAATTTTGGTACATGTACCATGGAATATAATGCAGCCATGAAAAACAACAAAATCATGTCATTTGCAGCAATATGGATGCAGCTGGAAACCATTATCCTAAGCAAAATAATGCAGAAACAGAAAACTGAATATGTCATGTTCTCACAAGTAGGAACTAAACACTGGGTACACATGAACATAAAGACAGAAACAATAGACATGGGGGACTACTACAGCAGGCAAAGAAGAATGAGGGGAGGCCTGAAAACTACCTATTGGTTCTGTGGTCACTACCTGGGTGACAGGTTCAATCATACCTCAAACCTCAGCATTATGCAATATACCTTTGTAACAAACTTGTACATATATGTTCTGATTCTAAAATATAAGCTGAGAAATAAAAAAAAAAAGACTGGAGAAAAATTATCTTTATTAAAAAACAATGTACTCAGTCTCTCTCCTATTTCAATGTCTTCTTTCACTTTCAGTTAGGCAATCAATTCTACTCTAAGAATATATGAGAAAGTTTCTTTTTCCAGAGTCAAACAATATCATCTCAATATACATTGCAAATTGCATGGATCCTTCCATTCTATATGGATTTGATAGGATTTCTTCCCTATTAAGTAATTTCCATGGTGTATTTGTCCATTTTCGTGCTGCTGATAAAGACATACTCGAGACTGGGCAATTTACAAAAGAAAGAGGTTTAATTGGATTTACAGTTCCACATGACTGGGGAAGCCTCACAATCATGGTGGAAGGCAAGGAGGAGCAAGTAATGTCTTACATGGATGGCAGCAGGCAAAAAATGAGAAAGCCTGTACAGGGGAACTCCTCTTTTTACAATCATCAGACCTTGTGAGACTTATTCACTATCATGAGTACGGCATGGGAAAGACTTGCCCCCATGATTCAATTACCTCCCACTGGGTCCCTCCCACAACACGCGGGAATTCAACATGAGATTTGGGTAAGGACACAGTCAATTCATTTCACATGGCTTCCTCTGAGTGATTTTCATTGCTCTGTGACCTTGTATTTGGTATTTAATCTATCTAAAACATGGTTTTCTCACTGGGAAACTAACGATAAGAATGCCTACTTTGCAAGACTGTTGCAGGAATTACATAGGGTCGTACAGGCAGAGTGTTTGGCACCTGACTGACAAGTAGTGGTTGGATAAACAAGAACGGTGACTGCCCACATTCCAGGTGTCTCCTCCATCTTCCTTGTCCCTGTGCATAGAGTGCAAGTCATGCAAGTGCTGACACTGCACCCCCATTAAGTAGAAGCAACTGTATGAGTAAAACTCTGGAAGCAGCAAGTTGAGGAAGATGAAGAGCCCAGAGCAGCTCAGCCTCCTGGGCACCAACCATGATTTGGAGCAATGGAGGTGCAGTGGGAAAGATGGTGGTCCCTGGGTTTTGGATGCTGGGTGAAGCAACATATCTCAATTTCTTAGGAAAGAAACAGGCAGCCAATGTTGGTTCTATCTGATATGACACAGTCATGTGTTTATTTTAAGAAATTTGGGAAAATTAATTGCCCAAATGTGTGCAGGATGGAGGAGAATAAGGAGAGACCTCAGTCAGGGACATTACTAGGAAGCGATTTCCTTGGCCAAGGAGGGAGGCCCCAGGGTTGCAGTGAGATAGACCAGAAACAATGCAGGGCTGGATCAATGTGGGGGACTTTGGGAGAGGAGAAGGAAGGGGAGTCTAGGACGCCCACAAGGTTTTGAGCACGTGTATCTGGAAGGTTAATATGTTACATCAGAAATAAAGAATATAGAAAGGAAAGACATGAAGGAAAGGAGGCTATGAATTTAGAAAGGCCGTAAAAGGACCCACAGTCAAGATGCCTAGCACGCATTTGGAAAAGCAGGTCTCAGCCTAGAAGACAAACACAGAATCTGGGATTGGTGCACAGGGAACTTCAATGTGATTCAATTGGTTGAAAAAAGCAATTGAGTGAAAACAAAAAAACAAAACAAAACAACAGTCAAATCCTAAAGGCAACAAATGTAAGCTTGAAAGGAACATTTAGAAAATAAGCTGCGAATTAGGGGACAGAGTCATGTTCAAGCTCATATGCTCTAACTGTAAAGAGAGTGCCTGTCCAGGAGCAGAAGAGACCAAGGCAGCCCATCTGCAGGACTCAGAGGGCACCAGCCTACCCAACCGCAAAGCCACGAGACAGCTGCTGCTTCAAGGTTTCCATGCTAAAGGCCCAGGCCAGGGGTCTGCATGCCCTAGGACTCCATCGAAGCACAGTGAAACTGTCTGAGGAGAACTGGGATACTCCAGGCCCTGGGTCTGCAAATGGGTGTGAGGCTTGTAGGTTCTGAGAGAGGGAGGTGGGTAAGAAGGTGAAAAATCTGTTTGATGTTGGACTAGAAAATGAGGATCGACCTCATCCTGCCGGCAAAAGGAAGGCAACAGAAGCTTGCAGCCAGGTTGATGGGAGCACAGCTTGGTTGGGCCCAGGTCAGCCAGTGGAGATGAAAAAGTGGAATTAGCAAGGCTGGTCAATTTTCTGTGCAAATGCTCCCTTCTACGCCCCTCAGGCCCTCCTGCTGCTCTGCCTGGGGAATGCTGGCACTATTCACCGAGCTAAGAACCAGAGGAGAGGCCAGGGTGCTGGAGGTGGGGCTGTCCATTGGGACCCAGCACGCAGAACATGTGGGTGACAGATAGAACTGCCCCTTATCCCCTGACCCCCACCGGGGAGCCCTCATGGACAGTCAGGGAGCTGGATGGAGGAGCTTACTCTTCCCCAAATCCGGGGGCCTCTATTTGAAGATGCTTATTTTTTTTAATCTTATTTTTTAACTTTTTGGTCTCTTCTCATCCCAGGGATTTGCCTACTTGCTGCCTGAAGGCAAGGCAGCAGCAGGATGTATTGTGAGTTTTTGTTGGGGGCGGCTGGAAACCTGGGAGGAAAGTCTTAAAAGGTATTACCTTGACATAGAAGGTTTCCAGTTTTTAAGGTGATTTTCCAATCAAGGTCAAAGTTTCGATTTACTTCTGTCTCCAAGAAAATGTTTCCACATTGAATGAGCTTTGAAAACCATGAACATGTAACAGACTCTGTTCCCATCAACCAGAGCTCCACATCTGCAGTCCAGGAAGTCTGCATGATACCCAAGTGATGTGTGTCTACACTGGAAATGAGAAGCAAGTGCCCAAGTCACCCGTGGACTTCTGTGTTCACTGCCACTCAGGACTCTGCTACACCGTGGAGCCTCTGCAGGGGTTTCCAAGGCAGCAAAAACAAAAACCAAGACAAAACAAACAACCAACCAACCAAACAGCCTCTAAGGTAGAAAGAGATTCATTGCTATCAAAGTTAATGCCAGGCCAAAGATGGCGATTAAGTCCTTACCATTAAAACCGTATTAAAATAAATCCAAGCCCTTAGTATATACATACTTATTAGAAAAAACTGGAGTTTTTGTTTTCAGTGGGTCAGTTAGAACACAGCTGAGTCGAGCCGGGCTGACTCTGAGACTCAGGAACACACGGCCATCCCCCACACGCGGGCGGGAAACGTGACTCCCAGGGCACCCTGGAGGCAGCGCTGGCCACAAGGGTGTCAACAAAAGACAGAAGAAGAGGGAGTTTCACACACACTTCTTGCTAGCAGATCATAGTCTTCTTTAATCTCATTCTAAATACAGAGCTATACATGCTTGTTACATTCTGAGAGCTGGAATTACAAGGGGAAGAGCATCTTACCATTATAATTCAGAAGAAAAGTATTTGCATAATAAAGTTGAGCCAATAGTGTGCTTTCTTAAGAAAAAAAAAAAAACTGGATTAGCTGGCATTTGGTATCCATCACTGGCTGAACCCAAGAATAAAATGTCTGGAAACATAAAGAAAGCCAGTTAAATATACGTACACACATACATACACACACACACACACACACACACACGTTTCCTTGGCAGCTCCACTGTCTAAATCTGCTGAATTCTTCATGTGCTCCTAGATGTATTGATAATCCACTACTCATACTCTAAAACCAATTATACTCTAAATGGAGTCATTTTTATACTATGAAGACAATATTTTCTTATGTGAAAAAAGGCTTCTATTGTAACATCATCTAGAACCAGCATTTCCTTAAATACTTGACAAATTAACTAATTAATCCAGACACCACCATGTGCCTGGCCTTGCTGAGGAGGGAGCCCAGAGCAGGAAGCAGAGGAGCCCGGGTGGGGCGCTGGGGGCAGCATGGAGAGAGAAGGGATGTGAGCAGTGCTCCCAGACGCAAGCCTGCGGAAGACCAGAGCAGGTGATGGGGCTGGACGGGGAGACCGCAGCTACCAGTTGCCTTAGGGATGGGGTGACCATGTAGACCGAGACAAACAGGTCGGAGACAGGGTGGTTTTGCAGAAGGGGCAGCAAGCGCACCTTTCCATTTGTGTGGCCCACGGCACGACACCTGGCTCAGAAGACAGCCATTCCGTGCTGGTTTAAACAAACGACTCCCTGATCTGCAGGTGGCCGTGCACATCCGCCAGAAACACGCTGAATGGTGAATCCTGTCTTCGCCAGCTTATCCTCTCTGCCATCTCCTTCGCTGAAAGATTGGATTGGGTCGCTCCCTTCTGTGGGCTCCCTTTCTTCATGTAGAAAATGAGAGGCTGCTCTAAGTAATGCTCAAGGCCTTCTCCAGACCTCACTGATGCCGTCCATGAAAGCTCTTTAACCAAACACCACTAAGTACAGAGACACAAGGAAACCTCTGCTCTCAGAGCCCTGTGGGTGCAATTGTTTTAGACATATTTTAAATAGAAAATCGTCTTTTTGTTTTGTTTGCCTAAAGAGTCTGTTGTACTTCCAAAAAAAAGTAAAAATAAATAAATAAAGCCCTCAATAGATGTTAAGTCAAAATACCTTTCATTTTTGTAATGAGTCTGAAACAATTTTTACTATCCAATAGTCCCAGCCAGCCCTTTTTACAAGAGCATTCTCATTACCTACATTTTATTGCCAAGAAGTGAAAAGAGAAGGAAATTGTAGATATTTAGGAAAAAATATATACTTTTAATAATGTCAACTCTTGTTTATTATTGAGATGTCAGAATTTGTAATCAAATTGTATGATCAGTGAGTCAGATGCAATTTCTATAGGCCCAATTATCGCCCATGCCTATTTTAAACATTATTAATATTCTTGGGAATTATTTTCACCCCCTTGAAAAACTTTTGAGACATTAGCTCACCACAGCATTCAACCACCTGCCAAGCATTTTATTAGTCTCTCTAACCACCCAAAGTAATCCTCAAGGTTCCTTTTGAATAAAATTCCAGGCATTGAATGATAGAAAATAGCATTAAGTTGCTTTAAGAGAATAGTCAAGGTAGAACTATAGAAAAACAGACTGGCCGAGCCTTGCAGAACACAGGGAAATGAAGGGAAATAAATGGCAGCTAGGCACTGTGGTGGGAATGTAAGTGATTTAATTTCATGTACAACACACCCTGGACCTAGGCAGTGACTAATGTCTATTTTTCCTGGGACTCCACTGAAGCGCAGGGAGGGTGAATCCTTGCACAGAACCACATAGCGGGTGAGGAGAAGGACCTGGATTGCAGCGTCATCTGCCCTACTTGGTATGAGTGCAGAGTGCTCTGAACCACGGCCACCTCTGCTGAGAGCACGTTTGATTTGTCTTTCATTCTACCCGAGCCTACAGAGGCAAGTGTGTTTCTGCAGAGCTGCGGAGCAAAGATCTCAACATTTTGTACAGTGAGCCGTGAGGGCCTCAACTCTAACTTCTCCTTTTGTTCAAGTATATTGTCGGTGGATGTATTCTGGTTGTTCCCATTATCTTGAACTACAGACCCTGAAATTAAGTCCTCCTCTATGGCAATACACCGTGTATTGCTGGCTGATTCAAATAAAAGAACTTAATTAATTCAATCTTCTTGGATTTTAGTGTTATTTGTGAATATGGGAAAAGAATGACTCTCTCATGGGTTTCAGCATCCTTGTTTTTTCCTCTTCATCCAAGTCCTCAAAGCCTCAGTAGCTCACAGCCCCACCCAAAACTGGTCACAAATCTAGACTAACAAGGGTGCAGTTTTCTTTGTGTGTGTGTGTGTGTGTGTGTGTGTGTGTTTTAAATTTATATTTATAAATGTGATTAAATAACCACACTCATTACAGTCTAAATGCCACTGAAGAAGTCTTTGTTCATACATTGAGTAATGATTTCTTGTATGGTCTTACCCTTAAAAGTCTTTAATCTTTACACCTGGGGTTGACCAGATGTTCGACAATTCCACTCAAAATCTAACAGGTGATTTGACTTTATGTAGAACAGCTTGCATTCAGATTCAGTGTCAGTCTAAACTTTATAATAGAGGCTGATACACCAGTTAGCCAGTTGACTATCCCATCATAGCCAGGAAACATTGAAAACTAAGTGAAATTCTGCTAAAAGGAAGGTGGTATTGTTTCCGTATTTTATCCAAGTTGTTTTGTTTCTCACGGGTGAGTAGAAATGAAGATAGGCAAGAACTGAATCTTAAAAGGACATTAACAAGCCACTGTTTGTTTGCACCCATCCTGGCTCCATGCACTTTAATTGAATGCATGGCACTAAACCACACCATACCCATCAGAGTGCCTGTGACACAGGAAGTAATCAATGGGAAGCTGTCAGCAAATGCTGCTGAGGAGTGAGTGACACATGGTGAGCCTTGGGAGTAAGTGATATTCCTACTTCTTCCCTATTTTACAGATGAGAGCCAGACTCAGATGTAAGTGAACCAAGACCGTATAACTAGTAAGTGTTCCATGAGAGATTTGGGCTCAGATGATCTGACTTTAATTTTTAATACACTGTATACTTCAGAAATATTTATATTGACAAAATCCATGCCTTTGATGATATTGAGTTTTCAATTGCAATTTTAATCCCAGTTTATGAAATCATAGTCATATGTCTTTGAACTCATTAATCAGTGTTTTCAAAACACGCTGAAATAAAAATTCAGACAATAATATGGAGCTAATTGCCCTGACTTCCCTGAATTCAGTCACTTCCAACCGAAGGTAGATCTAATGAATCTACCGTAGTCCAGAGTAACTCGTGAAGTTTCCTGTTTCCTTTCTTCTGTCTTAGGTTTTGAAGAAGCTGAAATTTCCTTTGGGAATCCTGCACTGTTTCTGTTGCATCATTTATTTAGCAAATGTTCCAGGAGACTCTCTGTGCAAGAAGGTACTTCACATGGTTCTGGATAAAAGAACTATGTTTTAGCAATGGTTGTAGATGTCAGTAGCTGTATTCCAGAACTCCTTTCCTCTATCCCGTGATTTGCCCTCCCCAACACTGTAATTTCCAACAGGAATGCTGAGCTTGTGATGCTCTGAGACTCCAGAACTCCTCCTTCCTGACATCTTTTATGGCTTGAAAGAAATCAGTAAGCCAGTGTCAGAACCTTAGAATCTTATGTAACTCAACTGCTCTTTGAGGCTATTGTAACAGATTCTCCATGTGTAAAGAGAATCAGATTAATTTTCAGCCTTGAAGGGTCCTAGTTTTCTCTAAAGTTGCTCTGGATTTATGGTTTCAGAGGTGCTTATGCGTGTGTTTGTGCTTTAGCTTTTGCCTAAAACTTTTGTGGAGATACATATACATATATATACACACATATACAATATGCAGATGTCCAATACCAAAACTGATTATAAAAGAAGAGGGAGGAGAAGAAACGGAAAGAGGAGGAGGAAAATGACAAAAAGAAGGGAAAGGAGAGAAACAAGAAAAAAAAAAAAAAAAAGGAGAAAGGAGGAGGAAGGGTGAGCCAGACTTTTGCTTTCTGCTACAAAAGTGGGTTTAACCCAGAGCCATTGCCCTAGAATCATCCTGCCTGTTTAAGCCCCCATTGCAGTCACTCTCCAGCCTTCAGAGACCTTAAAAGGCCAGTTCTTCCTTGCAGTTAAACCTGCTCCTCCAGGATTCTGAAATGCAGAAAGGTCTCTTCTTTGTACCATGGGCTGCCTTGATCCCATGTGACACATCTAATCATTTAATGACAAAATGGAAAAAGGAATGCATTCTCCTCCTGCCCCTACCCTTCCAGGAGCCACAGTGGTACCCACTGGAATAGAAACAAAAGCCAAAACAAAAAAAAATGAAAATGAGAACAAGTGCCCAGCTTAATTGCCAACTTAAAATCAAAACATTTGTCTAGAAACCTAAGGACTTTAGACAATTCTTTTTGCTATAATAACAGCAGTAGTGATCCAATGCTACTAATGGTTCTAATTACATTGTAACTGCCTGCCTCTCCATTTTGTAATGTATTGAATTGCTTTTTTAGCTAAAAGACTTTTAATCTTATTACTCCTAAAGTATTTGTGTGTGGTGTGTATATAAAAGCAAGTTTCTTTTTTCGTTTTGCTTTGTTTTTTGGCTTTTTGGGACGGAGTCTCGCTCTGTCGCCCAGGCTGGAATGCAGTGGCGCGATCTCGGCTCAATGCAAGCTCCACCTCCCGGGTTCACGCCACTCTCCTGCCTCAGCCTCTGGAAAAGCAACTTTCTTAATAGACACCTTACCAATATCCCTGGTCCATAGTACTGCCTTAGGAATAATTTCACATGCATTTAGCACTTTGGCTAAAGGATATGTTACACACAGACAAGCAATTAAGCAAAGAATTAAGAGCTTATTTTTTGCCATTGTTCCTAGTATCTGCTTAATATTTATCTTGTATCTGTATTTGTGAAGCCTAGTATACAGTCTTTTTTTTTTTTTTTTTTAAACGGAGTCTCGCTCTGTCACCCAGGCTGGTGTGCAGTGTCGGGATCTCAGCTGACTGCAAGCTCTGCCTCCCGGGTTCACGCCATTCTCCTGCCTCAGCCTCCCGAGTAGCTGGGACTACAGGTGCCCGCCACCTCGCCCGGCTAGTTTTTTGTATTTTTAATAGAGATGGGGTTTCATTGTGTTAGCCAGGATGCTCTCGATCTCCTGACCCAGTGATCCACAGGCCTCCGCCTCCCAATGTGCTGGGATTACAGGCGTGAGCCACCGTGTTGGGCCCAGTCTTTTTTTTTTTAAGGAATTTTTTATGTGTTGAAGGTCTTGAAATAAGCCCCTGTTTGGCAATGGGTTAATCAGTCTCTCTGAAGACTCACAGGGGGGCATTTCCTGCCTCTGTGTGGTACCAGTCATTCTCCCTGAGCATTGCTAAGGCCATCCTCCTCTGAAAACTGCAAACGTCTGATAAATCAGTAAACACTATCTGCTCTTTTGTCTTTTTTTAAAGATCAACATTTGGTTGCCACATTTTGAAAGGAAAATGTTGACTGCAGAAAGTCTTATGTAAATTTTCCTATGTTTAGAGACTTGAGAGGAGAGGACCTAACACACCTCACAGACACTCTGCTTTAAGTTATTAAATATCACATTGAGGGTTTCTACCTCATCAGAGCAAAATAGTCTGAATGGGGAACCATGCACGTAATCTACCAAGAGTCGATAAATATTGCAGGAATTTAAAATAGCCCTTCATTTCAGTCATCCCCCCTCCACCCAAAGTCAATCTCAAAGTTCATTAGGAATCTCAAAGCCCTTCTGAAAATCATTCAAGCTTTAATTTATGTTTCAAATGTATTCTGTGGTGATAACAGCATGGAAGACGAGATGTGTTGAGAATATAACATAACATAACATAACATAATAGTATCTCTTCCTCTGTTGTCAGTATTTGTTTTCCCTCTAAGAGGAGCAGTCATCCTATTGGCAGAGAAACCAGGCTTCATGCCTCTTTGGTTGTACATTCAAAAATACTTAGGGTAACTTGGATTGACTGGCCCCTTTAAGAGGCAGACTGCCTCCCACTGTGAAGGGTGGGATGCATCCCAGGACTGGAGGGTGGGATGCACTTCTGGGGCCAGAGGAGCTCCTCTTGGTCTCAGTCTCCAGGGATCTGTGTGGGCCTGAGCCTCACTCATTCCACTCTTTCCCTTGCACAGCTCCCAGGCCCCAGGTGGCCTGCCTCATTCTGCTTTCTGAAGGGGGCTTTCAGAGTTTTACTTTAAGACAATGATGACAACATTTCAGACATGTAACAGTGTTTATGGCACTGTTCATGACATAGCAGTGATAGGGATTTAAGCCCATGTATTGTCATTTTAAATAATATCCTCCCGTTAATGCATGGACACACACACACACACACACACACACACACACACACACACACCATGCTACAGCTACATCCATATCTATAGCCACAGCTATATCTGTATCTATGGTTTTAGGCTTACCTTTGAATGCTGCCAAAATGTCTCCTTGTTCATAGGAACAAATAGAAAACAGCACCAAAAAAAGTTCCCCATGTTTGTAAATTAGCAGAAAGGGACCAGCTGTCGGGCTGGCAGGATTCAGAATTCTGATTAGCTGTGAGGCAGCACCTCCATCACTCTGCAACTGGGTTGGAAACAGACAAATAGCCATGTGTCTTTCAGTTTCTCTTTTGTTGTGAGTACATGGCCAACTTGGACAATTAATCATCTGAAGGATAAGGGGCTTATATTATATCTTCATTTTTTCTCTCTCTCTCTTTCTCTGTGTGTGTGTGTGTGTGTGTGTTTCTGTTACAGGGACAAAGAAAGAATTACAAAAAAAAAATTAGTAACAAACTCTTGATTTGAATCAGTTTGATTAAATAAACTTGATTTCCAAACTAATGACTGTTATAAAAAGTAGATTTTGTTTCATACTCTTGAAGCCACCAGGTCAAAACACCCAGGAGAGAATGCCAGGCACGAAAGTGTGTGGGCTGGTGAATGTTCCCTGGGGCTTGTCCAGGAGCTATAACCCCCCACGGGACATGAGGCACCTGGGTGTTGGGGGGATTGAATGTCCACATCGACAATGAGAAATCAGCACAGATGAAGTTGGAGAGAGGGAAGAGAAAAATAAGAAATGTCAAATAATGTTTTTTACGTGATTTGACTGAACTTTGCTTTCTCTTGTCCAACTCTTGTTTATCATAGGAAAGATGCTCAACTGTAAATGGGGCCGCCTGCCATAAATACGACTCTTCACCCCTGCAAAGAGAGTTTTCATTATATTTTTCTGCAGCTGAGTTCTTCAGGGAAAATAGAAGGCATCTGGCAGCTGACCCAGAGCAACAAAATTCCTCTACTGTCAGTTTCAGCCCCGTCCTTCTTAAAACTAAAATTTACCTTGAGCCTCTGCTGCTTCTGCCCTTTCTTTCATCATAGGGGGAGTTGGACCTGTCAGTGGGCGCAGATGGAAGGCCCTACTTGAGACAGAAAGGATGCACGTTCTGCAGATGCATTGTCTACAGCCCTGTTGAAAATTACCTTTGTCCAGTAACAGTCAGATGGAGCAAACAGGTTTTAGTTATTTGTTTATCTTTTTCCTACTCTTTGGAAGGAAAAGGGACGATGTGGCTGCGGGGAGGGAGGGAAAGGGTGGCAAGGTTCGTGCTGCTTCATTTCTCTGAAACAATGGTCTGTACTGACATTGTCTACAGGGTAGAAGACGGGCTGTCGAATAAAGCAAGACAAATGTGATATCCTGACTGATTATTCCTTAGATACTAAGTCAGTGAGCTGATTATCACTGCAATTACATTACCAGTGTCAACAGATGCTGCGTGTAGGTGACAGTTTAACAATTAAGTGGGCTTCTGGCCCGGAGACCTCACTCCACAGCAAGCCTGTGTAAACTCTTCCACTTTAGATGCCTGCATGGACGAATCTGAGGCCTGAAAACAGAGCAAGGTGTATCCTGACCACAGTGTGGCTGACAGACAGGTTTCCCTGCTTTCAGGGCCAGGATCTCCCCCTCGGACGAGGGGATTCTGCACTCCAAGATCAGACTTTATTGACATCTGTAAATTAATTGAGTTACAAAATAAGAAGGTAAATGTGGCCACATGCAAATGCTCATCACTCCTTCTTCCAGAAAATAGTCACACTGTGATGACGACCATTTGCATTTTTGAATAAAATGGTGTTTCTTGTTTTTTATTATTTTATTTTATTTTTTTTATTATACTTTAAGTTCTGGGGTACATGTGCACAACGTGCAGGTTTGTTACATATGTATACTTGTGCCATGTTGGTGTGCTGGGGGAGGGGGAAGGGATGGCACTGGGAGTTATACCTGATGTAAATGACGAGTTGATGGGTGTTTCTTATTTTTTTAGGAAGCTTCCATACCAGAAGAACAAGTTTCCCAACAACTAATAGTGAGTTTCACTCTGAGTGTGTGTTTCTGGATGAAACACAATGCTCTCCCTAGAAGGCCCTTTGAGGGCTGTTTGTTCCAAGCTCACAATGCTGGGATGGGGGTGGTCCGACTCCTTGCCTTCAGAAGCCACATGCGCTCACCCCGACTCCTCTCCCTGGGTCTGCTGGGCAGCGTGCACTTGGTATAGAGAGAAAAGGAGTGCGGCCTCTCTTCTTTCCTCATGCTCGCTCCTACCAGGTGCAAGGGGCACTGCGGGAGGAGAGGGAGGGAGCATGTCCTGGGTTTTCAGACACAAGCATTGAGTCACACGAATTCATTTCAAAAAAATTAGAGACAAATACAAAGATCATCACACTTTTTTCCCATTAACACATCAAGGAGAGCGTCTCTCACACGTGTGCTAAAGAAACAAGTGGGGTCGGGCGCGGTGGCTCAAGCCGGTAATCCCAGCACTTTGGGAGGCCGAGACGGGCGGATCACGAGGTCAGGAGATCGAGACCATCCTGGCTGACACAGTGAAACCTCGTCTCTACTAAAAAATACAAAAATCTAGCCGGGCGAGGTGGCAGCGCCTGTAGTCCCAGCTACTCGGGAGGCTGAGGCAGGAGAATGGCGTAAACCCGGGAGGCGGAGCTTGCAGTGAGCTGAGATCCGGCCACTGCACTCCAGCCTGGGCCACAGAGCGAAACTCCGTCTCAAAAAAAAAAAAAAAAAAAGAAAAGAAACAAGTGGGCAATACACCCGCACTGGCTTCCCAGGCCAGGGTTCACAAGGTCTCTTTCAACGCTAATTAGACAGCCCCGATGGTAAAGAAAATGTGGGCCCAGGAATCATTTTTGACTATCCATTAGGTTCTTTGCAACTGATTCAAAACATGTGAACGGTGATTCCAAAGTAGCCCAACGACAGCTGAGGATGGATCTGGACCATGAACCAAGTGGAGCCAGTAGATGCGTGTGGCCGTGCGGATGTGCGGTCTCCCCAGGGCCTCGGTGGCGGGCAGGGGGTGTTTGAACACAACATTGCTGCAGTTTCGAAGAATGATTTTTCCAACAGTACAACCTTCAAAAGATAATTTCAATTTTTTTTTAAATTCTTCTCCAAGCTTCTGGGTCAGCGACAAGTAGCTCTAATGAATATTTTAAGATGTTTATTGTTTATCTGGATTGATTTCAGTGATGAGTCAGAAGTGTGGCGGGGAGGAGAAGAAACAGAATGATAATAACAAGTGAGGAATGAGAGAGGAACTTATTTTCTTATGTGTGTGTATATATGTGTGTGTGTGTGTGTGTGTGTGTGTGTGTGTGCTGTAGATTTATATGGATAATTGAAACTCACTATTAAAGTTAGATTCATATATTAGACACCAAGTATATACCAGTTCCAAAGGAAAGCAGCCTGTCATGCTCTACTTATAAAAACAAACAAACATACAAACGAGCCAGAGGACTGGTCCCATTTCTTCTTTTAGTTAAATTTACATCATAGAATCTAATGAAAGTGAACAGGTTATCAGTAGAAGCATCCTAAACATTCTCTCCACTTAAGACTTGCATAGTTTCTGAATCCTAATGCCATCCGTGCATAATAATGCAAACATAATTTTAAATTAGAATTATTTTACTGCTAACAAATTTGAATTTGAAGAATTCAAAAGACTCTGGCTTATCAATATTTTCTGAACCTTATTTTAAAAATTGTAGACTCCAGACATAATTGTAATCATTTAGATGCATGGGTAGCAAGCATGAAAAAATTTGCAGTGCGAGTATTTATTCTAAAAGAGACATAGTGGCTTTGAGCAGATGAAAAACAGGTAGTCAAGAGTGCCAGAAATGAAGATGAAGATGCAGATGCAAACAGGTGCAAGAGGTCATGGCAAGGAAGGGGCAGAGAACTGAAACCCCTCACTTAATCTACCTCAAGAGGTTGAAAAGATGTCATGAAGCTAGAAAATCGCCCAGTGGTCACTTAGACACTGAAATTGAAGAGGGTGATAGTGACATTGTGATATAATAAGAAATAAATATTTGGTCTCTGTCTCTGGTTCCTGACACACAGCTCCTGAAACCCTTGGAATCCTTCCAGTGATAAGAGTGTCTTTTGTATACTAACAAGACGACTGGTGGCTAAAGTAACCTAGAGTTCTTCAGGGTAGGGCAAATCGCCAAAAAGACCAAGGCATGTGAGAGGGTTGAAAGTTTCAACCCATCCCTCCCCACCTCCTGGGAGAGGAGAGGAAAGTTGAGTCAAACATGAATGGCCAATGACATCATCAACCATACCTATGAAAGGAAGCCTCCTTAAAACTCAAGGACAGGGCTCAGGGAGCTTCTGGATTGCTGAACACATGAAGGTCTCTGGTGGGGGCTGTGCCCAGAGAAGGCATGGAAGCTCCATGCCCCCTTCCTCATACCTTTCCCTGTGCATCTCTTTCATCTGGCTGTTCCTCTGTATCCTTTGCAATGTCTTTTATAGTAAATGAGTAAACATGAAAAATACAGATACAAGACAACAGTCACCCTTCCTGGGGTTGAAGAAACGCTGTGTAAAAGCCAGCTTGTGGTCCTCTAAAAAGAGAAGAGATGGACAGAGGCAAGAAGAATGCTTCCCTCCATTAATATTTGGGTGGTAAATGCAGGAGGGTGCCACACCATCCCAGCTGAGAGCTGATCATGTTTTTGATGATGAGAGCTGATTGGTAAATGTTTGGGAATTTGCAAGACTGTTATTAAACCACTGGCAGCTTGAAATCAACCACGAAAGGAGAGTTTACACCAGAGAAATTGGTGGACACTGAACTTTAGACCCACAGCCTGCACACCCAGGAGAACAGGTTTACAAGCTCACCACAGCATGTTCTCTGAGCGCTGATGGGTAAAATGATCATTGTATGTGCCTGATGCTTTTCTTTTGGGAGCTACACACACACACACACACACACACACACACAAATTGTTTTGATTTGGTTTTGTCTGAATTTTGGAACTGATATTTACACTTACAACCAATTCAACATCTAAAGGGAGCTGATCCAGCAGTGAGAGTGCTGATCAATGGGAGAAGCAGTGATGTGGGGCAGTGTCTGTGGCAGCTGCCAGGTGTAGAGATGGACTTTGGTGTGTGTATTCAGCATGGTGTTGCCTGTTTCTGTTTGGAGTAAGAGACACAGGTGTCCTGCCTCTGCAGAAGACTAAAATGTGAACGCACTTTCACAGACTCCGAGAAAGGAAGATTAGGTGGGCCTTACACACAGAATCCAAGCTATTTAGCTTTACTGTTCAGCTCAGCTCATCATTCAAGGGAAAAAAAAATTCGGTCAGGGACTGTGCAGGTCTCCTCTCCATTTTGTACCTTGTGTACCTGAACATGGACAAACTCCACACACCCCCACACCTAGGAAAAGTACACAGAGGGGTTGCTTCTGCAGTCGTTTTTAAATTCTACCGATCATAAGAAATTCCTGGATTTCCTGTGAGAAAAAACCCCACCCCAACTGGTGAGGAGACCAGGCTCTGAGTGCCCTGAAGCTTACATATTGTGGGCTGGAATCTATGTAAAGATAAACAGGGCAACAATAATTGCCTTTCCTAACTTCATAAAAGTCTATGCTAAAGCAGGCATTTCTGAGTCACCTTTCCAGTGCCTGGAAAGGAGTTGTGCAAGTAGAAGGTTCAGAAGCCCTTTAGCTTCCTGGCAAGTCTTTCTTGATGGAAGCCCCCTTTGCATTTCATAGCTCCAGGGCAGGGCCTTTGGGAGCTCTCAGTTGGTCCAGCCTGTCCCTCAACTGCACCGCAAGTCCTGTGGGGACTTTGGAGCATCCCTGCCTGGCAGTGCAAACTGAATCGTGCAGACATCAAAGTCCTGAGCAAGTGTGGAGTGTCTTCTATGTCCGGAAAGGAGCTAAGGCATGAGACACCAAAATATCCCCTGCACTGTGCCCGGAGGAAGTTTCCAGTCTGGGTGGGGGTGGTGAGAGGCCAATGGGATCTTTAGAATAGACATAGGGAACACAAAGATTGCACTGCACGAAGTTGACCTGCAGGTTCAGGACACTGGAAAACTCTCCCAGAAACAAGCGGGGAGCCCCAGCCCCATTCCAGCCCTACCTGATCTCATGCCAGATGTCCACCTGGAGCTTCTCCATCCAGCAGAAGGTGGTGAAATCAGATTTGCACAGGGCACTGTATAAAGGCCAAAATGAAGAGGGCAGATGGAAGGAAGGTAGACCAAAGGCAGACTCACAGGGTGCCCAGTTGCTCCTGTCTGCTTGGGAATCTCCACGCCTTGCCTCTGGAAGCAGCACTCGGTCCTGTGAAAATGTGAATGGGTGGTCACGTTAAGGGAGAGGCAACAGAATGAAAGCTTCAACTGGAGGCAGCGGCCACGTGGGTAAAGTGAAAAGGGGACAATCAAAGAGGCACTGAAGAAATGACTCCCAGAGAACAACCTGCCTGGATGAGAGGTGAAGGACGTAGGAGGTGGGGTGGTCTTCCTCTGATGTTCAACCTTGACAGTGACTTTCAGGTACATTACATCATTGACGCCTTGTTCCCAGTGTAAATCCTTCAACATTGTGACGTTATGGTTTTCTTTTTTAAGTAATATTTGATTTTTTAGGTTGTTTGTATCCACTGGAAATAAGAAGTTATATTTGAAATGTTTGGGAAGAGACCTTGCAGAGGAGGGGAGAATAAGAAGTTTTATTTTGCTAGCTGTTTAAATAGAACTCTTTCTTTCTTATTCCAGCAATGAGCATGTTCAGTAAATTTTCTTTCAAATATCCTCAGTCAAGTTGAACCTTGAAAAATGTGCATTTTAAGTTTAAATTTTATCTTGCAAGTGATGGAGCTTGTCATCCAAAGAATATTTTTTTGATAATACAAAAATTCCTTATTAGGTCCCATGTATTTATTTTCCCTCAATCATTTATTATATTCACACATTGCATTGCTTGTTCAGGCCGTATCTAACCTCATTATAAAACAATAAAGTTATTAAAATAAAAAGTGAATATATGAGATGTCTAAATTGCCTTTCGCTGCTAATATATCTCTTAGCATGCAGATTAGTAACAGATATTTGATTTTGGATTTTATAACCATAAATTATTCCTAAAGTATTCCATTTTCCCTACATCTGAATAAGTTGAGTCGACATCTAAGCTTCTTGTTTTTGTCTTTCTTTAATAGGCCTGTAAAACAGGCATGACTGTCCTGGATGAATAAATCAAGCCGTTTGCCATCACTGCAGCTTTCCCCATGCACTGCCGACCAACAACATTCCCTACCATGTGCACCCCATTCACAGTCCTCCAGCACTTGTCTAGCTGTGCTAATCCCAGTACACCACGCTGGACACGTGCACATGTGGGAGGGTTGGCAAGCTCGCGAAGGAAAATCACAGCCCGGGATACGCTGAACAAGTTTACCTTTGTTCTTAGTACAGACACCTGCCCACCATTTTACGATTTCCATGTTTCTCACGATGTTTCTTCAGACTGAGGGAGATCTGGTCTCTTGTTCTTTTGCCCATTTGTTTTGCTATGTTCCAAGTAAGAAAACACGACGTTATTGGCATAGACGCTAAACACAAGGCTTCACTTACAAGTTCCAACGCCACCCCCTCCTTGGTTTTAATTCCTGCTGTTGACTCCACGTTCCCCTGCATCATGCAGGTGGCCTGCACTCCTTTCAGCCATTACCAGCAATGCTTTTGTTTCTGTCCTCATGGCTGCATGGGACACAAGTTCAGGGGAGAATGATGTGTGAGTGGAAAGCACCTTCAGCCAAGGCCAGAAGTGCCCTTGTGGTCCTGTGCCCTTTTATTACACAGCAGGTGATTGGATCTTTTCCAGGCTGATTTTCACCAAGTGCTAGTTCAACTGCTCTGAGACTACAGTGGGTTTCATAAGGTTTTCAGCTTCAATCTCTTTCCAAATAGGTAGTGAGACAGAAAACCTGTTTTTAAGAAATATTTCACGGCTAAAGCTGTGTAGAATAAAAGCCCTGTCTTCCTCTCATCACCGTAGGCACAATTGTGATTTTATTATTCTATATTGAGAACAACTAAATTCATTCCCACCTCAAAAACAAAACAAAAAAAAAGCAGTGCCCTATATAGCATGTAGTGGATGCTTCTCTTACAAATCTTTATCCAGCCAGCTGTTTGCAGCGTTCCTATATTTGAAACAGCATTTTAATAAAAATAGAAGTAAACAATTACAGCATGATTAAAGATATCATTTTTGGCTGCCATTCTAAATATAAACCTATGGGTTTGCAACCCATAATGTTTCATGTTTCCATGGAAGAGCATAAAATTACATCATTTTCTGGCAGTTTTGCGAAAGAGTTTGAGAGATTATACATATTCAGAATTCCTCTGGAGAATTCACAATACCTGCTTTCTGCTCCACTTTCTCTGTTGTTTGGTTTTCTGAGCTAAGCCATGTGAACCTCGGCTTCCGATGTACAACAAGTGAAAACAAGAACGGCACATTTCAAACAG
Organism: Macaca fascicularis; assembly: GCF_037993035.2. NCBI lineage: Eukaryota > Metazoa > Chordata > Mammalia > Primates > Cercopithecidae > Macaca > Macaca fascicularis. The sequence goes on from NC_088380.1 coordinate 4,552,255, forward strand.
ATTTCATAAACAAACTGTTCTGACTTCATGTCAGGCAGGACTACGTGAAATTTGGTTTTCTCCACCAAATTCGGCTCCCAGCTGTGATGTGTCAAGTCAAACAGGAACAAGTAATTGTATTCAACCCTTAAAATGGAGCTCCCAACTGACATCTTGTATTAACAATATCAGAAAGCAGGTCTGTTTGTCTTTTAAAAATAGTCACTACTTGGTAGCTTTGAATTCAAACATTCCACAGTGGCATTCCACTCAAAGTTGTGTGCCTGTGGACAGGTGGTAGAGAGGCAGCTGAAACCAGACTCTGGGGCCATACTGACCCTGCCCGGGGGAGCCACAGCCTCGAAACCTCCACCCTGTAAGTTGTTACAACAAAAGGAAACAAAGATGGCTTTGAAGGAATTATGCTAAACAACTTATCTTTACTTTCTCCAATGCAGTAAATTAAAAGTTAATGTATGAGGGACAGTCCAGGTTTAAAAGGAGGCCTCCGAAACTGGGGGTTCCCCAAATAATTATCCTGTCTATTGACTCTTCCTGTCTATTCTCAGGGTTTAGAAAGAGGATATCCTTCTGTAGTCATGAGCAATGGTAAAGCAGTAATCACCTTTGTCCACAAACATTTCGGAGACTTGGTGAGCTGGGCCCTGGGGCAGAAGATCTCTATCTCTAACCTTCAGGATCACACTGGCTAGAAGGGGATGCAGTTGTGTAGACACAGGACAGGATGTGATTAGGTACCTGGGTAAGTGCAGAGCACAGGAATACCAAGGCAAGGCTAGCCCAGGGCCCCGGGGAAGCACCCTGGGGACCTGTTATGTAAAGGTCTAAGAACACATTGAGAGCAGAGGAAAGAATAGGTCTGGAGCCTCCTTAAATCTGTTGTTGCTGGGAAAGTGGAATCTAGCATCACAGTGGCTGTGGCTCCACACCAAACAATCACAGACCTTTCCTTACTCAGTGGTTCCTTAAGGAGAGTCAGGTAGAGCATGATTCCATGACAGTGAAACCAAATTCACATAAAGTTTTGCTGTAATCCCTTAAATGCAAATATTTTCAAACTTAACCAATTCAATATCCTATGACTCCATTTATCTTTCACCATTTTGAACTATCTCTGCAGACCAATGGATCTGAAAATAAAATTGACTAAGACGTGTCTGTTCTGATGTAATGGCCTTTTTAAGGAGATATAGTTGATCACTTTTACAACTTAAAAATGCCAACTTAAAAACAACAGCATTGGCAGAATATGATTATGCAAATTATGGTGTTAACAAAATTTACACGTAAATGAGAACATTCTTTCCCATCATAGTTCTTATTAGAAACACTGGGAAGTAAATTATCTGCAGAAAAGTACAGTATAAAAATGTATTAAAAGCTGTAAGAACTAAATTGAAATGTCAAACATAGTTATTTATATTAAAACCCAACACGGCCCAACGAAACAGGTGACAGACCATTCATAAACTGTTTGTTGAAACGGGAAGATTCATTTTGCTCTCTGGGCAACTCCTGCCTTCTCGGCCTCCCTGTGAGTTCCTCTCTGGACAGGTCCAGTTTCCCCAGTTTTTCAGAATTCTTGAAGTTCAGTGTATGATTTATTTTTACACATCAAGTTTGAAGGTCTAAATCCCCAGGGCCAGTGCTTTTAACACTTTCAGCAGTTTCCAGATTATTTTCATCTGGAAATACAGAGTCGATACACCAAAGACCATTGACAGATGCAAAATGTCATTAAAATGATTACCCCAAAGCACAGAGCCAACTCCTTATCTGAAATGACTCACTTGCTCAAGGAGCGTTTCTTTGCCCTCCGTCTGTCTCCCCCACCTCCTTCCTGCCCTCTTTCTTGTACACTTTTGGGTGCTCAGTCCCGCCTCCTGGCCTACTACAACTGCCCCCAGACAATGGAGCCCCAAGCATGAAGCATGTCCCGTGACAGAGGCCCCACCCGCTGGAGCTTTCAAGTTGATGGGAAGCAGTGGCACTTGAGCAGGATGTGGCTGACCTGCTGGATCCTGACATGGCGCCCTGTGTGCTCGGCGGTGCGTCTGGCCTTTGTGCAGTGCGTCCTGTCCTCTGGGGCTGCCACAGCTGAGCAGCTGCACTGGGAAAGCCGGCTAAGCAGAGAGCACTCCGCAGCCCAGCCTCTGATTTCTCACATTTAATTACCTGATTTCCCTTTCCTGCGGTCATGGAGAAAATGGCATTACATCACGCACCATGTAGCTCTGGAAAAGCATTGAATGTGTCTAATAGATCCACTGGTGACAAGCACAATAGATGTGCCCTTGTTTCACATGGGATATTAGACCCTCCAAACAAGTTGGTCATTCCAGCTCTGAAGATTTTCAATAGGAAACAAAGGCAGCAGGTTTTAGTGGTGTCACCCCTGGCACCTCACGGAGAGAAAAACTTTATTTAGCCCTCCCTGGGCTATCCAAGCCTCCTCCAAGTCTTGGGGAAATGAGAAGAACTTCTAAAGGTATTTCCTTTTAGCTATAAATACAGAGATTTCATTTAAATCTGTGATGCTCTCACTTCCCAAGAACCACCATATGTTACCTTAATCCATTCAGATACATTTTCATCTTAAAGCACGCACAGCTGCACACTCTTTTCAAGCAATTCATGATATCATATAGAACTCAGGAATGAAAATGTCCTCGCCAAAGTGAATGGAAGCCAAAAGACACAGTGATTGCTCCACATAGAGACAAAAGCAATGACACTATACCCACATCTGCAGATAAATTCCATGTGGTGCCATGTGATTCCACTGGGCTGATTAATGACAACTTCTCTCTCGGTTTGAATTATGTGGCAACCCCAGGAGTCCTCATCTTAGCCCTGGCCTGGTGTTAAGATGACCTCAACAGCATGTGTAGTCACCTATGAAGGCCCCGTTTCAAAACCTCTCTTGCATCATAGATTCAGAGAGTGTTCAATTTCTAAACAATTAGCGGATTATAAGAAAACAGTATCTTCTATCACATGACATTTTTATTGCTACAGTGGAGTATGCCAAGGAACACACAAACACATACACACACAAATACACATGCACACACACAAACACAGAGATACACACACAAACACACATGCACACACACAAACACACAGACACACAAACACGCACACACAAACATACCACACACACAAACACACATGCACACACAAACATACCACACACACAAACACAGGCACACACACGCGCATGCACAGAGATGCATTTGTGTGACCCTTTTGCCATCAGATACTGATATGGACATCAAGTAGCTCCTGTGCTCGACTGGATACACGTTAATGTAGATATGAGTACAGATGCATCAAACACCTGCCCAGAGGCCCTCATGGATCAAGGAAGATGAGACATATATGACTCCTGATTTTAAGATCATTAATAGGAAAGATAAAACATGAACAATATGATACTCTGTAAAAAAAGGGGACTGAGGGTTCTGAGAGACACACGGTGCGTTATTGGAGTCTTAAGGGCTGAGGGATCACAGTCTCCGGAAACACAAGAAGTTTACTCTGTCTTGGAGGAGCACAGGGCTCTCCCAGCTGAGGGGAAGGAGGGACCTCTTGAGACAGACGACGGATTCATGTATAGATGGTGAGTGTCCCACTGTACCCCAGTGGAGAGGTGAGAAGGCAGGGTCTGGGGAGAGGGATGATGGCTGCGGGCCAGTCACTGTGCCCCAGTGGAGAGGTGAGAAGGCAGGGTCTGGGGAGAAGGATGATGGCTGCGGGCCAGTCACTGTGCCCCAGTGGAGAGGTGAGAAGGCAGGGTCTGGGGAGAAGGATGATGGCTGCAGGCCAGTTAGTCTTCACATTGTCTGTGAGTGGGCATTTAGTGGTGTAGGAAAAGTAAAGGAATGGAGATATTTACGGAACAGGAAGAAGCCCTGCTACAGTTCAGTGTTAGGGAGGTGATTTGGCAGTAGGGTTCCAAATGGCCTGGAGTGAGCTGAATTAGTACCTTACAGTCCTACAACGGAGAAAGCCTGAGAACTGATGGTGTAGGGGGGTGGGAGGAAGGTGCAGACCAGACAGGAAGACTGGTGGTGTCTCCAGGGCTCCACTGATGCCCATGTGGATGAGGAAGAAGGGGAGGCCAAGATTGTGCTGGGCCTATGAGCTTTGCAGAACCAGAAACAGAGTCAGCAGAAGCATTGTGGGAAGGTCACCTATTGAGTGGTGTTGGGGATATATTTGAGTTGAAGGGATAAGTTTGTTTTCTGAGTATTGGTTGCCAAGGAGATGGTTACATTTTAAGGTTGGAATCCGCAAAAGAGTTTGACTCATCTTTGTTGAGGTTTTGAGGCTTACGGGAGAGAACAGAGAGAAGGGAAAGTAGGGACAGATAGAAACAAAGATTTTTGCAGCGTTTCCATTGGTTGGCAACAACTGGTGCAAGAAGTGAACATGGGAGCTGGCAGAAGGAAGAACCCTCAGTAAGCCCCTCACTTGGTTTTCCATATGGCTGACATGACCTGTGTGCATTTGTTAGAATTAAATGACCCAGCATGGGTGCATTATTACTATCCAAAGTCCACACTTCATTTGGACTCCCTTGGTTTTTTCCCCAAAGTCCTTTCTCTTTTTTAGAGTCCCATTCAGAATAGTATATTACATTTAACCATCATGTCTCCTTAGGCTTGTCTTGGCTATGCCAGTTTCTCAGACTTGTTTTTTGATGGCCTTGGTTGTTTTGAGGACTCCTTGTCAAGTATTTTGTAAATTGTCTCTCAGTTGGGACTTGTCTGATATTTTACTCATGATTTGGCTGGGGCTAAGGGTTCCTGGAAGAAAGATCTCAGAAGTAAAATGCTAGTTTCATCTTATCACATTAAGACTGCATACAATTAGCACGACTCACCACCGTTGATGTTGACCTTGATCATCTGGCTGAGGCAGTGCTTGTCACTATAAAGCTACTCCTTCTATGGCCGGGCGCGGTGGCTCACACCTGTAATTCCAGCACTTTGGGAGACCGAGGCGGGCAGACCACGAGGTCAGGAAATCGAGACTATCCTGGCTCGATCTCTTTAATAGAAACCCCATCTCTACTAAAAATACAAAAAAATTAGCTGGGCATGGTGGCGGGCGCCTGTAGTGCCAGCTACTCAGGAGGTTGAAGCAGGAGAATGGCATGAACCTGGGAGGCAGAGCTTGCATTGAGCCGAGATTGCGCCACTGCACTGCACTTCAGCCTGGGCGACTGAGTAAGAGTCCGCCTCAAAAAAAAAAAAAAAAAAAAAATGCTACTCCTTCTCACTCTAACCCCTGTTCACATTGTACTCTGTGGAAGGAAATATCATGCATAGTCCACCATGAAATGGGGAGTTAGTATCCAACCCCTCCAGGCTAGGGTATCTACACAAATTATTTGGAATTCTTCTACCCAGGAGACATTTCTATTCTTGCTGGGAGATATTTTAAGGAGTAAAGGAAGCAATTTGAGTGACATCTTATCACGTAGGCTCCTTTTAGTTCAAGGCAAACTCATCAGTGGGGACAAGAGCAGCTGTGATGTCAGGGAAGGATTTGGAGGCTGGAGAAGACATGAAACCTGCAATGCTGTCAGCTAGAGGTGAGGCTAACTTCTCTGAGTTTTGCTAAGTAACACCAAGGTTTCACTCTTGTCCCATGGATCCAAGTTAATTTCAGAACTATAAAGAGTTGTGATGCGTGTGTGTGTGTTTAACAAAATAAGTCATTCCCGTAGTTCTCTCCAAAACATGAGATAGACATCTAATCTTCCATAGCTATTTATTAGAAAGCTAGAGCTTTTCTAGCATAAAATTGAGTGAAAATCAGTATAATTTTGCAATTTTTAAAAAAGATGGGTTCTTCCCTTGCCTGATACTTGAAACATCAAAGAGAATTTAGTCAAATATTTCATATTCTGTTTTATAAATTGCATATTTATATGTGCAACTAGAATACATTCATAGGGTCACAAAAGTTCACTTTAGCTGTGTTTGCGTTAGTGGTGGCCATTGACCTTTTAGAAAACAGAACAGTTATTTTATTTTATTATTTTACAGATTGGTTCTATCTGAATTTTTTGCTTAGAAGTTGATGATTTTGGCTTTCTTTTCAATGCTCACCTGAGTAAAGGCATCAATGACATTTTTTAGTGATAATGAAAATTCTTAGTTTACGCATGTCATGGTGATCCTGTTAGGAATGGCTTTGTCCATGAAGGACTGGTTTTCTTGACCTGTAAGTCTTGTTCCTTGAGTGTCTTGGTCCTTGAGTCATTCAAGTATCTGCCCAACAGCCTGCAAAGCAGAAAGAGAACTAGATCTCCTTTTCACATGTGAAGCACTTTTCTCTTATGTTAACTATTGTCCAGGTCAGCATTTTCCACGTGTTTATAGACACTTGCCAGCCCCTCTTCCGGGCTGAGTGTCTTCATCAAATTTACTCTTAGGATGTTCGGCCCTCAGACTCATTCTGGGCACTACGCCCCTGAGCCTAGATACCCCTGTACATGTGTTTCTCCTCTTCACAGCTGGAAGAGAGTGTTGTGGGGACAGCTGCCCATGAGGGCCTCTCTCCACTCCACACTGGGGCTTTCTTGGAACAACTCTATGGAGGAGGCAGAGGCCACTCTTCCTCAGGGAAGCTCCTTTGCAATGCAAGGTGTGGAAACAGCAGAGTATAGTCTGGAGAGCTTGAGATACCGTGCTTATTCCAAGAAAGTGAGCAAAAAGCACCCTTAATCTCCCATAGAGCAAACACTCATTGGTATTCACTGGGGTGATGCCCACGACCTCAGGAAGTTGAGGACGAAGCTGGATCCATCTGTTGCCCTCTTCCTCTATCCCATGGCCACTCGGTAAGCCCCAATGCAGCCCTACCACCAGCTTCCTCTCTAGGTGCCTGCCTCTCCGTGGTGGTCAGGAGGGAGTGAGACAGAATCAGGGCTCATCCACCACACTTGCTTGAAGACATTTTGTGAGTGTGAGTGCCTGTCTATGCTGGAGACTTGCTGGGACGTGGAGACACCAAGGGACATGGGAAGTGTGTGCTCACCAAGCCAATATTTCTCCTCCCACACATCCTGGGAGGCCTTGGCATTCATTCTGTGGGCCGTTTCCTACTTGCAGACAGTCTTTGAAGCTTCACATTATGTTGTTCCTCAAAGTTCACCTTCTACAGAAGAAACCTCTTTTCTCTCCTACTCCCCCACATGGAAGAGTTCACAGGTGAAATGATCTGCTTGCTAATTCTCATTTCTTATCCTACAAAATCTCGCTTTTTGTAACACTTGCAGGGAGTGATTTATTTGGGAAAGGTGAAGGAAAGCAATAATAAAATCTTTAAAAATAACAACAATCTATCAAAGAAATACAAATGAATGCAGTAGGGAGGAAACCTGAAAAGCCCATGATAGAGACTGTGAATGTGCATGACCCCCAGTCAGCATTAGGTTTCAAAGAGGGGATTTAAAACAAAAGTCACTTCACATTTCCTGCTGAATGGGTTTATTTTGGTTTTTCTTCCTCCTGTGTTTTATCTCAGGAATCTTAAAGTCCAAGGAGCTGCTCTTCTCACTAGAATCCTCCAGTAATCACTTAAAGGTAAGTGGAATTAGAGGGGAGCCCAGCATGCATTTACCCACTGCTGCTGCCAGTCAGCTAATTAGGTGATTAAGTCATTAAAGCAAAATATACATTTGAAAGGCTTCAGCTCAGTCACTCAGAAGTGGGATAAAGACCAAATTCCAACTTTCTTCTCTCCAGTCTCTACACTGCAAAGGTGATTAATCTATTTAACTCTGCCTAGCCTTTTTTTTTCTTTTCCTTCCTTTCCTTTTCTTCTTCTTCCTCCTCCTCCTCCTTCTTCTCCTCTTCCTCCCCCTTCTCCTCCTACTTCTCCTCCTTCTTCTCCTTCTTCTGGAAAAGGAAAAACCAAGGGACAGAAGCTTTTCGTAAAGAGTCTTTGAACAAATAGAATGACAAATGCCTTTCTCCGAGGCACCTTGTGCAAAGCTTCAACAGCTGGAGGTCAAAATGACTTAAGTAAGGGGCCAGATGGGGACATGCAGGGAGAGCACAATGGTGACTTCGGATTTAGGGCTTTTCCTATCAGATCATTAGCCTGATTTGTTATTGGATGCCTTTTGATGTTGCCCGTCTTAGACAAACGTTTTGTCTTTGCTAAATGAGGAGATGGCGGGGTGTTTTTGTCTTCCCCCCATGGACTTCCCCTTGTTTCCCATAGAGGCCGGCACATTGCTCTTGCACAAAGAGATACTTCCCTGCTTGTCTGTGAGACAGCACATCCAATTCTCTGAGTCCTCATCTTTGGAAGGAGCACATCTATCATCTATCACGAAGAAGACAGAGGAGGAGGAGAAAGAAGAGGGGGAGAAGCAAAAGGAAATGGTGTATTTTTAAAGAAATGGTTACATTATGGGAATGAAAACGCTAAAATGTCAATAAAGCATACTGAGTTTGAAAGTTCCTATGTCTTAACAAGATCACGATGACTAGCATTTAAATATTTATTAATGCCTTCATATCTTGGAAAGTGAGGTGACCTTATGGCACACATTATGCAAATGACTATTGAAAAGATGCCTCCCATGCTCAGGCAGTAGTCTTAAGGGCCTTGGGGCCCTGTGGGTCAGCCCCACTGGATTTCTCCTGTAGCAAATGCACATGGCAGGTGCATTTTCTACAAACACAAATGCCAAGATGAAAGCATGAAGGCTTCTCTCAAGTCCAGCTTAAGTTCGGATTGACACTCTGTTCATCCAATGCACTTTGCTTCATACTTTTGCCACTAATGGTGGATCCGGTTCAGAGGCTACTCATGATGCCACATGGGAGCAAAGGATAGGGCACCAGTCCAGGCTGCCCATGGGAAACACCGCCCCCAGATTGTGGACATAAATTCAGGAACAAAGCACTATCTCAAGTGTAGAGGTTGTGCCTGTTATGTTAACGACTGTTCAGTTAAACATCGTTCCCAAAATTTATATTGACAGCTGCTGGCCCCTCTCCTGGAGTGAATGCCATCATCAAATTCACATGTGCAGTACTGATATACGATGCTTGAGCAGTTTTTTTTTTTTTTTTTTTTTTTTAACAAATGTGACACGTGGACTTACCATACACTGGGTGGTTTGCACAAAGTCAAATGTCCTCCCCACCATCTTGACAAACATTATGTCCACATGTGTACTATATGTACATGAAATCCTTGAGCACACATATGGTCCATATGGTGTTTTCAGATGCAGGAGGTTTGGTTCCCCAAGTACAATTTTTACTGAGAGATCCCCATATAACATCTGTGCCACTTACACAGTCTGATTTGATTTTTCTTGAGGAACCGATGCTATTAGATGTTGCCTGGTGGCAGCAGTCACTAATCTTTGTGGCACTGCTGTTTCATTTGCTTTGATGTATGAATTATGTCTATTGAAACATGAAATTTTGAGAGGTTCACAGAAGAGTAACAATCTCAATTTCCTTAGAAATAACCTACAAAAAGAAGTTCCGCTGCTTCTAGAAGATGTCCCTCAAGAAACAAAAAGGGACCCTGTTTCTCATGAGATGTACTCTCCAAATCCACCCCAACCTGCCTCCTCCAGTGGCTTTCTCCAGTACAGTCCAAGGTCATTTGCCAAACAGTGGGTCAAAATGGCCATTGTGTTTTTCTCAACCTTCTGTTATCTTTTTTCTTTTCTTTTCTTTCCTTTTCTTTTCTTTTCTCTTCTTTTTCCCTTCCCTTCTCTTCTTTCTTTTTCTTTTTTTCTTTCTTCCTTTCTCTTTCTTTCTTTCATTCTTTCTCCTTCCTTCTGCTTCTTCCTCTTCTTCTTCTCCTTCTTCTTGTTCTTCTTTCTCCTTCTTTCTTTCTTTCTCTCCTTCATCTTTCTTTCTTTCTCTCCTTCATCTTTCTTTCTTTCTTTCTCTTTCTTTCTCTCTCTCTCCTTCCTTCCTTCTCCTCCTCCTCCTTCTTCCTCTTCTTTTCTTTTCTTTCTTTCTTTCTTCTTTTTCTCTCTTTTTTCTTTCCTTTCTTTTTCCATTATTAATTTATTTTATTTTATTAATTTACTATTTTACCCACTTTATTTTTACCCATCAGCTTGTATCTTAACCACAGATTACTGTATCCATTTTACTTAAACGAATTTAACCAGAATTAGGCCAAGGCCATGTGGGTGGCAATGCCTTTGGTGGTGAGTTGCACCATCACACAGGTAACACTGGCATCATGGATTCACCATTGCCACTCTCTGGATGCTTTCTCTACATTTCTCTCATGTTGGAATCCTCCTTTCATCATCCCTTTTATCTGTGCTTGCCAGGTGCCTATGGTGCTGGCTAGTCAGGGTGCCTGTGGTTCTCCTTGTCATTTAATAATCTGAGTTTTTGAAGGCTAGATTTAATTAATTTTTTAAAATAATTAATTAATTCCTGCTAAGATCTATTCAACAATATAGAGAACCTCTCACGACCCAATCAGTAAGTAAGTCCCAGAGAAAGAAGGCACCTTTTCTACCCTTGAGGATCAATAGCATAGTGAAGGGTGGAGGAAGGCCATGATGGTGGCTGTGAGGTGCAAGGAGCAGGCTAACCCAGGGTTTCTATCTGACACAGCCTGGTCCTGGAGGTAGGAGGACACCTTTGTGAGAAGGGTACTCCTGGCTTGGATCTGTTTAGTTAGGTAAAAATCAGTGGGCACAGCCAGTAAATGATGTATCATTGTTAACAAAGGTTAAGTGCCTGGAAACATCAAGTTTTGTTTCTTTCCTATTGGAATTTCTTTCAGAAATTGTTTGAACCCTGTGGTAAAATCTCATGTGTGTGGTCCTTGTGCACAAGCAGCAGAGGGTCAGCAAGTGGGAGGAGGTATGTGACTGCCACATTTTCCTTGTTGTAGGGGAGAAGGTCTGTTCCAATTCTTTGGGACATAATTGTATGAGCACACTCTTGTATTTTTTTTCTTTTTTATAATACTTTAAGTTCTAGGGTATGTGTGCACAACATGCAGGTTTGTTACATATGTGTACATGTGCCATGTTGGTGTGCTGCACCCATTACCTTGTCATTTACATTAGGTATATCTCCTAATGCTATCCCTCCCCACTTCTTCCACCCCACAACAGGCCCTGGTGTATGATATTCCCCTTCCTGTGTCCAAGTGTTCTCATTGTTCAATTCCCACTTATGAGTGAGAACATGTGGTGTTTGGTTTTCTGTTCTTGCGATAGTTTGCTGAGAATGATGGTTTCCAGCTGCATCCATGTCCCTACAAAGGACATGAACTCATCCTTTTTTATGGCTGCATAGTATTCCATGGTGTATATGTGCCACATTTTCTTAATCCAGTCTGTCATTGATGGACATTTGGGTTGATTTCAAGTCTTTGCTATTGTGAATAGTGCCACAATAAACATATGTGTGCAAGTGTCTGTATAGCAGCATGATTTATAATCCTTTGGGTATATACCCAGTAATGGGATGGCTGAGTCAAATGGTATTTCTAGTTCTAGATCCTTGAGGAATCGCCACACTGCTTTCCACAATGGTTGAACTAGTTTACAGTCCCACCAACAGTGTAAAAGCGTTCCTATTTCTCCACATCCTCTCCAGCACCTGTTGTTTCCTGACTTTTTAATGATTGCCATTCTAATTGGTGTAAAATGGTATCTCATTGCAGTTTTGATTTGCATGTCTCTGATGGCTAGTGATGATGAGCATTTTTTCAAGTGTCTGTTGGCTACATAAATGTCTTCTTTTGAGAAGTGTCTGTTCATATACTTTCCCCACTTTTTGATAGGGTTGTTTGTTTTTTTCTAGTAAATTTGTTTGAGTTCTTTGTAGGTTCTAGATATTAGCCCTTTTTCAGATGAGTAGACTGCAAAATTTTCTCCCATTCTGTAGGTTGCCTGTTCACTCTGATGGTAGTTTCTTTTGCTGTGCAGAAGCTCTTTAGTTTAATTAGATCCCATTTGTCAATTTTGCCTTTTGTTGCCATTACTTTTGTTGTTTTAGACATGAAGTCCTTGCCCATGCCTATGTCCTGAATGGCATTGCCTAGGTTTTCTTCTAGGGTTTTTATCATTTTAGATCTAACATTTAAGTCTGTAAACCATCTGGAATTAATTTTTGTATAAGGTGTAAGGAAGGGATCCAGTTTCGGCGTTATACTTATGGCTAGCCAGTTTTCCCAGCATCATTTATTAAATTGGGTATCCTTTCCCCATTTCTTGTTTTTGTCAGGTTTGTCAAAGATCAGATGGTTGTAGATGTGTGGTATTATTTCTGAGGACTCTGTTCTGTTCCATTGGTCTATATCTCTGTTTTGGTACCAGTACCATGCTGTTTTGGTTACTGTAGCCTTGTAGTATAGTTTGAAGTCAGGTAGCATGATGCCTCCAGCTTTGTTCTTTTGGTTTAGAACTGTCTTGGCAATGCAGGCTCTTTTTTGGTTCCATATGAACTTTAAAAGAGTTTTATCCAATTCTGTGAAGAAAGTCATTGGTAGCTTAATGGGGATGGCATTGAATCTATAAATTACCTTGGGCAGTATAGCCATTTTCACGATATTGATTCTTCCTATCCATGAGCATGGAATCTTCTTCCATTTGTTTGGGTCCTCTTTTATTTCGTTGAACAGTGGTTTGTAGTTCTCCTTGAAGAGGTCCTTCACATCCTTTATAAGTTGGATTCCTAGGTATTTTATTCTCTTTGAAGCAATTGTGAATGGGAGGTCACTCATGATTTGGCTCTCTGTTTGTCTGTTATTGGTGTATAAGAATGCTAGTGACTTTTGCACATTGATTTTGTATCCTGAGACTTTGCTGAAGTTGCTTATCAGCTTAAGGAGATTTGGGGCTGAGATAATTGAGTTTTCTAAATATGCAATCATGTAATCTGCAAACAGGGACAATTTGACTTCCTCTTTTCCTAATTGAATACCCTTTATTTCTTTCTCTTACCTGATTGGCCTGGCCAGAACTTCCAACACTATGTTGAATAGGAGTGGTGAGAGAGGGCATCCCTGTCTCGTGCCAGTTTTCAAGGGGAATGCTTCCAGTTTTTGTCCATTCAGTATGATAATGGCTGTGGGTTTGTCATAAATAGCTCTTTAAAAAAGAGAATTTTAGACCAATATCCCTGATGAACATTGATGCAAAAATCCTCAATAAAATACTGGCAAACCGAACCCAGCAGCACATCAAAAAGCTTATCCACTATGATCAAGTGGGCTTCATCCCTGGGATGCAATCTAGTTCAACATACGCAAAACAATAAATGTAATCCAGCATATAAACAGAACCAAAGACAAAAACCACATGATTATCTCAATAGATGCAGAAAGACCTTTGACAAAATTCAACAGCCCTTCATGATAAAAACTCTCAATAAATTCGGTATTGATGGACTCTTGTATTTTGAGGACAACAATGAGTCAGACAGTCTGGGGTCGGCTGCTGAGGCCAGGTGCTGGCAGAGAAGACTGCCTAAATCTCCTTGTGTTGCACAAAACTAGCCACCTCACAGAAGTCCCCTCAATTCTGCCCCCTCTCATTGCAATTAAATGAAAGCATACTGGATGAAGGTGTGAAGACAGAAGCTTTCAGAATAGCAGAAGCCATGCCACATCCCTCCCTTCTCCCTGGGGTACCACCATTAGCTGTCTCAGCTCCAACTTCATTCCTCCTATAACCTGGTGACTCTGTTCCTTTTTTCAAATTCTTGAGAAGTAAAATACATTTGGCCAAGCTTGTGCAGGTGTGTCTGAACTGGAATCTGTCATCTGTGTTCTAGGGGAGGTGGACTGCAAGACCTAGCCTCAGGAGCCATCGTACATAGGGGCCAAGCTGAGGCATGAGTGGGTGCATTCAGAGGGTAACTACAACTTCCTCATGGTGCAGACAAAGACCCACTTTGGAGTTACACAAACATCCATTACAAAGTAATCCTGATTATTCGTCAGTATCTAAACTCCTGTGGACATAAAAGTGTCACTTGCTTTCAGAGCTTAAAGATAATTTTGAAACTCTTTTGGCCATTGGCAGATATTCAGAACAACAGAGGATCAAGCTTATTTTCAAAACCGCACTTGCCATCCCGACTACCTGACCATACAATGTGGGGATATGTAGGGCTTGCTGGCCCTACACAGGAGGGCTTGCTGGCCCCCGCTTCTGACTAGAGCAAATCTAGCCTACTTATTTTACAAACTAGGCACTTTAGATCTAAAGTTGTTAACTAACCTCTTTCTCAACTTCTAATAGCACAGGGAAATTTTCTGTATTGTTGAGCTTTATATAAATTAAATGAGTGGTATAAACCCTTTTATTTATGATTTCTCTTGCTCAATATTATATTTGGAGATTAATTCATAATAGCGTACATAGTTGTGGTTTGTTCATCTTTACCAGCTTATGGTATTGAATAAGTGGATGCACCATAGCTTATTTATTCATTCTATGGTTTATGAACATTGCATAATTTGCAGTTTGGGACATTACAAATGAGACCACCATGAATGTTCTCATACAGGCTTTGTGGTGTACATGGGCACACATGTCTATAGGGTATGGTGTTAGTTGGCTATTGCTGCAAAACAAAATATCCCAAAACGTTGCAGCTAAAATTAAGAAGCATTTTTCCCCCGCAGTTTGTGGGTCAGGAATCTGTGAAAGTCTTGACTGGAATGCTTCTGACTCAAGACCTCTCAGGAGGTGACAGTCAACCTCCAGTTTTCAGCCAGGGCTGCGTCTCATCTGAAGGCTCTACTGAGGGCCAATCCCTTCCCAGCTCAGGCATGTGGTTGTTGGCAGTCCCAGGTCCTCACGACGTGGGCCTCTGTACAGGCTGCCTGAAGGCCCTGGAGACATGCTAAGTGGTGTCCTCAAGAGGGCGTGATCAGAGAGAGGACTTAAGATGGAAGCCTCAGTCTTCTTACATTGATCTCAGAAGTGACGCCATGTCTTAGTCCATTTGGACTTCCATATCCAAATATCATAGGCTAGGTGACTTTTAAACAATGGAAGGTTCTCTCTCCATTCTGGATGCTAGGAGTTCCAAAGTCATAGCACTGGAATATCTGGTGTTAGGTGAGACCCGTTTCCTGTTGGTAGACGGCATCTTCTTGCTGAGTCCTCACATGGTGGCTGGGGCAGAGAGCTCTCTGGGGGCTCCTTTGAAGGATATCAGTCCCAGACATGAGGGCCTTTTCCTCATGACCTAATCACTTCCCAAAAGTTTCACCGCCTAATACTACCACTTTGGGGGTGAGGATTTCAGTGTAGGAATTTGGGGGGACACAGACACTCAGACCACAGCACGTCCCACTACTTCTGTGGCATTCTTTGTGTTAGGAGTGAGGCAATGAATCTGATTCACACTCAAGGAGGTGGAAATTGACCTCCACCTCTTGAACGAGAAGTGCTAAATGATCTATGACATATTTTCAAACCACCACATGTACATTACTTGGAGTGGGATTTCTGCTTCCTAACATCTTTGCATGATCCTTTTTAGCAGGGGCGACCGGTGTTACTGAGGTGGTTTCTGCAGCTCCCACTCTCACAGCATGGTATGAGAGTGCAGGGAGCTCCCTGGTTTGCATACTTGCTAACGTCAGTCTTTTAATCATTCTGCAAACCAATGATTTTTTTTTTTTTTTTTTTTTTTTGAGGGAGTCTCACTCTGTCACCCAGGTTGGAGTGCAGTGGCACCATCTCAGGTCACTGCAAGCTCCACCTCCCAGGTTCACGCCATTCTCCTGCCTCAGCCTCCTGAGTAGCTGGGACTACAGGTACCTGCCACCACGCCCACCTAATTTTTTTTGTATTTTTAGGAGAGATGGGGTTACCCTGTGTTAGCCAGGATGGGCTCGATCTCCTGACCTCATGATCTGCCCTCCTTGGCCTCCCAAAGTGCTGGGATTACAGGCGTGAGCCACCAAGCCCGGCCAAACCAATGATTTTTTTTTAATGGCAATGGAAAAGAAAAGGGAAATTGTGTGTATTGAACTTCTATTAAACATCAAGCTAGCAGTTCCATGATGCACACATTAATCTCCACTGGGAGGTACCATTTTCCTCAGGTGAGCTCAGAGAGGTTGTGTGACTTGTCTGAGAGCACACAGCAGCCACAACTTTCACCAGAATCTGGTACCTGTTTCCTCACCTTTCTTAGTTTTATGTGGGAAATACATTGACAGAAAAGCCTTTCTAGAGGCATAGGCAGGGGGCAGTGGTTTCGTGTGGAATTAGGGAAACGTCTGACCTGTGTTTGCAAGTTGGTTGGAAAGAAAGGAAGCCCCACCCCATCTCTTTTAATGTGTGGGGCTAGTGGCCTCAGTGTGAGGAGCTTCTTCCTCCTGGGGCTTCAGGCATCCAGGTATAGGGCCGAGCCAAGGTGGGCTGCAGTGTGGTGAGACCATGCACAGGACACAGGCTGACCTGATCCTGGACGCCAGTAAGAAAGCACGCGGGGGCGTGAACTTCTGAGAACCGAGGGGGTGCAGGGACATGGGGGATGTCAGGGGTCCAATAATGATCGGGATGCTGGGGAGAAGGGCACTGCATTTTATAACACTTTTGTAATCCCACTCAAGTGAAGCTGGATTCACCAATAACAAAAGCAAGTATGTTGAGCATTCAGTAAAAATACCCCATTTCTACACAGCTGCAGAGACCTCTAGGCCCCAGGATTTATCTGACAATTGTGCATAAGAGGTGATGCCCAAAGTGGGAGGTTCCCTTATCCCAAGAAAGTTAAGCAGAGAGTTAAATACCAACGACTGGCATGAATGTCAACTGATATCACTAGTATCGACTGGAAATATGACATCAACATGGTACAGACAAAAACACGTCTACACTTATTGATTGTCCATAATTAGCTGACAATTCATAGTCAGCCCGTGCACCAGCTGTGGCCCCACCTTGCTAGAATACATTCAGCATAAGCTTCTTCGCCTCCAAAGCATCAGGCATAATGGCCTCATTATTACTCCTTTATATCCGCTTCTCATGTGTAAATCATTTCTTGTTGGCAAGGCTTCAAAGGGAAATTCCTTCTCTTAAGCTTAATTAAAGTAAACTGTTTAAAAATTTGGCACAGTGACCTGTATTGTGACTGTCCATCTATCCCTAAATACCAAGTATTACTATTTGCATTTGTTTTGCATTGGTATCTGTTGTACTGTTATTCCTTGTATTGTAACACCTAATGACTAATACGTTTTGAATCTTGACAAAAAGTGATGTACTTCCCATGAGTATATGGTTATAAGGTAGTGCATATAATTTACTGTATATTATAAATATTTATAAAAACATATTTTATGTGCTTAATTAGATATTCACATACCATGGGTGCCTGTGATTTCACTTGCACAGGGACATTCAAAAATATTTTGTGCCTGAGCCAGGCACGGTGTCTCACATCTGTAATCTCAGCACTTTGGGAAGCCTAAGCAGGCAGATCACTCGAGGTCAGGAGTTCAAGACCAGCCTGGCTAACATGGCGAAACCCCATCTCTACTAAAAATACAAAAAAACTAGCCGGGCGTGGTGGTGGGCGCCTATAGTCCCAGCTACTCAGGAGGCTGAGGCAGGAGAATGGTGTGAACCCGGGAGGCGGAGCTTTTTTGCAGTGAGCCGAGATTGAGCCTCCGCACTCCAGACTAGGAGACAGAGCAAGACTCCATCTCAAAACAAAAACAAAAACAAAAACAAAAACAAACAAAACTTAGCCAGCCGTGGTATTGGGCACCTATAATCCCAGCTACTCAGGAGCCTGAGGCAGAGAATCTCTTGAACCCAGGAGGCGAAGGTTGCAGTGAGCTGAGATTCCACCACTGCACTCCAACCTGGGTAACAGAGTGAGACTCCATCTCAAAAAAAAAAAAAAAAAAGAAAAAATTGTGTCCCTCCTATCCTTTTCACGAGTGAAGAAAGAAGATGTGTATTTAGGTTGATTTTGTTCACCTTAAAACAGTACGCTGCAGTTCTCATTCAGGCTGTGTTAATATGGATTAAGCAGCACTTTTTCCCTGGCACAGTGGGAGTGCCCAGCGGCTGAGCACTCCGTGATCGCTCTGAGTTCTCCACTTGTTCAGGACTCGGTGCTGCCCGCCTGGTGTGCCCACCCTCCCTTTCTTCCGGCAGACTCCCTTTACTCACATGCTCAGCTGTCCATTTTATTCAGCTTTGACATCTCTTGACACCTAGGTCTTCCCCCGGAATTTATTAGCCTCTTTTCTTCATCTTTTTCATCGGATCTCAGGAGTCTTAATGGTAGATCATTTTTCATGAAAGCAGAGACCTTTTTTTTTTTTTTTTTTTTTTTTTCTGAATGAGCTTCTATTTTATTAGTCTGTCTGGAAGGGTTTTTAAGAGTACTCATTTGCAGGGCTGGAAAATTTACCATAAATTTTCATGAGAGAGGACATTTGGTTTCAAAACAGAAGTGGCCCTTAGCCTAATTTCCATGGTTCTGCTACGCCTCCAGTGAAGACCCCTCCGCACAGCTCTAGAAGCTGTAGCATATTTAATGTTTTGTTTTGGAACGAAAATGATTCCATATGATGTTCCCAACTGTCTGATCACCTGCATGGAGATCAGAGACAAAAAGCACCAGTGTGAGTCCATTTCACTCAGGGTGGGGGGGTCCACAGGAATGCAAGGGCCATGGCGGGGGAAGTGGATTCATCCCAAGAAGGAGAAACCTGCTCTCCAGGGCACGTTTCCGCGTGGTTCCAGCCTAACTCCTGCCCCTTGGGTCATGGCTGAAGCGGTGGCCTGCCCCTCCACACCTGTGGGTGTTTCTCGTAAGGTGGAACGAGAGACTTGAGAAAAGAAATAAGACACAGAGACAAAGTATAGAGAAAGAAAAGCGGGGCCCAGGGGACCGGCGCTCAGCTTACAGAAGACCCACGCCGGCACCGGTCTCTGAGTTCCCTTAGTATTTATTGATAATTATCTTTACCATCTTAAGGATAAGGGAGTGGCAGGACAATAGGATCCTTGTAGGGAGGAAATCGGCAGTAAGACATATGAACAAAAACCTCTGTGACATGAATAAGTTTAAAGGAAAATGCTGTGCCTTGAGATGCATATGCAAACATCTCCATAAACCTTTTAGCATTACTTCAGCCTATCACATGGGGAGAAACCTTGGACAACACCTAGCTTTCCTAGGCAGAGGTCCCTGCGACCTTTGGCCATGTATGTGTCCCTGGGTAGTTGAAATTAAGAGAATGGTGATGACTTTTAACAAGCAAGCTGCCTTCAGGCACTTGTTTAACAAAGACACATCCTGCACAGCCCAAAATCCATTAAACCTTGAGTCACCGCAGCACATGTCTGTTGCAAGGACAAGGTTGGGGGTAGGGTCACAGATTAACAGCATCTCAAATACAGGACAAAATGGAGTCTCTTATGGCTACTTCTTTCTATATAGACACAGTAACAGGCTGATCTCTCTTTCTTTTCCCCACACTTGGCAACCAGTTTGGGAACATCCTGGGCCCGTCAGAGACTTTGAGAGATGTCATTCCTGCTGCCAATCTGCTCCAAGCCGGGCTGGACTTGAGAAAGGCTGAGTGACATCTGCACATCCACCTGGACTGCAGCCACCCATGGCTCCTCACACAGTGTTACTTCACAGGGTACCTTCTCCAAAGAAGTGTTGCTGATACGCAAAGTACGAACAGATGAATCATCGGAACAGTGCCCTGCAACATCTCCCGTTAGAGAATTCAAATGACGAAAGCGTGACAAAAAGAATGTGGACAGCGAAGAGGCCACCTGGAGGCGTGGAGAGTTGAGGAAGGAAAGGTGCCTGGGTCGTGTCCAGGCCTCTGTGCCGAGGGAAATGATTCTCCAGCCCTCACCGCTGCTGCAGGTGCAGTCTGGCTGCTTTAAGATGCCTTTTGTAGAGTGGTGATCAGAGACTGCATTTTACAAGTGGGCTAGTAGCAGGAAAACGTGTGGAGGCCTCAAATCCCTCGGCCTCATCTGAACACATCTTAATGCTTCACCCTCTGTTGGCCTCACCAAGCCCTCACTTCCTCTTTAGGCTGGCAGGGGGCACATGGAGGCAGCATCGGTCCAGAGGGAGCTGCTCCTAATTTCACCTAAGAGACCGGGCATTTTGCAGCACCCTCAAGGGGAGTTTCTGGGGACTCCAAGAGATTTTTCCCCAAGTGCAACCTCATTCTGTCGAGTGTGAGCCATCCATTTGGGTGCTCCCAACTCTCAGCCTCAGCCTTCCCATCCATGAACTGCTCTCCCGGGGGAGAGGCGTTCCTCCCAACTCCAAGCATTTGGATGATTCTGGAGACTCACAGGGAGCATCTCTCCTTTCCTCAAAGCAGGCGAGGGGGCTGGGGCGGGCTTCCCTGTGCTCCCTGCATCAAAGCAATGCACTTGAATTCCTGCAGACACACACACACACACACACACACGTTACACTTTTGCTTCTGAATGTAAGAAATGGTGCATGCTTGTTATCTAAATTAAAAAATAAGAAAATATTTATAATATACACATTTTGAAAAGCCAAAAAATATATGTATTTGTTAAAATCTGATTTTGGTCACCCAAAGCTGCATTTTTCTCTCCTAACCTTGAAGGCATTGTGATGCCCCATGTCTGAACTGCTCCAGGAGATGGCGCTGGCCTCGCTCGTGGTTGGGGCAGGGTGGGGGGAGCGGGAGGACCTGGTTTAGAGAAGAGACAGCTCACGAAGACGTTACGGTACCAAAAAGTGGATAAATACGTTCCACAAAGCATTGCCCTGTTGAAGGCTAGAAAACAACTAGGGAAAAAATGTGGTCACCTCTTCACCTCTCCAGGTATGCCTTTAAACATGTCTGCGACTTTAAAAGACCCTTAAGTAGGTGCTGACTGGGTAGAGAACCTGGTGGAGATTTTGTATAACCACCAGAAACAACCCCACAGTGCCCATTTTGGATGGAAAAATCTGTAATTTTCCATTTGCCTCAAATAATGTATTAGGAAATAATCTCCCCGCAGAGAATTTTAATTTGCCTCTTGGAAGGATGTTAAAAAATTAAGATATTGAATATTGGGTTTATTTCTGTATTTTTTTTTTTTTATTTTTGCAGGCATTCTTGTTGCTCCTTTCTGTGGCATGTCAGCCTGGGTCCATGTGTGAAATTGATGATCGAATGATGACATCAAGAGAGTTTTGATTAATTTTTTTCCCTCCCCTACCACCGTCACCAGGGCTGACTGGAGTGAGGAGAAGCCTGAGCAGTCACACTCTGCAGGGCTGTGCGGCTGCACAACCAACCGTTTTGTTTTTCAAAGAGCTGGAGCCCTTTACTTCCAACTTAAATTTATATGGTTTGCTAATTGCCTGCACGTAAGGAAGGCTGAGCGTGCAATTTCCTTTCACTGTAATTTGAAATCCTCCAATGACGGTTTCTCTCCATCCACTAGGGAACGGAAGGCTTTGGCAAGCTCCAAGCCCAGGGCACAACGGTATTGGCCCAAGTGGAGGGATATAATAATACGGGTACAATGCTCCATTTTGTACTCAAAACAATTTTTGCTGGCTTTGGCTTTTTGATTTAATGAAAGTCTAATAAGTCCAGAAATTCAAATTTAAGCACACTTCTTTTATTTTTAACCACCAGGAGTAACGATAATCACTTTTTCTACTTTAAAAATGTAGAATTCAACTAAATGAATTTCACAGACTTTTTCTTGGACTTATTTTAATTTGGCTTTAATGTTATAAGTCTAAATCTTGAAACGTTTATATCTCTGGTTTCAGTTAAACTAATAAAGTATTACTATATTAATAATTGGTGCCCACTTTATTAAGTACTATAGACATCAAATCCTTTATATTCAAGAAATGAAAGCCCTCCAGCTCTAAATACTTTTGGCAAATAAGTCCTTAAGATATAATTGAGTATAACATAAGGTCTGATTTAAAACATGAGTTAAAAGTAAGGGCACCACTACTATTTGCAAATCGTTAAAGGGCTAACTTAGAAGACAATTCTTGTGATGAAATTTAAATGCGGACTCACAGGAATTCACCGTCTCATGTTTGAGGTGAGCTTCAGAATTCGTTGTGCAGATGGCTAGGACCTTCACTATCACTGAGCTATTTAATTTAAACCTGAAATATCCAAGACAACAAACATAGAAATATAAAGGAAATGGCACACTCAATTAAAACAATTCATGGGCTGCCTTGAGAAGAAGAACAATTCAGAGGAAAATGGTCTCATATTAGATGTTTTGGGAGTCCTTGATGAGCAGTTTCCTTCTCATTCAATAATATCCACACTGAGATCGATTCTGCAATTGGAATTGACAAAGGAGTGCAGGGAGAGTAGACTTCTTAATGGCAGGAGCCCGTGTTCTCTCTGTGTCCCTAGCACTTGCTAGCGTGGCTCAAGGAATGCTTGCTGAACTGCACTGCTCAAGGCTAAGAGCTGGGTCATACCAAGGTGATCAAAATATGGTTCCTGTCCTCGAAGAAATTACTAAGAGGGAAAGTTACATACTTGAATAAATGACTATAATGCAAGAAAGACTATGTAAACTGCCAAAAGTAATATGTAAATAAAGTATTGTAGATGTGAAGTATTTTCTCAAAGAAGAGACATGTAATAAATGCAAACATAAATAGCCTGCTTTTATTAGTGTATATGATACTTTCATCTCACACTTTCTCAGTCTTTACTACGTTTAGATAGGTGATTTAAGATCTTTGTTTTTCTTTTTCTTAATCTCATCTTTCTTCTGTTTTCCACTCCACAAGTTTATTTTACAAAATTATAGATTTGGAAAATAAATTTTTACATACGCTAGTGCATTCTCAAAAAATTACGCTAATGGTGATTCATGCTTAGAGACATCAAGTAAGCTGTACAAGGCCTTGCAGTTTCATAAATACAAAAAAATAAATAAATACAAATTTTAAAAAGGAAAAAATAAGTATTGACTCATAGCCAGGAACAGAAGCTATCTCAGGGCTGTTTCCAGGGGCTCAAATGGCACCTGCCTAGACTTCTCTCCTATTTCCATTTCTTTCTTCATTTCCCGCCTATGTGCATTGCCTCATCATTTTATTCCACTCACTTGTTTTAGTGTAGCCAGAAATGCGCACCTGCCCTGCTCATAAACCCACATGGACAGGGAAGCACTTTCTCTGAGTCTCACTCTGCCAGTGCTAGTGAGGACCGCAGATTCCCCCTACTGGGTCACATGCAATGTGCTTGGCTCAGTCCCAGTGCCCACGGGAGTGGTCCTGTGATGGCCGAAGCCTTGGCCATGTCACCCATTCCTGCCCCGGAAGTGATGAGTAGGGGAACGGGGCACCCTAATGGACATACTTGCTCAACCTCAGGGGATAGGAAAGAGTCATTTCCTAAGAAAGACATTCCACGTAAACAAAACACCCTAGGTCCATTCGTGGACTTCCACCCAGTGGGGGAGGCGGGCAGAGGTGGCGGCTCTCAGTGTTGGAGCCCACTGCTCATCCTATAGAAACCCTTCACCTGCTAGGGATGAAGGTCTAGAGGTTGCGCAGAGTTGATATGGAGAAAACTGTAAGTAATCAGAACTTTACTGCATCAAAGGACTTTGAGATCATAAACAACCTCCAGAAATACACTTTACTTTTGTATTCTGTGCTATATTTTTATATCAAATGTCAGATGATTAATGAAATAACATTTAATCAAATGCATATTGGAGACATGGCTAAAGCTTTCAGTCTTGCCCCCAGCTGAGACCTGCCTGCCTCTGAATCCTGATTTCAGTAACCTCCAGCTCAGTGTCTTTCCCTGAACATCACTGTCTCCTACTCTAGGAAGAGGGAGGAAAAAGTGGTAATAGAACCTTCTCCCCATGCAGATTATAGCCTGTAAGAACCCAGACACTTATAAAATTTGAGCAGAAAATGCATTTCATCATCTGTCTTGGCACAAGGACAACCAGCCATTGGTCCCAGGTTATGTACGTTTCTACAGGCAGACTCGGTCTCTGAGCTTAGATAGAAACCTAGCAGAACTCAGTAAAACCTGAAGAATACAATGAATGTATTTCTCACCAGCAACTATGCCTATTTGTCTTTCAGGTTCCTGTTTCACCAAGTCATGAGGGATCTGCCCCCATGACCCAGAGGTCTCCAGCCAGGCCCTAACTCCAACACTGGGGATTACATCTCAACATGAGATTTGGAGGGACATCCAAACTATATCAGGAAGTAAAGTCATTTGCTGAAGAGCATACAGCTCAGAAGTCCTAGCTTAAAATTCAAGCCCTCAACCCCAGGTTACCCCACTTGATAGAGAAGCTGATCTCTGATGTACAGCTAAAGCGCATGTCCCCCTCGGGTGGGATATTTGACTAAAAAGTCTTTATGACTACTGTGCCTGGCTCAGGGGCTTGTGTCCTAGAAATAACAAATGAATGAGTGAGAACCATCCTGGATGCCTGTTTGCATATGAACCCATGGGCTCTCTGTGGTTTCCAGTCTTCCTGGAAGCCAGGTGAATAATGGCCACCTGCATCCCTTTCCACAGAGACAGGGGCAGAACGTGAGCAGGAGTTCCCCAGTCTGGAGTTCCGTGCTGCTGACCTCAGAACCCACTCTAATGCTCCAAGCAGCAGGTAACTCTTGATCTTTCATGGTTCGGGGAGGATAAGCTCGTGACAGAGGGCACTGAGCAGGGTGTCCAGCAAGTGGTGAGAAGTCAGCACATGTCAGACACTACTCCTCACCACTAACAAGATCGTGATGGCACGTGTGTGCTGCAGACTGTCTCTGCAGCCACCACACTTAAAGAAAATTCATTGCGAGAGGACCAACGTGGAGCATACTTTAAGCATCGAAAATATTAAGGTAATATACATATTAAACTCAAATTAATGGTAGGTGAAGCATTTTGATGTCACTTCCAAATAAAGAATTAAAAGTATGGTACCAACATTACCAGAAGTCTAAATCCCCTGGCCTCCTATGCCAAATATACGTGCCTAAGTTTGGTGTCCCCTGGAAAGGAGCTAAATGGAGTGGTTCTGCTGCAGTCAAACTGCGCAGAACAGAACAACTGGCTTTAAGTGCACCTTCAGAAGAAGTGGGCTGTTACTGCATTCTCACATGACCTAGTTAGTCCTGGTGAAAAGCCACTTGTGAGGCGAAACGAGTGGACATGAAGTACGGATGTGCAATGCTTGTTGTAACAGAAAGGAGCCGGACAGAGTCAGGAAAACTAGAAACACTGTCACTCAGGACGTGTGCCCCCTGGAATCAGCGGTGCCCTGGAACAAGAAGCAGCAGGCTGCACAGGTCATCAGAAAAGCTCTAGGCACAAGGCCAGCCATAGCTAGTAGGGAACCTGGGTTCCTTGAGTCGACAAGACCATGAAAGGGGAAGGGTGGCCACACACCAGGACCAGCCATGGTCACAGCAGCAGCCTCTTGTCTTTTCTCAAGGCTATAGTTCCCAGGTCACTTCTCTCTGGATGCTGTCATCAGGAACAAGAACCTGGGAGCCCATGTGGCTGTGGTGGGCAAGTGGGGGCCAAAGAGGAGAAAATCAACCATTGGCACCTTCTGCTCAGTGGCTCCTGGTACAGAGCGCACAGGACACAGAAGGAAGTGCTCTCCGCTGGCCTGTCCCTGGACACACTCAGGCCCCTCTGTTGGTGAAAGTGCCTTGCTAGAGGGCAGACTCATCTGCATTCCTCAGGGGAGGTGACAATATGATCCCACTTGTCCACTTGGGAGGTCTGTTTCCACTGCTTCCTCACACCCCCTGCCAACCCTGCCCTTCCTCTGCTCCCCACCTCCTTCTGCTCTGACCTCCCCACTCTCTCTGTCCCGTAGAATCCGCTCTGGGAAGTGGGTAGCATCTAGTCCCTTGTGGAGCCCCTATTCCATGCTTGTGTGAGCAGGCCTCCAGGCACCTTAGGAGAACAGGGCCTTCCCATGGTGGGCAGGAGGCCAGGAGGAAGTGAGTGGTTTCCTTTGATATCTGGGTCACTGAAATAAGCTTTATGTGTTTCGTAAACACATAAGACTACATGTGTGCAACTAACAAAAATGAAAAGCTCCACCACCCTCTGCCGTTCCATGGGAGTAGCTGTGCCTACAGGAACAGCATTGAAAAAAAACATTGCTAAAGGCAAAAAAACAAGGCACAGCAGCCACGTGGTCAGATAAATGTAGTCGTTTCCTTTCAACCCCCATGTTGACCCTGGAGAGTGATGGCCTGGGTGGGGCAGCCTGCAGTGGGCAGCTTGGGTGTCCTGACAGAGGCCCCAGGCGGAGTGAAGCCCTGAATGAGGATTGCACCCTGCAAATGAGACTCGTGCGCACACTTGCTGCTGTTCAGACAGCCCGAGCGTGCTCCCTGCTCTGTACGGACCCTTTTCTCTGCTTTCTGCCATCTGTCTTTTAAAATGTTAACCTCTGCTGGCTGGAATGAGTATAAGGTCTACGTTTATTTTCATTTTTTAAAAATCCTAATCTCATGTCTCTTTGGAAATGCCCTCTCAAAAATGAAAAGACCCTGCTTCCTCGACATAAAGCCCTTCGGGATGGTGTAAGCCTGTTCACTGGGGCATTCATTTCCCCTGCAGTAAGAATTCCACTGTGACTCGAGGCAGAGCCTCCGCAGACCCCCCTGCCCGCCCCTCGAGCCACGCAGGTGGTGGGAGCTCTGGATCTTCTGTTTACAAATCATTAATGAAGTGATTGTGGCCCTTTTCACTTGCTCACACTTTTGAACTGTGCGGAGTGACACATTCCTAAATGGGGGACACAAGGGCAGAGAGAAGCCCACAACAGTCTTATTATGGGGGCCGCACAAACGCCGGCGGTGCCGGGGTTTATATTAACCCAATCAATTAAGGATGGACGGAAAGGCCCGGCCCAGGGCACTGGGAAAAGCAGCGCGCTCCCAGGAGTTGCTAGGCACGCGGAGCCGGCCTCCAAAGTGTCCCCTCGGCGCTGGAGCTGCGCTTTCTTCCTGCACAATAAAAGGCCCTTTGAAAGCCGAGCTTTCCGAGCCGCACAAGCACTGGAAGTCACTGCATTCTCTGAATGAAATAAATGTCTCTTTTTAATTCCTATAAGGTTTGTGTAAATTCCCCTCAGTGCAGCACCATTAGGATTCTGCAGGAAAGACGCATACATTAGACTGTACTGTATGGCTTTTGTGCTCTGCGCATCAACTCTCCCCTGCCCCTGATGCAGTCTCGAAGCTTCAATCAAGTGCGGGCTCCTGCCGGGGACGCAAGCTGCACTGGACACTGAAGCCACCTTTGTGCTTGGGGGCCTCATTTGAATAAGCAGCATGTTGTCACTGGGGAAGGCAGATGGCCCGAGTGTTCCATTCCAGCAGAAAGGGAGAGGGAAACAGAGAATTTTATTCATTTTGTCCTTTCATTAAACTACAACATTTCTTGGACTACTAAATTTCCCAACCACACACCACGGCCACCCGGGGAAGCGCCGGCTCTGTGTGGCTTGCATGCGTCCTGCCACAGGATAAGACAGTGACTGGATTCCTCAACTTTTCCCAGCTTCCCACCCTCGCCCTGGCTGCTTCTCTGTGCAGAATGCAGGGAGCTCCACATTCACAAACTGCCTAGGAAGTCGCCCAGGCACACGGGAGGGCTTGCTTTCTTGCAGCGCTCCGGGCTGCTTTCACGTTGTGTATTCAGCTGTGACTCAACTTAAATTAAACACCACATCATGGGTTGAACAAGTGGTCAGGGGAGATTTAGGGCTGTACATAAATTGTCAGACTTAAAAGCTTCATTTCAAGCCGTATTATGTTCTCTCTTCTAGGCTGGCAGGTATTTTCCTTTCTGATGTTAGGAAGGTTTGCATCTCCACCATTGAGTTGTCCAGAGATTTCCAGTATAACTGGAACTCCCTTGATATGGAGGGAAGGGAGAGACGGCTGGTCGGGGGGGCAGGGGTGCTATCTTCAAACATTCGTGTAATTCCTAAAGTAGAGGAGGCGGCCGTGCTCACTGGGTGGATGGAATGGAAGGGTCCTTGCTTGGGTCCCCCCACTGCCTGCCTACTTCTTTGATGGAACTACACCAGCAGTGTCTCTGAAACCGGAAAGAGATCCATTCATGAATCACCCAATATTTTATGTCTTGAAGTGTATTTCGCGTGGGTTAATGAGGGCCTCCAGGAAGCAAAAGTATTAAGTAAAACATTGTTAAGCTGGAATGTACCTGTGAAATTTCCCTGGCAAATTATTAGAGCCAAACTTCTAATCCCTTTTAATACAAAAAGGATTCCTTTGAGTTTCGATTTTTAAACACTTTATTTTGTGGACTTTGGATGGAGAAGAGGGGTTCATCTTAGAAAATATGTTAAGCATTCAATAGCCTTCCTAGAAACCTCGCCTCTCTTCTGAAACAAACAAACAAACAAAACGAAAAAACAAAGAAAGAAAAGAACATTTTCAGCATGATTATTCAGAAAATGCATCATTTTTCATAAATAGAAAGACAACATTCTTCATTATCCAGTTCAAATTTGTTTTGCAAGTAAGAAGTATAAAAGTTACCTTAAACATAAAATCTTTATTCATACAGTCCAGGTAATTGAAAAAAATAAACCACAAAGTTAGCAGTATGCACTTCATTAAAAAGATCACCCGTATAGTTTACACATAGATCAAGTCTTATTTAGTTAAAATACTAAATACATGGAATTCCTTTTTTAAATGTAGCTTTCTGATTTGTACATGTGGGCTTATCCTATTTAGTATCATCATTTATAGACGGTATTGATGAGATCCTGCGTTTCTTTCTTTCAACTTCACTTATAGTATTGAAATGAAACTTTATAGTATAACGAGAAGACTCTGCTTTGGCATGCATTTGGGGAGAGGGTTTAATCCCTTGTAATGTGTTACTTGAATCAAACACTTGACATAATTTAACAGCAGCCGTGTTCTCCCAGCATGTAAGTTAATACCTGGGTGTAAGGTCATGTCTGTGTACACTCTGTAAAACAAATCACGGTACAGCAAACACAGTCCATATTGTCCCTGCTGTCAGTCTTCCCAATTAATATAGATGGCTGCAGCCACGTCCATCAGGAAGCGGCCCTCATCAGTCACGGAGACGGCAGGGGAGCCCATGTTTGCTCAGGGTTTGAGCTGGTCCCTGTCCGCCGTCTTTGCGGGGGTAAATGGGAACTTTGGGGAATGGACTAAAGGGAAAAGGTCCATTTTTAAATATCCACCTGGGATCAGATAATAAAGTCCAGGGGCATGAAAACATTTGGAAAATTTCCCAAAAGGGTTTACTAACAAGGGCAGGCTCTTGTATCTGGGGAAACCCAACCTCAATAAACTACTCATTGATTAAAACAGACAAACAAGAAGATACAGTTTCCATTATTTCATATACAATAGGCTAAGATTATGGACGATTTTAATTTAATAACCATAGTGACATTTTTTTTCTCCATCCTTCTGTCCTTTCTTTTTTCAGCCAAGAAAATTTGAGCACATCAAATGTGTACTAACCTTAATTACTATAAATATACTCAGAGAATGTAGAAGTAAAAGAAAGGTTAACTTGATCGATTGAACACAGCATTTACTTTTATTTCCTCTCCTCTTCTGAGGCATAAATTCAAAGAGAAGGGAAGATGAAGTTAACAAAATACTAGAAATTGAAAAGGGAGGGAATGGGTGGTTGAAGGATGAGGGTCTACCCTTAGCTGCCCAGGCAATGTAAGGGAGGGGACTCGCTGGGATCTTGAGTGGATGGCACTGGTCCTAGTTCTCTAGGAAGCAGGAGAGCAGAAGGCAGACACTGTACCCAAACTGGTAATTAAGTGGAAGTTTCCATCCACGACCTCTTCCCCATCAGTTCCCCAAGGCTAGATTTCCTTCCCTAGAAGATACTGACAATTTTTTTCTAAGGAAAAGCATTGCAATGGGAGAAAAGACACACAGACCCTGACATCGGTGTTACTAGCAAGACATAGCCATCCACCCTCCATCACCCCACAGGAAAACCACCAGTCAGCAGGCTCCATCTGCTGGAGCCTGGGTGGAGGCCAGAGCTGGGAAAGACGTTTCCACATTCCTTTCTCAAATATGAAGGAAGAGCCAACAAGCATCAGATACTAGAAGAAAGTCAGAGACTAGAATCAACAGACTTGAAAGGGACATGCAGGGAAGAGTGACAAAGCAGAGAGCAGATGACTCAGAGAAGACGTTGCATCCATGAGCTAAGAAACAGATGCTATAAAAGTACATGTTTAAGAAGTAGGGAAAAAGTCGGGGAAGTTATTTTATGTAACATTTTATGTAATATGTTTATATGCAAATATTACATAAAATAACTTCCCAGAACTTTTTTAACTTTCCATAAATTATACATATAATAAATATATTTATGTTTTATATATAGCATATAAATTATATAGGTGTGTGTATGTATGCATGCATAAATTTTAAAAATAGATAGAATGAGAAAACAAACTTGAGGCAGTCGTTCGTATGGTAGACCAAAAGACAAAGAGATTAAAAATGGGGAAAAATTAGAAAATTAGAGGATCAGCTCACAAATTTTACTGTCTAATACGGGAGAGAACAGAGAAATGGATGATAGGAAATAAGAAAATTAAAGAAACTGCGGATTACATCGGGTTCCTTAGTTAAAGCTTCCATTGACCACCCGGAACAATGAAAGATTGAAAGACAAACAAACACACAGATACACACACACACCCCACCAAAAATAAACAAATAAAACCACCTTAAGACACAGCACATTGTTTTAAAATTTCAGGACACTGGAAATAAGGAGAAAATTCTAAAATATTCCAGGATGGGAGGAAAGGATTGAGAATAATTCTTGTGGACTGAGGATGAGCATGAATAAGGAGGGTCTGAGTGCAGTGCTTCCTTATTAAGAATTCTATACCCAGCTGTACTAGCTGTACTAACCAATGGTGAAGAAATAAAGGCCTTTTCAGAAATTTGAGACCTCAGCATATTACTCATATGCACTCCTTCTTCAGAAGCCGCGTAGAGTACATACACTACTAAAACATATATAAGTCAAGAAGACGGAAGGCCAGGATTCAGGAAACAGGATCTGATGTAGGAGGGAAACAGACATGCATCCCAGGATGATGCAGGATCATCCCAGAGAAAAGACAGTATGGGTTGAAGCAGGGAAATTGAGGGTTGCAGTGGGAAATCACAAAGAATAAAAAATGGAAAAATATAGTACTAAATTTTTTTAAACCTTGACAAAATTGTACATAGAAAATAAAACATATGGACAAAAAAGTAACTGATAATTCAAATAAAAGCAGAAAAAGTTGTGCAACAAAGGCAATATAACCATAGTATATTCTGTGCAGCAGATAAGAAGAAAACACATTAAGTTAAGCACCAAGTGGTATTTTGACAAAATTTGAAACACAATTACATTGGAATTATATATCAGAAGAAATGTGGAGTGAGAAATGAAAGGATGTGTGGTATAAACAAAATTAATTCTAATATTTCATATAGAAGATTAATAGATAAAGTCTAAAATAAAAAAGTTAAATAATAGAAATGTATGTCATTTAGATATATGGAGAAATACATCACAAAGAAAAAAAGGGAAAATATTGAAAGTGACTGTTGTCAGAGTTCTAAGTAGAGGTAGAAAAGGTGGGGCAGGGAAATGCCTTATTTTGTAATAAGACTTTCTGGACTGTTTGGTTTCATAACCTACTTCTGCATGTTATATATTTTGATAAAAATTAAGTTATAAATAAGAGAAAAATAAAAATTAAAGGACTCATTCTTTGAGAAATTTTGAGTTAGACTGTGCAAGATTTTAGGACAACTATGCATTTTAAGAGACTATTCCACACTTAACTTCAGAAACAATTTCAAGTTCTGGGGTCCCCAAGACCACCCTCAGTTTTGATAATTCACTAGAAACACTCACAGAGCTCACTGAAACTTATTACACTCATGGTTAGGATTCATTACAAGGAAACGATTCAGATTAAAATCCACCAAGGGGCCGGGTGCAGTGGCTCAGGCCTGTAATCCATGCACTTTAGAGGACAAGGCAGGTGGATCACTTGAGGTCAGGAATTCAAGACCAGCCTGTCCAACTTGGTGAAACTCCATCTCTCCAAAAAAAGAAAAAAAAAATCAGCTGGGTATGGTGGCAGGTGCCTGTAGTCCCAGCTACTGGGGAGGCTGAGGCAGGAGAATTGCTTGAACCAGGAGGCGGAGGATGCCCTGAGCCAAGATCGCACCTCTGTACTCCATCCAGAGTGAGATTCCACCACTACATAAATAAATAAAATAAAATAAAATAAAACCCACCAAGGGAAGAAGCACACATGGTGGAATCTAGGAAGATTTCAGCCATGAAGCTTCCTCTTCTCATCTTCTTAGAGAGTCAGGATGATCTACCTTCCCAGCTTTGAGGTGTGACAATATTAACAAAGCCGTGCCAGCCAGGGACACTCACCTGTCCAGAGTTTTTATTGGGACCCCATTGTGTAGGCAAGATGGATTGATTGATTGTCCACGTGGCTAATCTCAGTCCCCAGCCTCCAGCCCTTGCAGCAGTGACTCAGACCTCTCATCCTAAATCACATTCATGGTCGTTCTTGTCATGGCTGGTCCCCACCCAGATACGGTGTGGCCAGCTACCATCCTAAACGACACTTCTACCAGGCCTCTCAGAGATCACTTCTTGGAAGTCAAGGACAAAGGCAGATGTCTTCTTGGGCAATTTTTATTTTATTTTATTATTTATTTATTTTTAGACAGAGTCTCATTTCATTGCCCAGGCTGGAGTGCAGTGGTGCAATGTTGGCTCCCTGCAGCATCTGCCTCCCAGGTTCAAACGATTCTCCTGCCTCAGCCTCCTGAGTAGCTGGTATTACAGGTATGTGCCACCATGCCTGGCTAATTTTTGTATTTTTAGTAGAGTTGGCTTTTTCCCATGTTGGCCAGGCGGGTCTCCAACTCCTGGCCTCAAGTGATCCACCTGCCTTGGCCTCCCAAAGTGCTGGGATTACAGGCGTGAGCCACCATGCTCAGGACAATTTTTACATACAGAGTATAATTGACATTAACATTAAAGTGTGTGATTTCCAGCTTTCTGTTCCCCTTTTATTACTGCCCCACAGGAGGGAAGACTCAGCAGTAAAAGGGGAGGTTAAGGCATGGATGAGAGCTACATTCCTCTATTGCCTTAAATGGTATTTTTAATCACCGCAAATACCCCAATGAAAGCTCTGACATTTTGCCCAAATGCTACCTTTACATGATATTAAGGCCTGGCAGTAGTTGATCTCATGTGAAATTTGATTTCATCATAATTGAGGATTATTATTCCATTCTGAAGTTTCTCAGTACGGATATAAAGAAGTCAACATTTTCTTTATCCTAATGGTCAATAAAAAGAAGTTTAATTCTCCAGAAATAGTTTCTGTCTGAATTGAAATCTTTATTTTATATATTAAAAGTATTATTTGTAATTTTCTGAAATAAACATTTTTTCTGTGCTAAAACAAGTACAAAAATATTGCCACTTTTAAAGAAACTTCTTTATGTGGGCAGTAAATAACTCAACTTTAAAAGGAAAACAACTGTTTTACAGATGTATGCGCATACAGACGTATCTCCATTCATATAAGATTATTCTCCTATTTTCTTATTAAATCCAGAGTAAAGTAAAACCAGTCCAGATGAATGATGGGCTGTCAGCTTCCCAAAGTCAGTTCTGGTAACTTCCCATGGAGTTCAGTTGAACCTTCCACAAATCTGGCTACAACAACTATTTAATACACTCTGCTTCCTATTTCCACCTCCTTTCAGATAAGTGTTCCTACAATTTTGTTTTCAGGGGTTTTGAATCACATTGGTTAGGTACATACTAGATCCTAAGCACTTTTCTGGCTTCCATATATGAGTGAGCATGTGCAATATTTATCTTTTCGTGCCTGGCTTATTTCACTTAACATAAAGACTTACGTTCTGTCCATGTTGCTGTGAATGATATGGCTTTATTCCCTTTTTATGGCTGAATAATCTTCCATTGTGTATATATAACACATTTTCTTTATCCATTTATCCATAATGCTCAAGTTGACTCCGTATCTTGGTTATTGTGAACACTGCTGTCATAAAAATGGAGCACCTCTATCTTTGTGACATACTGATATCCCCCAGTGGGATTGCTGGATCATATTGTAGCTCCATTTTTAGTTTTCTGAGGATCCTCTTTTTTTTTTTTTTTTTTTTTTTTTTTTTTTTTGAGATGGAGTTTTGCTCTTGTTGCCCAGGATGGAGTGCAATGGCACCATCTCGGCTCACTGGAACCTCCACCTCCAGGTTCAAGTGATTTTCCTGCCTCAGCCTCCCGAGTAGCTGGGATTACAGGCATGCACCACCACACCCGGCTAATTTAGTGTTTTTAGTAGAGATGAGGTTTCGCCATGTTGGTGAGGCTGGTGTCAAAATCCTGACTTCAAGTGATCCACCTGCCTCAGCCTCCCAAAGTGCTGGGATTACAGGCGTGAGTCACTGCACCTGGCATGTAATTTTTTATAATGTCTGTACTAATTTACATTCCCACCAACAGTGAGTGAGCAGTCCCCTTTCTCTGCATCCTTGCCAATATTTGTTATTCTTATGTTTTTGATAAAAGCCATTCTAAGTGGGGTTAGCTAATATCTCATTGTGGTTTTGATTTGCATTACTCTGATGATTAGTGATGTTGAGTATTTTTGCACATACCTGTTGGCCATTTGTATGTCTTCTTTTGAGAAATGTCTTTTCAGGACTTTCGCCCATGTATTAATCAGATTATTTGGGTGTTTTTTGTTTTTCTTTTTGTTTTGCTACTAAATTGAGTTCCTTATCTACTCCAGTTATTAATCTTTTGTTGAATGGATAGTTTGTAAATATATTATCTTATTCTGTACGATGTCTTCTCACTTTGTTAATTACTTCCTTTGCTGTACAGAAGCTTTTTTCTATTTTTCTGTTTTTGCTTTTATTGTCTGTGCTTTTAGGTCTCATCCCCAAAACCTGTGCCGAAACCAATGACTTGTAGTGTTTTCCAGTGTTGTTTTAAGGAGTTTCATAGTTTCAGGTCTTATGTTTAAGTCTTTAATATATTTTGAGTTGATTTTTGTATGTGACAAAAGACGGGAATCCAGTTGCTTCCTTCTGCATATTGCTCTCCAGTTTTTCCTGCACTGTTTATTACAGAGACTGTCCCTCTCCCATTGTATGTTCTTGGCGACTTTGTCACAGATGAGTTGGCTGTAAGTGTGTGGATTAACTTCTGGATTCACTATTCTGTTCCATTCATCTATATTTCTAATGTGATGCCAGTACCATGCTGTTTTGGTTACCATAGCTTTTGTAGTACAGTTCAAAGTCAGGTAGTATGATGCCTCCAGCTATGTTCTCTTTGCTCCGGACTCCTTTCGCTGTTTGGGATCTTTCGTGGTTCCATACGAATACGACAGAGAGATACAGAGAGGCACAGGCTGATTCATGAGTTTTCTTTTTGTTTTTGGTTTTTTTTTTTTTCATTCAGTATTTTTCTTTTAGGTTTTCCTTACATTTAATTTTGACTGAATTTCGACAAAGACAATCATCAAAATTAAATGAGGGGCTATAGTTATTAGAACAATTCCAGCAGAATGAAATACAACTTGCTGAAATGAAAGCCCTTCATAAAATCTCCCCTTCTGCTTTTATGGCCCTAAGGCATTTTGAGCTTCTGGTGGTCTAGGTTATTCAAAAGATAGTGTCTCTTGAAAGTTTCTGTGGTTGTCCTACTGAAAATTAATGTAGTTTCAAAAGGTCTCAATTTCATTTCAAAAGCAGGCACATCCTGTGTCCCAGCAGACAAAACAAGGGCAGAGAAGTTGTTACAGTAGGTAGCTAGTCAGGCATGAGTAGCGCTGGAGAGGGCTTCCCCTTCATCCCCACCACACAGCAGAATGTCAGGTGACCACCAGCTGGTGGTCAGGCGATTGTTAACTGATTCTCTAAAATAATAATTGGAGGCCAGGAGCGGTGGCTCATGCCTATAATCCCAGCACTTTGGAAGGCTGAGGCGCGATGATCTCTTGAGGTCAGGAGTTTGAGACCAGCCTGGTCAACATGGTGAAACCTCGTGATCCCAGGCTAAGACAGGAGAATCGCTTGAACCTGGGAATTGGAGGCTACAGTGAGCCGAGATAGTGCCACTGCACTCTAGCGTGAGTGACAGAACGAGACCCAATAAAAATAAAATAAAATAAAATAATAAAATAAAATAATAATTGGTCAGAGCTAGTGCCAGGGAAAGGCAGGCTCCTGGCAGATAAAAAACAGCCGAAGTTGGTGATCAGCAGCTTCCAGATAAGATCTCAGGAGTTGGGCAAGTGGGCTCAAGCATACACACTAAGAGGCACAACAGCGGCATTTAGCTGGACTAGTATACTGGTAAGGGAAGAATGCCTCAAGTAAGCATGCACACAACTCCAATAAACACACTGCCCATGCTCCCCTCCCAAGGGCTGGCAGGCCACTGCACATGTGGACAGCCCAACCCAAGGGAAGAATGAGGGGAAAAAGAATGCAGGGTCCCAAAAGGATGACAACACATGAAACATATGCCAACATATGAAGCCCCACGTCAAAGGTCCAGCGTGCACTTGGTCTCTCGAGTCACCCGCTCGGCCCTCTTCCAAGTGTAGCTTATTTCCTCTCGTTCCTGTTCTGAAGGTTTTTAATAAACTCTCACACCTGCTCCAAAACTTGCCTCAGTCTCTCCTTCTGCCTTCTGCCCCTCCATCAAATTCTTTCTTCTGAGAAGGTGAGAAGTGAGTCTACTGTAGAGCCGGACAGAAATAGATCTGCTGCCTGTAACAAAGGCACGGCGGGGCTGGCTGCACGGGAGTTTCGGGTTCTCCTCTTCTCCCCGGGTGAGTGCTAGAAGCCTTTAGTAGACTCGGACTGGCCACACATGATCCATGCCCACCTATTGACACCTACACCCTACCCCTGACCTGGGAGCCGTCCCTTCCTCTGTCAGCGTATGGGAGGGGAGGACCTGAGGCTGGGGGTTCCACCTCTGAATCCAGCTTCACATCAGTTCCTGCTTCACAGTCACTCACAGGGTGTGGCCAGGGCTGGACTGTGGAGAGCACCTGGCCTGTGTAGAGCCCCTGAGGGTTGGGAGCCAGCGAGAGGGCTGGGCTGGGTAGGTATCCCGTGGGCACTTGGGGGCTGCAGGAAGAACCACCATCAAAGAGGCAGCGTTGGAAAGTAAGAAGACAGTGATTCCAGGCCCGCGTGAACGCAGGGCCAGGCCTCCCTGCAGGGTCAGAGCCTGCAAATGCTTCTCCTTTCCCTCTTTAGCCAGGCTGAGGGGGATTTTTACATCCAACATCACTTCACAGAGACATGTCCGTTCCATTCTCCCAAGCCTCTGCTTCCTTACAGCCCTCAGCCCAGGAAGAATAAAGCTGTATCTCTTTTCAGCAAACACACAAATCACAACATAAAATCCTATCCTACCATCTACCTCTCATAAAAACCAGAAGCAGCGAAGGTTGAACTTGGATTTTTGGTCCATTTAGACTTTTAGAAAGTAGCAGAGGCATAAACCTTTTTGAGAATCTTCAAGCAAACCGAGAAGGGATAATTATATCTTCACTTTCTGGTGCTTAAAATGTCCCAGTTTTGACCAAAGAGAACTCCTTCCTAGGGCTGCCGGTGATTTTGCAAACAGCTCCACAAGTTTTCGATGGCCTCCTTGTTGCTTTCACACAAACGATGTTCCAGATTCATCGTGTAAATTAATTTCCCCACACTTCGAATCAAGCATTTCCCAGCGATTGTGTTCGGTTACACCGGGCGGGAGTTGGAAGACCACAGCCCTGCGTGCACTATGTCAGCCCGTGGTTACTAGATTGCCCTTGCTTCTAGGCCTTTTGCACAGACAGAGCCAGAATACATATGCTTTTTGAAATAGGTGGGATGAAGAACATGAGTTCGTAAGAATATTTCCAACTCAAATTTTACATTACAGGGCTCTTGATATTATACTTCTCTTTTCACTAAACGATTTATTTCTATAACATTAACACTATTATCCTACAACACACAGAGTTTCAAGATAAAAACTCTTATATTAAAAACCAGACTACTGAGTGAAGTCTGTATTTTCTTCGCAGTTCCATATGTTCTTAGAAAACTTTCTATTAAGCATATATGGTCAAAGTCTCTTGAAAGAAGTTGGCTTCTTTGTCACCTCTAATGCATGGAGATGATCCTTTCTTCTCTGTGATGATGTAACCAATTGTCCTCCAGTGAGAGTCATTGATTTTCTTTGTAATAAATTACAAACTACTCGGAATATTAATATTTTATAAAATGGTCATTGTCTAATTCTTCGTAGGATACATTTGATTTCTTTAATAATACATGTTAATGCTTAAGGTGGTAAA
Source organism: Macaca fascicularis (assembly GCF_037993035.2). Lineage (NCBI taxonomy): Eukaryota > Metazoa > Chordata > Mammalia > Primates > Cercopithecidae > Macaca > Macaca fascicularis. The sequence continues at coordinate 4,590,782 of NC_088380.1, forward strand.
TTTGAACACTTTGTAAATTTATTTCATTAAATCTTCCGCGTTTATTTATTAAAATTTGTTGTTCATAGTGACAACCATTTAAAGGGTTTTCCCAGAATACTTGACTTTAGCTTTTTTTTTTTTTTTTTTTTTTTTTTAATGAGATGGAGTTTCCCTCTTGTTGCCCAAGCTGGAGGGCAATGGCACAATCTCAGCTCACTGCAACCTCTGCCTCCAGGTTCAAGCAATTATCCTGCCTCAGCCTCCTGAGTAGCTGGAATTACTGGTGCCTGCCATCACATCCAACTCATTTTTGTAGTTTTAATAATTACAGCATTTCATCATGTTGGCCAGGCTGGTCTCAAACTCCTGACCTCAAGTGACCCTCCCACCTGGGCCTCCCAAAGCACTGGGACTACAGACTAGAGCTACCGCACCCAGCCAAGTTTAGTATTCTTAATGTAGAAAAGTAATGTCATATAAAACTTATAGTCCCAAGAAAATGCAGTTAAGTCTTACCCTTTCACTTTTGATATGTGAATGTTCCTTCCTAGATTTAAGGAAAAAGGCCAAAAGAAAACTGGAATTCCTAACTCAGTGAGGTTCCCATTCTGCATCGTGAGTGTATCCAGTTCTTATTTTCAGTGCTGTGCACGTGTGCTCTGTCCTCTTTCAGTTGACTTAGCCAAATTGTAATGGCCTTCAAACCAAGTGTATCATTGTATAGAACACCCAAACAAAGGCTGCCAGCCCTTTATGAAGTATGAAACCATGCCCTGAGCATCTGGAGATAGCAGCATTCACACGTAATTATGGAAACTCTTCTCCTTTAGGGATACAAGTTTTTATTCTGATTGTTTTTTGAGTGAATAGCAAATGCCTCTCAAATGTTTGGAGATCGGGGGATCTAAGGTCCTGTCTAAATAACAAGAAACTGAAATTTGTCCGTTTCTATAGTGTATCGTATATGATTCTTATTTGAGTTTTACCAATATTTTTAATCAGTTTTATTCTGTGTGGAAACTATGGCTTTCCACATGTTGCTCTACCATTTGGGGTTTGGTAATCACTTCGTATATTTGGGCTGGAGACTCTTAAATTGAAAATAAGGTGCAATGCTTCAATATAATGGCCTCCTTCTGATGTGTTTGGCCTGGTGTAAAATTAAGGAGTTAGCATTTTCTCCCTTCCTTCCTCATTGCTCCAAACAGTATCAGTTGTTCCTGAGCAGCCCATAACTGTATTTCTAACAAAGATTACACAGATATTTCTGTCCAGCTCCATGTCCTGCAGGGCTGTTCTGTGGTCTTCCGATCAGTAAAAATGTAATAACATTTTCACATAGTCAATATTTAATTCTGTAAATGCAACTGGTAGTTGTAATCTAGGTTATTAACCACACAGTGATTTATGATAGAGGGCAGGCAGTGGCGGGGTAGAGCAGTAGGAAAGTCCTCTGGTGACAATAAAAAGGTTATAAATTTCATAGCTCTGCCTAAGAAATATATTTTATATCCTATATTAAGAATAGCTTTTTATAAATTTTAATGATCCATGTTATTAATGGGGCTGCCATCATCATTGCCTATATGAGACTACAGTCCTTGTTTTTTTTTTTTTTTCTTTTACTTTTCCATCAGCTGAAGGTCTTGTGAAAAAAAAAGAGCTCTTATTAGCTATTTGCCAAAAACATCTTTAAGAGTTATAAGCCTATCATTGTTCTCTTGGACTGCAAAGCTTGCAAGCAGTAGTTTGCATAAAGTTTTATGACTGAGGCAAAGGTTGGGCTAATTGGATAGAACACAATCGAAGCTTTATCATGTTTACAAAGGCCAAGTCAATATGCAGAAATAAAACTGGGGCAGTATCAAAAAGAGAAATTTATATATGGAAATTGTCCTTCTCTTTGGCTCCCTGTCCCCTTGCTGAGAAGCCGTTCGGTTTCCAGCTCTGCATGTGAGTGCACACACAGGCCTGTCCAACTGCAGCTCAACACATTCCCAAGAAAATACACAGTCCACACCAATCCTCTTTCCAAACCCTACGCCATTACCCAGGCGAGGGATGAGCCGACCACGGGAGCTCCCAGCGCGGCAGGACACAGTGGCGTGGGGCGCGGAGCTCACAGCTGGGCTGGTTTGGGAGAACTTCCTATGTTCACACAGCATTTGTAAAGCCAGATGTTTACAAAGCAACCCCTAACGATCAGACGATCAAACCGGTTTTAGAAATCGGTCTTGCAGTTGGAGAAGGGGCTGCTTCCAGGTTTACATTTTCAGTGTCGCTTACTTCAAAAATTTTCCTCCAGATTATGTAGGCAAAAGAGAGAAAGACGGAGAGAGGCTAATTAAAACAAACACACAAGCCACCACTCTCTTATGTGGAATGGTTTTGTTCATTATTTCTTATATAGAAACCTAATTTATAGCAATACAACTTTATTCTAGTTAAATTTGCAGGGAACAAATTTGATTTTTATTTAAAATTTATTTAAAATTAATGATTAATTTTTAAGCCAGTAAGTAGTTTCTTCATATACACAACGCAGAAACATTTCGTAAAAGTTTATTTTATGGTTATTTTAAATTTTGAACTGAAAAATAATGCCTACATGTTTTTAATAAGATGGTAACATATTCATTACATTAAGAAAGACAGTGTTTTTTTTCCCTTTTCCCACAATATCTTAGTCATCTAAAAAAATTATCATATGACGAACCATGAAAGCAGTTTATTAGAGCTTGAACCATTTTTTAAAGTCAATTTTTCTCTTTTCATGGTGAATGTTGAATTAGAGAGAAAACATGTGGGAATCTGAGCTTGTTAAAAGCACAGGGATTTCTTTTCTTTTTTCCCCTTTTTTCCTTCTGTTTCTTCTCCTCCCTCCCTTTCTCTTCTTCCTCATTCTGCCACCTCTTACTCCATTTCTTCTTCCTTTCTCTCCTTCATCTGTCCTTTCCTCTATCCCCTTTCCTCTCTTCCTCCCTTTCTTTCTCCCTTCTTCCTTTCTTCCTCTTCCCCCTACTTCCCTTTCTTTCTTCCTCTCCTTCTCCCTGTTTGTCTCTTTGTCTCCCATTTCCTTTGTCTTTCTCCCTCCCTCCCTCCCTCCCTCCCTTCCTTCCTTCCTTCCTTCCTTCCTTCCTTCCTTCCTTCCTTCCTTCCTTCCTTCCTTCCCTCCTTCCTTCCTTCCTTCCTTTCCTTCCTTCCTTCCATCCCTCCTTCCTTCCTTCCACCTCTGCTTTCTTTTTCACCATGCAAATGCGAAACACAGCTGAATGCAGCCTGAGTTCAAAAGTACATGGAATTACGGAAGACACCCAGGGGCAGATTAACACACTGAAGCTCAAATGCTGCTTCCCTCTCTCCCTTTTCTGGCCCCACTGTGCTCATAACTTTTCAACTCCATGAAGAACAAAGTTCTGTTTATTCACCAAGCCCTTGCTTAAAGCTACTATATGCAACGACACAGATCTGAAGAAGGCATGATCCTTCCCCTCTGCTAGGAGACTAGAGAGGCAGGAGTACCAGGCAGTGCTTGCAGAACGAGTGGCTCTTCTCACCTGACCTCGTTCTCCTCCTTGGGTTTTCCCAGGAAGCCTCATCCCTAAAACTCTTGATTAGTGATTACCGTTGATTAGTGAAAACCCTTGATTAGTGATTGAGTGTATTGATGACTTCACGAGGACTGTAAGACAGACGCATCTTATTACATGCCCAGTGCAAAGATCCACACGTCTCCCGTCTCCCCAGGCCTGCTCTGCCCTGTGTCTCCCGTGTCCCCAAGCCTGCTCTGCCCTGCCTTCAGTGGGGCCCACTTCGTTTGACTTTTTTTCCTTGTAGAATCCAGACACTTACTTATAGTTTTCCACCCATAATTTTTTACTCCCACATCATGTCAAATTCCCACAGCACCCCCATTTTGCAAAACATCTTTTCCTGTTACTTAAATCTGAATTCCACAGCCAATCAGTCATTGGGTGTTGAATTTTTACCCCAAATCAGCCTTTCAGGCCATCTCTGTCTTGGCTTTTGCATCTTTGCAAAAATGCAAATCACTGTCCACAAGGCACTTCTATCACATCCTGAAAGTATGGCATGGCCTTGGTGTTGCAGCTTGTAAGCTGTATGCAGGGCAGGCTTCAGGGCAGCCTTCTGCCCTGATGGGCATCAGGCTAATCTCTGTCTCCTTCCTCAGTGCCCCATCCCCTGTTCACGACCAAAAGGAATCGCCTATGTAGAGCTGAGTCGCATGGAACTGCAGAGATACTGTCGGTGTCCTGCTTTATCTCTTCTGCTGAATAAAATGCCTGTGGGATTTTGTACAATAGCTATTAACATCAATCTGAAGCCCAAAAGTATAAGTAGAGAGAGAAAGAGAGCGGCAACTAGCTTGTAAGTGTTCGTGGCATGGGTCACAGGTGAGTCAGCAACCAGCAGGTAAGCAAGTTGGCCCAGGTCCATTCATTTTGTTGAGGAGCCAGGAGATATACTTTTCGTTGACTGTCATGAGTAAGGAAACTGCCTAATTAGTTATGGGATTTGTGTGTCAATTTCTTCCCCAGATTTCCCAATAAGCCACAAGCTACAGCCAAGGGCTCAAAAAGTTCAGATCAGACATTTTTGTCAATAACACTTTACCAGCCATGTGCTTCTCATTGCCCCACTTTAGGGGACACAATGCTATGTGGTTACATGTTTAGTGATGCCAATTTTGATTGCTTAAAGTCATTACACACCAACCTCTCCATTGAAAAATGCATTATTTTTTTCCATCAGCAACCCACAAATAATGATTTTGTATCTATTGACAGCCTTTACCTGGCACCAATCGCTTTTACAGGATTTACAGAATGGTGATTTTTCTACTACTGTCATTAAAAATAATTATTAGATAGCATTCTTCTATAAAGAACTTTCTTCCTTCAATTGCAGATGAGCTACTCTTCCTCTTCCTAAACAAACAAACATGACAATATAGATGCTTAGTTCTTTTTCTCTAATTATAAAATTTTGTAGCCGGACGTGGTGGCTCGCACCTGTAATCCCAGCACTTTGGGAGGCTGAGGCGGGAGGATCATTTGAGGTCAGGAGTTCGAGACCAGCCTGGACAAATTGGTGAAACCCCATCTCTACTAAATATACAAAAAAATTAGCTGGGCATGGTGATGGGCACCTGTAATCCCAGCTACTCAAGAGGCTGAGGCATGAGAATCTCTTGAACCCAGGAGGCAGAGATTTCAGTGAGCCGAGATTGCACCATTGGACTCCAGCCTGGGCAATACAGCGAGACTCAGTCTCAAAAACAAACAAACAAACAAACAAAAATTTACAACAAAGTTCTGGTGTAATAATAAACTCCCGTGTGGCCAAATGTGTATCTTTCTCTCTTTCTCAGTATACTGTGGTCTCAAAGATTTATTTTTATATATAACAACTTGTATTAATTATGTCTTTTGATGCCAAGGTCACTCCAGTTTGACTGGTGCTTCCCCCACCAACCTGGCTCCAGCGTCCTTTTGATGTGCTGGTGTTAGTCCTTTGGATCCAACAAGACATCCAAGCTCTTTTTGTATATTGTCTTTCTCAGAACTAGCACCACAATTCTTTCAACAAGACCTGGTTCCAACTGGTAGGGAGAAATATTTATAAAACAATATGTGGGTGCAAGGTATGTATGTTCATTTACTACCAGGTGTCATCACTTCTAGATTTTTTCAATGTATAGAAATAGTAAAAATACATGAAAAATTATGAGCACATGTTAATATTTTGAATTGTGTTTAAAATTGATCATATTTTTGATGCCTATGATTGTATTTTTGTATTTCTTTTTCCTTAAACTTGAAGTCATGGCTTCTAGTGTTAGCATATTTGCTTGTTTGTTTTATCCAAAATATATAAAATAGTTTAAAGATCATATACCACTGTTAATACATTCAATTAAACCAATGAGTAAAGTTAGAATATTTTCGATTCCTTTGTTGTCCTTAGAATAAGTTTCACGGAAGATGAAAAGTTGGTGCACAGTGTGCAGATGTCATCTGGGGCCCTTCTTTTCTCCGGGTGGTTGTGTTGTCAATCTGACATGTTGTTGGGGTTGTATGGTCCGGTTTGTTTTAACTTTAGAAATTATTATTTTTTGCTTTAATTTGTTGCATGTCCTCTAATTAAATGACGAGCTGTATAAAGAATGATCCTCATAAGAGCCACAAATGTATACTAATCCCCCCCAACCCTCACCCACCAGAGAAAATAATTCTACTGGCTTTGGCTTGGCATTCCAAAGCTTCTTTATGCAAATCTGTGTACACACTCTGTTTCCCTATCTTACGTAACAGTTAGCGATCTTTCTCCTGTGTTCAGTTCTTGTGTTCTGAAATTTCATTTTGTTACTGTCAGAGTGGAAACATTAGGCATGGACCAAAAGTGAGGACCCTGGACCTGGACAGTGAGGCTTGGGTCTTGCTTTATTGTCTACCAGCGGGGATTCCTAGCTTCTCTGTGCCTCCATTTCCTTATCTGTAAAATGGGAACATAATAATATCTACCTCATGAAGTTGTGTTGATTATTTAGTGAGTTGGTTTTTCAAAGTGTTTGGAACTGGTATATAGTTAATACTGAATATTCTGAGCCAGTATTATCCTAATGTAGTGGTTCTCAACCAGGGAGACAGAGTGTGGATTTTGACTCAAGAGGACACTTGGCAACCTCTACAGACATGTCTAACTCTCACCCCTGGAGTGGGAGCTCTATAGCACCGAATAGATAGAGGCCAGGGTGCAACTCAACAGTTCACAAAATGCAGGACATTCACTCAACAATCAAGAATTCTCGGGCCGGGTGTGGTGGCTCATGCCTGTAATTCCAGCACTTTGGGAGGCCAAGGCAGGTGGATCACGAGGTCAGGAGACTGAGACCATCCTGGCTAACACGGTGAAACCCTGTCTCTACTAAAAATACAAAAAATTAGCCGGGCTTTATGGTGGGCACCTGTAGTCCCAGCTACTCAGGAGGCTGAGGCAGGAGAATGGCGTGAACCCGGGAGGTGGAGGTTGCAGTGAGCCGAGATCACGCCACTGCACTCCAGCCTGGGTGACAGAGCAAGACTCCATCTCAAAAAAAAAAAAAAAGAATTTTCTTGTTCAAAATATAATAGTGCTCATGTTTGAATAATAACAAACTAAATCATTTTTACAAATTACAAAAGTGAATGAAAAGTAATAATTCTCATAATTTAATACAGGCTTTTTTCTGCTTTATAAAATTTTAACTAACTAAAATAATTACTCTATAAAAGCATAATGATTCCTTTTCCTGACTCATGTGTTCATCTATATTAAAGAAGATAATGTAACTCCCTTCTATCTGAAAATAGTCACTCGTAACACCCCTTGTGTTTCTCCAACTAGACTGACTGAAATTATTCTAAATATTTCCTCTATTAAACATATAATTCATTTAGAAAATATTTCTTCTTAGTACAAAAGTAACTTTGAAAACAGACTGGTTGTACAGTATTCTCTTCAGTTAGAGAGAAGAGAAGCAGATACAGAATGGAGAACAGGAAAGGGAACTTTGTCATTTGTTCAGAAAGCTACAAGCATATTTTCATGAAACCAACTGACTTAGCTAAAAGGCTGATATAGTTGGGCTGTGGCCCCACCCAAATCTCACCTTGAATTGTAATTCCTATAATTCCCCAGGTGTTGAGGGAGGAACCTGGTGGGAGGTGATTGGATCATGAGGGCAGTTTCCCCCATGCTGTTCTCCTGATAGTGGCTGAGTTCTCATGAGATCTGACGGTTTTATAAGGCAGTTTTCCCTACACTTGCTTGCACTTCTCTCTCCTGTTGCCATGTAAAGAAAGACGTGTTTGCTCCCTCTTTACCTTCCATCATGATTGTAAGTTTCCTGAGACCTCCCCAGCAATGTTGAACTGTGAATTAATTAAACCTCTTTTCTTCATAAATTACCCAGTCTTGGGCAGTTGTTTATAGCAGTGTGAAAATGGACTAATGCAAAGGCCTACAATGAAAGAGTGGAGTTATGATTCAGTTCTATAGAAACAGGCAAAACGACAATAACTTCTCACATATCACACTTCATTGTTCACTATTTTAAAAAATTCAATTCAGATTTATCATGTTTATAATTCTGTTGTTCTACATGTCCTGAGGATTAGAGAACAATAGAATTCTGATAGATAGATATATAAAAGACCTATTTTTAAGGCATTTAAGATTAATAAAATGGATAATGACAACCTAATAGTGTAACAGCACTAGGACTCAAATTTCTAAGTAAATGAAGACTTTTTTGGTGACCTCACAGCACTATGATAAAGTTTTTGCATTCACTGGGAGAGAACTATCCATTTGTTATTTCTGTTCATGAAGTTCTATGTTATAGTTGTCAGAACTACAATTTTGGAACCAGTCCTGTGTTCAAGAGTGAGGCCTTCTAGACACCAGTGGCACAGCCTTGAACCAGTTATAGAAACTACTTTCTTCGTGCCATAAAGCCAAAGCCATTAAAAATAGATTTCTTTAAAAAAAAAAAAAAAAAAAAAAAACTACTTTAAACTCTACTGTGTTCACGTGTAATATGGAGAACAGTGCAACTAAACCCTTTACTGCATGATGCAATAACTTGAGCAAAACACCGAGCCCTGACAAACGCATGTGATTGGTGCTGAAATTAATGAGATAGTCTCTTACTTACGGCAAAATATTAATATGCTGTGATTGTGGTTTATCGTACGTAGACTCAGATATGTTACACCCCGTTTCAGGCATCCCTGGACCAACAGAGGGATGACCATGCAGGAATGGGGATATGGCCCAGCCTGTGACCAGAAGGAAAGGAGTGCACGGAGTTTCATGAGGATCTCATACTTCATGGTGGCTCACTATAAAAGACTATATGCACATGGGGTACAGTGTACACTGCTTGGGTGATGAGTACACTCAAATCTCAGAAATCACCGTGAAAGAACTTATCCACGTAACCAAACACTATTGTTTCCTGAAAACCTATTGAAATAAACAGTTTAAAAAAGAATACAAATAATACAGGTAAGGGGAAAAATGCAAAGTAAGTGTTGTATTTGAGTTTGCCTAACTAGTTAGTATGGGACTAGGTATACTATTTCTTAAATTTGTGTGTTATTTTGTGACAACTGAATGGAATGATTTGTTGTTGTTGTTGTTGTTGTTGTTGTTGTTGTTGTTGAGACGGAGCCTCGTTCTGTTGCCCAGGCTGGAGTGCAATGGCACCATCTCGGCTCACTGCAACCTCCACCTCCCGGGTTCACGCCATTCTCCTGCCTCAGCCTCCTGAGTAGCTGGGATTACAGGTGCACACCACTATGCCCGGCTAATTTTTGTATTTTTAGTAGAGACGGGGTTTCACCCTGAATGGAATGATCTTATATTTACCTTTAAAAAGTCTCATGCTCAGCCAGGCACAGTGGCTCACGCCTGTAATCCCAGCACTTTAAGAGGCCGAGGCAGGTGGATCATGAGGTCAGGAGATCGAGACCATCCTGGTTAACACGGTGAAACCCCATCTCTACTAAAAATACAAAAAAGTTAGCCGGGCGTGGTGGCAGGCGCCTGTTGTCCCAGCTACTCAGGAGCCTGAGGCAGGAGAATGGCGTGAACCCGGGAGGCAAAGCTTGCAGTGAACCGAGCCACTGCACTCCAGCCTGAGCGACAAAGCAAGACTCCATGTAAAAAAAATAAAAATAAAAAAAGTCTCATGCTCTATATTTAATTAGAGAAGACCTTTTCCATCACCGTTTCCATGGTCTGAGGTACCTCATGAGGTGTCCCTGGGCTAAGAGTGTCTCATGGATTTGGAAGACATCACAGCAAAGCCACATGGGGAAGACTCCATCATTACCATCAAATGAAGTTACAATGACACCTGACACACCCTTCTGTTCTGTTCTCTAGTGCATGTGTTTTTCAAACCATTCCTGAAGAAGGAACTGGCCCTCTCCCAGCAGTAGAAAGGTGGTGCTGTGAGCCCATCCTCAAGGCTGTCAGTGGTATCCCTATACTAGTACTATTTTTCTCCATGACTTTTGTTCTGTGAAGTGCTGTATACTTGCCCATATTTTCCCCGTCCTGTTTTCCTATGGGGTTCTGGGTTCTTTGTTGGCACTGGAAAGGTCTCAGCTTCCTCTACAACCTTCAGGAGGTGCCTAGCCAATAGTTTTCAAGGCCTATGTATTTAGTAAAACATTTTGTCTCCCTAATTTAAAAGATATTCTTATTTATGGTAGTTAATTCCACTTCTGAATGAAGGGAAACATTATTGTTTGAGCCAGGTAAGTAGGTGGGGATTTTATTCAAGGTACATTTCTCTAGGTATCTGCAGAACCTACCCCACAGCCTCCTGCAGGACAGCTAGCACACTGTCCTGTGCCTATCAGCTGTCCCATAAATATTTGCTGGTTTAGTTTGATCCCCTGGTAAATATATATTCAAGGCTGGAATAATTTATATGCACTAATATGAACAGAGCCCTTTGTTTGAAAAATAAATTCAAGGAAAATGAAAATAAACATAAAGGAGACAGATTTTAACCAGAGATTTTAAAATGCACAGTAGGTAGTAATCTGTCGTCATCATCATTGCCATGCCGTTTCTCTGAAGGTCAAGAGGGGCTTACAAAAACAAATAATATTAGTCTCCCATCCAGTTCAAAGCTATGGACAAAATAGTCAAGACCAAGAATCTAGGCAGCGTGCCAGTGCTGCTAGGTGAACTTCAACTTTCTTGTAAAAACTGCACACACAGAAAGGTAGCAAATAACTCAATGTCACTTTTAGATGTTGCACTCAGCAGCTCAATCAAGAGTTTTAATTAATGCTTCCCTAATGCTCCCAAAGAAGAGAGCATCCACTTACCACCTCGGTATTTACTCCACAGTGTTTGGGTGTAGAGAATGAACTAAATGTGTGTTAGTTACTTTAAGCTGCATTATAGGGAAAGCTGGTTCTCTCATCTTGAATCTACATACAAGGGACCATTTGCTAGTACAGGCTTATAACCAGAAAAACCACACTCCAGAGGGTCCATGGCATGGGAAGATTTCATTTATTTCAGTCATCAACACCAGACAGTTTGCTAATTTAGGTGCTAAATCTCAAAACGTTTTCTCCACTTTGGTGAAGTTAGGGCCATGTTAATCACCATAATTAATGTTGGTAATGAGCTCTCAATAGAATCACCTCTACAGAAAAAATCACCCCTAGCCGTATTACATGGTCCTATCACCTCAAAAGCTACTCTCACATTTTAGTTCTTCCTTTTGGAGCCTTCTCAAGAGGTTAACAATGGCTGCATCACTTTCTTTCTGGATCAGGGTCTCCCTCTCTTGGGTCATCTTCTATTTCATCTCTATTCATCTAATATAATGTGGCCTAGTCAATACTCCCAAACACTTCATTGAACTACTTTGCAGAAATACTTAGAGAAGTACACACAGTGTCCACACAGTGTTTAGGAAAATGTAGATGTTATGCTTACATTGGTAAAATTAAGAATATTCAAGGCACATGAACTGAAAATATTTTGGAGACATGTTCTACTCTTGCATAAGCAGGGAGTGAGTATCCTATGGTTTTCACCTTTAAAGATGGTGTCTGAGTCTTAATCCCTAAAGAGATTTACATTTAGCTATTGGGCCAAAGGAGTTTTGATTGCCTGGTGCTAATTCTCAAGGTAACAGAAATCGCTTCCAAGATATAGTTACTTCTACCATGAGTCAACGTTTCGTGTAAAATGTGGTTAGAGAACTTCTAAAAGTAAAGAGCTGGGCTTCATCAAGCCTAGGGGATATATTGCATCAACCATTTTGGGACTTATTTTCTTCACAGTCTCATAGTGAGATTATATGAGAGCAGCTAATCCTCACCAAAAGGACAATTTTTGGAGGGTATCCTAATGAGAAACTAAGAGTTAGCAGAACAAGTTGATGTAGACAAGTTGCTAGCCTCACTGTGAGCTGGAATCAGTAGGAGAACTTCAAAGAAACAGATCATTTTAGGATAGACCTTAAAGAATAATTAGGATTCAGCTAATCAGAAATAAATGGTGAAGACATTCTAGATAGAGGAAAAAGAAACATGATCAGACCTAATTAGCAGAGTCAAGGGTGCATAAAAGAATCCCCCAGATGATAAGGTTGAAAACGTGGGTTGAGCCCCAGATTGCAGAAAGCCACAGTGAAGGGATGCGTTGTATTATATTTTACATTGCATTGATGCATGCCTATCTGTGATAATGTATACACAGTGCACACATTTTTCAGTGGAAGATGGAGCTCCACCAAAGTTGCTTGCAAACCAGTTCGGGGAAGTGTAATGGAGCCACTGATCTGGCTGCACTCTGCAGGATGGGAGGAGAGGAGGGAGAAGGTGAAACAGTCAGCGGAATTAGACTGGAAGAAGGAAGTAGTAAGACAATCTGCAAGGGAAGTCTACCAGAGGAAGAACAGGAGTGTTGATAAGCTTTAGGGGGCAGGACCTTGTCAAACGGTGTGTGGTGGTGTTCTTTCTTGACAGTTGTGACCTGAGGAACAGGTCGAGTTACCTCAGCAGAAATAAAAATATCCAACAAATAGAAAAATACACATCAATTGAACTGAAAATGAATGGTAACAGAAATAATGGATAAGTTTTCAAAATGGGAAAATGGGGATGTAGAGGAAAATCCAGAGAGGAAATTGGTTTGGTGAGAGAAAATGAAAAGTGAGAATTTAGGGCCAGACTAAACTGAATTAATGATGACTGAACATATCCAGCTGCCATTTTCCAACTGCTGAGCTCAACTATGTGATTTCTTGGTCAAAATTCAGAGTTGATTTGAGAATCTCGAATGCGTAGATGACAGCTTAAGTCTTGGAAACTTCTGTGACTTCGAAAGGAGTTAGTGTTGTGGACAAAGGGAAATGCACCCCCGTAGACTGAGATCTGAGGACTGAGGAGTGAAGCAAAGAAGGAGATGGTGAGGGGAGAGGGAAGCCAGAAGCAGATGTAGGGGGAGGGTGGAGGCCAGCCCATCCGCTGTGGTCAGAGAGATCTCGGGGAATGTTGCTACCAGTAAGCTGTGCATGTGTGCGTGTGTTTTAAAATCACCCAGTGATAGCTCACCAACCTAACCTTTACCCCAAGTACTACTCATTAGACATTGATTTCCTTATATGCTGCCAAGTTATGCTGTAATCATCTCACCTATGCTTGTGACTTTTTTTTTTGTTTTTTGAGACAGAGTTTCTCTCTTGTTGCCCAGGCTGGAGTGCCATGGTGTGATCTCAGCTCACTGCAACCTCTGCCTCCCAGGTTCAGGTGATTCTCCTGCCTCAGCCTCCTGAGTATCTGCGATGACAGGCACCTGACACCTTGTCTGGCTAATTTTTGTATTTTTCGTAGAGACAGAGGTTTCACCATGTTGGCCAGGCTGGTCTTGAACTCCTGACCTCAGGTGACACACCCACCTCTGTCTCTCAAAGTGCTGGGAATACAGGTGTGAGCCACTGCAGCCCGGCCCCCTCTTGACTTTTAAGACAACAATCACAATAAAAAACAAAACACATACTCAATAAGGCTTAGGGGCGTTTTGCCCGAGGGAGTGGTTGCAGACGTGGATTCCAGGGAGTGGATGAGACAGGTCCTCCTTGTCTTAAAGGGCGAAGGTGGGCCCTGTTGAGCCAATTCAGAGGCCTGGCTGAACACCGCTTTCTGTGTTTGCATTCTCAGACTGTGCAGAATACACATCCCCTACACAGGAGGCGTGGGGGGGATGAGAAGGAATGCGGAAGTACCTTGGGCTCTCGGAGAATTCTGTGATAAGACAACTCAAAGAAAACGAGAGCATCCACCACTTCAGACAACAAACACGGTAAAAATGTGGTCAGTCCTGCTTATTATTGAGAGCATACTGACTACTAGAGATTGCATTTTTAGTGAAAGCAATTGACGTAGAAGCAGTTTTTCAAGGTCAAGGCAGAAAATAAGAAAGACTTATTTGAAGAAATTTGACAGTGGAAGGAGGCTGAGGCAGTAGGACCCAGCCACAGGAGGACCCTCACTGTTGAACACAGAAGGCCTGAGCATATTTGCAGAGACTGGGCAGGAGAAAGCAGGTATGCAACCCAAAATAAGTTACGGGCGTCTCATACTCTGCTCTGCCTCCCATCCCATCTCTTTCTAAAGCATAAACCTGGCCACACGGGACTGCAGATGAACCCCAGCATGATCCCATTGTCTAAGAATCAAGTCCAAGGAAATCTCCGAGTGACCCTAACCCCCCTCCCTGCTCCAGCCAGCCCATTGCATCCTCTGACCCAGACTCCCGTGCCCAGTGCAGGGACCACACAAGCACACCCCCTAGGAGAGTGGCCCACTCCCGTTCTTGGCCTATTTGTCTATCACTCTCAGCTAGGCTGTCCTCTCGCCCACTCCAGGGAGAATCACATCCACACCAACACCTTCCAGGGCCATCCTGCTGAACGTCCTCCTGGTTCCTCTCCCTCCACATCCATTCCCAAGCCTGTGCTCACTTGGCCTTTGCAGCCCTCCTGGATGACACTCATGTATTTCCGTGAAGCTGTTTCTGAGCTTGGTTTTGGAGACACTCTGGGTGTGGACTCAACTGAGGTCCCATAGACTCAGAGTCACAGCAACCTGTCCTTCACCTGGAGCCTTCAAGAAATGGTCCCCTCCTGTGCGTCACTGGCCACTCACCCTGCCAGAAAGGACACGTAGTATCCCAAGCACACACTCCCTCAGCCTCCAGAAGCCTCGGGGCTCCCCTGCCCATACCCAGCTGGGCAAGCTCTCTTCTCATTGGAACCGCTGGGGCGTTCTTTGCACTGACCCTGGATTCCCTTCAGCCCTGTCCTAGGCAGTGCTCATCTATATCTCAATCCTACCTTAGGTTTCTGAGCTTATTCTTGTCTTGTCTTTAATACTGAGAGAGAATAAATGCTTTAAAAGCATTTGTTAAATAAATGAATTCAGCAATGCCCCTGTCTCATGGAAAGCTAAGCTAAAGAAAACTTGTTAGATTCTGATAATAAGAAGTAACCATGATAATAATAATAAATAACAGTAACGCTTACCAAAAAGTTTATTATGCCAGTCACTGTTCTCAGTGCTCTAAGTCAATTAACATATTTGACCCTCATCACAATTATGACTAGTTTCCTCCCTATTTTACGATGAGGAAATAGAGTCAAAGAGAGAGACACAGGGTAGTAACTTGAGCTGTTCCACACAGTGTATGAGGAGCCCAGGGGAATTTGGACCCAGTCTGCACACTCATTCTGGCTCCAGATAAGGTCAGAATTGAATTTTATTGATCAATTTAAGAGACTCATCTTGAAAAGAGACATACACTCTCCTGACATAGAAACTGTGGGATGTTAATCATTTTGTGTCTATTGAGCAGTGCAGTGCATTATTATAGCATTTGCTTTACCTCCATTCAAACTCAAGTGTTTAACCAGCCCAAGAGCATCTGATAAGTAGGTGGCAAATAAACTCTGCTATGCTGGGGTAACGGCGCCAGAAGGATTCATTCTAACTCTATTTTATCATGTACTTAGTTTATAATGAATCAGATTGAAAGAAAAAAATGGGAATATTGTTCCAATAACGTACGCTGTATTCATGATCAGAATGCTCTTGTATGAGTTAAATTTATCTGCATTGCAGAAGGACTTTCTACGGAGATATAGAAAGTGAAATAAAAGGAGGAAAGAGGATGCAGGAGTTTACTCAGTGACAACCTACAAAGAGGTCAGCAAATCCAGGCAGGGATGACGCCTCCTTCCTCTCTCTGTGTTTCCAAGCGTAAACACAGGGAAACCGGCAACTCTCTCCACCATACCTCTGCCTATCTTTTCCTGCTTAATTAATCCCTTTACACAATCAAAAATGGCTTCTGCCTTTTAAGAGGCTATGACATTTTTGATGTTTTCAAAAGGCAACAGGCCCTAGTGCCTTACCCTATCCACCCTAACCACTTCTGTCTTAATAAAAATAGCTAACGCCTAAGCCAAGTAGGAGTAACAGACATAGAGCAAAGGAGCCTGGAGAAAGAGCTGCAACTGTGTCTGCTCTGTTACAATGAGGGAAGAGTCAGGAACACAAGGTGTGAAATTGCTGATTTCAGTTTAACTCTGACACCTGTGAAGACCAGGACTAAAATCAGTCTAAGGAACATGTTTTCCAGAAGACGCCAAGTGAAAAGAGGGACATTCATTCTACTTTTCACTTCTCTGTTAGTTATAAAGAAGATGCAGGTGGGCTGCAAAACATCCCACTATTTATTTATGTGTTTTTGATTAGAAACACCCTTTTTTATTTCAGACCACTCCTTTGGCAGAATTCATTTGATGATTTTGATCCATTTTTGGTCTGGAGTCACAAGTTTCACACAATATATTACTATTAATTCCTCTTTCAGTTTCAGTTTGGTAAACCAGTAGTCTGTAGTATACTCACTTAGTGGCCGGGACATGTTCTGAGAAATGTGTCATTAGGGAATTTTGTCATTGTGCAAGCATCACAGAGTGCACGCACACAAACCTAGATTGTCTAGCTTGCTACACACCTAGGCTATGTGTTCTAGCCTATTGGTCCTAGGCTACAAACCTGCACAACATATGACCATACTGAATGCTATACGCAATTGTAAAACAATGCTAAGTACCTATGTACCTAAACATATCTAAACTTACAAAAGGTCCAATAAGAATATGGTCTGATAATCTTTTCTTTTCTTCTTTTTCTTTTTCTTTGCTTTTCTTTTCTTTTTCTTTTCTTTTCTTTTTCTTTTTTTTTTTTTTTTTTGAGATGGAGTCTTACTCTGTCACCCAAGCTGGAGTGCTGTGGCATGATCTCAGCTCACTGCAACCTCCACCTCCCCGGGTCAAGCGATTCTCCTGCTTCAGCCTCCTGAGTGCTGGGATTACAGGTGCCTGCCATCATGCCCGGCTAATTTTTGTATTTTTAGTAGAGATGGGGTTTCACCATGTTGATCAGGCTGGTCTCAAACTCCTGACCTTGTGATCCACCCGCCTCGACCTCCCAAAGTGCTGGGATTACAGTCGTGAGTCACTGTGCCCAGCCTATGATCTGATAATCTTACCGGACAGCTCTGATATATACGGTCCCTCCTTATGTGACACATGACTGCATTGACACTGAGAACGGCAGCTTAGGTTTACCAGGCCTGAATCCAGGGTGGCTGGCTCAGTTTTGATGGCTGAATTGACCCGATGAGATGATTCGTTTGCAATTCAATGAAGAAAAGTTAGCCCTCTCAGCCTTTCTCCTCAGGCAGTCCTGAGGCAGCCCTTCAGAAGTTCACCACATGGAGAAGCAGCAGCAGGTATTTCTCCTTTAAACACGTTCATCTCCTATTTTGGGTTAATGCCCTCAGTCTTCTCTGACCTGAAGTACATTTTTCCAAGCAGCAATCACTGTAAGATTCTGAGAAAGGTGCTTTCTGCCTTTGCTGAGCTTCCAAAAGGCAGCTGTTCTTTGAACATGGAGTCTGTCCTGATGACACCCCCTCACTCCAAAATAAGACGGGCCTCCTCTTACCCCCACTTCCTCCTGCCGGAACCCCACCCTCCAGAATGCAAGCTGCAGCATGGTGGGTGGAGCTGTGGGCACAGTAATTGCTGCAGGCCAGGCCCCGCCTCCCAACAGGTAGAAAGCTCATCAGTCCCAAGTGCCCAAACCCCCTTCATTTGAGTTGTTGTTTGTTTTTGCTTTTATTTTGATTTTTAAATAAATGCTGATTTATTCTCACACTCCAATTGCCAGTCAACTTAGCAACTTCAGTTTTAAATCACTGTTTCTGCCTACCAATCTGGAAGTAATTGATAAATGCAAGAATATTCTGGAAACAATCAGCCTAACCATTATTGTGCTGTCTTTGCTTTCAATTATCTGAAGGAAAACATCCCGTGATATCAAAATTTAGGATGTCCTATGAGTTTTCACTGCAGACTCGACTGAAAGCTCATTTTGAAAGTGTCTAGGCTGATCAAAGTTCTGCATGCATTCCCATTAAGAATCTGTGTTATCAAGGTTAGATAAATTAGATATTGTTATGCCCAGACCGTTTATTCCCCGAAGAAGACCACCAGAGTCCAGAGTCAAAGCTAAGCAGCAAGGATCTTTATTACAGGTTCGAACCTGGAACTCTCCCTCGCTCGTGAAACGAGACGGGCAGGAGAGCTCCCCCACTGAGCTCCGAGCAGTGTTATATAGTCTAAGAAAAGTGGGCATAGAGTTATTATACAAATCAGATATATGATTGGCTAGTGTTTGAACAAGGCGATTTGGCTAACTATGATTGGTTCCCGCCATTTCTGATATTTCGGTTCAAACTTTGAGGCGGGAGAGCAGGTTTATGGCAGCAAGAGTTTATCTTACTTAAACACGTCTTGTGACCTTGCCTCAGAACTTACAAAATCTCTGGTATGTGCAAAACAAAATCTCTGGTACGTGCAGAAAACCAGGTACTCACAGAACTTACGAAATCTCTGCTATGTGCAAAGATTAGAGAGCAGAACAAGGGTGTAGCGGGTGGGGGGTGGGTACACATCTATCTTTGTGTCCTTTCAATATCATTTTCCTTAACTGCTTAGTTTTACAAACGATTTATAAAGCAAACACTAGGCATCTATCTAATATCAGGAATTATATAAAGAGATTTCCACACTTGGGTTGCCAGAACAAGCCAGAGAAAACATTAATTGAGAATAACGGCATCCCACAGAAAACTCCCAAAATCATCTACTCTAAAAAAAATTTCCTGTACTCACATTTTGTGTGCATGTCACAAAAAGAATATTCTACTTTTATTGGCATCATTGGTTTCCTATATTTTCTAGAAACCTATCCCTGTAATTCATTCTATCATTTCTTTTTTTCCAAATTCATAGCAACATCCTCATTAAGTGCACTAATTCTATTGTGACATACGGTTGGCAGAACTGTGACTTTAGGAGAATGGTAGACTGATTCTTAGATAAAAATAGTTCAAAATTTCTGTAATTCTGGGGCTTTAAGAGTTATTGAGAATCATCTTATCCACAGTTGTCACTCAGCAGGTGAGAACCCGAGGTCTGGAGAAGTGGTCATTTCAGACCCCCTAGTAGGGAACGGTTGGGCCCAGGAGGGCCTAGAACTCATGAGTATTCAGAGTCACAGGTGTGCTACCCAGGGGACATAAAAGAAACATGACAATGCTCAGGTACTGTAGTATGTGTGTCCACAGAGGGGAAGCAAGCAGAGCCCATGTGGAGGGAGCTTCCCATGGAGTGGAAATTGCTCCCTCAAGAGCTCCTGCAGAAAATGTGGGACAGTCAGCACTCTGGGTTGAAATGCCTACATTCTGGGTTGAATTGTCAGAGTTCTGGGTTGAATTGTCAGAGTTCTGGGTTGAATTGTCAGATTGAATTTTTAACGTTCTGCATTGAGTTGTGTTCTCCCCAAATGTATTTGTTAAAGTCCTAACCCCCAATGCCTCCAAATGTTTTCTTATTTGAAGATAGAACTTTTAGACAGGTAGCAAGTTAAAACGAGGTCATCTGGACAGGCCCTAATCAGATATGACTGTTTTTTTATAGGAGGGGGAAATTTGGACACAGAAACACCCAGAGGGAGGACCATGTGAGGAGACACAGGGTGAAGATAACCAACGAGAGGGGCCTGGAATAGAGCCTTCAATCATAGCCCTCAGAGGGAACCAGCCCTGCTGACACCTTGATCTTGGACTTCCAGCCTCCTGAGCTGCTGGAGCTACTGAGCCCAGCTGTGGTGGTTTGTTATAATGGTCCTAGCAAGCTAACACAGCTGGGTTAAAAAGCTGTTTGCTATGGCATAAGAATGTAAGATAGGAAAGGAGAAATTGTAGAGAGCCTTGCCTTTTAATATAATACACATCGTCATCCTCTATGTGTTAGGGAGCCATGGAAAGCTACTCAGCAGGGCTGTAAGTGCTTGAACATGCATTAAAATCTATAACTACATATCTCTATCTATCTAATATACATGTGATATATGTGTATTATGTATTGTATACATAACATATGCATATATTATACATATATATGACATATATAATACATGTATATATAATATGTATATATACATGTATATATAACATATATATTATACATGTATATATAATATGTATATATACATGTAATATGTATGCACATATTATATGTAATATGTGTGTGTGTGTGGGTGTGTATATACTCTCCTGCAGCAATATAGAGCTAACTGTAAAAGGTGTGCACTAAGGAGGCTGAGGCAGGAGAATGGTGTGAACCCAGGAGGCGGAACTTGCAGTGCGCCGAGATTGCGCCACTGAACTCCAGCCTGGGCGACAGAGCGAGACTCCGCCTCAGAAAAAAAAAAAAAGGTGTGCACTCAAGACAGGTAGCCCTTCAAAATTAAAGCAATAATTCAGGCAAATTATTATAGAAGGAGGAGGAACAGGTGAGATTCTGGAAGGAGAAGCTCAACAGGGGATACCCAGATGTCTGAAGTGAGCAACTCAGCAGGGGTACTAGCCATTGGAATAGACATAAAGAGAAAAGACAAATAGAGTAGAAAGAGGGAGCTGGAGGAAGCAGACAGAGCCCAGGTGTGCAAGCCTTGGGTTTCAGATGCTAAGCTATGGTGCTTCCAGGCCTGGAGTTCCTGAGAAACATCCGAGATGAAGAGAACAGAGATGTTGATGGGAGTTCCTTACAGATGGGAGGTTGTGAGGCCGTGACATGAAGACAGTTGATCCAGGGACAGAACTGAGAGGCTGGTTAAGAGGAAACCAGATAAATCCCCCGGGGTAGTGGGCCTGAAGGCAAAGAATGAGGAGTCAGTCCAGGAGGTGGATGGAGTCGTGTAGGGAAGACAAGGATGGAGAACGAGGCCAGACCCTGAATCTTTTAATAACTTTCCTCTTAGAAACTTGCCAATGACTCTGGCCTCATTTATTCACCCATTTGTACAAAACTCAAGCAGCAAACATGGAATTATGCATTGAAGTCCAGGAAATGATTCAATTCTGTTAGCTTTCTTAGCTCATTAGTTTCTCTTAGATCGGTCCAGATGTATCAGGGGTCTTTCCAGTCATTGACTTTTCAAATTTATTTTTTTTCACCTCCAAAGTATCTGAAAGCTCTCTTATTGACATAGTTTAGTGTATTTTAGCAAACATAGAAACCATTCTACAGGCTCAGCGTAGGTTTATTTACAGACTCTTGAAGGGTTTGGAAATTCATATCAGCCATAAACATTGATATGTTAGTGATGGTTAAACAGATGATTGCCTTTTATTGTTGTCATAAACATTTTTGAAATAATTGTTTTTCTATAAAAAGTAAATACACTCATAACTATGAAAACACAGCGATATTTGAATGTGGCTTTAAATAAGTATATTACAAAATTTATATTTTATGTGCTATTTTCACCATGTAGGTTATACAGAAACTATGATTTCACTGTTTCAGCTATTTCCCTAGTTTTATTTTTATTCCCTATAAAGCTGGTATTTCATGTCTTGAGGGACAAAAAAAATAATAATAATTGTTACAATAGACCTGTCAGGTCCCACCCTGCCCTATTGAATCAGGATTCTTGAGAGAGAGGAGATAGGCATCTCTATTTGTAATTAGCTCTCTTAGATATCTTCTACTTAACACAATGTTTGATAATATTGGCTTTTAGAGACAAAAATATGGTCTGGAAAAATAGTAAAACTGTGACACCATAGCTTTCACATGACCTGTCTCCATTGCAGAAAGATAGACACTCACTACTTATCCCAAATTTGAGAATTATGGCCGTAAAGAAATGCGGTGCTCGTGGAGCTTGCTGAAACTGACAGGTTTCACATAATAGCTGGCATTTCTAAGTGCATGACAACCATGGGTGCCTCTGAGCACACACATGGGCCGCAAGTAAAATAAGATACTTGAATGGTCCATTCGGGGCATCTAAACTCTGAAATGAGAATAAGAATCGAATTAACAGCAGCAACAGGCACCAGCCTTTCTTGAGGTTACCCTGTGTTCTGGGGCCTACATCATCCTGTGGATGTCCATACGTGGCTCATGGTGGACTCTCCGAGGGAGTTCTCCGGTCCCTGGATGCTCCCCAGACCCCAGCTCCTGCTATAGGCTGTGGTCTGTGCATCACTGTGGAGCATCCTGACTCTGGGCCTCCCCTCACTCTGCATGCTGACATTGGCTGTTTTTGTCTCTGTGTATCTATCTGTCAGACATTGGTCTAGAAAGCCTCATCCAGCCGGCTCCTGGTTATCTGCTCCCTAGAATAGGGCTATTAGCAAATATTCTCCCTGCCAATGTGTCTATTAGGTACTTTGTTATTTCCCCAATATCCAGGCGTCTTTATTCTTCATCTGTATTCCTCCTTTAATTTTATGAAGTTTCTTATCACTTGTCTAGCAAAGAGTAGGAAGAAACTGGAAATTCAGAAATAATCACATCTTTCCTACTCCCACGTGAATTTTTACGATGGTTAGGAGAGGAGGCACAGCCCCACTGGAACACTCAGTCATCCAAGGTTGTTCTTAATCCTATAATTGGCAGTCATACCTTACACAGGAGCAAACTTTCTCTTCTGCAATCAATGCAAAGTGTATTTGGAAAGCATTCTCTCCACATCTTCCAAAGGCACCAGGACAATGAATGCCCTTCAGTCTTAGGCACTGAGCAAGTGCATGTCACCAACTGTGGAAGGCTCAGTCTCATGGCAGTGGGGACAGAACATGACGGCACGGCTGTCACCCCCACCTCCGTCTGGAGCGTATGGACATCACGTCCATGCCTCTGATGGTCCTAATAAGCATGACTGTGGTTTACTGGTGAGTGGGATGATGAAACCCATCACACAGAAGCTTACTCTGTCTGAATGTGTAATTGAAAACAATTTTGGAGAAAAAGACCACATAAACAAATGTTTTCCACTGATAGCAAAAGAAGTAAAAGTATCTGGAAATGTTAGAGAATGTTTCCAACAAATAAAGAAGAAAACCCTGGGGAACGTCTGGCTAGCATTTCGGGTGACAATAACATGCGTGAGGCTGTGGGTGGCAGCCAGAGAAACACAACACAAGCCAACACACGCTGCAGGGGACTGATGGGCTCTGGGCTCCAGGAAGGAAGGGCACACTCATGTGGGACAGGCTGACCCCAGCTCTGTGGCTCTGGTATGTCGCTGGGTCCTTCCTCAGGCTGACTGCTGCCATCCGAGTTGGAAGCACAGGTGCTTACATCAGCGAGCACCTCTGTAGGAGGAGCTCACTCCTCCCACTGGATTCTTGCTTAGAAATCCTAAGAGAAGACCCCAGTAGTCCAGTATGGCCCTGAAAATCATCCTCTGGGCAACCTCTGCCAGGTGTGATGGCTGGACCCCTTTATTACAGGCACAGAAGTGAAGCTCTGCAAAGATGGCAGATGCCTAGCGTGGCCAAGTGGAAGCGGTGAGGGCTGCTGTAGGCACTGCCACCCACACCCTCTAAAGTGTCATTGAAAGAAAACTTAAGTTGTTGCCATTGAATCATAGAAGTCACCAACTAATATTAGGAGACTAGGGCATTCAACAATCTTCACCTATTCTTCTTCATTTTTGAGGACACTCAAAATCACAGGAAACCTGAAATGATGTAGCTATCATCAGATTACACTATGAGACATTTAACAAGAATCAGAATAGAAAAACCAATGATTATAATACATTTATAGACCATAACATTTCCTTCCTTCCTTCCTTCCTTCCTTCCTTCCTTCCTTCCTTCCTTCCTTCCTTCCTTCCTTCCTTCCTTTCCTTCCTTCCTTCTTTCTTTCTTTTTTTTTTTATAATGCCCATATCCTGACTAAGCAAATGACATTTTGCAGCTAACAAACCAACCGATCTTTAGTTTTATTTTCCCTAGTGAGGAGGAACATGCGTCTTCAAGGGGCTGTGGTTGGTCACACATCCTGAAGAGATTCTGAATGTGCTTGCACTAAGGTTGGCAATTCAGGTACAATGAGACATTTAATCCAATCAGCCCCTTGTGGAGTGTTCATGACACCCATTTTACAGATGGAGATATTGAGTCTTGGGGAGAGGCTAGGTTAGTTGTCTGGCAGAGCAGCCTGCATGGTGCTGAGTGCTCAACTACCATTCATTTAAATCTGGGCTCCTGACCCTGTCATGCTGTCATCCAGGGTGGTTACTCCTCATGCAATTCCCCAGCATCACTGGCCACTCCCTACCTCATTTGATGCCTGTGTGGCCGAAATTCCAGGCAGCAGTTGGGAGGACCCCATACCTGCAGTGAAGAGGGACACATCATGTAGGCAGGACAGGAGCAGCTCAGATCTTTGGATATTCCAGGTTGAGTTGGAGCTTCCTGGAAATCCAAAATCAGTGGCCCAGCAGGGAATGCCAGGCGACTACTCAGACCTGGACAGGCAGCCTGGGCAAAGGCCCCATGTGACTGAAGCAGGGCTGGGTCAGGAAACAGAGCCTGGAAAGAGATAACCTAAAGGGACCAGACACAGTGACTCACGCCTGTAATCCCAGCAATTTGGGAGACGAGGTGGGCAGATCACCTGAGGTCAGGAGTTCGAGACCAACCTGACTAACATAGTGAAACCCGTCTCTACTAAAAATACAAAAATTAGCTGGACTTGGTGGCACACACCTGTAATTCCCACTACTTGGGAGGCTGAGGCAGGAGAATCGCTTGAACCTGGGAGTCGGATTTTGCGGTAAGCCGAGATCACGCCATTGCACTCCAGCCTGGGTGACAGAGCAAGGCTCTGTCTTAAAACAAACAAACAAACAAAATACAGGCAAAATAAATAACCTAAAAGGCAAACCACACAACAGAGGTAAAGGAAGAGGATGCTTCAGGCACAAGGGGGGTGGGAAACATGATGAAAGACTGTAAGAAAACAGAGCATGCATGGGACAGAGGGATGATGCCCTCTAAAATCTCGCATGAAAATGACAGCTCTGTATTTCAAATCTCTCTGGAGCATTTAAATATATAATTGTAATTTGTATCCTAGTTGGTTCAGTAACTTAAAAATCAGTTCACCGGGAACCATGGGCCCAGCGCCAACTGCATTTTCAGCACCTTCAATCAATGACCAAGCAATGGAGCCTCGTGAAGAACTAGCTATGTTAACTTCTGAATTCTAAATTGTCTGCTTATTTTCAGAAAGCTGTTATCTGAATCTCTAAATCCAAGCTCCTCCTGACAGAAGTGCTGCAATTTCCTTCAGAACCTGGAGGGAATCTGTGCCCTGAGATGGCTGGAAGTTGGAGGAAGGATTGTTTCTGCAGCTCCTCCTGTGCTCGCCACCGTTTCCGTCCCCACCCCAACAGCAGGTCCTTGCTACCTCCACTGTCCCTTCCAGGGTTAGACACCTGCACCAGCATCCCACGTCATCCATGTCTGCATCCTGTGCCTTTCCTAGGAACTCCCAGAGCACTCTGGATTTACTGCACAAATTCCATCAAATTATGTTTTTCTATTTTCCATTTTCTGTTAATCACCTTTGCAGTCCTGAGGCAGGAACCATGACTATCTCACATCAGGTACAGGTGTGTCTTAAATGCACAAATAGATGGGTCAAATGTTAGGCTTCGTTTAAGGATTTTCAATACCATACTAATTTGAAATAAAGCGTAATCCTTCAAGATAAATAAAGAGTTGGAGAGATCTAACCTAATCATTGATACAGGAGATAGGGGTGTTTATCTAAAATGTTTGAAAGAACATGCTGGAGATGAGCAACTGAACAAGGTCTTTTCCACAACATAAAAGTGAACTCCTCTAATTATCAATGGGTTCAGCAAGCATTTACGAGCCCCGGGGATGGAGATGCAAAATGAGCTAAGTGGTGCCAGGGACTGAGCAATGTCCCCACAATATTCATATGTTCAAGCCCTATCTGGAGACAGGATCTTCAGGAATGTAGTCAAGTTTAAGTGAGTCCTAAGAATGAGGCCCCAATTAATAGGACTGTAGGCTTTGTAAGAATAGGAAGAGAAAGAGATCGTTTTTCTGTCTCCACCACCTGAGGACACAGTGAGAAGGGGACTGCCTGTTAGCCAGGAGGGAAATTCTCACCGGAACCTGACCATGAACTTCCAGTCTGCAGAGCTGTGACAACATAAACATTTGTCCTTCGAGCCTTCCAGTCCGTGAGATTTTGTTATAACAGACTCAGCAGACTAATACAGCATCCTTGCTCTGCGTAGCAAAGCCTCAGCTCAAGATTTCTCTGCAATGGCAAAGCTCCCCCACTTCGCTCCCTTCTCTGCATTTTTGGCATGTGGAATAAAACCCAGCCATACCCATGGGACACACGCCCAGCAGTCCTGTCTCTCTTCAGTGCTTGCAGCATCTTAAGAATAGCCTTCTGATGAAACACCATAGTTACAGCTTTTTACTTAAAACCATTATCTGATGTGTCCTACTCATCAAACTCAGAAGGTAGTTTTGCTTCTGAAAAATAATATAGTTTGCATTGTTTTTAATTAAGGCTGGCATAGAGATTGCCACAAACTGTTACTCTCACCCTGCTGTGTGGCACCTAACAAATAATTGGATGTGTAAATTGCTTCAATGCTGATATTCTCTTTCCTGTGAACCACAAATGATCATCAAATGTATGGAGGATCGTAATGAAAAATGAATTTTTCCTTCTCTTTGTGGAAAAACGCATTAGGTGTAATTGGATAAAACCAAGGATAAACGATCAATCATTCCTCATTTGGGATCAGGTTGGCACTGAGATCATTAGACACTGAAGAGGGCATCGCTTCTGCCTCTGCAGCGGGCACCATGGCTCGGCACATGGCCGGTGAAACCCTGAAGATTTTCCATGAAGGCATTAGAGTTGAGATGGCAGAATTGAAAATTACTTTTAGAAGTCCTCATTAGAAAAACAAGTATTTCATGGAAAAAAATTACTTCGTAAATGAGACAAATTCAATTTACCATCTCTTCTCTATTATTTGTACAGAGGTGTCAGGTGGTGTTTGTGGCGTAGACAGAAAATGCACTGTGCTGTTTGTGGAACAAGATGGTCAATGGGACGTTTGTGTGTCCCCCAGATTCCACCGTCTTTCTCCTGTGACCCCAGTGAACTGAAAAGCGTGACTGCTTCACATCACCACCTTGCAGGTCAGGTATCGGATCCAGGTGTAGCTCATCTCATACACAAGGGATGCTGCAGAAATGAATGCCGCTCACACTCTGAGTGGCTGAGGCCCTCCACAGAATATTGCTGGACACCACCCAGAGGATTTCCGTGCAGCCAAGGGCACCGACCTGATGAAAAATGTTCACATGTGCCCACTCTTCTTTACTCAAGTAAAAGAGTTGACAAATCCAGAATGAAAGAGCTGGAACAACACTGTACTAGTCCATTATCATACCGATATGAAGAAATATCTGAGACTGCATAATTTATGAAGAAAAAGAGGTTTAATGGACTCACAGTTCCACATGACTTGGGAGGTCTCACAATCATGGTGGAAGGCAAACGAGGAGTAAAATCACATCTTACACGGCAGCAAGCAAGAGAATGTGTGCCAGGGAGCTGCCCTTTACAAAACCATCAGATCTCGTGAGACTTATTCATTATCATGAGAACAGCATGAAAAAAACTCACCCCAATGATTCAATTATCTCCCACTGGGTCCCTCCCATGACTCGTGTGGATTATGGGAGCTACAAATCAAGATGAGATTTGGGTGGGGACACAGTCAAACCACATTAGACACTAATAGATTATTTTGGCCTAATGTCCCCATTTCTGTTTACAGAAGCTGAGCCTCAGAAGGACCAATTGTGTGGTGCGTGGCCACAGAGAAAGCTGGTAGAAGAGCCCTATAGAGATGGCTATTCAGATTCTGCACACACTACCAGGGCTTTTGGAGTGGGCTCATGTTTCCAAGATACGCATATCTGAGTAACAAAACAGAAACTATCTTGTATAATTCAACGTGCTGTTACACCACACCCCATTCAGACAGATATGTATAATCCAACTACCTCCAGGAAACCTGGTCTAACTGTGGATTGTTCAGACCTTTTGAGTCTCAACCAAATTAATTTAGGAAAAGAGTTCTATGCCTCCTATTTTCTCCATTCCCAGAAGACCTAACAGGTCTCTCGAATGAAGTGGGAGGAGCAGGACCTGTCTCCAGTTTCCATCTCCCTTGCTGGCCTCTACTGCACCAGGCCTCCAGGCCTGCTGAGACAGTGGCTCAGGTCACCATAGCTTCACTCATGAATAAACATATGTGTTTGCACCTTTCTAAGAACTGGACTCAAGGTATCACTCTCAGCCAACATCCACCTGGAAGACAGGACTTTCACTATGCTCTTTGTGCCATAGAGACAGGGATTAAATAATATGCCCAAGGCCACACAGAATAAGGAGGAGATGGTGCTGAGATTCAGACACCACCTTTGGACTCTAGAACCCATACCCTTAATCACAAAGTTATGGAGCTTCCTAACACCGTCCCCAACAATGCTCTTCTCATCTAGATGATCAGCTGCCTCTCAGCCATGTCCCGACGTGGGGAGGCTTGGGGAATTTTCAGTGTCCCCAGTATTCCTATGCACAGCCACAGAGGAAATATAGACTTCGCCTTGGACGTTTCTGGCCCATATCAACCCTCTTGTCTGTTTTTCTCACTGCTCTCACATCACAGGGACATTTGGAAACTTTTATGAAGGACACTTATTAGTCCGTTTTCACACTGCTGATAAAGACATACTCAAGACTGGGAAGAAAAGGAGGTCTAATTGTACTTACAGTTCCACATGGCTGGGGAAGCCTCAGAATCATGGCGGGAGGCAAAAGACACTTCTTACATGGTGGCAGCAAGAAAAAAAGGAGGAAGATGCAAAAACGGAAACCCCTGATAAAACCGTCAGATCTTGTGAGACTTATTCAGTACCACGAGAACAGTATGAGGGAAACCACCCCGTGATTCAAGTGCTCTCCCACCAGGTCCCTCCCACAACACGTGGGAATTATGGGAGTACAATTCAAGATGAGATTTCGGTGGGAACACAGAGCCAAACCATATCATTCTGACCCTGGCTTCTCCAAATCTCACATCCTCATATTTCAAAACCAATCATGCCTTCCCAACAGTACCCCCTGAAGTCTTAACTCATTTCAGCATTAACCCAGAAGTTCACAGTCCAAAATTTTATCTGAGACAAGGCATGTCCCTTTTGCCTATGAGCCTGTGAAATCAAAAGCAAGCTAGTCACTTTGTAGATACAATGCGGGTACAGGTATTGGATAAATACAGCCGTTCTGCATATGAGAAACTGGCCAAAACAAAGGAGTTACAGAGCCCATACAAGTCTGAAATCCAGTGGGGTGGTCAAATTCTAAAGCTCCAAAATGATCTTCTTTAACTCCAAGTCTCACGACCAGGTCTTGCTGATGCAAGCTTCCCATGGTCTTGGGAAGCTCCACTCCTGTGGCTTTGCAGGATGTAGCCTCCCTCCTGGCTGCTTTCATGGGCTGACATTGAGAGTCTGCAGCTTTTCCAGGTGCATGGTGCAAGCTGTTGATGGGTCTACCGTTCTGGGGTCTGGAGGATGGTGGTCTTTTTCTCACAGCTCCACTAGGACTAGGCAGTGCCCCAGGAGGGACTCTGTGTGGGGGCTCCAACCCCATATTTCCCTTCTGCACTGCCCTAGCAGAGGTTATCCACAAGGGACCCACTCCTGCAGCAGAATTCACAGTGCTGGCCAGGACTACAATAATCTCAAGAATGGAATGGGATTGGATCTAATTCCCAACTCACTCACACGGTGGCCATTGGCAAGCTTTGGTTCTTCAGTAGCAGTGGGCTGAAAATATCGGGTGCTTGCCATTTGCGATTCCCCGTGGGATACTTTGTAACACATCCCAGCTTCCGTCAGGGTAAAGGAGAGACACCCAAGACAGAAACCACAGTTATTTTGTAATTAAATCTTAGGAATGATATTCCATCCCTTCTGCCACATTATATTTAGCAGAAGTAAGTAAAAAAGTCCAGCTCATTCTCAAGGGATGCAGGGTGTGCAGGATAGGAATGGCAGGATGTGGAATCATTGAGGGTCCCTTGAGAGGCTGCCTACCAAAACTAATTTCTGAAACAGTCATAAAAACAATGCAGGAAATGTACTTTTAAAAAGATGTGCCACGCACAGAGGAACAAAGATAAGAATGAGAGTAGCTTTCCTCATTGGAACAAATGTCATTGAGAAGACAGCAGAGCAACAGCTTTAAAGTACTGGGGACAGGAAGAACTGTCAACAAAGTATTCTATACTCAGCAAAAGTATCTGTCAAAAACAAACCTGTGATATTAAGTTCTTTACATTACTACACGTTATGATAATTTGTTATGCAGCACATATAAATAATACATACTGGTTTTGAGAAATGTGATATGATATGCTTTAGTATAGCTTTCTTCATATTTCTTGTACTCAAGGTTCATTAAACTTCTGTGGATTCATAGATTGTATCCATTAAAATTTCCAGGATATCATGGTTTTTATCAAATTATACTTTTGTGGGTTGATAGTTATATGAGGTTTGGAAAATATATGGTCATTGTTCTTCAGGTTGGTTTTTTTTCTACCTCCCTTTTCTTTGGAGGCTCCAAATATAACCATAACGGTATATTTGAATTTGTCCCACAGCTAGATGTTCTATTTACTTATTTAATCATTTTCCCCTCTGTCTCATTTTAAATAGTTTCTATTGCTATATATTCAACTTCACCAGCTTTTTCCCTTGCAATGTCCAGCATGCCATTAATCACATCCACAGTACTTTTCTTCTGAGACTTTGCAATTTCTATCCCTAGATTTTCAATTTCAGTGTTTTACTTTTACATCTTCTGTGTTGCTACACAACATTTAGAGCATATGAAATACCATTACAATAATTATTTTAGTGTTTTTTTATTACTAATTCTAACACATGCGTCAGTTCTGCATCAGTTTAGATTAATTTATTTCTCTCTTCATTATGGGTCCTATTTCCCTGTTCTTTGCACGCTTGATAAGTATCTTTTAGATGCCAATCTTTTTGAACTTTACCTGATTGAATTTTGGATAATTTTGTATTCTTGTAAGAATGATTGAGCCTTATTCTGAGATACTTAATTACCTAGAAATAGGATCTCCTTGAATCGTACATTTTTCTTTTCTTTTCTTTTCTTTTTTTTTTTTTTTTTTTTTTTACCTGAGTCTGACTCTTGTCACACAGGCTGGAGTGCAGTGGCACTATCCTGGCTCACTGCAACCTCCACCTCCTGGGTTCAAGCATTTCTCCTGCCTCCGCCTCCTGAGTAACTGGGATTACAGGCACCAGCCACCATGCCTGGCTAAGTTTTTTTGTACTTTTAGTAGAGACAGGGTTTCACCATGTTGGCCACCTGGTCTCGAACTCCTGACCTCAGGTATCCACTCACCTTGGCCTCCCAAAGTGCTGGGATTACAGGCGTGAGCCACCACGCCAGGCTGAGTCTCGCTTGTAAAATGGACTTGGTGTTTTGTGTAGAACTTATTATTTCCTATTGGTGAGGCAGGGCGTTTCAGAGTGCTCTACCCAATACTTCATTAATTATTATGCCTTCCATTCTGTCTGATGGAAACAAATACATTCCCTGGGTCCTTAGGAGGGCTAGGTATTTTCTGTTTTCCTCTTGGATGGTTTATTTCTCTGTGCTTAGTTTCCTCACCCCATGCACCTATGCTGCCGAGTCCTCGGGGGGCACTGCTGTCCGTCTGCCATGCGTTCACGCAATGTAAAGGCCACACTCTCACCTCTTCCCTCTGCCCCATGAATCTTATCTACTGTGTTGTCCTTGGACTCTTAACTGTCTTCAATTGGTAATTTTATTAAATTAAAAATCAAAATTTTACTCAACGCAGTACTCTTTCCTTAATTCTGTACTTCAGTTAATCACAATAAATATTTTTTGGTCTGAGAATGATGTTTGGTCTGAGAATGATGTTGGGGATTGATACGAGGTAGCCCTTTTTATATAAAACTTTAGGTTACAGAGTAACCCTATGTCCTTTCAAGATTCTAATGTTACAGGAAGTGTATCATTATATTGGTCTTGTTTTTATTTTCAGCCAGAAATAATTTTCTTCTCACATTATCAAAAGACTGAGGCTGTGTGAGTAGTTTTTAAAAAACTACATGATAACTGAAAGTATATTGTAATGTGGCCAAATCACTCAGGGTATCTGTGTCTAGATCTGTTTTTCATTTGTTTCATGTGTGGTGCAAAAAGAAATTAATGAGATGTTGATTGAAATTTGGTCCTTTGACTCTAGTGTCTATACAGATAAATTAATTTTTATAAAGAAATTATATACAGCTTGTTATTCATTGAGATATAAAAATTGCACATATTCAATTTATAGTCAATTTATATTTTTATTTGCCATTTTGTTTTATTAAGATTTATGCTAAGTTCTCCTGAATATAGTTATTTGAAACTGTCACAACTAATACATGAAGTCATTCTTATATCAGATTCTGCTTTTCTTATCTTTACTTCAAATATTTGTATTTTTACTATTTTACTAAGTTTAAAAATATTTTAGAGTATATATTACAAAAAAAGTTATACCTAAAACCTTGATAGGACTTTGTCCTTTATTATATTAACCTTTTCCAAATTGTAAGGTTCAGCTGCTCCCATCTATCAATGTCTAACTTAATAGATCCAATCACTAGTTCTAAGTTTATTTTAATTACAACTTTAAGCTGGGTTGTTACATTAGCACTTGAATTTGTTCTTTGTTTAAATATTCTTTAAATGATAAAACTCTCAAGGCATTTCTTAAGACTATGGCTACTAAATGACCTTAATGGATACTATGCAACAGAGAAATAACAAATTATAAGCAAAACTTATGGGATACTTTGAGAATTATTTTATACAAATATTTGGGAAAGTAATGTGAAATATAATATTATCTCTTACATCTGAAAATAATAACTTAGACTTATTTTTAGACAATCACAGCCAAACCGGTCCAACTATAACTTCAGACGTATCTGAAAAAGCCTCATTCTCAAAGTGTACGAGTTTAGCTTCCCAAAATTGTTTGCACTAAGCCTAGCCAGTGGAGTGGAGAGACAGAATTTTTTAATCACTGGGATTATATGGATAGGGCCTTAAATGCCTCGTTAGAGTTTCTCTCTCTCTCTGTCTCTCCCTCTGAAGCAGAGAGAGCATCAACCACGTGTCACAGAAGCTAGACAAGTGCAGAGTCTGTTCTCCGTGACAGTGAAATGAGCAGGAGCAGAGGGTGGTAAGACTTTGAGAACATTCCTACCTGTGAGCTCCCATTGGCCCTCCCACTCAGAGCAATGAATAGCATTGTGCTCACATCGTTTTAGACTGTCAGCTTTTGAGCCGACAGATGTGGAAGTGCACAATTCAAACCACCTCCCCAAAATGCACATGTTTTTGTCGTCTCGTTCCTGGCCTCTTCTGGAGGGTCCTGGTTTGGCCCTCAGTGATACGTACTAATTAGCTACACAATACTAAAGAACAGTTGTGATGTTTCTTTTAAATAAAACGTAAACACTAACAAATGTGTCACCACTCTCTGGCAAAAGCATTGAGACATTGTCCCAAGAGTTGACACTTGTTTGGGGGTACGTCTATGTATCAAGACTCGCCATTCCCAGCTCGGGGTCTCCACAGCCACCTTTGGGAGGGCTTGCAGCTGACTCTGGGTTTTAGGAGCAATTACAGCCAGCCAGTGTAGAAAGGATATGTGTGTGTGTCTGTGTGTGTGTCTGTGTGTGTGTGTGTCTAGATAGATAAGTAGACACTCATGGAGTTGTAAGGGTTTTTCAGAAAATCATCTATCCATACACTCAGGTTTACAAACCAGTAACTCCTGAAGATCAGAATTTACCCAGTGTTAGGTTGTACAGGTGGAAGAAAAAAATCTGAGTTAGACCAAGGTCCTCTTGACCCCATGTCCAGTGAATTTCCTAGGATCAGCCACTCCGTCAACTGGTAATTACAGGATTTTAAGCAGATGTTGTCATTAGAAGAACAATTTTCTGTTTAATTTTCCAAATGGAAGATGCAAGAATGTGGATTATTTCTAGAAAATTGTGTCCTCAATGTTTTGAAGTTCAATTTTTAAGATAAATAATGAAACTACTTCCTAATCTTGGGTTTCAGAAATGAAACCAAGACTCGTTGATAAAACCACAGTCAGGTACCGAGCCTATCATGTCCCAAATAACTCAAAGGAAGGAACAGGGTCTGCAACCACTTGCGTGTCCTCTGATGATACCGGCATGGTGCCCGTACACAGCAGGAGCTCAGTAAACACCTGGCAACCGGGCTGAATGTGAGGCTTTGAATTACTGGTTTGTTTCATTCGTAGCTTCTGCCACTGGCATATTCTAACTCATGTACTAACAGGACAAATTATTCGTAGTATTCCCTAGTAGGCCTGGGCAATGTAAACCCTACAAAGGTTATGAAATGACGTATTAACATAAACATTTTATTTTGTCCCAAATTTTCTTCCCTCTGTCTCTCTCCTTTCTTTTTATCTTTTTCTTTCTCTTTTCCTTATCCTCTTATTCCTCTTCTTTCTCCTCTTTTTCTTTCTCTGCCTGTCTGCCTCTCTCTCTGTCTCTGCTTTTTTCTCTCTCATTCATTTTGTCACTTCCCTTTTGCCTATGGGGTATACTTTGGCTCATGCCCCATCATTGGATGTCTATGCTTAAGGAAAGTGAGAGAAAAGAAAAAGTCCTGGTGCCTCTGTTTACATAAACTTGTCTGCTGTGTTCTCTTGGAAGGGCGAAACAGTGCTTTCAAAAAAATTCACTTCTACCATAAAGGCTAACTTTCCTAACACTTCTAATTTGTCTTTTCTCTGCCATGTGTGTTTTCTGGGTTACTGGAATGAATAATCTTTTTTTTCTTTCTTTCTTTTTTTTCAGACCAAATCTCACTCTGTTGCTCAGGCTGGAGTGCAATGGCATGATCTTGGCTAACTGCAACCTCTTACCCACCCAGTACTAGAAGTGCTCCCAGCTCAGCTATCATTATTACAAATCAAAAATATCCCCAGACATTGCCAAAAGCCCCCAGGGGAGGCGAAGTAACCCTTGGAAGTTACGGATCTATCTAATAGGATTAAAAACATTTCAATAATATACAGAATTTCAACATCAGTTTAGAAAGTATATTGTTACAACTTTGTTCAATGGACAAAATATATTCATGTACTTGATGTTTTCCTTTTCAAGGGTATTTTTTAACTTGGGGCAGCTCTGATAAAAGTTTCCCTTGACCCATTGATGGTTCTCCTGTGATGGATTCTTTGAGAGTGCCAGTGGGGTTGACTGGACGCCTGAGTCTCCAACGGCACTGTGGGGCACTTACACCAGAGCAAAGTGACATCACCAATTCAGCCAGGAAGGCAGGGAGGGTCATCCATGCAGGTGAGGGACAACCTCAGAGTTTGCCCACCCAGAACCCCAATCTACAGCCCTGGGTCACTGCTTCAGGAGAGCAGGGCACCGATCCTAGGTGGGCTTCAATCCAAACTGAAGGCACCTAAAGGAGGGCATGCGATGTGCCTCTCTCTTTTCTTTAATACAGTCTGTCATTTTCATTTCTAACAGTAGATTTTTGAAAAGGCAATTCGGACGACATTCAGAGAAGAGTATCCCTAAAAGTGAGAGGCCATGGGCTGTGCCACGTGGGAAGACAAGCCACGCTCAGCACCTGCGTGGCGTAGCAGAAGCCCTGGATTCTGAGGGCGTCCGGAAGCTCTCATCGACTAACGGCATCCTCCTCCTGAGCATGGGCTTCGATGTACTTTGGACGTGTGTCCTTGTCCAGATTTTACATTGAAATGGAATCCCCAGTGTTGGAGGTGGGGCCTAAGGGGAGGTGATTGGATCATGGGGACGGATTTCTTATGACTGGTTTAGCACCATCTCCTTTGATACTGTCCTGGTGAGGGTGGAGTGAATTCTTGTGAGATCTGGTCATGTAAAAGCATGCGGTGCCTCCCCCCACTCACTTTTTCTCCTGCTCTGGCCGTGTGATGTGTCTGTTTCCTCTTCACCTTCTGCCATGACTAAGTTTTCTGAAGCCTCCCTAGAAGCGGAACAGAAGCTGCTATGCTTCCTGAACAGCTGGAAGAACTGTGAGCCAATTAAACCTCTTTTCCTTATAAATTACCCAATCTTAAGTATTCCTTTAGAGTAATGTAGGAATGGCCTAGTCCAGGCTTCTACAACAGGACAATGAGGATGACCTTTCAGTCTTTCTGAGAGAGGTGAGTGTGGAATAACACATTCCACAGGTAGGTACACATTCTTCTTCCTCTGGCCTCAAATCTGTCTCAATGAATTTCCTTTATTTATATAAATGTCTCTGTATGCATTTTATACATATGGAGAAGGAACCTGCATTGTTTAACACAATCAATGCAGACGAGGGAACACAGCCATTACTATTAGTGTTTAGGGGGCTACCTAGCAGAGAGGGGCTACCTGTGCTCCCCAGGTGAGCAGAATGAGGATTAACACATGAAATCTTCATGCAATACACCTTAAAGGTGTACAAGTGTGACTCAGTCCAATCCTAATGGCTTTCTTCTCCATCTCAGGATTTCTCTGAGTTCAGAAGTGACTTTCCTGCCATAGGCACCATAGATCACTGTGACCCAACGAACCACAAAATCTGTTCCAGTGCTTGGCTATCATGGTTGATGGACTGTGAATGCAGAGAAGCAGAAAATAAGCTCTGCACTCTGGCACTTAATCAAGCAAAGGCTTAACAGTTTAATAAGTCTATAACTTTCTCCCCTTCAGTAATAGTGGAGCAGTGCCACAATACTGGCTCAGCCAAAGGTTGATATGTCATCCGGTAGATAACCTTGTCCATATTTGACAATAAAATCATGGTTGGAATTTACCTGCATGGATCTCCGATTTTTCTTTTCTTCTTGCTTCTTAGCCATATGGTAACAGTTTACCTCTGCAATTCCCACGTGTGTGTACGCTCACACACACACGCACACACACACACACGGGGAGGCACACATACAACTTTGCTATATCAGGTGCAGAATTCTTCAATCAAGTCTAGAGTTCCATAAAATTTTGCTTACGAAATTACAAAGAAATTTATTACTTCCTTCCTGGGACCTCCATCCCACCCCTGACTTCCCCGGAACACCGGCGCCTGGTCCGTCTCTTCTGCTTTCACAAACGAACCGGAGGAAAAAAGTGGAGTGGCAGCAACTGGCTTGAGAACACCTGTTTGGAGTCACCTTTGCATCTACTGTCTACCCGCTAAGCCTTTGTCCATCATGGTGCTGACTACCTTATTGGCTCTGTCACCTGCTCTGACCCCCAAGGACCTCTACGCTCTGGATCCAGGGATGCTTTTCTCCAGGTTGTGTGGTGCAGGTTTCCCAAAACATGATTGACATGTCAAAGTGGTGGGTTCAGAGAATATTGCAGTTTTAGCCACAACACACAGGAACCAGATTGTCCCATAAGCACGTGGCAAGCCTGGATGATACCCATTGCCGCTCCCCTTCTTATGTGGCAAGTCCACCTTTGGTGTCCAGCCTCCTGTTCTCCCCAGATAAGAGTCTGAATCAACCCAAGCCACACACACTTGTCTACCTATGGTGAGCTTCACCTGAGCAGAATCAGGGACATTTCCATCTCTTCCTAAAGACCTGTTTGTCCTACACTACCTTCCTTCCCACCGTGACCATTCCACATGCCAGGGCTGTAAAGGGAAGCAGACTTGGTCAGACTCACCCAGGGCAGGGAGTGGCTACTTACGATACATTTTCATAAAAATTATTGTCAGAGCTAATGTAGATCTTCTTGAAGGTGACTTTGTGTGCCTCAGCTTATTTGTTTTTTTAAGTTAAGATCCCATTCAGTCACCTACACAAAACTTCTGTAGACACACACACACACACACACACACACACAAATATTGCACATTAAACAAAGCAATAAATGATGCAAATGTTTAAATAAAAATGCTTTGGACCCTCTTATATCTATAGAGTGGGCCCTTACTTGTACTAAGCTTATC
The DNA here is from genome assembly GCF_037993035.2 of Macaca fascicularis. Lineage (NCBI taxonomy): Eukaryota > Metazoa > Chordata > Mammalia > Primates > Cercopithecidae > Macaca > Macaca fascicularis. The sequence continues at coordinate 4,628,994 of NC_088380.1, forward strand.
TTTTAATTTTTATTATTTTCAGTTAGTGTATTTTATATGTTTGCTTTTTACATTTTTGCATGTTTTTTTTTTCCTTTTGGGACAGGGTCTCTGTTTGTTGTCCAGGCTGGAGTACAGTGGCACAATCTTGGCTCACTGTAGCCTCAACCTCCAGGGTGTAAGTAATCCTCCCACCTCAGGCCCCTGAACGGTAATTTTAAAAAATTTGTTTCAGAGATGGGGTCTCACTATGTTGCCCAGTCTAGTCTCCAGCTCCTGGGCTCAAGTGACCCTCCTGCCTAGGCCTCCCAAAGTGCTGGAATTACAGGCATGAGCCACCATGCGACTGTGGTATTGAATTTCTCTCTCTGTATTACTTTCTTCTCCCTCTTGAAAAGTTTCTTTGGCTCAGTCCTAGATATGAACATTTCTTAGTAGAAGAGTCGAGGGTAACAGTAGCGTCTTTGGTATTCCTTATTGTGGGCATATAATTCTAAAATGGTTATGAAACTATACTCTCAAAACCTAGAATGAGCTGCCCTCGGTTGTCTACTATTTATATGCAGAGCAAGATTTAGATCATATTGCCATAGGTTTAGTATAATTAGTATTTGTTTCATTTCTAGTGGGATTTTAATTAGAAACACAATTGCGAGGGTGCCATTTGTCAAAACATACAAAGAAAAATTTTAAAGCAGGAGTATCCGTTAACCCAAAAATTATTTTTCCAAGATGCTTTTCCTGAAGAAATATTTAATGATACACAAAATATATAAGAAGAAATATATTGTTAATTCAAGGTAATGTATAATATAAAACATTAGAGACAACCTGAACTGTAATAATGATGAAAGTTTAATTAGTAGTCTTAAAATGGAATGCTAAAGAATTGTTTATAGTGTCTGCAAAATATCTAATGGTATACAAATTATCCATTAGTAGCCAGCCATGGTGGCTCATGTCTATAATCTTAATATTTTAGGAGGCCAAGCTGGGTGGATCGCTGGAGCCCAGTAGTTCCAGATCAGCCTGGAGGACACAGGGAGACCCTTTCTCTACAGAAAAATTTAAAAAAATAGCGAGCATGGTAGTGCATGCCTGTAGTCCCAGCTACTTGGGAGACTGAGGTAGGAGAATGGCATAAACCCAGGAGGTTGAGACTGTAGTGAGCTGTAATCCTGCCACTGGACTCCAGCCTTGGAGACATAGCAAGACCTTGTCTCAAAAATAAATAAATACAAAAAATAAAAAATCGTTCATCATAAAACAGTGAAAAATAATTATTTTATTGGTACAGTTATTTTGTTTGTGTTACATATGTATAAAAATGACTAAAAGGTCATCACCAAATTATTAAAAGTGCTTATCTCTAAGTCAGGGGATTGCACATGATTTTATTTTTTATGCCCTTCTATATTGTGCTACTTTATTTATAATAAGTGCAGATTCTTTAGATTGATAACTGTTGAGACAATATTGTATAATGCAGCCTTCTCAACCGGAAGCAATTTTGACCCCAGGGAACATTAGTGGCATCTGGAGACATGTTCAGTTGTTACAGACGGGGCAGTGACATGCTGCTGGAAATTGGTGGATAACGTCCAGGGACACTGCTAAACATACAACACACAGAACAGCTCTTCACAACAAAGAATCATCTGGCTCAAAATGGCAGCAGGACTGAGGTTGAGAAACCCTGAAATAGGAAGGAGTACAGGCTCAGAAGCCAGACTAGCTAGTGTCAAATCCCAACTCTGTCGCTTCATAATTGCACGACCTCAGGTGCATTGCGTGTCCTGCTGGTGACTCAGTTTCCACTTCTGGCAAATGAGGATAATAGCAACACCCTTCTCACAGGAAAGTCATAGGGCTGAATTTGTTAATAAAGGCAAAGTGCTCAGAAAAGTGCATGGTTCACAGTCAGCACTGAGCAAATGTAAATATGTTCCTAGGGTTTTATTTACATATGTATACACATACACACATATATACACATGTATGTATATAAATATATAAAAATGCATATATGTATACACATACATGTATACAAACACATATATGTACACATATATGTACACATGCAACATATATGTTTATATGCACACAACACATATGCACATGCGCATGTATACAACATATGTATGCAGATGTACTTAAACACACACATGTATATGCATGCATGTGACACATGTACACATATACATGCATGTATATAACCTGTTTATATACACATACATTTGCAACACTTTATTTCAAAATTGTGAAAAATACAAAAAGAACCAGTAATAATAAAGGAAACATTCAAAATTATTGAGTGATATTTCATCTTATTTCATCTTCAGATTCTTTTTAAAACTTAATCATATTAAACTTAAATAAGACATCACTGATAGGGTTGGGCTTCTCAGCTTCCCTTTCTGTTCCAATTTGCCTCCTCCCTTTCTCCTCAGGGATGACCTGATCAGGAATTTTGTATGCAATTCTAATCCATTTGTTTTGCTTTATCACAAATATATGTGTCTCTAAGCTAGCTATCTGTTTATTCATCATCTAATTATGATGTGTATTTTTAAATTTTCAAATACTTTTTGTTACTTATCAAAATATTAATTAGTTCTGTCCTTCAAAAGAAGGCAAGGACCTAGCATAGTTTAATTTTACTCCAACACTACCTCTTCCTTTGCCTATTTCTACATTTTTTGTTCAATTTTTAGTCAAAAATAAATGATTTTATAATGAATAATTGGTTCCATTATTAATATAATGTTGTCAGTTTACTTGTTTGTCTCTGCTCATTTTTTATCTCATTTCTTCCTTTTGAAATATGTTCTTAATGAATTATATGATTTGGTAACTATCTTAATTCTTTAGTAGGGCCCATAAGTGGCATACTCTTATCATCTTTGCATCCCTGGAAATGTCTTTATTTTCCTCCACATTTTAAAAATAGAACAAATGGGTATGAGAAAGTGGGTCCATCATTATTTTCCTCAGCATGTTGAAGATTTTACATGATTTTCCAGCAGACATTGTGAAGTCAATGCCTAATGCCAACGTGGTTATTTACACTGGTAATTATGAAGTTGTTCTTTCAGATCTCTACTATATTCTATGATTATTCCCTTTATAATTTATTTTATGTAGTTTTTTTAACATATATCTAATGTGGACTTATTTATTCTACTCACCACCACGTATATGCTGAATGTCTAAAAACCATTGAAAAATTGCATGACTGCTGTCAGTTCAAACACTGTACCTCCATCATCTCTCTGTTTCTTTTTATTTAACTATTTTTGGCTTTTTTCCTTTTGTCATGTGTTCTTATCCATGTCTTCATGTTAACTAATTCTCTTTTCAATTGTGTTTAATAAAGAATTTATCTTTTTTTTGGCAGGGTCTGGCTTTTGTCACTCAGGCTGGAGTGCAGTGGTGTGATTACAGCTCACAGTAGCCTCAACCTCCTGGGTTCAAATGATTCTTCCTCCTCAGCTATAGCTGGAACTGCAGGAACCCGCCACCACACCCAGCTAATTTTTGTACAGAAGGGGTTTTGCTGCGCTGCCCAGGCTGATCCCTAACCCCTGGGCTCAAGCGATCCACCCACCTTAGCCTCCCAGTGTGCTGGGATTACAGGTGTAAGCCAATGTACCTGGCAAGAATTTTTATTTTATATCAAGTTTCTTCTTCATTAAAAATAAATTGAGGTCTATTTTTATTTCCAGGAATTTTAATTGATTGTTTTTGCCATAAAGTGCATTTTGCATTTATGTTATATTTGTCTCTTCATCTCTTGAGTAATTCCGCATACATTATTAAAATTATTTTCACATTATTGTACCATTTTCCTTTTCTGGTGAAATTTTTCTCTCTTTGGGCAAGGATATTTTTTGTTTTGGTTTGGTTTTCCTAACCTCTCAGCTTCACATTTTTCTGTGTGTATTGAAATATGTTGTGAAGCTTCATGATGAGCAGATACTACTTTTGAGGCAGTTTAGAACCAGATCATGAGCTGGTGGCTTTAGATCTTAATCCTTTTTCCATGCTTGGACCATGACCTGACCTGGCTGTTAGGTTCCGTTGCTGCTGGGTTTTCCTGCCACTGCAGACAAACTGTTTACTTTCAGGCACAGCCTTGGATAGTTGCAGATTTTTAAGGGCCCTCTTTATAAAAAATTTATCTATTCCACACCATTCAATTGTTTTCCACATTTTTTATTTCTGTGCAGAGCCCAGCAAGCTTGCGACTGAATTCCCTTCTCATTGCTCCGTATTTAAGTCTCTCTTTCTCCTCTTACTTGTCTTCTCCTTCCCTTCCTTACTTCTTTTCTGCAATGCCTCTCAGTTACCTAACATATATTAGTTAACTGATATATAGTTTAAGGCCTGAAAGTAAAATCTATCTATCTATCTATCTATCTATCTATCTATCTATCTATCTATCTATCTATCTATTATCTATCTATCTATTATCTATCTATGTATGTATCTATTATCTATCTATTATCTATCTATCTATTATCTATCTATCTATCTATCTATTATCTATCTATCTATCTATCTATTATCTATCTATGTATGTATCTATTATCTATCTATTATCTATCTATTATCTATTATCTATCTATTATCTATCTATTATCTATCTATCTATTATCTATCTATCTATCTATCTATTATCTATCTATCTATCTATCTATTATCTATCTATGTATGTATCTATTATCTATCTATTATCTATTATCTATCTATTATCTATCTATTATCTATCTATCTATTATCTATCTATCTATCTATCTATCTATCTATCTATCTATCTAGTCAAAGCCATGTGTTTTAATCAGGGCTTGGGGTTTCTGCTTTGTAAAACACTCACTAACTCGTTAGAGTCTTGCAATATAAACATACAGTTAAGTCAATATACCATTTGGCTATTTTCATTTTTCTAGCTGATTCTAAAAAATATTTGGATGTTTTTTCCACTTGATTTCTACTGTCTTCCATGATCTTAGACCACTAAAGGCCAACACCAATGTTAATTCTTCATACTCTTGCTTATTTCATTGTGGCCAATTATTCTAGCCTCATTTATTAGCTCCCTCTTTGAGCCAAATGGACTTACAGTATTGTCTTGTTCTCCCTTTTATACTTTGCTTTAAGTTGCATGGTGGTGTGTATAGTGGGGACTCAACAGAGAGTGGGGACTCATTAGTTAAAAATCGCACAATCTAAAAATACGTATTTTAGTATTCTAACTATGCTTATTCAGATCCCTCCCAATATTAAATTATTGTCTGCTGGTTCCTTTGCTTTTGTATATGTCATATTGTTAAAACCACCAGGACGAGGGCCTTCGTAGCTTCAGTTTGTTGTGCTAAGTCAGGCAGCATGCTTGTCTCTAGGAAAGTAACAAGTAACACACTGCCTGCTTTTCAATCATGTTTCTCCAGTTTTCTCAGCCCTTCGGGAGATTTTTTTTTCCCAGCTGATCAAGTTTAGTTAACCCTTCAAGCCTCATTTAAAATCTTCTCACATTATCTTCTAATTCCACTTTAACACTGGCCAATCATTTTCCCATGGGTTTCCCTTCTTGATTCCTTTTTCAATCTTATCTAAAAGTCCCTCTCCTTTCGTCTTTTCCATAACATGGCCTGTAGGAATTGGAGCCAGGAGACCACAATGACTTATTGTGTGGTTCAGGGACTCTCTCAGCTAATCCAAAGTTGAGTATCCTTATGTGTAAATTGGGTGAAATGATAAATTTCATCACTCTCTTTAAGAGTTAGGTAGGGATATTCAGGACAACACTTCAATGTAAGCTCCTCCTGGAACTCCCAGGAGCTCCCCTACCTGCTACTTCATTCAGAATCATGCACCAGACTCATCCTCACAGCAAACGTTTCACAATACCTCCCGTCATTGGCAGACTCTTCATCATGACCATCGAGTTGTGTGTTCTATGATACATTTTTCTCTATATGCTCTTATTAATTTTATTCAACCATCGTTTTAACCCAGTTCATTTAGTCATGATTATGGTGAGTTTTCCACCTAGGGTTTATTTAGATTCTTTAGTTAGCACAACATTTTGCTCATATTGGTCTACGCATCAACTCTGTACTCATTAATTCACTTTCATTCTTCCTGCCTTGCATTCTTTAACTGGTATTTCAGCAGGGATGTATCATTGGTCAGTTATCTGGTTTTTATTTGGCTGAACATGTGTCTGAGGTACAAGTTTCCAAATATTCTAAACTTGAGCAAGGGCCTCATTTTCACTCCCTATTTGGCCTCATGGGCACTAAGGTCGAAGCACTGAGCTCCTAATGGATACATTCCACCTTCACTCCCCATTTGGATCCCTCCAGGCTGCCATGGACATGGCTCACCTTATCGCAATTAAAATTCCCTCTTTTCTACCCAGAGATGCTTCTACTTTGCTAGTTTACTAAGGCATTTATCAAGAAAAAACAAAACTGTATTCAGCATTTCTAGGTGTCCACAGTAGAAAAAATCCACATAAGGATACTTTTCTTGTTGCTAGGCCCAGAAATCTCCAAGATGATGCCCTGAAACCAGATAGCATCTAGACAAAAGAGGGGAATCATCCTTAGTAGAGAATAATATGTTTGCTAGAACAGATAGAGTGGAAGATTGGCTCCTTCAGGGACTGGCACTAAATTTAGATGTAGGGAAAGATGAAACTACAGTTATAACCCTTGTCAAGATCCCAATGGCTCTTAAAGAATGAGTTCATGTCCTTTACCGGGACATGGATGAAGCTGGAAACCATCATCCTCAGCAAACTAGCACAGGAACAGAAAACCACACACCGAATGTTCTTACTCATAAGTGGGAGTTGAACAATGAGAACACATGGACACATGGAGGGCAACATCACACACCGGGGCCTGTCGGGGTGGGGGGCAAGGAGAGGGAGAGCATTAGGACAAATGCCTAATGCATGCAGGGCTTAAAACCTAGATGACGGGTTGATAGGTACAGCAAACCACCATGGCATATGCATACCTATGTAACAAATCTGCACGTTCTGCTCATGTATCCCAGAACTTAAAGTAAAATAATAAAAAAAAAGGAATAGCAAGGAGTGTGAATCACATGCTGAAGGATGTAGGGTGTGTGTTTAAAACTGTAAAGCGGACATCTTAGAAAGATATTCTGTCATGAATGGATTAGAGGGGATATGGGATTTAAGGCAGGGAGATGACCTAGGACCTGTTTTAAAAATCTAAGAAAGAAACAAAGATGACCCTGGGAATATATAGGAAAAGCCATGATTCCCTCTTCAGTAGGGCAATCAAGGCTTTCTAAATTCAGCAACCAGCTGCTCTTCTTGATGGGCTGGTAGGAAGGTTCCAATGGATATGAAAGGCGATGTGATGGGGAATAAAGAGAAGTTTGGGATCATTGTGATCGTCCCATAGCCTGTTCCCTGTGTACTTCCAGGTGATGAATACACGCCTCTCTAAGACGAATCTATTGGTTCATAATAACATGATCTACTTCATTTGTTAAGAAAACACAATTGGGCAGGGTGCGGTGGCTCATGCCTGTAATCGTAGCACTTTGGGAGGCCAAGGAGGGAGGATCATAAGGTCAGGAGTTCGAGACCAGTCTGGCCAAGATGGTGAAATCCCATCTCTACTAAAAAAAAAAAAAAAAAAAAAATAGCCAGGTGTGGTGGTGTGCACCTGTAATCCCAGCTACTCGGGAGGCCGAGGCAGGAGAATCATGTGAACCTGGGAGGCAGAGGATTCAGTGAGCTGAGATTGCACCACTGCACGCAAGCCTGGGCGACAGTGCGAGACTCTGTCTCCAAAAAAAAAGAAGAAAGAAAACACAATTAGTTATTGTCTAGAAACATAAATCTAAATCGAGGATGCCTGTAGAGTTGTGAGCAGGATATATGGATGAAGAAAAATCTGACGTGCTGTTTTCCTCTCTGTGTCTTGGAATCGCAAATGCAGTATTTCCATCCCCTCTCTAATCTTCTTTCTCTCTGTTATTTACCTAAAGGTTGTGATTTTCTGAAGATTGAGAATAAAGTCCTCCTCCTCATGGTATTTCATCTATTGCAGGTATATTTGAACATAATGTAATACAAATTATAGGAAGTAAAAAAAAACTCCTGGTGTATTAATAAATTAATTTCCATTTTCTCTGACTTGACCAGAACTCAATCTACACAAGGACAGCGATCTCTGTTAGTTCATGATGGATTTCCAACATCTAGAGCAGGGCCTAGCACAACTCAGGTACTCAAGATATATGTGTCGAATGAATGGATGTGATCCTAATGCTTATGCACCATCTTACCATCACAAAATGATTGCTGTGTATACCTGTCAGTCTATGGATGCAGACTTGAAAATGTCTCACAATTAGGATTATTGGCAAGTAAATGATGTATATCACTTTTCTCTCCCATTTCTAGCATCAGACTATTCTGTTTCTTTTCAAATTGAATTCAAATGTTCCTTAGAAACTCACAGATGATTTCAGAAGAAGAATATTATTTTTTTACAAGTCAAAAAGAAGAATATTCAGCTGGAATCTTTAAGGTAATTTTCATTAAGCGTATTGTTTGATAGTATGAAAACAGATGGAAAGAAAGCATCTTCCTCTCCTCTTCATGCTGTACTGGAAGTAAAAAGTTAGAAAGTTGTCATAAGATGAGGTCTATAAAAACAATTTAGGTTGATTTAACAGTTGGTTAAGCAATTCTTTCCGTTCCTTTTTGCATCATCAGAAACTAAGATGGAAGCTTTCTCTCTGAGTGTTAATTATTCTTTTTTATTACAGTCATAGCACGTAAGATCTTCCTTGTGCTTCAGTCTTCTCTGTAATTCAATGTTACGGTTAAAACATTTATTTCTGCCTTGCCAAAGGTTTCCTTTTGCATCTCCCACCAGGAAAACTGCCTCCACTTCTCATTAAGAATTTAGAAGCCAACAAATCTCTGATGGGCACCTCTGCTCCCGACGTGGCATCACTGCATCCTCTCCATTGACTCCATCGCCAAGCCCCTTAACACTTAAGGATTTTTACCATTGCTGGGCACTTCATGAGGTCCACCTGACTATTTCTGTTTTCAGTATAAGGCAATGTATTTTCTTTACGGAATAGCTGGAGGCTACAAAAAATGCATACAAATAAAAATTAAAATTAACCATAGTTATATCATCAACAGAAATACTCAATTATTTCTGGACATATAGCTGGTTTCTGGATGGAGTCTCACTCTGTCACCCAGGCTGGAGTGCAGTGGCACGATCTCAGCTCACGGCAAACTCCACCTCCCAGGCTCAGGAGATGCTCCTGCCTCAGCCACAGGCACGTGCCACAATGCCCAGGTAATTTTTGTATTTTTAGTAGAGATGTGGTTTCACCATGTTTGTCAGGCTGGTCTCGAACTCCTGACCTTAAGTAATCCACCCGCCTTGGCCTGCCATAGTGCTGGGATTATAGGCGTGAGACACCGTGCCTGGCCTGGATATATATTTTTGAAAGTGTGTTTAACCAGATTTTATATAAAGGTTTTATACTATTGTAATCTGTATAGGGCTTTTCCTACTATACAGAAATATGCTTTGAAAGTGTCACTTAGCTCACAAATAGCAGCATCTTCTAAAGGTGGATGGAGGTTATTTAACCAGCCCTTTAATACTGGATATGAATGTCATGCCATTAAAATGTTTTATCATAAGTAATGATGCTTTGATTATCTTTTTCAACACATGTCTGTTTTTATCTCTGGAAATTTCATCAACACACCTTACTAAAGATCTACATCTTTTAGGAACAGTTACTCAATATCAAAATGTTTTTTGCTTTTCTTCATTTTTGTAGAAATAATTATTTTCTCTTAGGGTGTTATATTAAGAATGAGGGATTTATCTCAGTAACATAAATCTTAAATGTCTTATCATTCAGTTGATTTTTGTTTGAACCAGAAGTTACAGCAAATCACACACACACACACACACTCACACACACACACAGTTTGAGTCTACATACCCAGAAACACAGTTCTCTCTCTCTTTCTCCTCCTTCATTTAGAACTTTCCCTGACTTTGCTGTCCCTTCTGTGGCTGACACAAGGCAGCTCTGAGCCAAAATGCAAGCCAGGGAGCATGGGAGCAGGCAGTGCAGGGTAATAGGTGCTATCCTTGAGAGAGCTTTGCCCAGCTCCCTGAAGATGCTCTGTGAGGCATGGTGTAGCCACTGTGCTTACTTCTGAAGTCAGGACGTAGGTGTTCTGGATTGCATTGCGTCCCCTCAAAATATATGTTGATTTCATAATCCCAAGTTCCTGTGAATTTAAACATATGTGGAAACAAGATCTTTGCAGATGTAATCAAGCTGAGATGAGGACATTAGGATGGGCCCTAATCCAATTATGAGTGGGATGCTTGTAAGAAAAGGAAAGAGACACAGACCTGGATCTTCACAGGTCCACTTCCGAGCAGGATCAGACACAAGGGAAGCGTACCACAGGAAGATGAGGCAGAGGCTGTAGTGATGCAGCTTCAAGTCAAACAATGCAGGAACTGTCAGCAGCCACCAGAAGCTAAGGAAGAGGCGTGAGACAGCTTCTCCAGAGCCTTCGGAGGCCTCAACGCCCTGCCGACACTTTGATGTTGGGCTTCAGCCTTCAAAAGAGCAAGAGAATACATTCCAATCGTTCAAAGCTACCTGGTGTGTGGCACTTTGTTAGAACAGTTCCAGAAACTAGAACAGCACCCAGGTAGGCTGCTCAGCCAGGACAGCATAATATTCTAGCAACCATCAAGAGAAACAAACCTGAAGATGCAGACATTCAGATCTTTCTCCCAGTCCTGGGTTTGTTCATTCCTACGTGGGCCTTACTGAAAGCTGATGAGATGCTGTGTCCTGTGTGCATCCACCCTATGTTGGCCCCATGGCGTAGATCACCTAGGGAGGTCTTTTCCGTTCATGTCTTTCGGGTCAGCATGTTTGAGATGCACACGCAATTCCACAGCATTCTCACAGGTTTAGGTCCAAGCTGGATCAGCCACTGGTGACATACTGAGTCTTTTCTGTTAATTTCCATCAAGCACACACACCTGCCAATAGATTCCAGGTCTTTCCATTGATTTGTTCTCACTCACGGTGATAAAATGCCTACCTCTCTCCTCACTAAAAATAACAGTAATATACTCTATATAATTTGAGTTAACAACAGTCTGAAAACGAATGCTTACGGCATGAGGATTATTATATTCTCTGTGTTTTCTTCCACTTCACCCTGTCTCTGAGCTGCAGCTGTTTCTTTTTCCCATTGTCTTCCTCCTCCTCTTTGTCTTACTCACTGACTCTCTCCTCTTTTGCCCTCTGCTTTATCCTCCTCTTCTTATGTTCCAAAATAGTTGCAACTAACTTTTGCAAACCCTCTGCAAAATATTTGCCAAATAGTGGCAAAATATTTGCAAACTTTTACCAACTGCTTTTCAAGGAGAATAGGAACAGCTGCGTTTAAAGAATGCATATGAGGCTTAGAACTCACAAATTATGTGTCCAGTGGATAATGTAATGATTGGTAATATCTTACAAATGTGCACTGTCTTACTGTCTAAGTCATGGTAGATGGCCAGCAGCACGTGAACTCGCATTTCTATTAAAAGCTATTAGAATAATATTAGAAATGAATAGAAACTACATTTCTATTAATGCCTTACCAAAATACCTTCTTTGTTGATTTGATTAACATTCTTCTTTACAGACTAGGAGAAATACAGAAAAGAGGTCTAAAATAACAATTCATTCTTGAAAGACTTTAGAAAACAAAAGCACACATATCACCTTACAGGAGTTACAGCACTTGGAAATAGGAATAGAACCTTTGGATCTTTAGGTTACCTAAGGTATAAAAAGTTTTACAGGAATGCAAACAAATTCAAATACCTGTTTATATATAAAGTATATAAAAATTGATTTCCATAGAACCAATTTGCTCTATGGAAATCAATAGAACCAATTGGGTTGTTCTAAACAATCCAATATAAATCACCTTGGCTTACGGTTTCAAAAAGGAACAGAAGTACATTTAAATTCTGGGTTTAAAAGTGGCCAGAATCATGATAGAGGAGCAGGAGGATGAGCACTTTTCTCTTTGTCCGGGATAGGATTGGCTTCACCTTTCTACCCCTAGACCAGTGATTGCCAGGGCTTCACATCCACCTTTTGCCTGGGGACACAAACAAATCTTGATCCAAACCCACTGATTACCAACTGGGTAGATGAGATCTAACTCAGTGATGGACCCAGTGGCCGTGGAGGGGTTAAAATAACAGTGTGCAATTGAGACACCTCTCAGATAATAAAACAACCATTAGGTTGAGAAAAGAATGTCAGCATGATGTAGAGAGTCCCCTTAGAATCAATGATTCTGTAGATTATGAAAAGTATAAAGGAAATTTCCCAGGTGCAGGCATTTCATTCTGTGTCAGTTTGTTGATTGGACACAGTTAAGGGGTCACTTTTCTATGACGGAGCTGGACCACTGGGCAGAGAATCCCATTTCTGCCTGTTAGCACCCACAAAACCTACAACTGTGAACCCTAAAAATATTGGAATGCACCCATGAAGTATTGTGTATCTAGAACATGTGAGGGGGGTCATAGTTCTCTCAATTGAATTTGAATGTCTGAGTGAGAAGTTACTGTTATTATTACGGCAAACTGGAGGGAAAATATCACAAAAGGACCAAAAACTAAAATGTTCTAATGATTTTTGGCTTTCCTCTCTCAGTGTATGTTCACAGGCATACGAGAAAGACTTGACAAGAAGAAGGTAAAGGTGTTCTTATCACTGTCTTTTCTTAGATTCATTTATGGGCCTTGCCATGAAGATTATACAGGACAATCTGTGAGGATAGAAATCTGCTGTATGCTCTTTACACGATCCCTCATAGCAAAGCCCCCATCCCTAAAAAGCCTAGCACTTCCACTTTGGTGCTGAAGAAATATCATCATCACCTGGCTCTACTTTGAATATTAGTTACACTAATTTACACCCATTTTCTCAACTGTCAGAAAGAACCCCCTGCCCCAATTATCTTACGTGGAAAGACCATTTCTGAACAGTTTCTTTTTTCATTAAAAACACAGTTAGTTTGATAACCTGATAGAAGCATAAGAATCTTTGCTTAAGTTCTTATTTCTGTCACCACAAACAAATTTGCCACTTGTGTTCACTCTTTTTTTGACCATAATCCCTTCTGACTCATTATTTAAGACTGAAGAGCGGATAAAGCCTTTCTTCATTTTCTTAAGTGCTCTGAGGACTTAAGCACTCATCGGAGGCCGAGCTCTTCAAATGTGCTGAGTAGCCATCTCTGAAGAGAGGGTTGCAGAGGAGCTGAAATGTTTCACGCAGTCAGCGACCTTCTATACAGAGATCACAAATGCACCACTATCTCACCTTCCGGTTCCTGGACGTAAACTCCCCCCACTGCAGACTTCCCCAAGGCTCAGGTAGGCCCCCGTCCACTTTATTTCAGGCATAGGTGGGTTCAGGAACCCACCCTCTGCTCCTTCATCTTTCTGTCCAGGTTGCTCAGAGACTTCCCCGTGGCAAGCAGGGATGAGGCCTCACGATGGAGCTGCAGATTCTGAGTTGGCCTGCAAAGATCAAGGTTGATCATGGACCTTCTGGAAGGTTCTTAGTGTAGACAACCTGGCTTAAAAAGGTTGAACAGGAGCTCAAAAAAAACTTCAGTCCCTCTCTCAGACCTAATTAAGATCGCGGCACTCATCCATGCCTAAGAACCTTTTGTCATCTCTCTCTTTTACAAAGAGAGCCTCTCTGCTGTGTTTTTCCTGCGATGTCTCCTTTCACAAAAGCAGCCAGTTTGTGCATTCATGTCTAGGGTAAGGAAGTCTTCTTGTAATCAACCGAACTGATCCCACAGATTTGGCAGAGGGGAATTCTTGCAGGCAACTGAGCTCTCACTCACAGCTTTGAGTTTAAGATTGCAGCTTACACTGTCAAAACGCATGCTGATTTGATCCTCTTTCTTAGAGGGCTGGATCCATAGAAAAGCTAGCTCTGTTGTGGTGATAAAGGCCTGTTCAGTGTGGGGTCTGACTCACAGAGACCGCCAACCAGGGCTGGAGTGGAGCTCCTGCACCCCCTACAGTCCAGATGGTGGAAGTTCATCACAAAGGCTGACTTTTTTTTTTTTTCTGACTCACAACGATATCAGTAAGTGATTTATATATTATGAAGTGCTGGAGAGTTTAAGACAGCTTTATTTATGAAGGCCCCAAAGTCTCTGATATATGAAAGAGGAAAAATATTTCCCTCTCTCCAGTGCTCACACCGCTGTGGATCGGCTGGGCCCAGGCATGGAGGACGCTCTTCTTGGTGGCTGGGCCCCTCCCGGGAGGTGAGCTCTCAGCCCCGCAGGGAATTCTACATCGTGTCTCAATGCAACATCATCCGGGTTTCAGCACCAGCCTGGGGTGTCACTTTCTCAACAGTTCAGAGGAAAAAACTGTTGAGAAGCTTCTGGCAGGCAGACAGAGCTGGGATTCGCGCCTCTCCTTTATCCAAGAGCTGACCTTTGCTGTGTGTCAGCGAGGCTTGAAACCAGCCTCTCACTGACAAGAAGGAGGGGGTGAATGTAAAAAGATTGTGTGTGTGTGTGTGTGTGTGTGTGTGTGTGTGTGTGTGTGTGTGTATTTGCTACAGATAGATTCCAGCTTCTAGGCCCAAATCCAAAGCTTCCGTTGTCAGCTCTGCCTGTCAGTTCTGAGCGAGGCAAGTGAGGCTGGGTGCTGAGTGAGAGCGGGGGGCTCCTGGCTCGGGGTGGATGACCTTCTGTCTCTACGGGGCTCATGTGAGCAGAGAGCGGCCTTTTCAAGCCAGGCCCAAAGAGACACATGGAAACGTCACATGAAATGCCAGAAAAAACTGACTTGTCCTGTCCAGTTAGCTGTGTCTCCTTTTGGACACTAAAAAGAAGTAGCTTTATGAGGAGTCCAGTCCCTCCCCATCAGAATAAACTGGACATGGTTGCTGTGCTACATCAATTGGTCAGTGATCCCGAAGTCCTCGCCTAGGGCTGCTGTGCTGATGGAGACGTACTATTAAATCTGGTCAATGGTGCGTGTGGAGACTGCTCCATGGCCAACACCATATTGGGTCTTCACCCTGACCATGGAGGACAGAGGGTGCCATCCTTGGAGATGCTTTCAGGAAGGATATCGCCATGAGCTGTCCACGTGTTCGTAGCTTTGGGAGGCACCTACACCTTGTCAGGTGTGACAGATTTCCCTTCCTCTAGAATAGCATAGACTCCTATGAAGAAAGCACATCTTTAAGTTTCAACTGGAAGGACTTAAACTTATCCTGCAGCCACATAGTCACCCCTCTGTCATGGGCCTACTTGGCCGGTGCCATCATGAGAGAGGTCCATAACTCTAAAGTATCCTTAGAGCCACTTCATAACAATTTCCAGGGTGGAAAGCAGTGCTCAGTGGAGTTTTCTGTGCTTACTGTCATGGTTGTATTTTGATTGCATTTCAAATGTGCAGTTCATACAGCTTCTTAGCATAACTCCTGAATCTGGAGAGTGTTAAGTACTTACAATACTACCAACAGCTCAAGGAGCACAAGGTTTCCTACCTAATTAGAAGGAATTACTATGTCTTTTTTATATTTTTAAAAAATGAAATAGGATTTGACTCACCACAGAAAAAATAAACCTGGGGAATTACATGAAGCAAAAGATCAATGTTGTCCTTTGAAATTCTCCATCCTGCTTCTCGGAGGAAACCAATGGTAATGCTTTGCTTCTATTGTTTGAACTGCAACTTTTGAGGAAGCTTCCAGAAACCCCATCAGGACTCAACTTAGGATATGTCAACAGTGAGGGGATGGTTTTCTATCCGAATAACAAAAAGTCTCAAGGAAAAGCAATGACAAATACCCTGAGCAATGTATTTCTGAAATTTCCCACACAATATCATCCCAATCTACATATATTTTTATAACTACAATTAGAAAACAGAAATCAAATGCATGGTAATCATTTTACTTGATGACCCACACATCTTTTACCGGAAGTTTGAGTTTTCTTCACAGAATTTTCATGACAAAGAAAAACTGGAAAATATCCACATACAGAAGCACTGACTAATTTGTATAAGAATGCTTGAAATTAAAGGT
Source organism: Macaca fascicularis (assembly GCF_037993035.2). NCBI lineage: Eukaryota > Metazoa > Chordata > Mammalia > Primates > Cercopithecidae > Macaca > Macaca fascicularis. Next base: position 4,645,188 of record NC_088380.1, read on the forward strand.
CTATATAAGAACATCTTGTACAATGAGATAAAACACAATGTATAAAACACAATGTAAAGCAAAAATACGTTTTCTGCAAATAAATTATGCTCCCAAAGAATGAACGGATTCAAAATGCAAAGAGCAGCTAAATAAAGTGTTTTCTGGAAACTGCAGGAGGGTTTTAAGAATGCTTCTCAGTAGGCAGGGAATCCTATTTTGCAGAGCTATAAAAGTTGCTTTCTTTTTTAACCTCAGAGAAGTTCTAAAAAAATTCCTCCAGATTCTTGAACCTGCTGAGAGTCTGCAAAAAATCCAAACAAACATTAAATTGTCCTTGCGGTACATCCATTTTTAAGAGTTTATGATAAAACTTACTCAAGAGACAAATAATGCCTATGCTATGATTTATGTAGGTAAATAAATAACGTAAAATGCAAACAACAAGATGTGCTGGAAGGAGAATTGAGGTAGTTCCGACTCCTGCAGCTATTGCAGGAAATAACACTTGCTATACCTTACACATTAAACACATTCTACATTATTTTAAGAAAGAAAAATAGCCCATCTGAGCCCTCTTTATTTAAACATCGACAAGAGAAAGACAACATCTAAGTAAGTCAATGGAGACGTCACAGGAAATATGGTGACAGAATTCGAAATGGAGACCACGGAGAGCCAATGGCCACAGAAATGCAGAATCAGGCACAGGATTCAGGCGAAGGGAATCTTCATTTACTTTTTAGCTTTTCCCTTAAAAGTATATCAAAATCCTTTGTGTAGATTAGAAGATTAATTGCTGTCATACATGAAAAATTAAAAGGTAAGAACATATTGATCTTTTTATTTTGTAGATAGAACATTGAAGATAAATGTAAAATGCTTTTGTTCATCAAATAATTATATTAAGAGAGGAAAAAAGCAAGCCACAGAGAGAAGATATTTTAAATGTATGTATTTGAAAAAGGTTTCATATGTAACTCTTTAACTTCAATAAGAAGAGGACAGAATAATTCAAAATGGATGGGACTTAAATAGTCACAGTGCACAAGAAGTCTTCTAAATGGCTCTTAAACTTATGAAAAGACACATCTCATTAGTTATTAGGAAAATGCAAATTAAGGTTATAATTACATACTATTACATAATGAGTACAATGTTTAATTTTTAAAAAGTTAATAAATAAGTGTTTATGAACATGGGGCATTGCTAGAATGCCACTCAAATTCTCAGATATTGCTAATGAGAGTGAAAATTGGCATAACCACTTTGAAACACTGTATGATGGTATCTACGAATGCTGTGTCTAGGTAGGCCCTGTGATCCAGCAATCTCCTTCTGAGGTATATATCAAAAAAAAAAAAATGAGTACGTATGTGTTTCATTGAAGAGATACGTGTAAGAGTATTCATAGCCACAGCATTATTCATGCTGGCCTCAAACTGGAAACAACCCAAATGTGCATCAACAGTAGAACACACACACACGTATTGCGGTAATTTCGTCCTGTGGAATACTATACAGCACTGAAAATGATTCCACATCTACCACTTGAAACAACAAGGGATAAGTCTCACAAAGGAAGGGGAAGAATCCAGATTCTGAAACATTCAGTAATTCAACAAAGACATCTAATCTGTGTGATCAAAAATCAGAAGAATGACAGAGGGGAAGAGTACAGGAATAATGTTAGATGAAGGAGGATTCTGGAATGCAGATCATTGCATTCAATATCGATATCTCAAGCTGAAAGGAAAACACATGGGTCTGTGAACTTGGTGAAAACACATTAAGCTGACATTTTAAATATATGTGTTTTATTCTATGCATGAAGAACAAGTTCAGGGTCTTTAAGCAGTTTCATGCACGTTACAGGGCAAGCTCCACAGCTATGACTAGTCGGTTTCTTGGATGTTCCCCATCATGAGAGACAGATATTTCAGGAAATTCTTCACAGAGAAACACTGGGAAAACCCTTCAATCATCATAAGGCTTGAGGGTGTGATTGTTCTTTGGAAGTTCAAACTGGGAAGTGTTGGGAACATAGCACTGAAAACTTTGAATAGTGAGAGAGGCGTGGCTGAGGGTACACCCTGGAACTCACAGGAATTCTTGCAACCAAATTCTCTACGAAGAAAAGTATTCTAAGTTTCATTCCCTTGGTGTCTTGGGACAGCAGAGTATAGCAGGAACACCACTGCATCATGCATGGTAGCACCATGGCTGCTTGTTTCTGAAACTTGAGCAAGTCGTTCACCTCTTTATACATCTGAAGTTAGGAACGTCGATGCCTTGGCCCATAGCTGTGCTTTCACTTAGTGGAGGCAGGATGCAGAAATAGGCTCTTGTCACTTCTGACATTGGATGAACTGAGGATCGCTTTAAGAGATGAAGAAAAGGCAAGCAGAAATTCTGACGGCCAACTGATGAAAAGACCCCTATTCCTGTTCAACACTGATATTAGTGCTCTGGATGTGTTTCTTTCTCTTACTCTCCTATTTTGTTTTTATTACCTTTCTTTCCCTCAAGTGTTCATTCTATGAGAAGAGAGGTGTTATCTGTGTTATCACTGCAGCAACAACACCCTGCAGTGTCAGCCTCACAGGATATACTCAGTAAATGCCTGCTCAGGAGATGGAAGGATAAATCACCAAGTCACACTGTTTTCCCCGCTTCTGGGTGGAAATATTTTCCACTTCATGTGTGGAGCAAAAGACGAATGTATCACAACTGCCATTAAAATATAGTTTTTACTTTTCTGTTTACAGTTACACTCCTTTTGCCTACTATTTTTTAAAAGTGTGATTCAACTACCTCTGAAAGTGTTTTCTTTTCCTTTGGCTTGTGTAGAATTAGAGATTTTTCTTAAACAAAGGTAGACTATTGAAGACCGCTGAGCCCAGAGCCGACTGTCATCTCACCCTCACTCTGGTGGGCATAACCTCACCTGTGTTTTAATAAATGCAGAACGGACATGAACTTGTCTAGGAGTAAAGACATTCAACTAAATAGCTTGTCACCACAGATGGGCATCACACAAACCAAATTTACTCATTACTATCTTTTCCTAAATGATCCTAACCCTTATTAGCTCAAAGTTAGCATATTTTGGAACTCTCTAAGTTAAGACTAAAAAGTACTGATTATTTAGATTGTGTCTAATGGGGCCTTTCAGATTGATTATCTTTTGAGTAAGTCTAATAATGATTTTGATTCTTTCTATTGAATTGACATGTTTTTGTCAGGATTCAATAAGCTGTTTAACTGACAGGCCTAGAGATCTGAGTCTGTCAGGCACTTTGCTAGAGATTTTTACATATTTTCTCTCATTAACTTTAACTAAATGGATTCATGGAAAAGAGATAATATTATTACTCTCCAGCTACTGTACAAGTCAAGAGTATATTAAGGTGTAAGTAATAGAGGAAAAAAACTAAACTAGGGTGGTTAAATAAGATGGGATTTTTTTCTCTCTCTTGTTTAAGAAGTCTGACAGATGTCAGTTTAGGATAAGTGAGGCCCTCTTTGGTGTAAATGACCTGGGCTCTGCCTGAAGGATACTTCATAGCTCAAGATAGCTGCTGAATTCCAGCCATTAAAGATACATATATCGCTTTCTTATCCATTGGTCAGAATGAGTCACATGGCTCCATCTATTTGTGAAGGATGTTGTGAAATGTGGCATCTGTTGTGAGGAGCCATGTAACCAGCTATAAGGGGAGGGGTGTAAAATTACTAAGAAAAAAGGAAAAAAGGGATATTGGAGGTTGTTAGACATTTTTGCCACAATACATATAAACACTTTTAAATATCACATGAACAGAAAAGTCCAATAATTAAAGACTATGTCCTCATAGATTCTCATCTTGACTCATGTCTGTGATACCAACATACTTTCAGACGTTTATTGTAAGTATCTGCTGTAGTACCTAATTCTCCAATTGGAATTTTATCAACAGAAAATGTTTCTATTTCTCCACATCCTCTCCAGCACCTGCTGTTTCCTGATTTTTTAATGATTGCCATTTTAACTGAGGTGAGATGGTATCTAATTGTGGGTTTGATTTGCATTTTTCTGATGGCCAGTGATGATGAGCATTTTTTCATGTGTCTGTTGGCTGTATGAATGTCTTCTTTTGAGAAGTGTCTGTTCATATCCTTTGCCCACTTTTTGATGGGGTTGTTTGTTTGTTTCTTGTAAATTTGATTGAGTTCTTTGTAGGTTCTGCATATTAGCCCTTTGTCAGATGAGTAGATTGCAAAAATTTTCTCCTGTTCTGTAGATTGCCTGTTCACTCTGATGGTAGTTTCTTTTGCTGTGCAGAAGCTCTTTAGTTTAATTCGATCCCATTTGTCAATTTTGGCTTTTGTTGCTATTGCTTTTGGTGTTTTAGGCATGAAGTCCTTGCCCATGCCTATGTCCTGAATGGTATTACCTAGGTTTTCTTCTAGGGTTTTTATGGTTTTAGATCTAACATTTAAGTCTCTAATCTATCTTGAATTAATTTTCGTATAAGGAGTAAGGCAAGGATCCAGTTTCAGCTTTCTACTTATGGCTAGCCAATTTTCCCAGCCCCATTTATTAAATAGGGAATCCTTCCCCCATTTCTTGTTTTTCTCAGGCTTGTCAAAGATCAGATGGCTGTAGATGTGTGGTATTATTTCTAAGGACTCTGTTCTGTTCCATTGTTCTCTGTCTCTGTTTTGGTACCAGTACCATGCTGTTTTGATTACTGTAGCCTTGTAGTATAGTTTGAAGTCAGGTAGCGTGATGCCTCCAGCCATGTCTTTTGACTTAGGATTGTCTTGGCAATGCAGGGTCTTTTTTTGTTCTATATGAACTTTAGAGCAGTTTTTTCCAATTCTGTGACGAAAATCATTGGTAGCTTAATATCTAATGTAAATGATGAGTTAATGGGTGCAGCACACCAACATGGCACATGTATACACATGTAACAAACCTGCATGTTGTGCACATGTACCCTAGAACTTAAAGTATAATAATAAAAAACATTTAAAAATAAAAAAATTTAAAAAAGGAAAACACAGATACACAATTTTGAAACAGGAAGGGTGACAAGGTCTTCAAAATAAAGGAAATTTCAAGTCTCTTAACTGAAGAAAAAAAAAAGAAAATATTTCTATTCTGAGGGCTTTTCTCCATTGCAAAAATAGCACTGAAAGAGTAGTTTTTAACCACACTTCCAACTTACAAAGATTATGTGAGTAGTAAAACCAAACTGAACAATGCAGTAAGTTTTAAGAAGAAAAGAAAGAACAGATGATGTTTTCACAAATTTGCAAAGCCCTCTGCTACTTTTGTTGAACGAGAAATGGTCCTGACATTGAAGTCTGTGAAGTCATTAGAGGGCAGTCAATTTCTGAGTCTTAAACAATATTTCTCCTTCATCCTTCAGGTTTACTATGACTCAATCTTATTTGTAAGTTCTAAACTCATCCAGAAATTGTGTCAAAGACACCCATTCGGTCAAATACAACATGATTTTAATTCACCTCTTAAGCTCCGTGGAATCAATCCTCCCTGGACTTATAAAAAGAGCCATGCCAGCGAGAACCCTGACAAAAGAGACAGCAACCCTGACAAAGAGACAGCAAACCTCAACAATTAACAAAATATTAAGTTGCTGCAAAAGAAATTGTGATTTTTTGCCATTGCAAGTAATGGCAAAAACCACAATTACTTTTGCAGCAACTTAATACTTATACTTTTTCATTGTCCCAAGTTGAGGGTCTTCTATAATTGGGAACATTGCTAAGGGTTAGAGTTTAGTGTAATCATGAGTCTCTCATCAATAATGAATCTTCATTTTTAATATTTCACTTATTTTTATGAATTCTCTTTGTTTTTTCATCCCAATAGCCCCACTCGGTTTATAGTTGCCTAACTAAAGTAAAAAAAGTAAATAAAAATTTATAAAACCTGAAGATTCTATGGAGACCTGCTCTGTCCAAAACATTGGGACACTACTTTGCAACAGGCCCAGCCTCAGAAATGGTAACACAAAGCACCAAAAAAGCAAAATTCAACATTAAAAAAAAAAAAAAAAATAACATGTAAGGTTGGGATTTCTGGAACTTTAATAGCTTTCCACTTAAGTTTTTGGCTATCATGCACTTTAGCTAAGAGAAAAAAAATAATGAGTTTTACAACATTCAACTTGCTTTATAACATATTACATAATGGTGTGAGCTCCATAAAGAAGGTTGTGTGCACTGCTATAAAACTTATTAGGTCACCAATATTTCTGGTTTCATATTAAGAAATTAGAAATAATGGTTCAGATTAGAGTTACCAGAATTAAAAATCCTTTGAATTGAATAAGTCATTCCCAAGGATATACTAATGAATTTGTAGCCTTAAAAAGAAAAAAAAGTTTCATTTATAAATTCACCTGAGGTGAAAGAAGTCATGTTAACATTTTGAGTTTTATGTGGACTTTCCATAGGCTGAAGTACTCTCCCCACTGCACCTCCTGCTCTGTATAGCTCACCTTAATTTCCATTTTGTAGGCCCCAGTGTGAGAATAATTTTTTAAAAATGAGACTTTGAGTCTGAATGTAGTAATGACTAACTATCCTCCTTCAAATGTGATTTTAAGTTTAAAATGTTTAAACTACATGAAGTAGTGTAAGGTCCAAAATGTGCTTCAGGTTGCTCCTTTTCCTTCCATCTTTCACTCAGCCTTCTCTTTCTCTGCCTTTCTTGTCTGGAGAATCATCTCCCAGCTTGGCGTTCTAGCAATGGCATCAGTCGAAGATGAGGCTAGACACCTTCATCACATGCTGCCCTCTTGTGCTGGAATACTCTCTTATTTATGCCTGATATCTCCAGCTAGAGAGTGAATTTCTTGAGGTTGGGAACTGTGTAACATGGCATAGAACTTATACAGAAAAGGGGCTCAAAAGCCATCTCTACTAATGGTAAGTAGGATAAAAAGAAGCAAAGATGAAAGAGTAATGCCATAGTTGGTGCTGAATATTGCTTCAGCTGTTTCTCAGTGTCTTTTTGAAAGCCAGAGTTACAATAGACAAATGACTGAATCCTTACTTCAAATGTAATTTATTTGTCCTGTTTTCCCCACACACACCAAAATAAAATGGGTGTTTTGACTGCACAAAGTAAATCTCCTCCTTTTCAGGGAAGAGTGGACTACTACAGGTAGCAGTTACATGTGTATTAGTGTAACATTTCTTGGGAAGATAAGAGTGCTTTATTTCTACCTAATCCTCATCCATCTATCTATTCACCATTTATCCATCTATTGATTCATCTCTCCATCCATCATCCATCTATTCATCCAACATCTATCCATTCATCAATCCACCCATCCATTTATCCATCATCCATCTGTCATCCAACCAATAGTCATCTATCCATCTCTCCATCCACCATTCTTTCATTTATACATCCACCACCATCTACCCATCATCTATCCATTCATCCATCTGTTCAACTTTCATCTCTCATCCATCCTTTCATCCTTCCTTCCTTCTATCCATTCACTCATTCACCCAACCAAGCCAGCTTTTACTAATCACAAAGTATTAACGTACCAAGTACTATAAGAAATAGGCATATTCGATATTATCTATGACTTCTAGGTAGTCACCATAAGGAACATAGGCAAGACAGACAGTGACAGAAAGGGAAAAGTTGTAATATATGACTGGATAAGCTTATATGGGAGTCTGATTTTCAGCAAAAACTCTAGAGAAGTCAAGTCTACCTAAACTTATCAAGGAATTAATGAGATATAGGCCAGCACTGAATAACTTTCCATTTATGTTCAACCTAACTTGTGAAAAACAGAGAGTATACATGTATTATTTTACATCAAATCTAAGTCATGTTGATCTGCAATGTGTGCCTTTATCTTATGTACTATTGAGGAAAAGGCCAACACAGACAATCTTAGAGGAGACCTGCATAGAATCAGGTGACCAGGGTTAGGGCTTCAGTGTGATGGTCAACAGAAGTAAACCTAGAATCCAAAGAGGAACAGGGAGAAAACCTCCATATCTCAACTTTGGCTTACAGGGGAGGAAGAGCAAAATCTCCTGGAAGAATTTACGTCTTGGGCTGGCATAGACGGAGGGTGTTAGCTGAAATTTACACTGGCAGTGAAGCCCAAGAATCCTCAAGCAGAAAGTTTGTCTTAAAAGTAGTTTAAAGTGGATGGTGCTTGCAGATTACAAGGGGTGGCAAATGCAAATCCTCTTCAGAAGACCACACAATGCTGCTGATGGGATGCATGCCAGTTTCTCAGAAGATAAAATGCAAGAGTAAATAATCACCCTAGAATCTATATCTGTAGGCCTATCGTCATATGAACTGTATGTGTGTATTCAATCAAAACATTTATCTGTTGCTTGTTATAACTAAATATGAAACTTGCATGGACTGGCCATGTTTATATGTAGGGCTGTGATATAAATGTATGGCAGACTTTTGATAAATGTGTTATTAAGTGTTTTGTTAGCCATATACATAGTAGGAGACATATTATAGCTCTTTTCTTATTGATCTATAGATTCTCCTTCATACCATCAATCATACACCTGAAACAGCAGATAGCAATGGCCCTGGCCATGGGCATAGGGTTCACAGCTGGTAGACACATTTAGAACATCTTCTTGCAAGGGATGGGATTCCTTAACTTCCCATTTGCCAAACAAGAGAATTTTGAAGAATAAGAAAATACTTTGAGATTGATATATATTGTCCTTATCTATGAGAATGTGTTTCTTGGGTGAAAGGTGTTTTTTTTTTAAGTACTTTATCAGATTTGGGGATGAATATTAAAAAACCATTCTAATTTCTTTGATAGGGAAATTGAAATATCTCACTTTTGCAAAGCTTATTTAGGGATAATGTCTAAATGAAATGGACAACTATTTTTAAGAGTAAAATTAACTTTAGAAGCTACAATAAGTGAGTCTTAGAGCTAACTACATAATTCAGCACCCCTGAAAGTTCCAAAAGACTGATGGGGACAGTTACCTTTGCAGGAATTCACATCACTTGGCCTTGAGCTCTGGGTCATGTGGCTGGACAGTAGGAAATGCTCCTGCTGCACTTAGGAACTGCAGAGGAAACGCAGTTTCCTGAGCCTGAGCAGTTTCTCTGAGCCTCAGTTCTGCAGCAGTACAGCACTCATTTAGTGTGAATTTACAGAGCTTGCCCTGGGTGTCAGGCTCTAGTGTAGGTGCCAGAGGAACAGTGAAGGGTCACAGCCTTCTTTCATGGATGCCAAGTTTTGGGAATTCTAGTCCTGTACATATTATTCTTGCAGGGAATGTATGTACTCATGGCGTTTGACCTACAGTGGCTCCTAGGTAATGACGGTAATCTCTAAAACTATCCAGATAAAATAAATCGTAGAAGTCTCAACCACTGAGATGTTAAAATGAAAATATTTCTGAAAGTAGGACACCTCAAAAAGTTAACATTGTGAAACTTAGAAGACACGATTTATCATAACAGGGAATGGAAATACTCATTGGACTATTTTTAAAATATGACATAAGGTTATGCTCTGTCTGTATGATTTTTTACTTAATTTGCTTATGAAAATGTACAAGCTTTACCAGTGGGATCATCGTTTTTAAACTTCACTTTTTCCCATTTGTTTTTCCCCAAAAACCCTGTGTTGAGTGTCTGCTATGGATTAAGAGAGTACAGACCTGAGCATGTGTCCTTTGAGCATGTGTCCTATTAAGGACCATGCTTCCCAGAAGCCCACAGTCCTGCAGGAACATGGATGTGTACTTAAAATACCCTGTGACAAATGGTATGACTTAAGTATGCAAAATCTATGAGGACTGGCAATCAGGGGTGGATGCTGAGATCTGCTTGGGGTGGGTGAAGAGGTGAAGGTTGAAGAAAGGCTACAGAAAGAAAAGGTTACAGGGAGAGTTCACCATGTTGCACTGACTGGGCTTGTTTAAAAGCGGCTTCTGCCTGCATTCAACATCTCTAGAAGGCCCCACTTGAAGAGGACTCTGGATGGATGCAGAGTTACAGAAAACACAAACATGCAATGGATTCTCATTTTTTGTAACTGTTTTTGATTCTACAGAGCTTCAGAAACAGCCGCCCATCCTCAGTCCCACCAGATCGGAGAGGCTCCCATGGCTCTGTCCACATGGAGCCCAGAAACCCAGGGGCCACATAGGAGGAGGAATTCAGATACAGCTTCCTTGACTCATCTCAGACAGCTCTCCTTCACTGCCTCTCTAGAGTAGAAGTAGATTCCAGTATTTAGAACAATTCAGGCTTCCTTGGTGATCACAAGTTGGTCAGACTAACATGAGCTGAACGAAGACATCCATGCAAGCTCTGTCTTCTACACCCAACAACCTTTTGGGTATCTGAAGATTCTGAGTTTTTCTTCACCTTTAAGATTTTTCCCTGGACCCAGAAAATTCTCTGCTGCTTTCCTCATGTTTATTTTTATGGACCTACTTAAGTTGCATGCTCGAAGAACCAAATTAACGTGTGCGTGCTTTTTTTTTTTTCAAATAAAACAAATTGAAGTTAAAACCAACCACATGTCTCAGTTCAGCCAACCTGCCTTGTGATTCTTGAAAAATAAAAATAAGTGAATAAGTGCTTTTCAAAGTGATATTTTAACCTCCTGCCAACACTGTAGTAGTAAAATATGATTTTTTATTATCATTCAAATGTGAGTTTGGGGACATGATTGAGGTTTTCCTATAATCAGTAAAAATGAGGAAACAACTTAAAAATGTTTGGGCAACCTCCAAATAGAGGGGAAAAAAGTGTTTAAAGGTGAGTGAGTTAATGTAGCACATGTTATAATAAAAACCCAACAAAAAGTAGCCCTTATAGTCCAATATTTTGGCATACAAACTCAGCCATTCTTCAGGGAGACTTTACTGCCTCATTTCTAATAGAGAGCCCTAATTATAACACGTACAACACGAGAGAATGCTGAGAAGGCCTGAATAATTATCTAGTTCCATACTCACAAGTGGGTGGAAGGGAGTCTGCACCCTGTCATGGGCTTTTCCACCCCTTAAAAATTCTTTTAATTTACAATGTGTGACATTGAAAAAAAAATCTTGTCACTAAATGTAAAAACTGAGGTTGCAAAGAGCAAAAATTTCAACTTTATTGCAGGAGTCTTTTTTTCTCACTGTGACAGTGTCTTTGTTATTACAGGAGCTTTTATTTAAACATTACATTTTTAGCTGAACTCTCATTGTCAAAGCAACCAGGTAACATGTAAGATATGTTTCAATACATGATTTGTAGCCCTTTGCTTTTTTAACTGAATCTAAACTTTGGTTAGTTTTATCAAAAGTGATTAAATCACCATCACTATAAACGAATATTTTCTAAATTTTCTGTTGAGCCACAGGCTCAAAGTTCATTATAAAAAATGGGTTTTGTCACCCATAAATGAAACATATTACCACAGAGGAAAAAAGATGTTTGGAAACCAATTCATGTAAAGCCTCACAACATAGTCACCAATGCCTGCCCCTTGCCACGGATGTGTGGCTCAGGCTGTGGGGGCAGTGGAAAAATGTTCCTGCTGAAGAATCTGGAGCAATTGAAAATTGAGTGACTCTGTTCATGTAGACCCCAGATTTCTAAGCAAAAGCTGCCCTGCAAGGAGAACATCAGTGTTAAAGGGGTTTCAATCTGTTGCTGAAGAAGAAAGTTGATTAAACCAGTGCTAGGCAATACAGTATTAATCGGATCAAGGCAGATGCTCTAAAGACCAAATAAAAATTAGCATCTTTTCCAGTTCCACATGCATTGTGTCTGGCAGTGAGTGATAAGCCATGGTTGGCCAAAGGGAACGTGGGCCAGGAGGAGGGTCACAGGCGGTGGGGACGGAAGGAGCTCTGGGAATCTCTGTGGGAGGCTGGTTATTCAACAGGAGGCTTGGAATCACTGTCCTTCCTCATAATGATACAGATACGTAGGTGCCAGAGAAAGCCCCAGAGACAAGGGAGAGATGACACAGCCAACGTCCACGTGTCTGAAGCCAGCTGGCTGGATGGGTAAGATGCCAGTCTGAGTGTTTGACACGGGGGAGAAGTCAGGCTCCACAGCTGAAGTTAGGTGTAAGCAATGGGCATGTTGAGGAAATGGGTCCCCAAATCCAGAAATGTCATCTCAAGGTTAAGGTCAAACAAGACAGTTATTTTGCCAGGAACAGATAAGGGCTGATGATTTATTGCCAGAAAGCCATCAGCTGAAACTCTAGTCTGTTCACAATGAGCAGCATGTACATAGAACAGGAGGAGTAATTTTTCCATTTCGAACCCGTATCTCACCTTGTACGATAAACTCTTGGGTGAAATGACTTGTCTTTTGGTATATTTTCTTCAAGATGTGTGGATAGGTTTAAGCGATTAAAATCTAATCATATATTCTTCAAGAGGGAGATTTTTGAACACTGAAAACCTGATAGACATAAAACGTAATCATCCAATTAAAGACTTATTCACAAACTCTCTCAATAGTGAGTAGGGTTTTTTGATTGGTCCATATTTCATCAGAAATCTTTCTGCTGCTAAAAATGTTATTGTTTTTACCATTTATATATAATTAGAAAATGCTCTGAGCCTAAAGCTTATATTATTGTTATGAAAATAGAGCCCATTTTCCCATAGCAAAGGAAGAAAAATTTCCTTTCTAAACAGGTGGTACATCCTGTTGTGAATTCAGAAAAGACCAGGCCCTTGTGAGTCTCATCATCCCTTGTACCTGTGCCCACCTGCCTTTATGCTGCTGTTCATTTGGACAAGATGAAACATCTGCATCTGAAATAGCTTCTTCCAATGCCATTGTATTCTGGAGCAAATTTTTAATGTAAACAAAGTAAAAGTCAGGGAATATAATAAGTGTCTTAATTACAAAAAGAAATGTTAATGCAGTCATGTTTTATTGAATAATTCAACTTTAGGGACTATTTTCAAGAGCAGAGTTTTCCAAGAATTAATGTTTCTCTTTAAATTAGGGCAGTCTTAAAAGGAAATGTAGAATTTTGTGCAGCTTGACAGTGAATCTTTCTTTAAAAATATAATTATCCCGAAGTTCTCTATTTCTTTTGGGGACATTTTTCCCCTTCATAATTCAAGGTTTAAAGGGGTTTCTAAAAACCAACTAGAGAAAACACTGTTAGTCCAACTCTAATGTAGAACTTTTAAGTTATGTTAAATTTTAAGCCTAAAGGTTTAATTTCCACGCTTTCTCGTTTTCTCCAGACAGACTCCAAATATTCGCTTAATATGCTTTCTTATGGTTTAATGTGTAGTGATTTCAGCGTTTTAGAAATTTATTTTTCTGAAAGATGTGTTTCACTGGCATTTGGGAGTTTAAGAGCAAATATGCCAATTACAAGTCTAAAGCTCATTAGTGTAATTTAAAGAAAAAATTATAAAATATTTCATATTTTTTTCTATATAGGTAAATCTCACCCCAAATACGGAACAGAGGAATTAATAGTAATGATAGAAATGTGAATTTGTATCCAAAATGTAAATTATGTTAATATAGGCAAATAAGGAAGCCTTGTATATGTCCACCAAAGGAGTGCAACATGATTTTATTTCAGAGATTTCAGTACTGAGTCACGGGACAGAGCGACCACAGGCCTGGGCTGCCAGAGGAGTTCTCTGGCTGTTAGAAGCAGCATGGCATTGTGACTGGTCACTAGCCAGGGCCCTGGGGCCTGCCTGTGTGGCCCTGGGCTGGCTTCTCTGCCACTCTGTGTCCTCACATGGACACTCCAGGTGCACATCCTCTAAAAATGGCCCCGGCTGGTGCTCATGCTCCTGGTACTTGGACCACACTTTGAGAATCACCTCCAGCAGACCCGCTTTTCAGGGTGAAATGAAACGTGAATTTTTGTCAGTGAAACAAAGGCGCCTGATGACCTCACCCATGCAGGGCAAACTTGGACACCTGTCCCGTTTCCATGACAGGAGACAGGACAGTGCCTGGCACAGGGGATGCACTCACCACACACCCCTAGCCCTGTCCTGCCTCGTGAAGAGGGCACAGCGCACAGAGCTGATGAAAGGCAGACACTGCGCTCCATCAGGAAGAGGAAATCAGTGCTGATGGGGCAAAGTGACTCAACAAATCCTCAAGAGGCCTGATACTGAAACCATCAGCCTAAACACAGAGCATTCTATTCAGAAAATTACTTTTAAGCACCCTCACTATTGTCCATTAAATTAAGGAGGAAAATGTGCTTTTTAGCCAAAGGTTCCTAAAAGATTGGAAAGGCAAATACAAGTTAATAAATGGCAAGCACATGAGCACGCCGTTTGGGGCTTCTTGTTAGGCGTTTGTGTGTGTGTGTTTCCTAGAGGAGTAGAAGGATGCTTCCTGGTCCCAAGCCTCTTTGCTCCTCAGCCAGGAATTGTACCATTAGATACACACTTTGACTTAGTGCGGTCCACTCTCTTCATACAATGCAGATATTCGTGCGAGATGTGTGTTGATTATGAATTCACTCATGATTTTCTGTGAGTTCATATTTCAGGTTTCCTGTTTCCCTTGCAGGCACCGAGGTCCACATCTTGAGAGCTCTGAGTGTTGGGCAGGGAGGAGAGAGAAGGGCTGTGTCTGTGACAGACACAGAGCAAAAGGTGTCCAAGGTTGCCCCGCATGGGTGAGGTCATCAGGAACCTTTGTTTCACTGGCAAGAACTCAGATTTCATTTTTCCTGAAAAGTGGGCTTATGGAGGTGGTTCTCAGTGTGGTCCAGGTACCAGCAGCATCAGCATCACCTGGGGTGATTTTTAGATATGCAGATTCTCCAGCCACACCCAGACAAGATGAGTTAGAAACTCCAGAGGTGGAGCCAGGACTGCTCCAACAATCTCTCCAGGTTAGAGAATTTGAGATGGACTTTTTTTGACAGCCTCAGCCAGGTTTCTTGATCCTGCCTTGTAAGAATCACCCTTCCCCACAACCAGGTTTTCTCCATGGGAATCTCTGCAAAAGTGACTTGAAAGTCTCTTATTGTTGCAGTGCTGCAGGTGATCTTCCTAATTAGGCAACTCAGAAGCCAGGGCACACCATCCACAATGAAAAACAAATCCATCAGGGGCTAACATGAATCATCCGGCTCTCATTTCATGTTTCTCTCTAACATTTATCTTATTTTACGGTTTCTCTTCCTTTGAGAGTTTCTATTAATTACATATTGAGACATGAATCTCCTCCCCTAGAATCACTTGCACCTATTAACATTCAAAAACAAAACCACTTTGTGATTGAATCCTTGAATCATAAGACAATTCGAAGTTGAGCCATCATCTTCAAAAGAAAGAAAGCGGTTATTCCTTCCTCTCCCTGTACAAACAGGTTGAGTGTAGTTGTGGAGAAAATGGACTTTTGTGTAAAAAAAAACAAACAAAAAAATGCACCTAAGGGAGCAACTCAGCTTGGAGACTCACTTATTGGGAGCTGATTCTCACGTATCTGGGTCCTGCCTCGAGTTCTCCTTGAACATCAGATCTGAAGTCTCCGCATCGTATCCTTGTTCATCTCAGAACTGTGTTGCCAGCGTCCCATTAAATTCTTCTCTTCAAAAAGAAACGCTGTGTTCAACCCCCAAGTCCGACCCTCTCCTGGGTCCTCCACCCCATCACAAAGAAACGGATGTTTTCTGATCACCTGTCCAGTCTCCTTCTTCCTCATCCCTGTGTCTCAGTGACTCTCCATAGCCTCATTGATCGGACAAGCTTAAACCTTGCAAATTTCCTGCCCCCGACGCGGTCAGGGTATGATAATGACATGGAGAGGTTGTTTCAGGTCTTCCAGGAGGAGAGCCCGGGTAAGAATGTGGTGCTGCCGGGCCTTTAGCCTTTGCTCATATCTGCACTTACTGAACTTTCAGCTGATGCCATGGGCTTGACTGTGTTCATTATATGACCATGGTTGTGGTGAGGCAGCAGCTGTCACCCTATCCCACCCAGTGGTAGCTCATGCCTGTGGTCCTTGCAAAGATCATTAAGGTAGTTATTTATATTTTGCATATATGAGTAGCGTGTGAAAACTAAAAATTTTACAGGTGAGTCACAATTTGGGAATGACTTCTTCACTGAGGTGTGCATCGAATTCCCTGGGGAGCTTTCTACAAATACACATTTCCAGGATTCACTGGACACTTGAAATGAATGAGAATTCCCGGGAGCGTATCAATCACTGATCTCGGAGAACGGATATGTCAGATGGATTGGAGATTCCCACTAACCGAACTCTCAATTTCTTGGCAACTATCTGTCAGTTCATCTATAGTGGTAGTCATGGTTGGGATTCAGTAACTGCCCCCGGTCCCACACCTACCCGTCCATGGCAGCACCTGGTTTAATCATATCTCTGTGTATATCTGTGCATTTGAGGACGTCCTGCTGGACTCTCAACACACACCATTGCCTTGAGGTGGAATCTGTGTTTTCACTGTCTGTATACTACCTCCCTTTTCCCTGCTTTCCTTTCCTCCGCTGGAAATAACTTGTGGTCCTCTAAACAAGCTTTTCTGCTTGCAATCTTTCTGAGGCACACAGCAGAGCGAGTGCAAAGCCTACAACCTTTGTGGTCCACCAATGCGGTGGAACTGCAATCACGGCAATGCGGCTTCACACGGGTTGTGGGACCCCGCGAACATTCTGACCACTTTGTACCCAGAAGTGCAAAGGTGTTAAAAAGGACAATGAGGACAGCTTGACGATATCAGTGGAGATGCTGAAAAGAAGAGAGAAGATTCAGAGCCATGTTGTCAGTGCCTGCTTTTCTCCCTGTGGAATGTCAGTTGACATTCATGTTTCACTACTGACCACTGCTTTAGCATCGTGCTGTGCTGGAATGAGAAACTTTCCTCCTAGTCTTGATTTGCTGGTAACTCGCCGTCTGACTTAGTTAATTAAGTTTCCTTCCTAGATTCCAGTCTTTTGATCTCAAAGGGCTTTCTTGTCTGAAAATGCCTCCTTCTACTTTAACTCGGAGTGTTATTCCAGGCACAGCACAGCTGTGGGCGTTCCAGGGTCCTCAGCTTTTCAGTCTGTACTGGAAGGACTCAGCGCGAGGCAGTGCTCTCTGCCACCGTTGGTATCTCTTTGGGATGTGCATTTCTTAGGCAATCTACCTCCTCACTATCATATTTTTCATCTCTGACAATATTAACTGGAGAGTATTGTGTTGGATTCTAAAATCAATGAGGTCAGTACAATAAAGGAAGAGTAATTGTGTGTAATTGATAAACATATTTTGTCTCTTGCCACATGACTTTGAGTGCATGTGGATGTATACACAACACTTGCTATCACTGGAAAGTCTTCAAGATATATATATTTTTTTGGCTCACATTTCTTAGGAGTTTGGAAAGGAGGACAGCATTGAACTGCACTATGTGCAAGATGCCTGAGCTGTGATGACTCATTTAATTCTAGATGGCAGAGGGTAGGTAATACATTTATAAATACAGAAACTGAGATCCTGGGAATTATATGAAGATGGCCTAGTGCCCACATAGTGGAAATGGGATTGACCAGGTCTGCTCAGGTTAAGGGAGGGCAAGACCTAAACGCCTGTTCTCCCCACTGAGCATCCAAGCCATTGCTGTGGGGAGCAAGCTGCGTTTGAGACATATGAGTACCTGCCTGTCCAACTTCTGTTTTCAATTATATAGTTTTGCTGAAAACAATATTGAAAAAAGCTTTGAAAAAGCTTTTCAACGTTTCAAAAATTTTTAGAATTTCAAAATTAGTTCTATTAGATTTTTAAAAATGAGTAAATAAAAGACACCTGTATTGTAGACTACAGATGATCCTTGACTTATGAAGACACAAATTACTTTTTTTTCTTCATGCTGGTGTGAAAGCAGTGGCATCAATGGGAAGTGGTACTATATTCTCTTGCAGTGCAGCCAGGCAGTCACAAGGGTCAACAACCGGTCCTCTACAGTGGACTGTGTTGCCAGATGATTGTATCAATTGTAGGCTAATAGAAGTGTTCGGAGCAGGCGTAAGGTAGGTGAAGCAAAGCTATAATGTTTGGTAAGGTAGGTGCATTAAATGCATTTTCAACTCACAATGGATTTATCAGGACTTCACCCCACTGTAGGTCAAGGAGCTTCTGTATTTTAAAATGAAGGCTCTTAAGGGTGATGTTTCCTGAGGGACCTTTATGATGCTTCATTACTCTTTTGAGCTACTTCTGAATTGTATCAGAGTCTGCTGCAAGTTGGATTTGAATATCACCCATGGTAGTTCAAGCGTGGGAGGTCAAGCGTGGGAGCTGCTTTCTACCACGTTACTCAAAATCAGGGGGTGATTTCTGAATTTGCCAGAGATGCTGGGTACTAACTTGGGCCTTTTAATCAGCTGGTTCCTGATGAAGATTTAAACAGAAGCCATTGCTCTTATTAAACTGGATGTACACACTAAATTTAGTGTAGTCATTCCAATTGAAATTCAATAGAAAATGGATTGTTAAGTCAGAAAACTCAGTTGGAATAACTAAGAAGATAACAAAGCACACTGTTTTTATAATCTTTTGAACTCTGGGGAGACAGATAGGTGAATGCACATGATAAGGA
The DNA here is from genome assembly GCF_037993035.2 of Macaca fascicularis. Lineage (NCBI taxonomy): Eukaryota > Metazoa > Chordata > Mammalia > Primates > Cercopithecidae > Macaca > Macaca fascicularis. The sequence goes on from NC_088380.1 coordinate 4,663,781, forward strand.
GGGGTCTTTGTCATCACTCTGCAGAGTCGGGCTGGGAAGCAGGCAGACCCTGGCTATGACCTGCAGCTCTGCTTTGGCGGCCCTGAGTACTTCCTGAGCTCAGGGATTCCTTGCAAATCCAACCTTCATTGGTGCCTTAGGATACTCCTCCCCAGCTTACTACAGGGCTTGGCGGTGGCTCTTTCCATCTCACATACCCTTCTGGAATATAAGCTTCTGCAGGGCAGGTGTGGTGCTGTTTCACATTTACTAGCATTTTGGCAGAGGGATTACACATGGTCAGTGCTCACTACATACTTTGAAATCAAGTAAATGGATAAAAGAAGAAGCACACACAGGCACTTGTGGCAAACAGTTGCTCAGTGCTGTGAGTGGTTCTTACCAGAGCTCTTTCCCTTATCCATTCAGGCAGTTATTTCATTATTATGTTTGGTGCTCAGCTGGACCACTTGCTTATTCCTCAGACATTTTGCTTTGGCTTTTAGACCGTTCTGGTTACAAGGAAGGATTCTTCATTCTACTTACGTCGTGAAAAAGCACACAGGTCCTGAAATGGAGCATGAAGCAGGGAAGCCTGTGGTAACCAAGGCTCCTGCCTCCTCACGATCATGACCTCGTTCTACTGACATCTGTGCTTTCCTCTGCACCTTCTCCATCAATTTCTCTTCATAGCCACCTTGTCATTTGGGGCCCTGCTTCTGGTAATTTTGAATTCCAGCTTGTCCTTACTCCTCAGGGTCCCAATCCCACCTCCTGATTCTGATTAAACTCCATGGTCCTTTGACTTGAGCATCTCAAATAACTTCCTCATTGGCTCAGTGATTTTTGTCTGCATTCTTGGGTGAACTTTTGATTGGATGACTCTATTTGGGAGGTAGACACACTTTACCAGACATCTTAGTGAATCTTTGCTCTAGGTTAGCTGCCAGCACTTATCCAATCAGTTGGGACCAGGACGGGGTGGACATCCTGCTACAAAGACACACCTAAGGACTTCCAGGAAGACAGACGCTACAGCCTCTGTGTGAGCCCTCTGGCACAGCCTTGAGCTCCCCATCTTACAGCTCAGACAGCAGCTTCCTCGTTGTTCTATGGGCCAGTAACATCTTTTTGTAGAGTGTGTCAGGTGCTAGAATCCAGCAAATAGTAAAGAGTTGATTTTGTGAATTATTCATTATCAATTCCTAATTTTGATATTTGTAATTAGCATTTTTGACTTGGAGAGATTTCTTTGATTATTTGAAGTCAAAATCTCAGACTTACCTGCTGATACACATTAAGGATAAAAAGGAAACCCACTAAATTTCTAATAACAAGTTAAGAAATTGTCCCTTTATGGGGCAGTGCTCACCTATATGTTTGTTTGTTTGTTAGTTTGTTTTTTGAGATGGAGTCTCGCTGTGTCGCCCAGGCTGGAGTGCAGTGGCCGGATCTCAGCTCACTGCAAGCTCCGCCTCCCGGGTTTATGCCATTCTCCTGCCTCAGCCTCCCGAGTAGCTGGGACTACAGGCGCCCGCCACCTCGCTCGACTAGTTTTTTGTATTTTTTAGTAGAGACGGAGTTTCACCGTGTTAGCCAGGATGGTCTCGAACTCCTGACCTCGTGATCCACCCGTCTTGGCCTCCCAAAGTGCTGGGATTACAGGCTTGAGCCACTGCGCCCGGCCAGTGCTCACCTATATGAATGCCATTTGCTTTATCAAAGAACTCTTTAATCTGGCTATTGGTCATAATTAGACAAGGTAGAAACAATGTTACTGTGTTTCTTGAATAAAAATGTTTTTCATACTCCATTGTTTTTGCATTCTTAATGCCAAGAATGTTTTGAAGACAACTAATGCATTTATTGAGATTTTTCCAATCTAGGAAGTGACCTTAATTCACTCCTTTGGTAAATATCTATTGAGCTACTCCTAGGTACTGGCCACTGTGCAGACACTGGCAATGGATTGCTTATAGGATAGGCATACTCCTTGTCTTTATGGAGTTAAAACCCCACATAAATAACCCAAGTAAATAACAGAAAATATTCACAAGGACAAAAGAAAAAAATCGTGTGTCAAGCAGCATTGTTGATGAGTGCAAAACATATAAACATTCTATATGTTCAAAATTGTGAGATTGGATAAGTAAATTATGGTTTCTCCAAACATGAAAATCCTCAGTCATTATTATAAATTGTGATATATCTCTATCTGCAGTGGCACTGAATAATGTTAATAATTTGTTAAGTCAAAAATAAATGGGTTACTTAATTGTCTAATTTTATTTTACTGAAAGTTGATGTGTGTATAAATGGCAAGGGAAGGAGCGATCTAAAGGTTTGACAGTGTTTTTCTATGAGTGGTAGAATCATAGATGCTGTTTGTTCCATTTTCTCTTTTGCCGACGTATATTCACCATTTCTTCTATAAATACATGGGCTAATTGAGTTATATAGCAAGGGTAATATCAGAAAGATAAAACAAAAGTAATAAACACAGACTGTGTATGAAGCCTGATTTCAGCCCATACTACCTTATCATAAAGGACTTGCTTTGGGCTGAATTGTGTCACCACAAAATTCGTATGTTGACGCCTGACCCCAGTACCTCAGAATGGAACTGTATTTGGAGATAGGGTCTTTAAAGAGGTAATTAAGTTAGAATGAGGCCATAAAAGGTGGACCCTAAACCAATGTATCGGTTGTCTTTATAAGAAGAAAAGATCAAGACACAGACATGCACCGAGGGATGACATGGAAAGACACAAGGAGAAGAAGCCGTGTGCAAGAAAAAGAGAGAGAGGCCTCTGAAGGAACCAGCCCTGGCAACGCCTTGATCTCAGACTTGCAGCCTCCAGGACTGGGAGACAATCAATTTCTGTTGTTTACGCCACCCAGCCAGAGGTGACTAACACAGGACTGCACTACTGACCCTTAAAAACATCTTTCTACTTGACTTAGACCTTTACATTTCTTGTCCTATTTCAACCTCACATCCATGATTTGAAGTTTATTATTAATTTCCTTTTACAGATAAATAAATGAAAGCATCTAGAGGTAAATTCAACCAGATGATTCCTATCATTTCCCAGCCAGAGCCCTGGGACTCAGGCCTTCAGGGCCAGCATAGCAAGAAGCTCCCTTCTGCATAACACCTTCCCAGGGGAGATTTCCCCAGCCCCTTCCCTTCAGAATTATTCTTCTGGTAACTCATTACTGCTAATGGCATCACCCAGTTCAATATACTATTTTTCAGTACAGTTTTTCCTGATTTTCAATGTTTGTCTATAAGCTCTCCTTCTATCTAGTTAAGACATTTGCATCTCCCCAAGATGTCCAGAAGAAAATCTAGTTGACAGAGTGATAGTAAACATGTTTTTAGGAGACCATTTTGCAGGACCTTTAGAATCACAGCTTAGAAGCCAATTAAGGACACATCTACATGCAGTCACACGTGGCATTGTTTGTTTTGTCTTTACACACCCCCACTGGTGTCACTGACTTGTGACCCTGTCATTAAGTCACTCTGAATATCCTCCTCGATCTAGAAGGTCACACTGGCTTCTAATAAGGCCTAATTAACTATTCTTTAGGGAAAATTCAGTGTAACTCTAGATTTTAATATCCATAGTTCCCAGTAGTAGGAAATTTCCAACAGGCAGCCAGATTGCCTTAATGAAACTCTGTTCTGGAGATATGAGCCTCCAGAGTCAGGATCCTGTCTCCAGAACTAAAGTAATACGGTGCTCATGAGTATTCCAGCAATTCCAAAGTTGGAATACATCATAATGAACCAATTGAGATAGATCAACGCATCTGTTACCAATCTGACAATGGTCTGTTATGGAATAATATCTTTCAGCAGAAATTAGAAATCATAAGCATAACCGTCTTCTCTAAGAGGAGAGAGGATTGCAAATTATTCTAACAAAAACGATTTCTTTTCTATTTCATGCGTAAGATGCCCATGAAGAGTCATGTTTCTCCCTCTGCCAATATTTTATCCAGCACAAGCACAGCTTCCCCCAAGAAAAATAGTAAAAGCTATCAAGACCAGAATTGCATCCTAACTTTTATTGTGGGGGTTGCCAAAGGCCACTGGGCTTCTATTGTGCAGAAACAAGATGGCAACAATGTTCTCGCAATTGGAGTTCACATGACAAGCCCGCTAATTTATAGGTAAGGGGAGTTGTGTGCAGCTGTAGCTCTTTGGCTGATAATAGCTGTGCTGATCTTCCACCTTGGAAGCAGGTTGCCTCATACGGTGCAGCAGTCTGATGCTAAGCGGCCGGAGCAGAGGCGCAATGCTCGGCCATAATTTAAAGGACTATGACATGAAGAAAGTGTTATGATGTTTAACTTATAGGGCATCCAAATGTCATAGACCCAAGCAAGTTCCTATTAGCAATAACTCAGGTCCTCTGAAGGGATTTGACATTCAAAACTGATGAGCCCTGGCCCCCGGGGTCTGCTCCGACCTAGCCTCGCCCAGGCCACTCGGTAACCTGAGCGGCCCAGGGGTCAAACCGTGATAGCCCTCTTCAATTTAAAGAGCGGCTTCTCCCTGGCTGCTGGGGTTCTGACTCGGCACAATAAATTTCCCAAAGAGCATAAAGAGCCATCTAGTGTATATCAAATCAATATCATTGTGGCTTGCAGCAATATCTGAGGCTACAGTTCACAAAATAAACTAGCCCAGGGGCTGGATTTCTGCCCTTGGTAATCAATCAGGTTCCCGGGTCATGGATTTTAGTGTAAATTAACACAGCAGAAACCACCATGCTCCCCAGACGATGATATAATACAGGATTTGCTTTTTTTTCCAACCCGATTTCATTGCTTATGTTCAGAGGTGATGTTACACTAAAGAGAAATAATAAAAGCAGTGATTAGGGAAGCCGTGTACATTGTCAAGTAAAACATTAATATTCTTCTGACAAATATACATAAAGTTTGTTAAATTGGGTAAACAGTTATGGAGCATGAGGAAAGAATATAATTGCATGGAACCTGTTCAAGTATATAAGACTGTCTTAAATCAATGTCCAGTAAATAGTACTAATTATATCAGATTACTGCATGTGAGTCATGGAAAAATGAATATTTTGTAAGGGTGTTCCTCCCAGTTTTCAAAGGTGCTCCATATCTATGAGGGGCCCAATGGATGTATCCTTGAAAAACCTTTAAATAAGACAGTGCATGCCCCCAGCTTACAACACAACCCCCACCATAGTCTCTCAATTTGGAAAATGTCTATTAGTTGCTGTCTCTGCTTCTTTGTTGAGAAAGGGGAAGTTATCGTTTCCTCTAGTAAAAGGCACATAAGTATTCCATAGAATAATTTATAATGTAGAATTTCATACACAGACCCATAAACAAAAATAGGTTTTAGGGGAAAAAAAATCTTGCAGTTTATAGAAAACTTTGCCAACATACAGGTCAGTTTGGGAAAGATGAGTCATCTGCATTTTATTTATTTGGAAGGAATGAAACAGATTATCACACACCTCGACATACTTCTTATAGCATTATACAGTCTGTCAAATCAAATTGCCCATATACGGTGTGATGCACAGTGCATTTTTCCTATAGCTTAGAAGACATAATATCTGTTCTTGGATCAATATCAAAATAGGATAGGAATATTTCAATTACTACTTTGCATATTTGCATGTTTTTTAACTCATTAAAATGCACCCTAGTGGCAAGATTGCACATCACTATTGCAAGTGATGAGTTACTGCATTGGATATAGGCCACTAAGTTACTAGTCAGGTGCAAAGTCTCCCTCAGCCTCCAGTTTTCCAAAAACGAGTGGAGAGGAATGTATACCGTCCTTACGTCAAAGGGTCTTGACTTCTTGACTATATAGTGTGTGAAGGAGAGTGAGAACATTACCATAAGGCATTATTTTGATTATTGTAAAGTTTAGAAGCAGAAGTATAATTAAAGCCTTAAATCAAAAGGTGATTTTTTTTTTCACATTGTGGCAATATGTGTCCGGGGTTGTCTTGGACAAAGTCATATTTCTAACACAAATGTAATTTAGCTGAAAATTATTGAGACTGTCTTAAAATAAAGCTAATAATAATAATAGTAATAATAATAAAATAGAACAGAAACCTATGCAATGCAGCAAAAGTAGTTCTAAGAAGAAAGTTAATAGCAGTAAACACTTAAACCAAAAAAGAAGAAATATTTCTAATAAACAATGCAATGATGCACCTGAAGGACCTAAAAAAAAAAAAAAGAAAAAGAAAGAAAGAAAAAGAAAACAAATAAACAAGAACAAACTAAATTCACATTGGGTAGAAGGAAAGAAATAGTAAGCCTCAGAGCAGAAATAAACAAAATAGAGACCAAAAAATCAATTCAAAATATTAATAAAGCAAAGAACTGGTTTTCAGAAAATATAAACCAAATCAACAATCTTTCAGTTAGACTAAGAAAAAAGAGAGAAGACTCAGATAAATACAATCATACATGAAAAAGCCATTGCAACTATCAGGTGTATGCCTCAGAAATACAAAGGATTGTGAAAGAATTATGAATAAATTCATGCCAACAAATTTGATAACCTAGAGGAAATGAATAAATTTTGAGAAACATATAACCTACCAAGATTAAATTTTAAATAAATAGAAAATCTGAACAAACCAAAAGAAGTGAGAACACTCAATCAGTTAAAAAAAAGAAAAGTCTCCTATTACAGAAAAACCCAGGACCTGATGGTTTCTCTGGTGAACTCTACCAAACATTTAAAGAAAAACTAACACCAGTTCTTCTCAAACATTTCCAAAAGATAGAAGAGCAGAAAATACTTCCAAACACATTTCATGAGGCCAGCATTACCTTGATTTTAAAACTGGACAAGGATACAACAAAAAAAGAAAACTCTAGGCCAATATCCCTAACGAACATAGATGCAAACATTTCCAATGAGATCCTAGCTAACTGAATCCAACAGCACATCAAAAAAATCATTCACTATGATCAAGTGGTATTACTCTCAGGGATGTATAGATGGCTTAACTTATGCAAATCAAAAAATATGATCTACCTCATTCACAGAAAGACGAAAACCATATTGATCATTTCAATAGATGCAGAAAAAAAGCATCTTACAAAATTCGAAATTCCTTCTTAATAAAAATTTTCAGCAAATTGCATATGGGAAATATATACCTCAACACAATAAAGGTCATATAAGGCAAACCCACAGCTAATATCGTACTGAAAAAGCTTCCACCTTCCAGATTCTTCCTCTAAGATTGTTATTAAGACAAAGATCCCTACTTTCACTACTTTTATTAAACATAGTTCTGAAAGTCCTAGCCTGGGCAGTAAGACAAGAGAAAGAAATAAAAGGCATCCAGATTGAAAAGAAGGATGATATATTGTACTTGTTTGCAAATGGCATAATCTTACATATAGAAAACTCTAAAGACTCCACCAAGAAACTCTTAGAACAAATAAATAAATTCAGTAAAGTTGCAGGATGCAAAAGCAACATACAAAGAATTAACAGGGTTTTTATGTACATTTTAATAGTGAGCTATCTAAAAAAGAAATAAAAAAATACTGTCCACAGTAGTTACAAAAAATACCTGGGAATAAATTTAACTGAAGAGACTAATCATCTCTACAACAAAAGCTGTAAAACACTGATAAAAAGCAATTTATGAAGAAGACAAACACTTGCAAGATGTCTCATTTTCATGAATTTTTAGTAATATTGTTAAAATGTCCACACTACCCAAAGTGATCAACAGATTCAATGTAATCCCTACCAAAATTTCAATGACATTCTTCACAGAAATAGATAACATTTCAAAAATTTGTATGAAACCACAAAACATCATGAAAAGGCCAGCAGTCATGAACAAAAGGAACAAAGTCAGAGGCATCACACTATCAGACTTTAAAATATACCACAAAGCTATAGTAACAAAAATAGCATGGTACTGGTTAAAAAAAAAAAATAGACAAATAGATAAATAGAACAGAATACAGAGCCTAGGAATACATTTATGCACCTATAGCCAACTGATTTTCAATGAAGATGCCAAGAACACACATTAGAGTAAAAAACAGTCTCTTCAATAAATGCATCAGGGAGAAATGGATATTCCTATGAAGAAGAATGAGACTAGATCCCTACCTCTGGCCATACAAAAAAAAGTCAACCTAAAATGTATGAAAGACCTAAAGGTAAACCCAAAACTATAAACTACTGGAGGAAAACAAAGGAGAAACTGCACAATATTGGGCTGAGCAAATATTTTCTGAATGAGATCTGAAAAGCACAAAAGCAAAAATATGCAAATGAAATTATATCAAACTAAAATGCTCTTGCAGAGCAAAGGATATCATTAACAGAGTAAAGAGATATGAGAGAAAATATTTGCAAACTATGCATCCAATATTAAACTATACATTCTAGATTAATACTCAACATACATAAGAAACTTAAATGACTCAACAAATAAAAATAAGAAGAACCCTATTAATAAATGGGCAAAAGACCTTCATAGACATTTCTCAAAAGAATACATTCAAATGGCCAACACGTACGTGAACAATTATTCAATAGCACTAATTATCAGAGAAATTCAAGTAAAAACCACAATGAGGTATTATCTCACCCCAGTCAGAATGGCTGTTACCAAAAAGACAAAGGAAAATAAGTGTTGGCAAGGATGTGAAGACTACAAAGCATTTATACACTATTAGTGGTAGTGTAAGCTAGTACAGTCATTATGGAAAACAGTTTATAGATTTCTCAAACAATTAAAAAAAGAAATATCACTTGATTCAGCAATCCTGCTACTGGGTATATGTCCAAGGGAAAGGAAATCAGCACATTGAAGAAATATCTACACTCCTATATTTACTAAAGCACTATTTACAACAGCCAAAATACGGAATCAATCCAATTGTCTAACAATGAGTAGCAGTATATAGAGAATGTGGTAAATATCCGCAGTGGAATACTATTCAGTCATAAAAAGAGAGTTAAATGTTGTCATTTGAAACAACATAGATGAACTGGGAGGACATACTATTAAGTGAAATAAGACAAAGAAAGACAAATACTGCATGATCTCACACATATGTTGAATATTACTTGAAAACCTTATGCCATAGAAGCTGTGACTACAGCAGCGATGACCACAGACTGGGGAGGGAATAAAGAAAAGCAGGATGGAGAGAGGTTGGACAGAGGGAACAAAGTTACAGTTGACTAAGAGGAATGCCTTCTGGTGTTCTATTGAATAGTAGGGTGACTTTGATTAACAGAAAAATATTTTATATTACAAAATTATTAGAAAAAATGCTTTTGAACATTCTCATCACAAATAAATGATAAATGCATGAGATGACAAATATGCTAATTATCCTAATTGGATCATTATATAACATAGATGTGTATCAAAACATCAAATTGTATCCCATAAATATATACTGTTACAATGTGTCGATTAAAAAATACATACAAAATTTAAAAAAAAAAAAGAGTACACAAATTGTAACAACTAGAGCCCATGGACAGAAGAGCATTTTGGTCTGCAGCTCTTCATGAGTTGAAGGGAAATAGGCTCTACACTTTACCGATAGCTCTGTAGTTCTCAATGAGAGCCACTTGTGTCCATATTTAACCCTACTTAACCATGCTGAACTTACTGGTTTGGCTTGTTTTGGGGCTGAAGCGTCATAAGGAAAAGTACATGCTACAAGAGGCCATCCTTTGACCAGCTCAAATTAGAAGTTGAGTTTCAAAAGTAATGCCTTGAACAGCTTAATCTTGGTAGCAGACACACATATGGGTGAACTTTTGTTCCAAAACAGTCTATGAACCATGTTAATGAGAATGGAATTTTCTTAAAACAGACAGGCTTAATGACAAGGATTCTAAAAACTCACTAAGTAAAAAAAAAAAAACAAAAAAAAAAACAAAAAAAACAAAAAAACATGGTGCAGAATTCATACTTACAGGCAGCCTCTCCTTACTCAACTGAATCACAGAGCGAGGTTTTGGACTTAATTCTAAGTTAGGTGCTGAAATGAAGCAAGACTAAGGCTAAATAAAGCCTAGCCATCATCATGGATTTCTGCTTCCAAGACTCAGTAAAACAAGGTCCTACGGGTCTTTGACAGGTACATACCCATGAAGAGGCACTGTGAAAAAGACACTTCACCCGTCTTTGGTTTGGACCTCTCACCTTTTTAAACATGAGAAGCCCGACAGCAATGACATTGCAGCCCATACCATTGTTCCAGTTGGGAATTGTTCCCCTTACTGCTGCTTGAAATAATAAAGAGAACACAAAAGTTGTTGCTATGCACCTTCAAAACTGTGGGTTGTTGCTGTCTGTTCAACATCTTAACCCAATAACTAACTTGAGGGATTGTTTTTATCTCAGTTGATTGACCGTAATAGTGGTTTTGGCACTGTGTCGACAGCTTCAGTGGAAAACCCCAGCCAAATGAGTTCTTAGTATAATGTAGATCAAACAATTGGCTGATCGATTGGGGGAAACACTATTTTTATTGTTTTGTAACAATAATTTTGATCAGGCACGGTGGTAATCCCAGCACTTTGAGAGGCCGAGGTGGGTGGATCACCTGAGGTCAGGAGTTCGAGACCAGCCTGGCCAACGTGATGAAACCCCCGTCTACTAAAAATACAAAAATTATCTGGGCATGGTAGTTGGCATCTGTAATCCCAGCTACTCGGAAGGCTGAGGTGGGAGAATCGCTTGAGCCCCGGGTGCAGAGGCTGCCGTGAGACGAGATGGCGCCACTTTACTCCGGCCTAGGCAAAGGAGCAAAACTCTGTCTCAAAACAAAACAAAACGAAACAAAAAACAGCAATTTTGGCATCAGGCTATGGTAAATGATAACACTTGAAATTTCCAGTAGAAAGCCATACAGCTTGACCAGTAGCTGTCAGAAAACATATCCGAGAAAGAACTGTGTCAAACACAAGTTCTTGTTTTACAACAAGATTCTGAAAAGTCCTTGGAATTAAATATTTTCCTTTATATAAGGCGCATGTCATGCAGAAGACATCTAGTTATTCTTGTGAGTTTTCTAGTTTATAGAAACAGTAGCATCACAGTCTTTTTCATGTAAGGTGCAGGAGGTGGTCGTCACCAAGGCTATGGACAGCATCTTGTCCAAGAGACTAACTGATGAGTTAAGAACTAGGTTAGGGACCAAGTGGTTCTGGAGGGACTGGTAAGAGGCTTGGGAGAACGTGATCAAATATGAAAGAGTCCTACAAGTACTCAGCTGCTAAAACATATAGGAAAAGTGATTGAAAGGCCACGATTAGCAGGCGATTCTTAAGAACTAATGAATCTGGGTCCAGAACATAGCATGACAAACACTCAATATCCTCCACATCTGAATCCCAGCAGCTGCCCTAGATTGTATCTATTCCTCCACATTCTACATCCAGAGCATCAAGAAATCTCACTGGACCCACCCTTAAAATATGTTTAGAACCCACCTGCTGCCCTCCACCTGCTGCCCTCCACCTGCTGCCCTCCACCTGCTGCCATGGCCTCTCCTGAACCTCCATTTCCCTTTGTCTGCACCCTCTAGCCGACCTCTGCTATTCTGACATCTCACCTACTCTTTGGGAGGCTATTGTCAGTGTGGTATGCAGAGTAAGCCTAGTAAAATATGGGTCAGACTGTGATTCTGCGTCGCTCCAACTCTGCAGCGGTTTTCTCTTGGATTCTCTACTGCGGGCCGCATGATCAGGTGTCCTGTGCCTTCCCCTGGCTCACAGGATTCTAGCCCCATTTTCTCCCTTGCAGTTTCTCAAGTGTAACAGGTGTGGTTTCTCTTTTGACTTTGGCAGTGACCGTTTCCTCCGTGAAAATGTTTCTCCCCCGATAACTTCATGATGAATTCCTTCACCTCCTCCACCTCCTTTCTCAGCAAGATCCACACCACCCGTTCAATTCAAAATTGGTGTACATCCCTTCTCCAGCTACAGTCACTCTGGGGTCCCATTTCTTCACAAAGCTTCCAACTCCTAACATGAGAAAGCATTTGCTTCTCTACCATGTTGTTGGTGGCTACCTGAGCCCTCCAGAAAGTAAACTCGCTGTGGCCAGAGATCTTCTCATGTTTTTTCCACAGATGGATCCCAAAATCTTCAGTAATATCTGATGTATGGTAGGGGCCCAGAGAACACTGGCAGACTTCTAAAATGATGGAATGATTGACAAAGATGCTTTTTGAGAAAAATGAGAGAGGCGGCCTGCTGTTGCAGAGTCAACCGGCTCCACATTTCTGTTAGATCTAATGGGACATCGGCTGGCCCTGAGGCTGAAGGTACCAAAAGCAAAGCACAGTTGACTCTGCGCTGGGTAGCGGTGTGAGGAGCAAATGTCCTTGGTGTTTCTTCCTTTATTAACAGGCGTACTGTTCAAGATAGGGAACTTTGTAGATAATGACTCTTCCTACAACGTCTCTTATTTTAAACTTTGAACGACTTGAGGAGGTCAGACATGCGCATTGTAGGACATTGCTAAAGGGTATATGGCTGTGTGTGTATGGCTTTTCCCATTAAGGTATTTATAGTTGGAGATAAAGAAGAAATATTCTAGGAAAAGAATAAGTAACTTCAACTTAGCAAACTGGCCCTTTTGGTTTTCGTTAAAAACAAGATGTTCGGGTTAGTACGACATCACCTCTATTTATCACATTGTTTCAAGTCTTCCATTTGGAAAAACTGTAACGATGGAGTATCACCAGGAAAGCTTCTATTTTATTATATTATTCTATTTATTCATAAAAATCAGCACAACCAATTTATGATAATTTTCACATATTGTCTTAGTTCATTCAGGATGCCATGGCAAAACACCATAAACTCGGTGCTTCATGAACCACAGAAATTCATTTTTCCTAGTTCTGGAGGCTGGAAATTCAAGGTGACACCATCATCTAATGGTGTCTGGTGTGGCCAGTTTCTTGGCTCATAGATGGGACCTTCTGGCTGTGTCTTCACACGGTGGAAAGGGCAAGATAATTCTCTGGGTTTCTTTTATAAGGTCACTAATTCCATTCATGAGGGCACAGCCCTCCCAAAAAGGCCCCACATCCTAATACCATCACCCTGTAGGTGGGGATTTCAACATATGAATTCAGAGGGAGGCACAAACACTCAGACTGTAGCACCTATAAAGTTATTGATCAGGCACTCATACAATATTTCAACAGCAAGATGAAAGCTACACAATTAAGCAGGTCAGTCCTTTATTTTCATGATGGCAAGCCCATTTGAATTACTTTTAATATATTCATTTACCTATTTTGATATCAGAAGGAATGGGTATCTCATTTGGAGCTCTTATTTTTAATCTGGAAGAAATACATAGAAATCCTGACAGGTATACAGTATGGATAAAGCAGCCAGGCGACACCTTCCTGTACAGAGTGATGAAGGCACCATCTGGATTCAGCTTATTTGTTTTTGCACAGAATGTCATAGTTTCCAAATTTCTTGCTAAAAATATTTATATGTTAACCTAATTAGGAAATCACTGAGCTGAAACATTACATAGGTTGGTTTTCATTATAATTTCTGCGTAATAATGCTTACATTTTCTAGGTAGTAATTAGATGCATTAAGGATGAATGATTCCTTCCATGCTCATTGAGAGTTTTTTTTTTTCCTTCTAAATTTGTGTCAAGGGTCACCTGCTGTGGAGAACAATGAATGTCACCAAGGAAGACAACAGATAAAAGCTTCTGAAATGAATCAATGGACATAGAACAAAAATTTGAATTTTTAAAGTATCCAAGCAGAATACTGATAGAGCAGAATCTTAAATGTATATGTTACTTGTACTGAGAGAAAATAAAATAAGCATATGGATTTACTAAGATAAATACAAGTTTGGATGAATCAAGCATATAATTGATATCACAGATATAGAATTACCAACTATTCTTTCAATACAAAGGTATTTCAATACAAAGGTAGAAGTAAACAGAGGATTTTGTTTTAATCTTGATTATTTTAATCTTGATTATTTTGTGGTTCTTGTTTAGCTGCCTTGATCTTCTGAGTCTCAATTACCCCCTCACATCATGGGCTGTTATAGTCTCTTCATTTTATTCAAACTAGAAAATGTCTGATAGTTTATAATACTTGCATTGTTTTATAATCTTTATGTGAATAATTATTTAAATATATATCAGAGCATCTTGGTTATTAACATTTTTCAGTTTTCTTTTTAGGAATATTCATGTCCATTTTCTTTGTCTTGAATTCACTGCATGCAATTGATATAATTACATCAATCTCTTTCAAACTGAGTTTTCATTAAGAGTTGAGTCCCAATTTTCTGAAGAGTCTCTTCAAAATTCAATCTTTTCTCTCTTACCCATCTGACAGACAAAAAATATTATTTGGAACAATAATTTAAAACAGCATTCTAAGAATAAAATAGGGTTTCCATATTTGGCAAATAAAAATATAGGACGTCCAGGTCAATTTGAATTTTAGAAAAACAACAAACATTTGAATATAAGTATGTTCCAAGTATTGCACAGGGCATACTCATACTAAAAATAAATGTGTTACTTATCTAAAATTAGCATTTAACTGAGCAGTCTGTGTTTTTTTGAGATCCGAAATAAAAAACACATTGTTATTCTTATTCAGATAACACTAGAAGTGAAATACATCTCTTAATATATCACCTACTGTTTTATTTTGAAAACGGTAATCCATGATTTATCACTATGTGATATCTAAATTTGAATGGGAGTTTCAAAGTTTAGTTCATTTTTTCCGAGAGGTAAACATAAAATATCTGGAACAGGATGAAATAGAAAGCATAGAAAATGTTTTCTCAGTGTGCATGGCTAGAATTGAACAACAGATTATTAACCATGTGAGGTGCAAAATACTGCCGTCACCTCTTAAGGGACTGCGGCGCTCCTGGGCTGCCATGGTCTGGCAAAAAGAGGTGAGGGTTAATTTTACCTGTCAACTTGACCAGGACAAGGGGCGTTCATATATTTGGTAAAATACTATTCTGCTTATTTCTGTGAGGGCATTTATGGATAGGTTGAACCTCTAAAAAGAGAAACTGAGTAAGGCAGCTTGCCCTCCACAATGTGGGTGGGCCTCATGCAATCAGTTGAAGAAATGAATAGAAGAAAAAGTTTCCTCTCCTCTGAATACGAGGAAATCCCTCTGCCTGCCATCAAGCTGGGACACCATATTTCCTGATCTTGACTTCAGACTGAAACATCTCCTGGGGTCTCCAGCTAGCTAACTGGAAATTTTTATTTATTTATTTATTTTCTTGCATTTGCAGTTGAGAGAAATGTAAGAACTGCAGATTTTGAGACGTGGCAGCCTCCATCACCACCTGAGCCCATTTGTTACATCAAATCTCTTTCTATTTTGTTAACAGATTCGCAGGGAGTAGAGCAGAGGGCGGAGGGAGGAGTTAGACTGAATTGCCCCAGGAGAGGCCACAGGTGATCCCATGGTGGCTCTGGCAGTGTAATGAACTTCAGGGTTGTCCCCGTTGAGTCAAGAGGCTAGGGTCTTTTTGCCAGAGGTGGTCATTAAATTCAGGCTGACCCCTGAAATGTTCCCTTCAGCCAAGGCCAATTTCTGGGGAGGAAAAAAAAAAAAAAAAATCGGCTCTTCAGGTCCAGTAGCTCACATCTCTGGGCTGCAGGAATGAGTATCTCAACACCGAAGAAGGTCTAGGTGCCAGAGTATGCCACCCCACCCCACAGGAAATTGTCGGAACACAGTGGCACCGACACAGTGAGTTCATATTTCCCTGTGAGGAAATTCCTTAGCACTAATCAGATTCGCAAAGAGGTCCACAAAGAAGAGCCAAAGCGAAAGCACTCACCTAGATACTGAGTGAGCAATGTAAGAACGCAGTGTGCTGTAACAACATAACGTACCTGATATCCTTTCTCCCGTCTCACCCCATTTTCAAAAAGTAGGGAGTGTTGCCTGTCTCTGCAACTAAGATTTATCAGCATTTATTTTTTTCAATATTGTTTAATTATTTTATCACTGCTAATACTGATCCACAAATTCTGTTCACAATAACATTCATTGAAAGGGAAACAAGATACTAAAAACGTTTCTTTGTGTGAATACATGATGTCATTATAATAAAAATTCAACTTACATTAAGCGCAAACTTGGAAGTGTTCTTATATTTTCACTTGATTTGGAAAAAAAAGTAAATTAACAGGACAACAGCTGGATATAATAGTACTTTCCTCAAAATGCCCTATTATTTTAAGCACTATTTCCATGTTATATGTAGAAATTATCACCATTTACATTTTAATTATATGTGAGCATGCATTTATGGACAAGAAGAGAACACCCTGAAGGTGAAGCCATAAGTTTAAAAGGATGCTCAAATCATTCCCCAGTGAGAATTCCTCAGACCCCATTGCCTCAGCATGCCCTCAGAAGCCACGCATCATTTTGAAGGACTGCCATTAGCCGAGTTCAGCTGCCGCAGTGCATGGGCAGGAAGGATCCTGTGTCTCAACCTCTTGGGTTAAGACGGGCACCCCTCTTGGGTTACCACCAAGTGGAGGATGGTCCCTCCGGAAGAAACGGAAGTCCTCCCTAAGGTCTGGCATCTGCATATGTTGAACTCACAAAAGCCATTGATTATTTTAACCAGGTCCAATTTGTCTTTGAAGGAGACATTTTAAAAAGCAAAAGAGCTTAAACAAACATGAAAGTAATCTAATTCAGACATAAACATGAAAGCTAATAAGATTACAATGAATTGATCTAAATATTACTTAAAATAATTAGAAATGATTTTTTTTATGGCATGCCATTTCAGTCAGGACACTTATATGTTTCATTAGGAAGCAAACAGATTATTGCTTTCTATAATATTTTCTTGTTTTTATGACCTTAGAAAGAAGTATCAGTGTGTTCAGACTTGTCATTCAAAACTTCTCCAAGGTCAATGAATATTCTGCATCTAAAGCAGTTCCAAATGTAGCCAATCCCTTCTCCTTCCTACTGTCTTCAGGCTCAAATGGTGACCTATCTACAAGAATTTGTTGCTTTCTCCAGACATAATTTCACAGCTATCTTTCTGAGAACAGAAATATTTTATTTTTAATTTTTGTTTTTAAGCCTATGGCAAAAGTATTGAAAAGAAACATTCTATTGACTTGTTAAGAGAGAAACTTTAGGCAAATTAAATGTAACAACGTTTAATCGAGCAAAGAATGATTCATGAATTGGGCAGCACCCAGAACCAGAATCAGTTCAGAGTGGCAGTGGAGCTGTCATGAGGACAGACACACTTATGGACAGAAGAAGGAAAATGGGCTGCAGCAACAGCTGGGTTAGTTACAGTTCCGCTTTTGCCTTATTTGAACACAGCTGAGATTCAGCTGCTGTGATTGGCTGCAATTCAGTGGCTGTGATTGGCTGAAACTCAGCTGCTGTGATTGGCTGAGACTTAGCAACCTGTTACAAGAGAAAATGACAACCTATTTATACCCATACAGTTCACTGTATATGAAGAAAGCATTAGACTGAAGTTAACCTACTTAAGGAGATAACTTTAGGCTAAACTTAAGGCAATAAACTATTGAAGGTGGTAGGTTGTCCTTCAACACAGATATGAAGATTCAGAAAAGCGTATGGTAAAAATTTATTTGGTGTCTACTCTGTCTTTAAATCAACACTAAGGCTAAGGGACACCAAGAAATGCACTTTTCATGCGTTTCTTTTACTTTTTTTTCTCCTCTTCTTCTTTTATTTTGACAGCCTTTGAGTTTACAAGAAGTTAACATTTCCACAGGGTTGTAATTGAATCAGAAACAGAATTTTCTGCAACATCCTGTAAATATCTAGACCTGAATGTTGAGTGCTCTGCCTTCAGTTTTTCTAAGTGAGAAACACTATCAAAGCTGCCACAGTACATGGTTGTACTTAATACTGTTTAAAGTCAAAACAAACATTTGACATAAAATGTGTTTGAAGTTAGATGAATCATCCTACTGGGTTAGGGTTGTAGCAAACTTTCCCATTATTAATTAATTTTTCATGCGTCAAACTAAGAGAACAGATTTTTGGTACTTAATATAACTCATCCCCATAGAACTAAACATTTGGTCCAGAGAAATCATGTAATAATTAGCATATTCATTTTTGATTTTTCTCAGAGAATGTGAGCAAATTAAACAGAGCAGGTAATAGGAGTACTCAATTTAAAAGTCAATATGACAAACATAAAATATTGGAGTTATTAGCAATAATAATAAACCATATTGTACTTATGGTGTGAAAGTAGGCATTTTATTTTTCTTATACTAAATTTACAAATCACAATATAATAACTAATTATAGTTGTTACATTGATTTGGATTGATAGTACAAATGTGCTAAGCTCCACATTTTTATAAAGATGCTTGCCTATTGGTTCCTTATAGAAAAAAATGAATCCCTATTTGGAAATGTTAAGTCATTATTAAAAGCTAGCATGAGAATCATGTTATACTCCTCAAAGCTAGCATCAAACGATATTATTTTATCCAACAGTTTCTGAAGGTTAAATCTAAATGTAACTGGAAATGATCAGATTTCCAGGTGTGAGATTTAAATACATAATATGTAAATGTCAAGAAAATGTAAATAGTAATGACATAAAATGCTTTAATGACAATATGTAGTCAGTCTTATTTATCTATTTCAAGGATTCAATACATTGCGAATTGCCTGCAAATCTTTACTGAGAATTATAGCTATATGTTGTTAGTTCTTTATTTCTTAATTTGTAGTACCTTGGGCTGTAATTCACATATGGACAGAGAGCTCACCAAATAATTACCTTTGATACATCTCATATGCTTGGAAAGCAAGAGCATCCCTCCGTGTGTACCGGAGCTTCTTCTGCATCCTGAATGGTGCTGTCCATTCCCTACAAGGACAGGCCTGGAAAGGGGCTGTGCCAGAGACCCTCTCTATACAAAACAAATTCCCAAGTAACAAGTACACCCACAGTCACACCGTGAACACATTTTTAAACCCTTCCATGATATACAATTTTGTATTTAGTTGCTGTTATAAATTTTCCTAATTCTTCTTTTGTATTTTTTATATAAAGAAGTATGCATAGAATAAATTAATAAGAAGTAGCAAAAAATAATAACTAGTTTTCCTCCCATTTTTGGGTAGAAAAAATACACATCTGTTGTTAATTCTTGATTTTTTTTGTCCTGATTATCTTTATTGAGGTATAACTTAGATATAAAAATGTCACCAGTTTTGGAAAATAAGAATATGTTTTGACAAATACATATGATTGTTTAGCCACCACAATTGTGATATAAAACATTTCCATCCCCCAGGCGCGGTGGCTCATGTCTGTAATCCCAGCACTTTGGGAGGCCGAGGCGGGTGGATCGTGAGGTCAGGAGATCAAGACCATCCTGGTTAACAGGGTGAAACCCCGTCTCTACAAAAAATACAAAAAAAACTAGCTGGGCAAGGTGGTGAGCACCTGTAGTCCCAGCTACTCGGGAGGCTGAGGCAGAAGAATGGTGTAAACCTGGGAGGCAACAGGGCTTGCAGTGAGCCAAGATCACTGCACTGCACTCCAGCCTGGGCGACAGAGTGAGACTCCATCTCAAAAAAACAAAAAAATTTCCATCAAAGTGTTCCCTTGTGCCATACTGTAGTCAACGCCCAATCCCTGATGCTACTGATCTTCTCTCTGTCACTGTAGTTTTCACATTTTCAGGAGCTCACCTAAATGGAATCACACAGTTTGTTCTGTTCTATTGCACTGCTTAGTTGCATAGCACATGGGGGTACAGTCTGACATTTTACACATTGGTTTGTAGTCCTTGTAAGACCTAAACTTCATTTGGGTGAACATTTCTTCGAAGTCAAACAGTTGTACTTGCTCAAACTTTCTCAAGCATATTCACAGCCTTGGTCATATCTTCTTTTCCATGTGACATACTTGGATTTCCTTATCACACAGCTCATCATCATTAGATCCCATAACTTGAAATATTAAAACTACTATGACAGATTCCAAAGACTAGTTTCTAGAGTACAGGCGACACTCATTATCGCTCTTTGAAAATTATTCTTCTTATTAAACCCAACTTGGCAAAAGCATATAGTGGCCAAAGTAATGAGAAAGGATGACGATGATGATGATGATGAGTTCTCCAGAGTCCTAGAATATCCAATGGCACTGAAGTAAGAAAGTTCAGGAGATACCGTACACACCCAGGAGGAAGAGCCGTCCTCATCTGGCAAGTACGTCAGGTGCCAGGATGGCAGGCCTGGAATACCCAATCCCTACACTGAGTTCAGAGGAAACGAGGGAGGCCCCCCAGCACCAGAAGCATTTTGTGATGTGAAAAGTAACCATTTAAAAGATTTATTCCTCAGATGCCTCATACGTCAATGTTCCATAGATGAAATCCAATGTTATGACAACATGCTATCACCACTTTTAAGTAACAGTTGAGAAATTAATCAATGTGGATGTCATTGGCACTACTTTCTATCAATATTAAAAAGCAAAAAGAACAGAAGAACTTTGACATTTATGTTTGAGGCTGTGATGACAAAAGGCAATTATGACAAAGTGGAAGCCTTAAAAATATCCCTGCTACAGTAAATAAGAGGAAGATAAGGAGAGTATGAGTTGTAATTGGAAATAGGCCCCCTTTCTTTAAAAAAAAAAAAGATAAAAAGAAGAAAAACAAAAATAAACAGAGCCTCGGCATGCAGTAATTGGAGTCGTCATATTTCATCCCATACAATTAAACGTTAAACCCATTTTCTCAGATTGTATTGTCTAATTACAAAAGTAAGTAAATATAATTGAAAAGTTAAATAGATATTGTTAGATGCACAGTCAGCAGAGCACTGAAATATATCAAATGATATTTGAAGACAGTTTCTGTCATTTCAAATGATTACAAAGTACCCTTGTCACAAATGGATGAAAATAACTCGGATATTGCAATTATTGGTTATTTTTAATATTTACTCTCATGCTGCTTGAATGCAAACACAAAGAAAATGTCTTCTTTTCCATTGAACCTAAAAATAGGTACCATCCACCCGTCAGAAAAAGTATATCAGAAAATCTGAAGAAAAGCACATGTTTTTGGAGTCTGGTAATTTTCCTGCAGGTAAGAATAATACAGCCTTGCAAATGGCTCTCAGAAATCTACTTACTCGAGTAATTCATAGACACCTCCACACTTAAAGTGAATGCTTTGCTTCCAGAATAGACAAAAATTCCCACAATAATGGGACCCATTGTTTTCTTTATGTATGAGATGAGACTAAGCAAAATAACCCACATACGTTGCAATGTATTTTTATTCCTAGAAAAATATGCAATCGCTCCTTGTAGTAATAGTTTATGTTATCTGGTTGATACCCCACTTTCAGACCTAATATCAGGAACTGATGTGTTCCTAGCAGTGTAGACACCTCTAGTACCCCTGGAAGTCTCTTTAAGATAATCCAGATTTACTCTCAAAACCCATGTGTAAGTTCCATCAGGGGCATGCCCTACACTTTGTAGAAGGACAGCTGCAGCAACCGCATCCCTAACAGGCAGCTCAGGCTACCATAACCAAATTCTATAGAGTGGGTAGCTTAAAGAAACAAAACTTTATCCTCCACATTTTTGGAAGAGAAAGATCCAGGTTGCAGTTGGCTATGTTTCTGGTGAGGGCTCTCCTGGGCTGAAGCTTTCTCCATATCCTCACATGGCCTTTCCTTGTGTGGTACAGGGAGAGAGAGAGGGAGAGCGTGAGCTGTCTGCTGTCTCTTCTCACAAGGACACGAATTCTGTCAGATCAGGGCCTCACACAGATGACCTCATTTAACCTTAATTACTTCCTTAAATACCTCACTCCGAAATACAGCCATACCACGGGTTTAATGCTTCAACACATGAATTTAGGGAGGACACAATTATTGAGACCACAACATTTTGTCCTTGGCCCCCCAAAATTCTTGTCCTTCAAATATGCAAAATACATTTATTTGATTCCATGAGCTCCCAGTTAACTTGTTCCAGCATCAACTTTAATGCTTAAAATTTGGTTTTATCTAAATATCATCTAAATCCCAGATATGTGTGTGATGTGAGGTATAATTTACCCTGTGGCAAAATTTCTTTTTATCTGTGAATCCCAAATGTGCTTCCAAAATATGATGAGATAGGCATAAAATAGATATTCCCTTTCCAAAAAACAAAAACAAAAAAACAACAAAAAAGGATAAATCAGAAGGCAGAAGATAAATTGTTTCCAAGCAAGTTCAAATCTGGCAAGACAAATTTCAGTAGATGACAAGGCATGGAACTTATCTGCTTCGGTCTCATGCCGTGCCCTAAAGGCTCACTGAGGCAGCAGTATCTCCCTATGGTCCTATTTAGGGACTGTGGAACTGCCCTGCCCTTGAGACTGGGTTGGGAGGGAGGAAGCTTCCTGGCCCATGGAAGCTAAAGAGGTGGCCCTATCCCGTGAAATCTAGGAGGGGCCAGTCCTGCCCCCTGGGCTAGTGGTGAGAGTGGCAGCCCAGATGATCTCTGAATCTTCTTTGAACTATTCCCTTTTCTTAAAGGACAAAGCAGGTTCACAGCTGAAGAGCTCTGTTGTTTCATCCTATAGAACCCAGAAGTCAGAAAGCCTTTATTTTGTCTTTGTTACCTTTAGTTCAAGCTGGCAGTGTTTTGACCAGTGCAATCCCATTGCTATTTCTGGCTATGCAGAGCTGGCTGATCAAGTCCATGAGCTGTTCTTACCGACTCTTCATCAAACAGTTGCTCATCCACACCCTCAGCGCTCTCTTCAGAACAGGTTTCTCATGTTTTGCAATATGAATACACCAATAATTTTTCAAATCCTCAAGTTCTGGTACTTTTTACTTGGCAATTTTTTTTCTCATATATATTTTTCTTCTCATATTTGACTGTAAACTGTAGGAAGAAACCAAGACGCTCCTTCAATGTTTTGTTTAGAAATCTCAGCTCAGCATCCAATAGTATCACTTACATGTTATACCTTCTGCAATACACTAGAATACAATTCATCTAAGTTCTTTGTCGCTTTAGGACAAGGATCACCTTCCCTCCGGTTTCTAATAATCTGTTCCTCATTTCCCTGAGACACCACCAGAATGGCCTATATTGTCCACATTTCTACAGCTCGTTCAAGGCGTTTTAGTTTTTATTTTTCTAGAATACACCTAAAAGCTCTTCAGCCTCTGCCTGTTACCCAGGTCCAAAGTCACTTCCACATTCTTAGGTATTTGTTACAGCAGCAAATACCTAACCTTTTTCTTCCAAAATCTGCATTAGTTGAAATTCTCCTGAGAAACAGGACGAACAGGATATTAAATGTGTTTTCTGCCGAGATCCCTATTCTGTTAGCCTTTTGCACGTAGGTCTTGGTCAGCATCACCTGGCCTCCAGCAATGCTAAGCTTCCAGCACTTCTGAATTCCAGGGACCACATGGTCTAAAAAATCCAAAGATCCATGTAAATGTTATGGGGTGTTTTTACTTTTAGCCATTATCAGAATATGGTAGTGCACATTACATAAACTATATCTTCAAAAATTCTCCACAAATAGTGTTTATATTTTGGGCTCTTTTGTAAGGTTCTATAAATACCAATGCAGGGCTATGGGACCACGGGAGGATATAAGAATGTGTCACTGAGGATGATATGAAAGTGTCCCTATCAGAGTGCCCAGTCTTGTTATACTTCAGTGAGTGTGGTTATAACCACAGGAACCCTTTTTGCTGTTATAGAATGAACCAAGGAAGACCAGGTCCTCGCCTGAACGGTTCTGCATGAGATCATGTACCTTCCAGGTGACCTGCTCTTAGAATTTTCTCTGGCACTAACTAAGGGTCAGACTGAAGATGACACAGGTGTACTGAGATGAACTTTTGGCTGGGTAGAGGTTGAGAGAGGGTTGAACTGGTCATTACTGGGCAGCACGCATGAGAGGTGATAAAAGGTATGTTTGAACAAGGACCCATGAGGGTGATTAAGCACTGTTCTGCAGTGATGGTGGAAGGGATGTTCAGAGCAAGTTGTCTGAAGAGATCACATTTGAGGTGATTTCTAAAAATGAACTCTGTTTGGAAGAAGGTCATCCCAAGTAAAAGAGACCACTTAGGCTAAGGCCCAATACATCTGAAAACGGAGAGCTCAGGGTGGGCAGAAGCAGTTTAGCAGGACAGGAGGGAAGACAGAGCACAGAGGGGCATGCACACTGTGTTGACTGGTGAGTACAGAGTGTATCGAACTTACGTTGCTAGAGTGTGAATTTGGCTCGTGTGCACTAGACTATGGTAGCACATACATGCTTCTGACTAAGAGGAGGCTTTCACTCTCAAGTTGATGAATGTCTAGAAGGACATGTTATCTGCACAGGCACATTATCCCACTGCAGGGTGGCAAGTCCTATAGTAGAAGAGGCTCACCAGATGACCAGCGTCCCTGGAGCAAACTCAGCAAGAGCCCCCACTCCTTTGTGCCATTACTCTGAGCCAAGTGCTCTTTGTGGCTCTTCCTAGAATGAGCTCATTTACCTGCCGGGCAGTACTCTGAAGATGGTGCTATTGTTATTTCTCCTCTACATTTGAGGAGGAGCAAGTAACATGTTCAAAGCCACACATCTGGCAAGCAATGAGGCCTAGTTGCAGACCCAGGTGATACTCCCAGCTATGCATTTCCTCTGTACCTCTGGTCTACATGAGCCTCCAGTATCAGAGATTCAAGATGGGTGTCTCTGGAAGTTGGGGATCTAATAGCCTTCTGGAAATGGGCTCAGAGCGATGTAGGATTTTTCTCAGCCCCTTTGTCAGACTCGTGACAGGGGTGAATGTCTACTTGACCCACTGCACTCAGTTTTTTGCAGGAGGGAGCAGGTGAGCAAGTGAGTGCAGGACCTGACTATCCGCTCTGGGCGCTGGCAGGAGCAAGCTCCATGTGGGGCCCATAGCCAGACCAGGCAGAGGTGCCTGCAACCCCGAAGCCCCAGAGGAAGTGCTACAGTGCTGTCTTATCTCCACTGTCCATGGATGGCTGTGTGTTAACAGCTCAGTTGACCCCTTGCCTCGTCACATGGAGAAGCTGCCTTCCACCACAGCGGGCAAAGGGCTGGTGTGACAGCCTTTTTTGGTACTCATACTCAGTGGGTCATGAGCTCTTCTCCAGCATCCAAGAAGAATGAGGCTGTGCAGACGCTTGAAAGATGGTGAAGGCAGAGAATTTTATTCAGCAGTGGAAATGGCTCTCAGTGGACAGGGGAGTTGGAGAGGGGATGGGAAGGGCAGGTTGTCTTCCCCAAAGTCAGGTCATCATCTCTCCAAAGTCTGGCCATTTCTTGCCCTTAGTCAAGCCATCTGTCTCCCCCAAAGTCTTGTGGTATCTCTCAGAAGTCAAGCTGTCTCCCCCTCTGTCAACTGAGTCTGAGAGTTTTATAGGCACAGGATGGCAGAGGTGAGCTGCAGGTAGTTTTGGAAAAGGCAACATTTGATGGGTAAAAAGATATTATTCCGAAAGGACCAACTGGGAGAGAGGGGGCAAACAGGAATAAAAGTTCTCACTTTGGGCTGTGGATTTCAGGCTACCTTGGCTTGAAGGTGAGGTTTCACTGGGGACCCAGTCCCTGTCTGCCTAGAATTTCTCTGCCTTCTGCCTCTGTTAATAGGTGTACAAATCCTTTGCAGGCCAAGATGGTGGAAAAGTCAGTGGTGAGAACCTCAAACCAAAGTGGCAGCCACATTTTCTGCAGCAAGCCTTCCCTGAGTAACTTGACACAGGCAGCATAGCCAGGAAGGAAACCAACAGGTGCTGGCCGTGATCACTGGCCTGGCCCCAGGACCTGGCTGCATACTTCGTGTGCCTCAGAAGTCACAGCTTCTACCTGAGTTTGTAGGTAAAAGCTGCTTTCCCAGGTCTACAAAAAGTTCCTAGAAGTCAGACAGGGGCTACCCCCTAGTCACAGCCCCTCCTGTTCACTTGAATTAGAGGTTTCCTTAATAAATTCATTTGTTAAATTTATAAAACTGAGACATTAACACACACTTGCGAAGACTAAATAAAGTTACCATTCATATACCTGCAAGGGACCCACATCCCTAGGCCTTGACTGGGGTTCTCCAAGGGCATGTGCTCATTTCAAAGTCCTGATGCTGCAGCCAGGATCATTGACCACAGGATGTAGGTGGCCCTTGCCCATGTCAGCACCTTTTCCTCTGTGACTTGTCCTCCACAGCTTACTCAGATGGCTTTTTCATATGCAGCAGTTATTGAAATGGTCTTTGCACACCAATTATAATAACTGCACAGCCTTGAGCTTCCACCTGGGTGAAGTGCGCAAAATGCAATGTGAGAAATATTGAGGCAAAACTCATTATGGCATTTCTTTTAAAATACTTTCTACAATGTCTTACATCCGTGCTTATGAAAAATTAAAGAGATGAGCAGATCATAGTTTATTTTAGATAGATTTCTTCATGCCATTTGCTCTTGATTTATTTTTCTTTTTTTTAAAGTCTGAATTTTCTTTTTTAAAATATGAAGCTCTCTTACTGGCTTCGATTTTAGAAGATAAGCAACATATATTGTCTGCCAACCTTTCAAGGAAAGGAATTTTTCTATCCGCAACTGCATATTTGATCGTTTTAACCTCATTTTTAAAAAACGTTCAACCTTCTCAGGGAAATTACATTGCATATCGTAATTTGATATTACATAACTATGTATTGGCATTATGCTTCTAGAATCAGACCAATTTAAGGAATGTCTTTTTTAAATTTTTAAATGAAGACGTGGTAGAAAAGAGAGGCACGGTGGAACACATCTAGCTCAAACCTTTATGCAAAATGCTTGTCAACTCTGGAAGGGTGACGGCCGTTCCTAATGCCATCTGGGGAAAGGGCTATGTTTTATAATTGTGCTAATCTCTTCCCAGCCAGTCACTACTACAGGTTATGACTTTTTGAGGCAAGAGAACCTTAGGTTTTGCCTCAAGCTGGTCGTTAAGTGTTGCTAATGATAGCTTTCCTGAGGAAATTGGAAATAACACGGTGTGATTTAACATAAATATGACATGTCAGGGGCTGACCCCCAAAAATGTCATTGTTGAGGTGGGATAACTTGAATTGCACAGAAAGTATTGCCCTATTTTCAAGGAGAATAGAAAAGGACTCTGACGCCTGAACAAATCTCTCGCACTGCCATTTTGATCAACGGCTCTTCATGGGAAAGGCAGGCTGCAGTGTGCTCTGGATTTTGGCTGGAACTGCAGGATTAAGCTATATTGCTTCTTTCTTACTTGTCCCGGCCACATGCCAAGTCAAACAGGTGTCCTGTTTAGGATTCAGGCCCCTCACACGGGTGCACAGTCTTAGTTAGCAAGAGGTCAGGATCTCCAGGAACATGTGACGTTTTGAAACAAATCACTCCAAGATTTCCATTGCCCACTCCTGCTTCCTAGCAAAAACTTGCATACACTTTCTTTAAAAGAGTTGTGATTTAAAAATTAAATCCCAAATCCAAATAGAAAAACAAAGTGTTACTACTTTAAGATTTTTTCTTTACTTATAATTTTTATGAGACATCTCTATGTGATTCTCAAGGAATGAGAGGATGTTCAGGAACCCCGAGACAGGAAAAGCTCATGAAGAGTGAACTGGGCTCATTGTTTGCTGGATACTGTGTGAAGGATGATATCATCCGAGGTCCCATCTCTCACCAGAACCCATGTCGACCTGCTTGGACATATGTGTGCACACATGTTAGCTGTATATCTGTGATCGTAGCAAGGCCCCTCTGAGACTCAGTTTCTTCATTTATTAAATTTATAAAACTGAGACATTGACATCCACTTGCGAAGATTGAATGGTCACTAGATGTGAAAGCACCTGACCTAGCATCCAGCATTGGTAAGGAATCCAGTGAATGCCACTTAAATATGAACTACTACAGACCAGTTTTGTTAAAGTAGAAAGGTTGAATTTGTTCATTTGTTCTAAACCTTTAATGCATGCCTATGCTCTTTCAGGTCTTTCATGGTCTGTGCTTACAAAATTTAGCATCATTCAATTAAATGCGTTTCTCAGTAGAAAATCAGCGTGTTTCCCTATGCAGGCTGCCGCCAGTCTCCAACGTCTACAGCCAGCATATCCAGGTCACCCTCCCTTGTCAGTACATTTGGATTGAACGCACTGTACAGGAGCAGCACTGTGGGATGGCTGACCTGCAATGCAGAAACCGTCATGTAAGAGAATGCGCTTTGCCCATAATGCTCCTTTGTTTTATTTACTTATTTATCTTCATAGTAAGGCAGCGTTACCTTTGTAATTTGAAACACTGGAAACATTGTAGATGTTGTGTATGTAGCTTTTAAAGTGTTATTTTGCAAATGCAAATTAAATCAACTGTTCAATCCAGGTCATGCTAACCGTGAACCATGTCAGAGTCACACCTTCCCAGTTGCCTTCTCCTTCATCACTGTTATTTGTTACTGCACTGGGTTGAATGGTTCACACTTACTCAAAACCTCATCATATGACCCTATTTAGAAATGGGGTCCTTATGGGTGTAATCAAGTTAAGATGAGGTCTTTCTGGATAAGGGTCAGCCCTAAATCCAATGGCGAGGGTCTTCACACAACAGGGGAAGACATGAACACACAGAGGGAAGAAGGCTGTGTGGGGACAGTTGCAGAGCCTGGAAGACCCAGCTTTAAGCCAGAAGTTGACAGGAGCACCAAAAGCTGGCAGAGGTCAGGAAGGATCCATCCTTTGAGCCCTTGGAGGGAGTGCAAGGCCTTAATTTCAGACTTTGGACTCCAGAATGGTCAGTAAATTTCTACTGTTTTATTATTATTACTATTATTATTATTATACTTTAAGTTCTGGGGTACATGTGCAGAATGTGCAGATTTGTTACATAGGTACACACATGCCATGGTGGTTTGCCGCACCCATCAACCCATTATCTACATTAGGTATTTCTCCTAATACTATCCCTTCCTTTGCCCGCCACTCCCCGACAGGCCCTGGTGTGTGTTGTTCCCCTCTCTGTGTCCATGTGTTCTCATTGTTCAACTCCCACTTATAAGTGAGAACATGCGGTGTTTGGTTTTCTGTTCTTGTGTTAGTTTGCTCAGAATGATAGTTTACAGCTACATCCACGTGCCTGCAAAGGACACGAACTCATCCTTTTTTATGACTGCATAGTATAATTTCTGCTGTTTTAAGCCACCTGTTTGTGGTCCTTTTTTATAGCAGCATCAGGAAACTAACTCAGTTCCCAGCTTCAATTTCCTTTCCTTAGACTGCCCCTGCATATAAAGAGACAGACTTGGGCCCATGAGGGCAGGCCTTGCCCAGAAGTCGTGGTAGCTGGGTGTGAGTTTCTCTCCATCCATTGCCTGATGTGGGATCATGGGTGGACTATTCAATCTAGCTGATCCTCAATTTCCACATAAATAAAACAGGGCAATTGGAAAAGTTGGCATATAACGTTCTACTAATAAACATATAAAACCCTATTAATAGAGATATTTATATATTTCTCAAATGATAAGAACTATATGAAAAACATCTTCATGTTAGACTGAGATCAAATGGAAAACCATCTTTGATGATTTCTGCAAGTAATTTAGGGAGAATTTAATTTCAGCTATGCCTGCCACCTTTGAAATATATATCATGCACATTTGAATGCAAAGTGTTTGTAAAGCAAAAAAATGTGGTTTCTAATAGCAGGGACATGACAAATGTCTGCTGAAAGCACAATTATAAATTAGTTGTGGATTTCTTGGGCAATGGGGGTGAGGGGTTAATATAGTCATCTGTACCCAGCTGAGTAGTCAAAAAAAAAAAAAAAAAAAAACCTGGCCAGTAACTTCAGGAATCAGCAGTTGGGGAGAGTTGACTTAGACTCCGCCCTTTCCTCCTGTCTTCCTGCTGCAGCTTGCAGCAGCTATACCAGGGAAGCCCATCAAATTCAGGCCAGGATGAAGTCAGTGGAGGCGCCAAATGTAGACGAGGTCTGTGTCTCTGTTGCCATATGTCTTCTCCGTCTGTGTCTCTCTGGCACTTCTTCCTCAACGTGGTTCGTTCTCTTCCTGAGTCCCTCCAGCTGGGGCACCTGACTCGTCATTCATCTGTATGTGCCTGTCTTCCCTCCTTCCCCAGTTCCTGTCGAGGACAGAGGTGCCTTGCTCATTGGCCTGAAGAGAAATGAGCTACGGGGATCACCTGTCAATCACGGTGGCTTCTTAGAATGCCCATTTGGGCATTCCCTCAAATAAATGGCAATTGAAACCCTATTGTGGCTGAGTAGTTATGCTTCGGAAATTGTCCTCATTCCTTTTTTGTGTTATCCTTATATTGTAAAAAAATATATAAATACATGAAAATAAATTCAAACGAAAACCATTATTTTCTCACCCCAACACCAGGTTGTTTTTGTATATTCCCTTCCAGTCTCATCCACACATACACAGATACTTCCCTAAGTTGTAATCAAAGAGTATAAATGTTTCGTATTCTGTATTTTTATTTAGCATAAGCATTTTTCTCTCCTGCTATGCAATTTTGTACACATTTTAAATGACTCTAATATTCTTCCAAGGGGTATATTGGAATTTATCTTTCCATGTATTCACAGACATTTAAATAGTGTTTCTCCAAACAATTAAAAAGTTTTCTTTATGTAGTTCTTTTGAGTTTAGGCTATTAACACTAAGTATACAACTTTAAAACTGCTTTATAACATACAATTTACAATTTCAATTGTGTATTTTAGTAAATAAAGTGTAGCGGACACCTCATGTCTATAGAAATTACTCCTTTTTGCTGACATATGGTAGATATTTCCTTGGACACATTCCTCAGATTGGAATTTCTGCAGTTCAGGGATCAAGCCTTCTGCCACTTTAACACATGTTATGAGGCTCTGTGTTTGGTCTGAATCAATATTCAGGGCCAATGCGATTGCAAATGAGTGATCTTTCTTTACTAAATATTTGTTTATTAGGAAAATAAGAATTAACTATTAAACATATAATGCACAAATATAAATGATAATTCGTTCCCATGAATAGTGGCTACACTGAATCCCTTATACATTTGCGAATAAGAAACTGTCTCAGAGAAGTAAGAGCCCCAACTTCCTTCAGCTGATGGGTGACAGAATGGAACTAACCATACAATTTCTTGAATTCCAGGGCATGCTTTACGGTGAGTTAGTCCACCATGGTGTCAACCAACTCACATTACTGATGTGGCACCCCATCAGTTGCCCTCCCAAGTCAACTGCTCAGGTCTACATTTTATTTTATATCTTTCTTTAGCCCAAGAGAACCCATTTATTTATTCATGGAGTTCCTGTTGTGGGCTGGGCATAGTCATAGGAACTCAGGATGCAGAACTAACCCACCCAACAAAGCCCCATTTTTAGGAGCTTACAGCATCGTAACCAGGGAAACGTGCAAAGAAGCAAGAAGCTAAGGAACTGAATACGTAGAAATCATGCCATGCAGTGAGGTGATCTGGGGAGGAAGGCTGGTGTGTAGTGATGGTTGGGAAGAGCCTTTATAACAAGGTGACACTTAAGCAGAGCTCCCAAGGAAGGGAAGAAGATTATCAAGGAAAGAGCTTCCCCAGCTATAGGGGTAAGAAGAGTGAAACCCTGCACAGGAGAACAGGAAGACGAGCGAGAGAAATGAGTAGAGCCAGACAGGAAACAGGAGACAGATGGAGAGGGAGACAGGAGCTAATGTCAGAGGACTGGTGGGAGGCCGGCTGATGTAGGACCTTCTAGGCTGTGGGGCTGCCAACATTTTTCCAAGGAGGTAAGAAGCCATTAGAGAGTTTTGATCAGAGAAGCAATATGATCTGGTGTGTGCGTGCGTGTGTGTGTGTGTGTGTGTGTGTGTGTGTGTGTTTAAGGGTGCCCCGGGCTAGAAATAGGTAGAAGACGGTAAGAGGGGAAGCACCAAGGTCTGTTAGCAGACTCAAAGACTCATGGTGCAGAAGACCAGGTGACAGGTGGTGGCAGCCTGGGCTGGAGTTGTGACTCATGAATGCGAAAATGAGGGTTCACTGAAAATATCCAGGAGACAGAGCCAAGAGCATCTACCAGTGAACTGGTTGTGGGGTGAGGGATAAAATTTGGAATTGTGGGCAACTGAAAGTTTGTTTTTTTTCCCCTCAGTAATGAAAGTGAGTTGTAAGAGGCGTTGGGACTAATGGATGGATGCATTTTCCCCGTTGCATGTTACTGAAAGCACTTTTAGAATTTTTCTATAGCACTGCCAATGGTTTGTGTTTGTAAATAACATTGTAATGAACAAGCACATTCAGGCAATATTTTTTTCTCCTTGAATATGATTTTACCCTCTCATTAGCAATATGAAGGTTCGATGAGGAATCGGCACACCATGCCATGCTGAACTAGGAGTAGCATTGTACTAGGAGTGGTCACGCACCCCAACATTTGCTTTGAAAAGGTACAAAACATTGAGGCAGGTGGCAGGTAAGATCAGAGGCTTGAGTAATGGAGGGGGAAGCAAGCCGATGCCACACCTATGCAGGTAGTGAAGTCCAGGTAGTGATACTTCTGCAGATAAAGACAGGCACAGATTTGACAGTAGGAGAAAAAAAAATGTATGTTAGAAGAAAGAGTGACGAACAGGACTATGATTTGTGATCCTAAAGTACTTCTTGTTAGTGTCTTGTTTTGGAATTTGTTTTGTTTTGTTTCTTCTCCCTGTCTTGGCGTAATGCTCAGATTCTGCGAGTGAAAGAAAAATGTTTCGAGCTATGCACATAGAGAAAAGATGAGCCAAGATGGGCGAGGGAAGCCGTCCGCAGCCCCCGCCTCTCCTGCTCACGTGTGGGCCCCTGGAACTGGCCTTGCCTCCCTCCCTTTGGATCAGAAAATCCCTGGTACAGGTGCCAATGTGAAGCAAAATGGAAGTATTTGTGGAAGATATTTTGCCTTTTCTTTAGAGTTAAAACACATCACGAGGATGTATCAAAGAAGGTGATTGAATGTGCTGTGGAATTACATGGGAATATACCAATGGATTTCTCTCAAGAGAGCAAAGGGAGCAAAGGACCAAGAGGAGGAATGAGTACAACTACACAGGCATATTCCATGTTCCATCCAGAGGTGACAGTGGGAAAGACGAAGTGGTCAAAACAGTCCTCCTAACAGTGGAATGGCTGAGATTGTTTGACAGCACCCACAGAAAATTTGATCTGGAAATTCACTTCTGTGCTCCTTTGCCGTTGCCCGCCAGTATCAAAGGCACAGTCGGTGTGAGAAAGAGAGTTCAATGCCTATTATTAACGAAGTTAAATGTGACTGAGTGGCAACAGGGTGAAATATGCTGATGACACACAATTATTAGGTGAGTCAAGACCACAGAGGAAAGTAAAGCCTCCTAGATGGGCTGAACAAAACTCAGTAATTGGGCAACATAATGGCAGATGAAATTCACTGTAGACAAGCACAAGGTGAAACTTACTGGGAGGAATAAATTAAATGCCTCGTCTATGCCGAAGAGCTCTGAATTAGTTGTAACCTCCTGAGAATAAGATCTAAAAATCATCATAGCTCACTGAAAACATCTGCTCTATGCAGAGCACCAGTCAAAAAGAATGAACAAGATGTCAGGCTGTGTGAAGAAGCAGATGAAAAATGCATGAATGATTTAAAGCCATTATAGCGAAAACCCGTTGTATGATCTTTTGTAAAAACCAAGAAAGAAAAACTTAAAAGTGGGGTGGAAAACCACTGTAACAGGGGTCAATTGGCTATGCATATGTTAAGACTTCAAAATAGAAGGGAGAAAAATAAGCAGAATCGTTTTCTATTTTCACTTCCTATAAACGGATAATGTAATATAGTGTATGCAGAAAGACTAAAGTCAGCTTGAGTCATCTTCATTCAGGAAATGATTGCAGAAGACTAAATATGTCATGAAATTCCAGGGAAAACATATTTCAGGCAAAAGACTGTGAGGATTTCTTTCTAAGGGAGCTGGTTTTAGTTTCTGCAGGTGGTGAGCAGCTTAAGTTGGAACCAAGTGTTCAAGAAGGAGTTTCAAGAATTACTTTTTTTGTCAGCACATCTGGCACAAGCCATCATATAGAAACCCATGGAAAACCTCATTTCACGTTCACATTTAGCGTTTCCCATTTCCCTCTACAAGCCAAAGTCTCTTCATAGTGTCTTTGCATTTTCTCTGCTTCCTACACTTCATTCATTAGCCTCTCCCCACCTCAGGGTTAGCACTCATTAGAAATATCGACAAGTTCGCCTTTTCATAGCATTGATTTCTGTGTTTATTGAGAAGCCTCCTAGTATTTCATATATGGAGATTCTGGTTCTTCCTTTATGTCACAATCACAATTTTTTATTTGGAGATATGAATCTTCCAAGAAGAATTTATCCATTTTACTGAAGACTGATAAAGAAGTTATTATAACCAAAGCACTTAAATCCTGCACTTACTAGAAGTAAAGCCTCTTCTTTGAAACAAATTAGAGTGTGCTCTAAAAGGTGACTTGTTTACTGTTCTTTTTAGAAATAACACATCACTGAATTTCATGCTGTGATTCAATTTAGGAGAAACAGGCTCAGTAAAAGCAGCACTTATAAAATGGAAACCTTCAGCAGCCTAGCAGGGCCTTCCTGGATAGAAGTGGTGTGGGATCAGGTTTAAGACCTGCTGATTTAGACAGTCCACCTTCTGGCTTTGGAATCCTCATTAAACTTGCCCTGCGAACCCTGGGCTTCCCACTCCTTTGCCCTGCATTGTGGCTTCCGTAGTGTGGCTGCACCGCTAATACCTTCATTATGCTCTGTTGCACTAGATTGCATCATGGCTGGGTTCTTCTCCCCTTCCTCTACCCAGGCCCTTTGGCAGGTAACTTCACAGAGTCCTTTGACCATGGATCCAGCTTCTTCCGTTGATTTGGTTTAACCAATTGCATAAGGCAGATGTAAGAGTGTGCAGGGTTCCAGCCCAGGCCTGGAGAGTCTTCGTGTTTCCGTTCTCTCTGGAGCCTCTGCCTTCATCATGAAATGGATGTGGTTGAGTTTGCCTGCTGATTTCATGAAAAGGATTAGAGAAACATGGAGCAGAAGCCAGCTGATGCCCACTGGATACACATTCACAAGTGGGCCCGCCAAGACCGGACTAGATCAACCAGTCCCAGTCTTACTACAGGTGGGCAAGCCCAAGAGAAAGTCACGTAGATCAGCTTGCCTCATGCATCCTTATAGACATATAGGAAATAGTGAATCAATACTGCTTTGTATATTATTAAAATTTGGAGTAGGTTTGTTGTGCAACAACAGCTAACTGGTATACTTTTGCATTTATTTCCTCTCTCTCTCCTTCTGGAAAGTAGGGATCCCTGTCTGTTTTATTCACTGTTTTTTTCCTGGAACTCAGATGTAGGTTCCTGGCCCCTAGAAGGGACTCAGAAGATATTCTTGAATGATGGCATCCATGACTTAGTCAATCACCCTTGGCCATCTAATAGCCCTGAGCTCAACCGTCAATGTTTTGGCCCCTTGGAGCTTTGGTTGGAATAATTTTCCTATAAAAGTTAGATAACATGTATCTTAGGCTTTGTGAGGCCCTAGGTTTTTTGTTTTTGTTTTTGTTTTTGTTTTACAACTCTTTAAAAATTTAAAAACTATTTTTAGCTTCAGGAGTGGACAATAAATAGCCCCCAGGCTACGGTTTTTTGGCCCCTGCTTAAAGGATGACTTTTCCTGGATGCACACTGGTGTTATACATTGGGTTGTCCTGGTGCACATCAGGGCTCTCTTCCGTGAAGCTCATGATTCAGTTCTTCATCGAGACTAAGATGGGAGCTGCTGTTGAATCAGCTGTATCGAGTTTTTCTCTACGGGCTCATTCCAAAAAGAATGACATTCCTGAGCCACTGTGTGGCTGTGGCTCACGGACATATTGGAAACTGCCATATTTCCATCATTTCCTTCCTCACGTGGAAGGCTCAAGACCAGTTTCTTGTCCTACTGTAAAACCAGGGAGCCTTGTGCATGTGTTTTTTATGGGCATTTCTCTTTGTTTTACAATTTTCTCCCTCTCTCTCTATTGCTTCAAAGTTACCCTCTACTTATTTATTCAATTATATGAACTGTAAAGTACCTGGATTCTTCTCATAAGAGGCAAATAATACATAAATAATTTTTAAAGTACAGAATTTATGGATTAAGATATTCACCAAACTGCTCATGAATTTGTGTATTTTGAAAATGATCATGAAATAATATTCTACCACAATAAACTAGTTGTATTTAAAGACTAATTCAACTTATATTTAGTATTGGTGAAGATATCTTTTTGTTTTGTTTTGTTCTGTTCTGTTTTGTTTTGTTTGAGGCAGTGTCTTGCTCTGTTGCCCAGGCTGGAGTGCAGTGGTATGATCTCAGCTCACTGCAAACTCCACCTCACGGGTTCAAGCAATTCTCATGTCTCATCCTCCCAAGTGGCTGGGGTTACAGGTGAACACCACCATGCCTGAATAATTTTTGTATTTTTAGTAGTGATGAGATTTTGCCATGTTGGCCAGGCTGGTTTTGAACCCCTGACCTCAAGTGATCCCTCCACTTCAGCCTCCCAAAGTGCTAGGATGAGCCACCATGCCTGGCCAATGAAGATGTCTTTTTACAAAATGACATAATAGCCAAAATATGGAATCAACCTAAGTGCCAGTCAAAGGATTAATGGATAACAAAAATGTGGTAGGTATACGCAATGGAATACTATTCAGTCATAAAAAAGAATGAAATCCTGCAATTTGCAAAATGAATGAAATCCTGCCATTTGCAAAAAAGAATGAAATACTGCCATTTGCAGCAACACAGATGGAATAGGAGGTCACTATTTTAAGAAAAATAAGCCAAACACAGAAAAACAAATATCACATGTTCTCACTCATACATGGAAACTAAAAGAGTGGATCTTATGATGATACAGAGTAGATTGGTGGTTACCAGAGTCTAGGAAGGGGATTGGGGAGAGGGAATGAAGGGAAAAAAATGATATAAATTTATTTTCACTGAGCTATACACTTAAAAGTGGTAAAAATGGGCTGGGCGTGGTGGCTTATGCTTGTAATCCCAGTACTTTGGGAGGCCAAGGTGGGTGGATTATGAGGTCAGGAGATTGAGACCATCCTGGCCGACATGGTGAAACCCCACCTCTATTAAAAATACAAAAATTAGCATGGCGTGGAGGTGCATGCCTGTAATCCCAGCTATTTGGGAGGTGGAGGCAGGAGAATGGCTTGAACCAGGGAGTGGAGGTTGCAGTGACCCGAGATTGCGCCACTGCACTTCAGCCTGGTGACAGAGCGAGACTCCATCTCAAAAAAATAAATAAATAAAATGGCAAAGATGGTAAATTATATATGTATATTGCATTAGTCCATTCTCATGCTGCTAATAAAGACATACCCAAGACTGGGTAATTTATAAAGAAAAGATATTTAGTTAACTCATAGTTCAGCATGGTTGGGGAGGCCGCACGAAACTTATAATCATGGTGGAAGGGGAAGCAAATATGTCCTTCTTCACATGGCGGCAGGAAGGAGAAGTGCTGAGCAAAGGAGAAAAAGCCCCTTATAAAATTATCAGATCTAATGAGAGCTCACTCAGTATTACAAGAACAGCATGGGGGGTGACCACTCACATGATTCAATTACCTCTCACTGGGTCCCTCCCACCACACATGGAGATTGTGGGAACTATAATTCAAGGTGGGAACACAGCCAAACCACATCATATATCTTACCTCAATTAAAAAAAAATTCCATCTATTATAGATGGATCAAGAAACATACATAGGGACATTTCTTTAAACAAGACAGCGAGTTTAGAGTGAGAAGTATTTGTAGTCGTGTTCTCAGTGAATTCAGTGTGATTTGTATGTATAGCCATGTTCTGGGGAGAGTGATTTATGCTTTGCACATGCAGACCATCTATGTGACAAGGACAGCTCTCTCAGTATTATTCAGAAAGGATAGCACCTACTGCATTCTAAAGTAATTATTTGCCTAAATGTTGTTTCCACTAGACTAGAAAGCAGGTTTTTCTTTTCTTTGTATTCCCAAATTCCTTAGAAATTTCCTTGGTTTAGTGTTAGATACTTAATCGAAACCTGTTGAATTAATTCATCCTCAAAAGATTTGGATTTTCCCAAAAGGATTATGACTTCATAATAATAGAAGATTTTGTGGTTTAAATTGTGTCTTTTAAAATTTATTTATCATTGGAAGAGATATGTTACAAACTGGTAAACTGAGTATTAGAAATGGCTAGACATATCCTAACTTAGGCATCTAGTCAATGGTGGATCTTTTATCAGGATCCAGATCTTCCAATGGCTAGTACAAGCTTCCTTGCAGGACACCAAACTGCTTATTGATGTGAAAATTTAAATGATGGAGCTGTAATTATGAAAAAAAAATGTTTTGCAGCCAAAGGTATGTGAACTCCTTAGGCATAGAATTGCCATATTAAAACAACTTGCACAAATTCATTTTCCCATCTCTCTTGTCCCAAAGCAGTGGTGTGTTCATTCAATTATCAAAAGTTAAGATAAGGATCTTTACGTCCCAATATTCCCCTCATTGGGTTTATTCTCCATGGCTTCCCAAACACCTGTGGAATCAGCCCTCCTTGCAGGAGAGATCTGACTACTGCCGGAGATTACCCTGTTCATTGCAAAGCTGAGCCCTATTCTGATGAAATCTACCTCTTACAATTATTTTAACAAAAGATGAAGAAAGACAGAGTTTCTGTACTGGTAATTACATGAAGGGAATTCTTCACAGAGAGGTGACATTGTCCCTGACATTCTCCTTCAACCCCTCCTGGGATTGTCCCTTTTCTGGGTCATGGAGGCCACCTTCCTCAGTTTCCCTTGTCCCTGGCATCTGTGCACTGGCTGTAAAAGGGGAAAAGAGGATGGGAGAATCCAGAGTATTTCTCCCTCACTCTGCTTCAGAAAGTGTTCTCTGGCTGCGGTGATATCCTGCTAGGCCACCGAGGGTGCCGAGCACCGCCATCATGGCCCTAGTTATGTTCTCACCTTTGGGGTTTGGTGACTCAGCCCCTCCTGGTCACCAGTTTGGTGACCGGCCCCTCCCCTCCCATCCAGGCTGCCGGGATTCCTGCACTGGCTGGTTTCTGGGCTACCTCACCTTCCTCTACTGGCTTTTTAGTTCTTTCATCATCTGTGTAACAAATTCCCTGTTTTCTTTCCCCTCCGCTTAAAACACCTAGAGCTGTTTCATTTTCTGGTTAGACACGCATAATACAAACCAGCTACTTACTCTTTTTCATTTAAACCAGAGAAAACTGAGTCTCGCAACAATAAAATATCTTACTTACAATCCCGTGCCTGATAAGTGGTAGAGTCAGGATTTTAACCCAGATCTGTCTGTCTCACAGACCCACGGCTGGCTGATGCGCAGGGTGGTATGAAAGGCTCCTGAAGAGATGGGGCTACGCTGCTTCTGCTGGTGTTAGCACTGTGCAGCCCTTGCCTTCTAACCGGCAAGAGATGACCATCCTCTGATTCTAGGAGATATAGACAGAGGACCCAGTGCTTTGACCCTCTTTCTTGGGGACAACCCACGGTAGTCCTTCTAAACCTGTGTTGGATGGGTGAGTGGGTGGTTATTGACCTTCAAATGGTGAACCACATGCAACTGGGAGGCCTGTCATTGATATCAGTGACTAACATGACACAAGACAGGGCAGGAGAAAACTTTGACAATCACTTGCAAGAATAATCCCTGGGCAGCACTTGGGGTGTGCAATAGTTAATCAAAATCATCACGAGCAGTAAGTGTAGCCAACCGCAGCCGATGGTGATCATTGTAATATTTCCCAGCACACATAAAGCCCCAATCATTCTATCAATTTTTGAGACATGTAAATTCAGTTGTTACCTTTAAAACACAAAATGACAAAAAGCCTTCATCCCTTGCACCTTGAAACTGCATGGCAATATTGACTGTTTTATTGGAAGAAGAGCACCAGTGCTTAACATTTCACCGTTTCAACTCTGAAGCTTCTGGACCATGTCAGAATAAAAGCAATCAATATCAGTTAATAAGCCAGATCAGTGTTATTAGTATTCTTTACAACCTTGGCATACTTCATTTTATGTACAGATTGCCTATGAAAACTTGGGCTTATATCTTGTCTAGACAATGCCTTACATGGTCATTCAAATTAATAATGTGCCAGAATTATCTTATGCTTAATGCAGCTGGCTCTATATTGACTCTGGAAATTAAATTCACTCCACAGTGCTATTGACAGCTGGGTCTCCAGCATATTTAATGGATTTGAATGAAGATGGGGCTATATCTTGTGCCTTCAAGCAAAATGTTGATAACTCATCATTTTCATAAAACGTGAAAAGTGCTTTATCTATAAACGTTCTATCTCTCAGTGGACTAAATCAATGTAAGAGCTGTTTGAAATGGGTTGAACTTACCTCTATGTAAGAAAACAAAAAAAGAAACTCTCCCAGGCAGTCTGTAAAACAAGTGCTTGCTGGTTCATTAAATGTGTAGCTCTGAAATCTCAATGCATTTCAAAGAAGTGGTTTAGTCCCAAGGAATAAAACTGTGTCCTGTGAATTTGATTTGAACATAATGAAAATTCTCATAAATGTGTATGTCCAAAGTCAGGGCCAGAAACAGGGTTCTCCAAGTTTCCACTGGTTTATTTCAAGCATGGGGAAGGTAAGCTATGCATTCTGCCTGAGCCACTTTTTGACTTGTGAAAGTGACCTCTGGAGGGGAAATAAATATAAACTACTTTAAAGATCAATTATATATGAAAATTCTTTGGCATGGGCAGGCTTGATTTAATAAAAGTAACCTATCAACGACTACTAACAGATTTTACTGGCCTCACCTCCAGTCATCCCTGGTATAAGAAAGCGTAAATGGAAAGAGGTATAACTTTTCTAATTTCCAGAGATGTGGTCTATTCTATAGTTGATTTTGAGATAGCTCTTCATATATTGTTCTAAAATAATATAGTCCAGAGTAATTTTAGGGCAAAATCACACGAGAGTTGGTCTATGTGTGAGAATAAGAGAATCACAGTGAGGGTTAATTTATGGGGGAAGTCACTCACTCATTCACCACACTTTCCAGCAGCTCCCCATAGGGTTTTATTGTAACATGACTAGTGATTTATGTCCTTGACTAAAGCCTGTCTTCTCGTTAAGTTTCAAATAACCCTACAGAGGGGTATGTAGAGAATTGGCAATGTGGAGAGTCTTACAGTGTCAGACCATCACCGAAGCAGAATCCAGCAGCAGCCACGTTCTGTAGAAACAGGCAGAGAAGAGCTAAGCTTGGACAAGGTTGGCAAAACTGCTGGGGAGTGTACAGTGCACTGTGGAGAGAGAGTTCCTGCAAAGCTTTATGGCCCTCATAACTTCAGATGGACAACAAGGCAGCTCTCTGTAGGTGACTAGAATCAGTGGGCAGCACAGGAGGGTTGAGGGCAATGAGAGACAAGAAGAAAGCCTCAGCTAAAAGGGGAGAAGGGTCCAAAGCTGTTCCTATGTCTGCCGCAGTCATAGTCACAACAGGGTCTGGTGCTCACATTCGCACACATGTTCCTGGTCGGCCCTTCCTTCCCTCCGCACATTACTGGATATAGCTGAGGCTGCGTTCTGTGGGGGTAGACTGCAGAGCACATGGCCAGTCGGCAAGGGGAGAGGCCTGGAGATGGGAAGGCTGGAACCACAGGGTCTGAGAAACTGAGATGTACATGTTCAGTGACCTAATTAGATTCTTTAGACATGGGAGGCAAATGGAGGTGAAGACGACCTGGTTCCCCTCAAAAGTTAGGTTTCTGTGTGTCAGTTTTTTAGGGCTTCCATAGCAAAGCAAGACAGACTGGGTAGCCTAAGACAACAGAGATTTATTATCTCCCAGTTCTGGAGACTAAAAGTCTGAAATCAGGGTGTCGGGATTCCTGCTGTTTCTGGAGAGCCCAGGGGAGAATTCTCCCTCACCTCCTCCCAGCTTCTGATGTTTTTTTTTTAAAAAAATTATATATATATATATATATATATATGTTTTGGGATGGAGTTTCGCTCTTGTTGCCCAAACTGGAGTTCAATGGTACCATCTCGGCTCACTGCAATCTCCACCTCCCAAGTTCAAGTGATTCTCGTGCCTCAACCTCCCGAGTAGCTGGAACTACAGACATGCATCACCATGCCTGGCTGATTTTTGTACTGTTAGTAAACACGGGGTTTCAGCATGTTGGTCAGGCTAGTCTTGAACTCCTGACCTCAGGTGATCCACCCGCCTTGGCCTCCCAGAGTGTTGGATTACAGGCGTGAACCACTGTGCTCTGCCCAGCTTCTGATGTTTCACGGCTTTCTTTGGCACCTCTTGGCTGTGGCAGAACAACTCTGGTCTCTGCCTGTCATCACACAGGCCCTCTCCCAAAGTTTCTTGCTTTTATAGGATACCCTTCATTGAATTAGGGTTCACCCTAATCCAGGAAGAATTCTTCCTCATTTGATGACATCCACAGAGACCCTATTTCCAAACAAGGTCACATTCACAGGTCCCAGGGGTTGGAACTCCAGTATATCTTTCCAGGGCCACAGTTCAGCCCATGACACGTGATGCTGCATGGATGCTGGACACCTCAGAGAGACACTGCTGCTTTTTTAAAATGAGCAATGAGTGTTAGATACCCTCCTTCCCACGTTGCCTCAGCCACATCTCACAAATGTTTGTAAGTGGCATTTTCATATTGATTCTCTCGAGAGTTCCTCTTGACCAGGGATTTTGCAGAAGTGAGTTAATTTCAAACAATATGCTTCTGGAAAGGAGGCTATGGGAGTCGTTTTACTTTTAAGACCAGTCAGTAGCCAAGTCCATGAGACTTCAGGTCCACAAGATGATCCTCGACACCCTGGCAATAATCTGCAGAGCCTGACAGCTCCCACGTGGGCCAGCGTGGCCAAGACCAATGCTTCCCCATTAAGGAGGACGCAGTTAGGCTGGAAGAGGAGGAGCGGCCCTGCTGAAAGCCAGGGTGATTCCATCAAAAGCTGAAGGATGTGGCCTTCCAGATTCTGTTCTGGCCACAAACATTCAGGAACAACTTGCGCGGATGGCTTGTTTATAGAAAAGTAGGAAATTTTCATAGCCTGTGGTTACTTGATACTGGTCAGCCACCATCCCTACAAAGAAGACCTTTGAAACCTAATAATATAAATCCCACACGCCCGTCTCATTCTCCCCATTCGATAGACATTTTTGCTTTCTTGCCAATGTAAATCACATTCATTCAATAATGAAAATCTCTTTATTAGCCCCTGGACAAATCAGGTAATTCCAATATGTTAAAAAATAAAATGGCGAAACAGTTCCACTTAAAAAAATTAGAAGTCAATCTCCTGAACATCAAGATAAGAAAACATTCTGAACAATAATGTCTTATTGTGACACAATGAGAAAGCTTTCCCTGCCAAATCAAACAATAATCTTAACATTGCCAATTTTCTATCCATACCAAGAAAAGAAGAGCATTTTTGTAATACAAAATATCCATTGTTCCACCACAGTGTTTCTTCTGTTAAGATTTAACTAATTATCTTAAGTACACGATATTTCCTCTTACCCGCATATTTTTATATTGCTTTTATTGAGAGACTTTCCA
This sequence comes from Macaca fascicularis, assembly GCF_037993035.2. Taxonomy (NCBI): domain Eukaryota; kingdom Metazoa; phylum Chordata; class Mammalia; order Primates; family Cercopithecidae; genus Macaca; species Macaca fascicularis. The sequence continues at coordinate 4,707,607 of NC_088380.1, forward strand.
GAAATAAGGTCTCTTGACATGCAATGTTGCTTCTCTTAATAATTCAGAGTATCATGCGGAATTTTGTCTTAGAAACACTCTTTATTCCTTCCTTCTACATGCATTTAACAATTATGTACTTCATGCTGAGTGATAAACACTGTGTGGAATGAATGAGATGCAGACCTTATCCTCATACCAGTCAGAATGGCTATTATTAAAAAATCAAAAAACAACAGATGCTGGTGAGGTGGTGGAGAAAAGTAAGTGTTTTTACACTGTTGGTAAGAGTGTAATAATGTGGCGATTCCTCAAAGATCTAGAATCAGAAATAGCATTTGACCCAGCAATCCCATTGGTGGGCATATACCCAAAGGAATAGAAATAATTCTGTTATAAAGATACATGCACACATATGTTCACCGCAGCACTATTCACAATAGCAACGATATGAAATCAGCATAAATGCCCACCAATGATAGACTGGATAAAGAAAATGTGGTTCATACACACCATGGAATACTATGCAGCAATAAAAAGAAATGAGATCATGTCCTTTGCAGGGACATGGATGGAGCTGGAAGCCATTATCATCAGCAAACTAACACAGGAACAGAAAACCAAACTTTGCATGTTCTCACTTATAAGTGGGAGCTGAACGGTGAGAACACAGGAACACATTGGGAGTCAACGACGTGCACTGGGGCCTGTCAGGGGTCGGGGGTAGGAGAGCATCAGAAAGAATAGCTAATAGATGCTGGGCTTCATATCTAGGTGATGGGATGATCTGTGCAGCAAACCACCATGGCACACGTTTACCTGTGTAACAAACCTGCACATCCCACACTTGTACTCTGGAACTTAAAATAAGAGTTGGCGAAAAAGGGGCTATGAATTACCTCACTCGTGTTTAAAATAAAAAGAAAGGGCTGGGCACAGTGGCTCACTCCTATAATCTCAGCCATTTGGGAGGCTGAGGAGGTTGGGTGGCTTGAGTCCAGGAGTTCAAGACCAGTCTAGGCAACATGGTGAAACCTCATCTCTACAAAAAATACAACAATTAACCAGGTGTGGTAGTGTGTGCCTTCAGTCCCAGCTACTCGGAAGGCTGAGATGGGAGGCTCACTTGGACCTGGGAGGTGGATCTTGCCATGAACTGAGATCTCACCACTGCACTCCAGCCTGGGCAACAGAGCCAGATCCTGAAAAAGAAAAAAAGAAAGAAATAAAGAAAGGGAAGGGAAGGGAAGGGAAAAGAAACAAAAAGAAAAGAGAAGAGAAGAGAAGACAAGAGAAGAGAAGAGAAGAGAAGAAAAAAAAAGAAGAGGTTGGACTTAATTATCTCTATTTGTTTCCTTTTTGAAAAACAGCTAAAATACCTTTCATTGTTTCCTGCATAATTTATTTTTTCCATTACTCATTTTCTTCAATGTGTCACATCACTCAAATCCAGGTTCTTATATCAGCTTATGTGAAATTTTCAAGTTTGTCCACATTAAATCTTGATAGCCAATGTCAGAAATTATAATCCTGCAATATCAGGTCATCAAGAAATTATTAGTACCCCAACAAAACTTTGAGGAAAGAAAGTAAACACTAATTGACTCTCAGCAAACTGTATTTTCTCAAAAACTTATTGATCCGTTCAAACCCAAAACTTGAAATAAAATATACACGTGTGCAACTGTCTTTAATAGAGAAAAATTCCAATCTTGTACGTCATCCAAATTACAGAACTATCAACGCAGATTGGAGTGGCTGACTGAGATAATTCAATGAGTGATATTTATATTCTCCGTCTTGCTTCTTGATGATCTAGGTGTAGGTTTTAACAATTTACTGGCATTATTTTACCATTGTCAGATGAAGGTTTGTGCTATTATTTCCTACCTCCCTCCTAATGGAGCTCTAAAGTCTTCGAACGAGTTATCACTGAGCAAACAATAGAACATGTTTTCTAAAGACAAATGTTTTTGTATGAGAAACTGCACACTTTATCGCTGAGAAAAGAGTGTTTTTGCATAACCGTAAAAATATGATATTTACATATGCTTCTCTAAATTCAGAATGAAATTCATTTAATATTAAGCAGTCTGGAGGCTGGGCTAATAAGCGATCATCTTTCCCACAATTTTTATTTCTGCGGTCCTGGTTTGGTTGTTATAGGAGTGTAATCTTTGCATTAGTTTTGTAGAAGTTTAAACAGGAAGGTAGAAAATTTGGTAAGAAAATAACTGTTTACCTTATTGAGAAATACCTGGATTTGCCTCATGGAAACAGCCACTGTCGAATCTAGAATAGTGTCCCACAAGATGTAACAGAAATAGCTTCCTTATGTGAAATTCATGCTTCCATATTTAAAGTGTTTTCTATCTGGTCCATTATTCTCATGAAGGAATGACATATGTGATCATTTCATGCTGTTTCAGCGACCTTAACCTGACTACATGGTGAAATAAACTCTGGATAAGGTTGCATTCAATAGCGAATAGAGTGTTGTTTATAATGTTGGTAGAACGGAGTTTTAGTCATGCATCTGATTCCAGCAAGTCACAATACCTCAGAGACTCATTGCTGTCTTCCACAAAGTAACAATTCCCCCACATCTGATATTTGTTGTAAGAATTAGATGGAGCCACATGTTGAAAATTGTTTGGCTATCACTAAAGCCCCACATACACAAAAGACGACGTTGTAACTAATTGGTTAAGAGAACAAATCTGTGTTTATGTGCTTGCTTTTAACAAGGGAAGTCCAGAAGGACCAACTTTTGTCCTCTCCATGGGAGAGGAGGTGGTGTGTATAACACTTGGATGGAGGACATGGGAACTCAATGACAACCCTCTTCAAACTATGCCAAAGTTTTATTCTCTTGGAAACTACAGGCATTCTCCCCTTCATCTTAGGGGGCTTTCCTGTTCAAATAGCTAACCCTACCCACATAAAGGGAACACCCTCTCTGAGGTATGTTAACATGTTTGTGCAATTGTGTCATTTACATTGACCATATGTTAATGGTATGTACCCAAAAGCTAGTCTTATTATAAGAGGGTTATACATCAATAGTTCTGGAAAACATATAAGTGAATAGGGTTTTCAAAGGGCATGCTTCAGTGAATATGCATTCCTGAAGCTCATCTATAAAAAGATTTTCAGGCACGCATTCAGCACTTGGTCTTAATTTTCTGTTGATTTCTAAGCTCTAGCAAACCACAAATATCTCTGTGGGCTTTTCTACCAAGCTGGTTTCACAGATGTAAATGGAGCGGCAGATCTTATCTTAAATCGGAATTACATGCGACAAAGAAAAAAAAGTAAAGGGATGGTGCAGAGCTCAAAAGCTTTACACATTCCCCCAATAAGGCATTTTGGAATGTCAGTGCCTGATTTGTGATGAGAATGATCATCCAATATAGGCAATGAAATACATATCACGAGAGATGCTTTGTTCTTCGTGGTCTGGCTTATATTTTTCTATCTTGATGCATTTCTTTCTCTGTAAAAGCTTCTTGAGCGTCCATTGGAAAGAAAGCTTGTTCATTTTTTTTTGAAGAGGGAATTGCAGCACTAAAATATGAAAATGCAACCTGTTCCTTTATTAACATTTTAAATATGAATCATATTTCTATATACATTTTGTCTATTGAATATATGATAGATGTGTTATGAATCCCATCTGAACAACAGCATTACCCATTCACCCTAGTCTCTGGCCTCAGGCATCTTTCTCTCCAGTAGCTTCGCTCCGTGCAGGTAAACATGCTTTGTTGAGAGTGTAACCCTGAGTTGCCCCTGATTCACAGTTCACTTCGAACAGTGGTCAGGGAATAGGTCCTACACTCTTTTGAAAGACAGGAAAAATAACTGTGAATATCACAAAGAGGCATTTGAGAATCAGGGAAGTATTAAAATATTCTGTAACTGTCATTTCATTTGTAATCCAATGCAGACTGTCTGGGGCAGGGCCCCACACTCTGCAGAATGAGTTGAAAGGAACCCTGGTGACCTCTCATTATGCTTGGGGCAAATTGGCCTTAAAGGGAGCGCTCATATGTCATGGAAGTCAATAATTTGTTTCATAAACATTATGCATATAACAAATGAAAAAATAATTAAATCCATTTTTGAACACAAAGGGGACCCTCACTAGTAATACATTAAAAAAAAAAAAACAACAACACAGCATGCCTTACCTTATAGAATGTTTTGCAAATGCTGATTTTTAGTTATGATGCCAGATTTTCCTTAAGTGTGACATTTCAGTACTATATAGAGCTCTTCTAATTCTGAGAGAATGCTCAGAAGAATCACTTCAGTATCCCATTCAAACTGAAACACATCTTGAAGACTGATCATTATTTTAATAATAGAAGCTAGATTGCCCATAAGTTTTCCTTCCTTCCTTCCTTCCTTCTTTCCTTCCTTCCTTCCTTTCTTCCTTCCTTCCTTCTTTCCTTCCTTCCTTCCTTCCTTCCTTCCTTCCTCCCTCCCTCCGTCCCTCTGTTCTCTTCTTTCTTCCTTCTTTCCTTCCTGTCTCCATTCCTTTCTCTCTTCCCTTCTTTCTTTTCTTCTTTCCTTCCTCCCTTACTATACCTTCTCTTCTCTTCTCTCTTTTTTTTTTTCAGTTTGTATCATCCAGCAGGACCCCAGATAAGAACTATAACTCTAAATGCTGTTTTTAAAGAGGCCAGTGATGTTATAGCAAATAAATGTTGACAGTAAAATACAGGTTCAATATTAACTCTACTTAATTAGTCAGTCTTGTAACCTAAAGCCTTTTCAATTGAAGAAACACTATTTCATTTTAATATATTGGATAAAAGTTTCCAGGCCTTATGCCAGGAAGCTGGCAAACGTAGAGAAGACTGAATTTGGAAAAGACACAGATATTGTTTGCATATAATACATTTCTATAGAGCGAAAGTTATTCATTTATTTCTAGAAAAATATGTAACCATCATAGGAGTTTTAAGACATTTCCCTTATGTATAGCAAAAGCTTAAGCAACTTCTTTTGAAGTTTCAATAGAAAAAGAGAGAGGTTGAGGCATTAATGACATTTAGAGAAGAACAAGCAAACCACTACTAACTCATTCTCTGATTTATTTGCTGGAAGAACAGCCTTCATAAATAAAAAAGGTTTTGTTTATCTGTTGAAGCTCATTCATTTATTAATTTGATTTAAAAATAAATCTTTATTTTCACTGCCACACATTTACTTTTCCATGCTGTAACAGTGCATCTCCAACCCCATGATTCACTGTGGCTGTCAGCTACTCTGGTAACAGTCTGGGAGGTTAGTAAAGAAGGATAGTTTTATTTAGTCATATGGATTTTAAGGTCTTCTTAATCTTTCTGTCTTTCTCTTTCTTGGCTCTCATCAGTCAAAGAAAGCACCAGATATAGCTATTATCGGATACGCTGTAATTTTACTGGCACCTCAAAGACTAAAATGTCTCAGTGTATCCTGGGATGTGTAAATCTCTGGGTTTTTTTTTCTCCCATGTTCTACTTTTCCTTTGTTATTTTCTTGGTGAGTTAAAACCAACATGGATATGAGCTCTAATTATTGGCTATGTATAATACTACATGTAATAGCAATTAACAAATCATCTAGTACGATTCTCTGTGTATGCCTAGGCTGAAACAGATGTGTGTGTGGGGGTGGGTGTGAGTTTGTGTTAAAACTGGGAATCCTGTTTCCCTGGTACTTCTAAAGAAATGCAAGTGAACTTCACAGCTTTCAGATTGCAAAAACCAGTATTCTGACTTGGTGAGTATATTAGAAAATCATTTACTAGTGATGTTTCATATATGAGATGTTGTGAACTAACATGTTGCAAAATTCACATATTTTGAATCCAGCAGAGAAGAATTATTTAGGAAATGTTTTGTCTCAAAAAGATTTGTACAACAGAAGATATAAAGTAGATTTGGAGAAATAAATGAGATGTCAAAAACCCATGTCTCATAAAACCTTCTGTTGGGTATAAATATATACAAGATCCAGCTTTATTCTGCCCCCCTCAAAGATATCCAGGTTAATTTCAAATAGAAAAAAAATACACACATTCTTTCTAGTAATGTTAAAAAAATGCATCTTACTTAGCAATTTTCACACAGAGTTAAAATTCCAACACTACTCAGGCTCGTTGTCCTAAAAAGGAAATCCTTGCTGTCTGCGGAGGGGTGAGCCTGTTGCGTGTGCTCCCAGGTTTTGATGCAGCATCCTCAGAAAGAAAAGGAGAGGACAGTGCAGGCAGAAATGCCTTCGGGAAGATGCATCAGAGCCCCAGGTCACTCTTGCTAGAACTTCTTTCTCTAATTCCCTTTTCATTTCGGTTATCTTCTGCTCTGAAACAAATGGCCCCTGCCCCCATGAAATTTATATGAAATTTACAACAGGAAATGACCTCTGACCGACTTGTTTTCCACCCCTTTCTTCCCATCCCCACCACTCAGTCTGCATCCAAAGCCATGACCTGGCACCTGCTTGCATCCACAGCCCTGTGGATCTCATGATCATGAAGAATTTACACCAGGAGATGTCTTTTTCCCTCAATTAACACAATGGCATTATTTTGTTAAGTGGTTAATCATTATCTCAGCACAAATTCACTGTTTGGATGTGTTCAGTGTATAAACTCCTGGATAAAAGCTTTTCCGCGGTATTCATAGATATTCCCTGCTTTAAACCAAGCCACAAACAGGGTCTCAAATTTAAAAGATAATCAGGAATCAGCAAACAAGCATGAAACTGCACTAGTTTTATAATTGTCAATCTTTCTTCCAGCAATATTTTGGCCTTTGCCCTTGGTAAAGGTATGGAGAAGAGTTTCAGATGAAGTGAGAATGTTTCCAAGATAAAGATTTCAATAGAAAAGATACCAGAAATAGATCTCTCTACCATAATTTTTTTCTTTGGTAGGTAGGCATTTTTATCTGCGTTTAATAATATTGATAATCATTGTGCTTAATTTAACTTTATTGCACTTTAGCTAATCACCATCTATACACAATTATGATTAAACCCCAGTGAAATATTGGGCTTATTTTACAAAGAGCATTACAGTAAGTTTTGTTCCAGCACAGACCCACAATAACCTCTGCAAATAATTAAAACATTATTTACCTGGGTTTCTGCATCTAGTTTATCTACTAGTGCTCTTGTTATCCCCAAAAGACCTGGTGATTCATTAACAACTTTTTGAGATCTACAGAGCTTTCAGCAGCAGCTCTTTTTTTTTCTTTCTATGTTCCACTACTGCTTTCTCCTCCATTTCTTATATTTAAAAATGCAATGGTTTCGGGTGTTAATTTATACGTAAGTTTCTAATGACTTCCACAAGAAAATGCAATTATTTTTTCACAGACAGCAAGAAGGTATTTAGGGTGCATTGAGATAGAAATAACCAAGAAAACAAGCAAATACACAAAACCTCCAGATACATCTTATACTTCAAGTAATAATTTTAATGTTGTCTTTTTTTTTTAACATACATTACATTGTATTTCCAATTATACCAATAGTGACAAAAAGCATATTGCTGAGCTGGGGTCCTCTCATGAGTTCTGACTTACATATCTAACTATGTACCCAGCAGCTTAGACTCACCGTGCCCACGAGACCCTAGTGCAGGGTGCAATCTTCTCCAACACCCTCCACCTCTGTCACTGGCACCACCCCTTACTCAGATGTTCACGCCTAAATCTTGGGTTTCTTTGTTCATCCTTCTTCCTCCGTTTTCACGTATACTTTCCCCAGGAGTGTGGGTCTGCGGCAGAACAAAACTTACGGTAATGCTTTTTGTGAAATAAGCCCAATATTTCACTGGGGTTTAATAATAATTGTGGATGGATGGTGATTAGCCAAAGAGAAATAACAGAAATACCCCTCTCTGTTGTTAAACGCATTCCTGGCATGATCACTCCTCTCCCTCTCCAGTCATTAGGCCCTCATACAAGGAACTGTAACCTCTTACCTAGAGCTGGCAGTGCCAGCCAGCCTCCCTGCCCGGACTCAACCTGTCGAGTGAGTTCTTCATATTTGTGAGTCAAATCATATATCTCAATCACATATGTTTAGCATTCTCTACAACCTTTCGTTCTATTAATTGTGGACTCCAAACTCTAGGCAGTCCTGCCTACCAACGTGCTCATCCCTAGACCACCTCTGACCACCCTCCCTTACCTTCTGTTTGCTTAGCTATATTCTTGCCCTTGCTGACTCATTATTTCCAGGAAGAGAACAGGGCCAGAATAAGGGCTGCTGACCTTAGAGCCAGCAGCCCTTTTTCTTGCTATATTATCTTCCTGGAAAGCTGTTTCCTCCCACCTTGACAATGCTTGCTCTTCATCATTCAAGTTTCACCTCAACTGCATCTTCCTTATGCAAGCCCTTCATCTTCCTTCAGTATTCTCAGGAAAAGCCACAGACACCAGCATTGAGGGCTGATTTTTAGATTTTTCTTATGCATTTCTATACAAGGATATAAACTGATGCAAAGACATAGATTTCTTTTTAATACGATAACTATAATTGTATCAAATCCATGGCAATTTCCTTATTTCCTAACTTGGAGATCATCTTGTTTTACATCATTCAGTTGTATCTCATTTTTTAAAGCCGTTAAATAGCATCTTTCAGTTGTATTTTTTAATTTTTTAACTAAAACTTTTAGAGGATTTGCTGATAAATTGGACATCGAAGGTAAGAGAAATCAATGATTTCAAGATAGTTCCTGGATTATACCCTTGCAAAATAGCTTATTGACACATTCTGACCTCAGAAGCCATTCTCTTATAAAATCTTCCTGCACATGTGCAACTTTGCCGTGTGGTCGATGTCAAAACATAAATTGCTATGTGCTAGAATGCATCTTTTTTCCAAAATGTATTTCCAACTTGACCTCTAAGTAGCTGCGTCCATCCACTCTCTCATCTGCCCTATTCTATGTGTCAAAATTTAAAATTTTAGCCAATTTTAGGGAGTATATGGCACTTTCCTACAGTTTCATGAACTCAAATAAAAATCTTTTACTCTAAATGTGGCTTGCAACTGGAAATTCTCAACTTCATAACTTAAATTGAGAAGAAAAGACCTGAAGAACTACCTAATGTAGATGACAGGTTGACGGTTGCTGCAAACCATCATGGCACACATATACCTATGCAACAAACCTGCCCATTCTGCACATGTATCTCAGAACTTTCAGTATAATAAATAATAAAAATAATAAAAATAAAAGTGTTTCAGAGCTGCTAAATATAAAGAGACCCGCCAGGAACTGAGAGGAAGGCTCACATTTGAAACCGCTCCGTGGGCTGCAACACTTTGCATCTTTTCGTATGAATCTGCCTTTCCACAAACAAGTCAGTTCTTTCAATATAGCTCCTGTATTTTTTGTTTATATACCACGGAAACCAGCATTCCATTGGGAAACCCATCTAACACTCAGTTTATGTTTCCCTAAATAGTCCCATCCTTTGTGATTTTGATCAGGTCCTAAAATAAAGATTATTGATTGTCGAGTACATCAAGGCTGCTCTTTTGTTCATTAGTTTTCTTTATTTGATTTCTGCAAGGCCTATCTATTGCTTTAAGGCTTTGGGAGATATCCATGTGAAGATTCATCATTTAAAGTAAATGTGGCAAATACAGTTCTCTCTGAATATAAAGCTCAGAAGGGCTCACTAGGGAATCTCAGTCATTAAGGCCAAGAACGTATAAATCTCTCTGAGGGGGGATAAAATTTCAAAGAAGACACTTCTTCAAAGTGAATATAAGAAGAACAGTTTTTCTAAATATAACCCAATGTGAAATAGAGTTGAGACATAATTCCATTAAAACTGCCTCTGCACGGGCAGAAAGCTGTTCCTAAAGCCAAAGCATAGAGAACACGCCCCAGAAATCCCAGTTTGGGCTGGATTGTGAAGACTGCTTTTCATCTTTTTTGGAAAATGTGGAGGAATCTAAAACAACATATACTTCTTATGAAGGTAATAACCCCAAGTCAGAGACCGTGGGTTGCAAAGCATAGTTTCCCCAGATCTGTGTGCTACGGCATGTGGAGCCCAGGCTTCGCTGAAGGTGCTGAGTGTTGCCCCTTCTCACTGCGGACTCCCAGATGTGTGCCTGCAGGATGCGGGAGGCCTGCGTCAGGAAGTGACAGGCACATCTCGTCCTCAGCTTTTTCACAAGAACTCTCAGGGATACAAACCCAAAGAGAACATGGCGGATTTCTCACATGGCATTGACCCGTCAAGGCAATCGAAGGCCCTCCAGAGCCCCTCTTCTGTCACTCATCACATTCCTACAATTCGGAAGAAGAATCCAGATCATCTCACTGGTCTCACTATCCATAAAATATAAGGTTAGTGGCCTTTAGATGACGCACCTCTGAAGAATGTCAGTTACACAGCAGAGAATTGACAACTGGAGCACCAGGTAGCCGTGCCCAGAGGAAGTAAAGGCCTTGATCTCGTTTATCAACTTCAGCATCATTGACATTTGGCACCAAATGATGCTTTGTTGTGAGGGGCTGTTCAGCTCACTGCAGGTCACTTAGCATCATCGCTGCCTCCCTCAATGGGAGAGCCGTGGCCCCCTGTCAGTTGTGACAAGCAAAACTGTCTCCAAAGATTGCCAGATGTCCCCGGGGGAGCAGGCAAATTACGTCATGTTGGAGTTCATTGACTACACTGTCAAGTCCATGCTGAACTAAATTTTATTTCTCAGCTAAAACAATTATACTTCAAAAAGTACAAGTTGATGAATTCAGCTTCAAGAAATGCTTGGAATTAATACATAGTGTACTTTGGTTCTATGAAAATTTCAATCATGGTGTCTGTTTCCTTAATTTCTTATAGTGACTAAATTTATTATGTATGTGACGTTTGGGTTCCAGATAAAACAACTACTTAGTTTAGGGACAGGGTAAGAAAATCATTCTTAAGTTAATAGCTGCTTTTGCCAGAAAAAAGAAGCAGGCTGGGAAACACTAATGAAAATAAGGTTTTTCAATGAGAGTCCCAGCAAAGATTCTTTTTATTTAAATGAGTTTCTGTATCTTGTGAAAGCCTTCAGTTAAAGTGGCACGTTATGCCTGCTCATGACTATAGATGATAGCCTAGGTTTCCACTAGTAAAATGACAACTGCTCTTTTTTAAAAAAAAAAAAAAATTCCCTGTTGTTTATTACTTTGATTTCTGCCGTTTTAACATACATTTGATGAGAATACTACTTAAGTGTTAAGTTGCAAATTTATTGCATCTACCAATAAAATTGTAGAATCCTGTTCTCTTTCACAAACTGATCAAGCAAATGGAAAGACCTACAGACATCCATGTCCAAGAGAGATAAAAAGAATCGCTTTTCCCAGAGGGAAAGAAAAAAAAAAGGTTGAGAAAAGTTTGTGTTGAAAGTCAGAGACTAACCAATGAAGCTTCTACGTAAAAGTGAAATGTGGTTAGTCTCAGTCAAGGAAGAATGCAGGATTCAAGAGGAAAATAATGAGTAATTGTTCACTGTCCACACAACATAGTTCTTTCTGTTCCTGAAAACAAAAGCATTTCAAATTCATTCATGAAAACATTCACAGAAGGAAAATTCTGAATGTTGTTTTTGGGATAGGAAAGAGTATCCCCTCGGGCTCCTTAAATCATCAATGCTGGGTTCAGAGCAGGAAAGGGGGCAACAGTAGGGCTATTGTCACCCACCTCTGAGCACCTATGGAAAGCCAATATCAACAGCGAGATGGACAGTCAACACAGTGTAGCAGAGAACATCCGTTTTTCTCTTTTTTCTCCTCCTCCTCTGCTTTCCATTTCTCTTTTCTCTATAGCGAAAAGCGTATGTTGCCACTTCGCTTTACATATTCTGTTTAAAACCTGTACTGAATTTGAATTGACAAAGTTGATGAAAACTGCTGCTACAACATGGTGCTATGGGCTGGCAGAATCAACTGGACTACATCCCAAGTTTCTATTCAACCACCAGCAAGAAATTAATCCTCACTCAAAGAACCAAGCCTGATTCCTTGAGTCTTGCGGGAGCTAGATAGATGCTATCTTTACATCACAGCCACGTATTTAGTACCTTATTCATAAATTGAAGCAAAATACTGCTTCATAGTTACCTACCATCGCCACATAAAACTTACTTTATATGATGGTGAGGATGAAGGCTATGGTCTATGCTGTTGTTTTCACTATGACAAATTTTTCACTGTTTACTTTTTGGCAAGTGTCTTGTAAGTTATTATAGGAAAAGTATTATGGCCTTCATTTTTAAAAACCTGACAAAAACAGAAGAATAAAATGATTTTTAAATCAAATGCCATGCTGACAAATAATGCTAACCATAACACTATACTAACAAGTAACTTTTTATATTTCTTTTAGATTACAACAAATTACCTATTAAAAATTTGATTTTAAAATCAAATTCAGCTTTAGATAATTTTCTGCAGCACATGGTGGTGTATAGTTAATAATAGTACATATTCTGGAGCCCAGATGATTGCATTCATGTTCGTCTCTGATGCTTACTAGCACATTTTCTGGGGAAGATAATCAATCTCTCCATGCCTCAGTTTCCTAACCTGCAAACAGGTAATAAGGCAAGTAATTACCTTGGTGTGAAAAATCAATTGGATTTTTAATTTACAAATCAAGTGAATTGGTATATATGAAGCACTTGGGCCACTTCCTGACACACAGGTGTTCAAGACACATTACCTCTGAGTTTTCCTAGCATGAATCCTCTTGGATTCACTGCCCAGAACAAGGGAGGGAGCCCCACAGCATCAGATATGCTGGTGTCATTACTGACGGTTACTAGTGTATAGCTTGGTGTGTACCGCATGCGGCCAGCCTTAAGCAAACCGCTTGTTTATCCCTAACTCTTTAAACCTAAGAGGAAATCAGGGAACAGATTGGCTCAACCATCCAGGTCTTCCTCCCCCAGGCCCCTGCACATCCCTATTCCATGCTTCTTCCATTCAGATCCAAGTACCAAGCTCTCTCTCTACAATTTACATCCTTCTGGAATCCCTTGATCTAAAAATATTCTTTGCATGGTTGCTTAGACATCTAGCTTAGAATTTGAATTGTCTCCAGTTGTAGAAACTGCAGTTCAGTGAATATATTGAGAAACACACTTTAAGGACATTTATCAAATGTATTATACAAGGGCATCTTCTACAGAACAGAAAAAATGGCAGTTGAGAATGAGTGGCCATCAGTGCAGGATCTTAGTCTCAACAACTAGTGAATCTTTTACCTTGAGTTAGAGTTGATACAAACTAGAATCTAACACAGTCATCACAAAAATAATTTTAAAAATAACATAAACTCTACTTGTCCTTTTCATCTCCTTTGATTCTTGCTTTTCTCCTACACTTTTAGACAACAATTTATAAGCCCAATTTCATTTATCTTGAGGAAATATATTTTTTAAGTTGGTGGATCAGCAAAAGCACGATTGCCAGAATTCAGTGTTCTACCCATTATTCAAGAATTTTTATATCCCTTCTTTTGTCCTGAGAGTTCAGCCTTCTGGATTTTCTGGCCTAACCCTCTGAGACTTGGGGCAAGTCAACTTGCCTGTGAGGCGAATAAATATCCTACCCCCTCCCTTAGCATACGCTACCCTGGTGTGATCAGAAGACCTTCCTGCCTCTACAGTAGCACCTGCCAAAATGCAGGTCGATTCCCAACTTAGAAAGAAAATTAATTACCCTTGAACTTTTGATGAGGTGAGTAGTAAAATCTATTTCACAGAAAAGCGAGCCTTGCTTTGCTGAGAAAATTATGGGAACATTCCATGAGGATGGTCAGTTCTGCCGCTCTGAGTCAGATTCTGGGAACCTTTTGATCCTTATGTGGTTAACACCCAGGCCTCTCAGTTCAACATGTGAGACAGGGTTATGAAACTGAACGAAAGATTATATGTGCCCAGAATATTTTATTTCAGAAGGAGACAGAACTTTTCTTGCTTGTATCCCTCTCTCTCTCCTGAATTCTCACATGGTTTTTTTGGTTTGTTTGTTTTTGTTTTTGTTTTTTTTGTTTTTTTTTAGAAATAGCTTTTAATGTAAAATAACTTTCCTGCTTATAATTTTCTTACTACAGTGGTTAGGACAGTTAGCCCATGGCTTTTTAATGTCAAAAGTTCACAGTATGACATAACGTTTCTAAGACTCAATAGCTATTTTCTTTCTGTTGCCTTCTACTTATGTCAAACATCAGTAAAACCCCTAGTCTGTAAAAAGAATATAACTTCAAAACAATTCCAATTAGGGTGGAATAAAACTTCAATATTCACCTCAATCCCATGTGTAAACAAATGGACTGACATGCAGTGAGGGTAAGTGATAATTTTTTCTAGAATCAACTTAGAAGGAGGTTGAGCTTATTTCAGTCTGGTGCAGGTTCACAGAGCACTGGACTCCTAAGGGGTCAAGATCTGGAGGAGCTGAGTTACACTGGGGGGATTGCAGGTGCCCTACACAGCACTGGAGGCTGTGGTAAAGGAGAGAGTACACAGACTCTGAGTGTCCATGCTTGGTAAAATTGTATGAAACAATTGTTTGGGAAGTTTATGCAATAGGAAGTGTGGGAGTTGAAAGGCATAATATTTATTTGGATTAGATACCACACATTTTTAATTTGCCCTAAGAAAAATTACATTGGAAAGAAAAGATTTGGAATGATTCCTTTAATAGATCTAAGGGATAACGTTTTTTTTTTAAGGCTGAGGAGTACAGAAAGAACATTCTTCTGCTTTATTTATTTTTAATTGAAGATGCTATGCAAGCATTTGCCAAATTATTCAAGTGAGAGCCATAATTAGGCAATACAAGTGGGGAGAGAGGAGCAGTAAGTGCCAACAACGAAGTGTCTATTTATGGATATTACCACACATAATGAAAGCAAAATAGTTGTAGCTGTGTATTAAATTTAGAGTATGTTCCTAATAATATTCTCCATGTGTGAAACAGTTGGCAGGAACTATCAACATAGGAACAAGTTCGTGGTGGCTGGATGGCTAAGAAACTAGTGCAAATAATTAAGGATTAAATAAATAAAAGAGCTGAATTTGAACAAAAAAAAGCATAGGCTACAAGACTTTATAGTACAAAGTGATGTTGTCTGTTCTGAATTATCTCTTTTTATTGCATTCCAAATATTAACTACATAATTGTCAGATAGCGCCTTTGCAGACAAAGCCAGAATATTTCCCCTTAATATACCGGGTGGAAATGGATGAATTTGGAAACAATATTTTATTGCTCAAGTGGATGCAGAGTCCTAGGATTAATGTGTTAAAAATAATCACTTGCTAATTTAATTATAGTTCTTATGCCACTGTCTTTTCAAATATAAATAGGATATGTACGAATTCTCTGAATCCTGACTGGAAGGCAACCTCACAAAAGTATTCCTATAGCTATATCTGTTCACTTCGGCCTGTTGGCCAATTCACTAATTTGGAAAAAAAAATGGCTCAAGACAAGAATTTGACTGTACTCAAGAAAGAAATGGTAAGATTAATCTACATCAAGTTCTATGTTTTCTGATTTGTAAATGTTAATCTTTCACAAGATACAAACATAAAGATTCCTTCAAAATTTTAAAAAATGTATCTACATTTTCTAAAGTCATTGCAGGAAATTTTACCAACTCCCTCCTAAGCATACTCTCAAAAATGACGATAACAAATTATGGAGACTGCTCTGGTGTCCACGATGTAGCAACATGGCTGTGAAACTGAGAAAGGGGAGAGAACATCGTGTGACTCCAGCAACCACACAAATGTCTAAAGAATCAAAACCAGTTTTTGCCAAGTTAAGGACACATACAAAGGCTGTGAGGCTGCCTCTCTCTAGGGTGTTGGCTGCTATTTTCTCCTATTTTTTCCAACTCTCTTGAAAGGTCATGCTTGTACGTACAAAATGTATTGCCCCAAATTGATACTCTCTTAAAATAAAAAATAATTCAGAAAAGTTATTTTGCTTTCAATTAAAATAAACAACAAAATATTGAGAATATATTTTCTATCACATCTTTTAAAACAACAACAACAACAACAAAACCACTCAAAAAATACCTAGTCTCCAACTTTTATTTAAATTTTGCCATTCATGATTGATTGCTTTAAAGGGTTTTGTAGCACAGTAGTCCCCCCTTATTTGCAGTTTCATTTTTTGTGGTTTCAGTTACCAGGTCAACTACACTCCAAAAGTGTTAAATGAAAATTCCAGAAATAAAAAATGCAGGAGTTTTAAATGGTGAGTAATGTGATGAGATCTCCCACCTTCCTGTGTCATCCCACCTGGGACATGACTCCTCCTTTTGTTCAGCACACGCTGTCTACACCTACCCACCCATGAGTCACTTAGCAGCCCTCTTGGTTACAGAACGACTGTCCTGGCGTCTCAGTGCTTGTGTTCACATAGCAATTATTCGACTTAATAATGGCCCCCAAATGCAAGAATACTGGGCCTGAGTTGTAAATTAAACTTTATCCGGGAGGTATACGCACAGGAGAAAACAGTATATAGAGAGTTTGGTTCTACTTGAAGTTCTAAGTATCACCGCTGGCCTTGGACTAGATGCCCCTTAAATAAAAGGGGACCGCTGTACTTTGTAGAAAATGCAAACTATGTCTCAGGTTGTGTGACAACAAAATATTCTAAGGAATCTGTGACCAATTAGACCCCCTTGTCACTTTGAAGCCACTGTCAGATAACACCCATGCCCTGCAATGCCTTCCTTTTATACACATGCAGTCTTCTCCCCTTGACAGCAAACCCAGTGCGATCTAGCCCTTGTCTAAAATTGTGACCCCGTCTTATAGCTTGTATTCTAGTTCTCCAGTCCCACCAGCCTTCTTTCTGTCGTGGAAACATGAGAGTCATTCCCTGGCCTTGTAAACTGCACTGTGATTCTTCAGAAACCCTCCATCCCATGCCCGTCTGTACCCAGCTCTTTCTTTCTTGTTCCGCAGATCTCAGCTCTCCGTGTTATTTCTCAGACAAACCTTCCTTGCCTACCCCATCGACAGAAACCACCCAAGCTTGGTGCCCTTTTCCTGTGCTCTACCCACTGACATTTGCTATTTTCACTTTAGGTTGGTATTTCTGAATGGGGCTGTTTCCTTTCCCCTCCCCTAGAGGGAAAGGTTGGTGAGAGCTCAGGCCTTCTCTGTCTTTTCACTGGGCAGCATTGTGTCTACCAATGTGAATAGAAAGTGTTGTCAGGGAGGCTTGACAGACCTTTGATGAATGGATGGATGGACAGATACATAACTAAGTGAATAAAGGAGAAACTACAGGGTGTAATACAGAATAACCATCAGTGGATCCGGTTGGTGGGTGAGACTAGAACAGCGTGGACTCAAGCTGCCTCTGGTAACAAAGTCAGATGTCATGGTCCAGGTTTAGATACTGGAAAAGAGGATCCTATTTCAGTTTAGAAAAGGGGTGGAAGGGGACAGACTGCAAGTGCAAAGCTGAGTTGGGAGTCCTGACCTTGGTGACTGAGGCGGAAGTGGACGGATCGCCTGTCTGGGCTGAATGCAGGATCCTAGGTGAGGGACGGCTTTTGCTTTAATGCAGTCTTTCTACACAATGGCTTTGTTATACATGATATGGCATGAATTCAGCCTGAGGATGAATTTCCTCCAAAAAATCTTTTAGAGGGAATAACTAACATGCCTAGCAGGTTCCCCCATGAAGAGCTTTGCAAAAGATTCCTGTAGCATTTTCGGTTTATAGTCAAATGAGTGGAAATCTTTCATAGAGCATTTCTGTGTCAACACATACTCCATTCCAGCGTTCCCTTTTCAATTGTGTGTTTGCTATTTGCTTTGTTTTGTTTTTCTTGTCATTTTCTTTGACAAGATTCAGCATGGGGGAGAGGCAGTGACTAACCCACTGCTCCTGAAAAAGCATGAAAGTAACTTAGATTCCAACAGTCTTCAACATGCAGCTGTTCATCCTGTAAAGGGTCTTGGCAGCTAAAGTTCATGATGAATATTGAAATACAGGAGATTACAGTGCTCATATTATCATATTGTTATATGATTATTATAACATGAAGTTAAAAATAAACAATATGCTGAAAGACATGGTTGTTGAAATCCTTCTTGCAAAATATAAATAAATTGTTCTCATAATATTTTTCATGAGAGTTGCTTATTGTTAGCACGTGAAACTAATATGATAAATTAGAACACCCTGAATGAGGTTCTGTTGTGTAAGTACAATTACCGTAGTGCTATTCATAGGAAAATTAATCTGAATTTGGCAATATTTTACAGAATAGAATTTTATGAACTCTGGTATCAATAAAGCATGCTGGCAAATAAACGGATCAATAACAAACAAATATTATTATTATTATTATTGTTGTGGTGGTGGGTGGTGTTACTTGCAGAGATCACATGAGCTGGGCCACCACCCTGCCTTGAGGACATTGCATAGAGAGCTTCTCAACAAGCCAAGACAAAGAAAAAGTAGGTCTGCCCTTCCATGCCCAGTGAATGTAACACTCATTGTGTTTAGCCTGGGGGTCTCTTTCGTGATTTTAATTTCAGATCTGTATTTTTATTACCCTAAAAGAAAAGAGCGAAATTATTGTTGATGTGGAAAATAGAAAAATTTGAGAACAACCAGTTTAAATACCCTGTATTTAAATTTGAAATCATGTTTCAGTGGATAAATCTGGAGAAGATGGCAGAATATTACTTTGGGGTTCTTTGAAGGCGACGGTGCTTATTGCCTACTGATCGTGTGGGATTATCGAGGGCCTGCCAGTTTTCCCTGTGCTACAGAGATTGTGAGTTGAATGGACTCAGGGAGAAAGGCCACGCGCAGATTCCCGAATGGCAGGCTAATATCCGGGTCCAATTTCCATCTCAAAGTGGCAGAAGAAAATGACTTTCCTTGTGAACACGACTATAGATTATTTTAACATTTCTCTTTAAACATGCCTGATGTAATCTTAAC
This sequence comes from Macaca fascicularis, assembly GCF_037993035.2. NCBI lineage: Eukaryota > Metazoa > Chordata > Mammalia > Primates > Cercopithecidae > Macaca > Macaca fascicularis. Next base: position 4,726,598 of record NC_088380.1, read on the forward strand.
TGATTGATTAAGATCTTGTTGGTGTCTTTTTTTTTTTTTTTTTTTTTTTTTTTTGACGGAATCTGGCTCTGTCGCCAGGCTGGAGAAGATATTATAGGTGCCTTTACGGAAATAACCTGAGTCCAACAGAGGAAAGCCACATTAAAACAAAAACAAAAAAAAGAACATTTTTGTTCTGCCTTACATTATCTCTAGAGCAATAGGCTAAGTTAGATACACTCAGAGAGATTGCCTCTCAAGCTTGAGGACCTGGACCACAGAAGGTGGCAGATGTATTTTGAAAATTACTCCATGGGAAATCACATGGGCCTTCAGTTCCCTGGGGAAAGTTGGGGAACAGCGTGCTTTTAGACAGAATGCTGAGCAACCACAGTTTGGAAGAGAAAAAGTTGATGTGATGAACAGATGGAAGGGTTTGATGTTTTTAAATGGAAGTTAAAGAAGAAAGAGGCAATAAAATATGGACAAATACTAATTTTCAAGTATGAAGAGATCACACTGCAGGAGTTGGACACATCTCCAGAGAGACTCATTAACATCTGTCAAAGGAGGCATGCTCTTCGGTCTCTAATCTCAACCTTCTCTTCAAGAAAAGTTGGCAAACTGGAAATTATTGAGTGTTGGAAACAGAGAGGGCTGCATGGAGACGGTGGTTGGACAAGAGCTCTGATGTTCATTTAAGGGATGCAGCTGGAGGAATACATATCCCATCTCCTCATGATCTGTCAGACTATCCCTCTTGGTCTCTATCTATTTCCTACAGGTCAGCTCCTGAAGTGCAAGATATGCTGGAATAAGTAGAAGGTGGAAGTCAAGGTGCTTGGGAGCAGTGAATGGTCACCAGCTTAACCCCAGCAACTGCTGATGTCCCATCAGGTCTCTCCATCTGAAGGGGACCCAGGAAGAAGAGGACAGATTGCTGCTGTTCATTAAGTTAGATTCTGTTGCATCACAGAGGGGGAGAAATGGGTAACAAATAAACTCGTAGTATCTGCTACAACACTATTTTATTTTGTTCAAAAACGTACGAACCAAGAAAAGACAAGTACAGACACAAACATGGATAGATAGAATTCAGTCCCATCTCACCTAAGGTACTGAAAAATGATGTGGTTGAAAGAATACAGAATAATAAATTAGGCAGGCAATATTCAAATTATAATTTGATTAACCAAATACTCAAATGTTCAACTTTCCCTACAATCTAGATTTAAATACACTACGAATAAATAAGATTGCTACTTCTGTGAAAAAAAGAAAATGTCAATAGATGAGAAAAACAATTGCTCATACTCAGAACTAGTTTGTAGTTTATGGATAACATGAGCATCATTTTGTTTAAGTTTGCATACTTGAGTATGAGCTGTCTCGGTCTGGGATCCTAGGAGAGAAGACTAGGGTAAGACTTGGGTGCTGTTGCTTGATTGGGAAGTGCAGTCCCAGAGATGTGTAGCTGAAGTCAGAGAAAAGTAAGGCAGAAAGGAGGGGTGGGACACCAGAAAATTCTGAGCATAGGGTCACTGCTTCATGAGGAAAATTAATCTGTTGGGTGACCAGCCCTTGAGGGGAGGAATGGGGAGAGAGCCGTTGTAGCTTTCTGCCTCTTTTTGAGGACTTCTTTCTTTCAATGTCTGCTCTATGGGGCGGTAACTCCCCAGCACCACTGGGTTACCTCACCTGGCGCCTTCAGCAGTCTCTGGGAAGCCAGATCTGTGCCCTTCTGCCAGGGTCTCTGGTATTGTCCCATAATCAGCAGGATGAAGGACACTGGAGACATTAGAGACTATGAAAATCTGAGATGGCACAGAAAATATCCCCAATGAGTAAAAGTTTAGGACACCATCATTCAAGTGAAAATTCCAAATTTGAAAAAAATCCAACTTGTTGCATTCCAAACTTAGACCGAATTTTGCAAACAGTAATTGCTGTTGTATTTTTTGTAACATTGTTTTATTGTATTATTTATTGACAAGTACATAAATAAGACAAACGTTACTAATGGATAATCAATATGTCTTGGTGGATAATGATTTTTAAAAATTCAATTACGCAAACTTGTGATTTTGAAAAGTCATTACACATTTTTATTTATAAATATTTTTATAAGATAATATAGTCAGATTTAATTGTGTACTTTACTTGCAACTTCTCATCATGTCATTTGTATATAAAAATCTATATACAAAAATCTATATAGATTTTATATACAAATGACATGATGAGAAGTTGCAAGTAAAGTTCATTAATGGTATGATTTGTGTCCTTATTCCCATTTTGAAGGACAATGAAAACTAAGAATATATGTTTAGTAACATCTTCTTCCAAATACATTATGGTTCAGCATGAAGCACAAATTTTATTTAAGGGTTTACTACATTTTCATGATTTGAAAAACTCTGAAATATTATTCAGCCCAGATAAAATATTCCACTCTGGAAGAATGTGTTTGGTTGGTTGATGCCTTGGAGATCAATTATTCTGAAATAGTAAGTTCAATCTGGCATCTTTCAAAGTCATCTCTCCCACAACCACCTGAAGGAATGATAATATGGCAGGAAACCAAGAAAAATGAAGGATTTTTAAAGCCTCCATTGGAAAAAAGAATGGGTTCTTATAGCCCCTGTGACCTTGGTGCAGGGTATTTTCTGGGGATTGATGACCAGCTCAGATGATCAACTCTCCCAGCTGATCATTAATCCCCAGGCAATGCCCCTGTCTGTATCACCATTGTTTAATTCAATTATTTGTGGTGTGGGCTTTACTTTGTGAATATTTTATTGTTCAGTAGGGCTCCCTGACATTCCTCTCTCCCTGTGCAATTCTATTTATTTGACATAGACCAACTCCCGTTTGCATTCCCTCACACACTCAGAGCTACCTCTAATTCATGGAGAGGAAAATATATGTGCATTCACGGATGCAGATATGGTTATGCGAACATTTTGTGTGGAAATATTTATAAACAAATTCAACTAAAAATAGACTATCAATGTGCATATATGCTAGTTTTATAAATCACTGTAGGTTGTTTTACCAGAGTGTGTACTTTTATATCCAAGTGAGGATTAGATATGTGAGATTTTCCATAAGACCAGAATTGGGTATCACCATTTAGATAAGGTTGGATGTTACTAGTTGAATAAACAGTTATAGTCTCTTAACAAAAGAACAGAATTTAAATATTAGAAGCAGAATAAAAAATGCAACCTCATTAATCATCTCAATGTGCAGGTATCTGGTATCTGGGTCAATGTCGATGTCTACACATGGTTAAGGACCGTGTACCTTCAGACCAATGGGCAGATGGGCACAGTAGCTAGCATTCAGCATTCATGGCCAGAGAGATCAGGTTCAGATCTCAGCTCCATCCTGAGACTAGAGTGCTTTGAATGCATTGCTAATTCTCCTATTAGGTACCTAGGGAGTATTACTACTCAAGTGTTTTTGAGAGGGTTAAACATGGAGCTCTCACATGGTTCACTCTTGTGAATGGTATGCAGACATATTCCATAGGTCACATAACTCTCAGTGTGGATATGTGTGAATATGCATACATACAGATGTATGCACTTTTATTATAAGCACACAATTCCATTTGTAATGTTTGTGTCTGTTCAAGATGTTTTTCTAATAACAAATGAGTTTATTGAGTTATAAAGCTCTCACCTCATTTAAATTGAAGTAATTTAAAATAAGATAATGATATATTTCAATGATACATTTGAATTTTATTAAATTTGTTATATTTATAAAGTCTTTGTATTTTATTTTTGTGCATAAATTACATGTAATCTAATTTTTATAAATATGGCAGTAGTCCTAGGAATATTGGAAACCTTATCCTCCCAGAAAGCATACAACTGGTTGATAAATGACTGAGTTTTACCCAATCACTTCTCTGTGTCATTGCAATACTAGATATATTTTAGAATTTCTTTTCTCTTATGTGATGATTTCCATGAATGCATAATTACCATGAGTTTCAAAGCATTCGATTGTTTTTTAGGGTTTGTTGTTGTTGTTGTTGTTTTTAATATCGATGCCGTTGAACAATGCATTTCTCACTTTAGGCACCACACAGAACTTCCTTCAGGATAACTGAACCGAGCCAACGTCTCTCTGCCTTTCTTCAGAACCTTTCCCGTTTAATCTACATTTAAAAATCAGTAAAGATGGACTCCTTTTGCTCTTCAGGAAAGAGTTGCAGTCTTCTCAATGCTCGTCAAACAAACAACAATAAACAAAATCCAACACAATGGTAAATGCAATGCATATCTCCCCTTTGAAGTTTAAAATTTAAATATTTCATGTGTAAGAATATTGCCACTGATATGCACTTACATTTTATAATGAGCATGTAAAATAAAACATTGTGGAAACCACTACTTTTAAGGATGTATGTTAATCTGATGTGTTAAACGAGTTAATCCAGACATCATTGAATGAGTTAATCTAGGCATCATTTCATTCTAACAGGATAATCTTCATCTCTTATCAGTGGAATCTGAACATCCAATAAATTTCTGTTCAGTTTCTGATGGTTCAGGACAGGAAAAAAAAAAATGTTGCTTATGTCTTTTCAATGGATATTGGTTTAACATAGTAAGGTCTTGTCCATGCTCTGAGTTGTTTTGTCACTTTGGAGATGCTTTCTTTTTTCTCTTTCTTTCTTTCTTTCTTTCTTTCTTTCTTTCTTTCTTTCTTTCTTTCTTTCTTTCTCTTTCTTTCTTTCTTTCTCTTTATTTATTTATTTATTTTTTCTGACAATGTATTCTCAAGGTTAATGAAGACATTAAATTAATATTCCAGTAAGTAGAATAATAAGTTGGGAAAGCTGACGTCTATCTTTCAAACATTTTTTCACCTTTATTAGATATGAAAGACACAGACTTTAAAGTTGTACCTGCAAAAGCCACACGTATGACTTAAACTTTAGCCTGAAAAACCTGATGCTGAATATACACCTTCCAGGTCCCTAAATTCTATTTAGGTACAAACACTTGCATAGGTGAATGATATCTACAGTTGATTGGTAGCTACTTTCCTGCTAAGTATTTTGAATGGCTCTCTTTGTTTGTATCTAATGCCATGCCTTGATAGGTGTTACTGTCATCACTGCCAGATTAAAGATAGGGTCATGGATTGAGGGTCGAGTGCCCCAGAGCCTGCCTTCCGAAGCATGATGGTGTGCCACCCTGAGGAGACACTGGGACATGGTGATGTTTTGCAGCAAATAGCCAAATGCCTCAATTTATAAACTAAGATCACACAGAATAAAGTTCTTACTGAGCTGTAATAGAAATTTTAGAAGTGCCTAGCATGCATCATGTTGGAAAACAAAATAATATTTAGAATATTTGACAGTAAAATATAACAGTTTTACCTAAATTAAAATAAATTATGTTTGGAAGAAAATTTTCAGTGGAAGATCACAAACAATACATGACAAAGATGTAAAAAATTCCCAGATTTGGGGGGAGGGTTTAAAATAACAGGAACCATTGAAAGTGTATTTGTGTATATTCGTTTATAGTTTCACACATTAAAATTTCTAAACTCCTAAATTCTTTCTTTTGTGAACGGCATGAGGACATAAAATATTGTGTCAGGGTTTCCACTATAAATGTTATTTCTCAGAGATTTACAACTTTTACCATAAAAATGTGACCTCCGGCATTAACTATCTATTCTCAGCACTGAGACTGACATTTTTACGTGCCACTTTTTATACGCAAGCCAGAAAAACAAAGCTAGCAGTAGAGTTGTTTTCAGGCCAAGTATAATTGCTGAGAACATACTATAGCAGTTTAAGATGCATACCTGAATTATACTCACTGAGAGTCGACAACATTCATAAAAGGGCAGTTAATTAGTCTGTAATCAGGTCTAATCATATTTTATTTGTGAAAACACTTAAACGAGCCTGACATTGGTCTGGGTGTTACTTTTTTCCAAGAGACTAGAGCCCGGCTACCGGCTCTCCCACCTCCCCTAACTTCCACGTGACAGTTCATTACACACAAATGCGCTTTGTGGCCTTACTAGTTTATGAGAAAGGAAAATGTAGGCATCCAGTAGTTCCTATGAGAAATGAACATTGACTTTCTCTGAAGAAAATATAAATGGATTTACTTAATTGGGCTCCGGTCATTGGAGCAATTAATAATAGATTGTGTCATAGTGAGGGCTTTGTTTGTATTTAAAGCAATAAATTATAAGTATTAAATGTATATTTATTCCAAGTTAAACTCATTTCTAATTGACATGTTACTTAGCCCAAGGCTTTTAAGATCTTTTAGTATAATTAAATTAATAGAAAGCTATAGATCACAGCATGATAAACAAACAGTCCAGATTTTAATATGACAGATATACACAACAGGCCATGTAAGTGGATCATTATTATCGGTTTAGGTTCAGCAAAAATACAGCCGGAATGAGAAGAGAACAAGCAGGTGAAGCCATGCTAAAGTGGGGGACACGAGGGACTCCATATTTGCCCTTGTCTATCTCACCAGCGTCAGAAATTCCAGGCTGGATGGGAACTTCATTATGAAAATGTCCTGGTTGGATCGATTCCCTATACCAGAAGCTTTTAAAACCCCACATCAAACATTTAAAGGATATTATGGTCACCTCAGGCTTTGGGTAGTCAAAAGATGGAATAGTATTTCACTTATATAGTGCTAAATTAGCTATCTCTACTTCTTGTGAATTTTCTAAACCTGAATTTATGCAGTGGTTAACGATAAATGCATACTGTAAATACTACCAACCGAGGATGCACTGCAGACTCCCATTTTTATAATTTCATTAATTTGAAAGCCTCAATATGCTTCATAACAGTGTGTTTGCCTTGTTCTGACAATGTGCTGCAGACACAAATATAGTCTTCTCTAATATAGAAACAATTGAGAAATAGGCTATGTTCACAGGCTGAGTTGCTTTGTTTCAAAACCAGAATGGTTTGTTTTCACCCGTTGTGCTGACACCAAATGTTTTCTTTGCACTGATGTAACTTGTGGGCTCATGTCCATATTTCTAGCCTCCTGGTGGACTGATATTTGTCATTTTATATGTCCTCTGTTTAATGCCAAGAAATTGCACCTCAAGAATAGGGGCATCTCTTATTAACCTTTGTATCCCAATGGTCATTTTGCCATTCACATAGTAGGTGTGCAGTAAGTGCTTATCTGGTGAAGGAATGCATTACTGTCCGGGCATTTCCTGCTACGAAATGAGTCATCTTCTTGGTGAGATAAAACCTGAGGGGTCGTGCGAATCTTCAAGGTAAAGTTCTGTGTATGCGAAGACACAGATCCTGTGAGTCTTTGTAAACCGTAAATCTGCTAATCACTTCTTGAGTGTAATTAAAGGTATAAGAGGTCCTAAAACCAAACCAGTAGGGCACCTTGTGCAGGTTGTACTTGAAGTTTTAGTGAATGCTTACACTTTTGAGTTTATTGATAGCAACACTTTTCATTCCCAAAATATTATACAGACATTGTGTTGCAGTGTAGACAACCGAAAGATTTGTTGCTTCCGTTTTTGGTAGGCTAGGTGTTTCAGATGCAGGGTAGGGGGGGTGGTCTAGAATGTTTTGTAATGGTTAATTACGTTTTTATTTATCTATCCGGGTAAGAATTCTTAGATAAAGAGCTCCTGAGTATCATATATTCCGTGTGCCAATTTCCGTGTGGCATTTTCTATATTATCGGGACAGCTGTAGCCTTTTAAAATAGACTTTTTATTTTAAAATAATTTTAGATTTACCAGGTGTTGCAAAGGTAGTACAGGGTCCACATATATTGCTTGCTAGGTTTCCTTATTGTTAACATTTTATTTATTATAGTGCTTTTGTCACAACTATGGGAACAACACTGGAACATGACAATTAACCAAATGCCAGAACGTACTCAAATATCAATCGTTTTTCCACTGATTGTTTTCCTTTGTTCCATGATCCCGTCCTAGAGACCACACTAGTCCAGTCTACATGGCTTCTAGGAGGTTTCCTAGGTGTGTGAGGCTGCGTCTGGTTCTTCGTGTTCAAAACTATTATCTCCAGTATTTTCCAGAGGGATCATGGGCACTGCCCTCTTTGCCCCCCTTCCTCCTTTGATTATTAATTCCTTTGATTATTGGGGGAGCATGTGGCAGGGGCCTAGTTGGATGTTCCTGGAGCACTTGCTCCGATAGCCTGTGTTTCCATACTGAAACCTCAACAGCAGCCATGTCAGTAGGAATGCTGCGGCACACAGAAAGCCCTTCCGACTTCCTCCCAGCCCGGGGAGAAAACCCACCCGCAGCGGCTCACTCATTGTAAGGGACCCACGTGGAACCTGTCATGAGGCTACCTCCCTTGTCCTAACACAACAATTTTCCTTTACCTTCTTTTACACTGTGTTTCCACAGGAAAGCCTGAGTGTCTAGAACACATTCACTAGAAATGCTCCTGACCAGAAGAAGGCAATTAAACCAGTCAGTACTGGTTTCAGTTCATCCGGGTTTCATATTATTAAACGAATAGAAGGTGCATAAAAAACAGGAACTTAATTAAAAGTTTTGTACAGGAGGCATATTTTCAGAGACCAGGGCCATAGTAGTTTTGTAAGATGAGTAATTTAGAAGACTGAAATATTTGGCGAAGGTTCATGCCATTCCTTGAGATATATTGTTCAGTGTGAAGTGGAGCTAGTCTAGGCTGGGCACTTTATTGTGCACCTACAAATGAGAAAAGTCGTTATAGCTGAGGAGATGATTCAGCCAGTGCAGTATCTGACTTCAGTGGGGAGGACATTTTTTGTCTGGAAGCAATGGATATATATGATTCTAATGAAATGGGCCATTAAAATTTAACTAAGAATATAGAGCACAATTTTAGTTTTTAAAGCCTTACTTAACATTCAGTAGAGTATTCAATTTACCTCTAAGACTTTTGAAAGAAATACAGAAAATTTGATGTGATAGACTGTCAGATTCATCAGTTATGTCAATGTATATATTTGAATCTGTTATTTCCTTGGTTTATTTAATTTTGTGCCTAAGGGCTTTGAAAACCATCTATTCTAGAGAATAAGGCCTTTATCTGGGATTTAAATAGGTCATTTAACTTTATTGTCATTCTGCATAATGACTCTGAATCCAATAATCTCAGTGAAACCCTTAAAATACATTTGTAAGTTCAATAACATAATTAGGAATTAAAAAGCACAAAATAAAAGTTTAATCTGCACAATTACACTACTTACTGGATGTTATAATTTCTTTAGTTATACTTCAATTAAAATTTCAAAATTGCTGAATATTATGTTCTACTTTTAAAATTGATTCATTAATTGTCCCTAAACCAATGTAAGCACAGGTTTTCTTTTTAATATCTGCTACCTGATATAATTATGTTATATATAATTATTTGATCACAGGCAGTTTACGAGTCATGCCTTTGTATTAGCTGTCTCTCTATACCTCACAATGTGCAGGCTGGATTCAATTACACATTTTAATATGTTTTATTTAGGAAAAACAGGTGGCACCCTCAACCCTAACCCATAGTGTGGTGATATTGTGATGATCAACCTAAATTTAGATCAATGGGTAATTAAACCGGATTCCAACATTGTGATACAATGTGAAGTCCAGATGGACTTCAATTAGCAAAATCCCTTTATGCACTGAAATAGACTTGACTTGAGTTCTTCACAAACTCTGGCTGGGATATTTGGATTGGAGTACATGGTTTACATGGGCTGCTTCCCAAATGTCTCCATTGGTCAGGGACACCATCTGCAAGGCTGCCTAAATGGATGATCCCTAGCCACAAGTATTAGACCTTTTCAATGAGAATCTTACATGACAAAGAGTTGATGAAACAAAAGTACAGAAAAATTGTGAATGAGTTCTGTGTTCAGTGGATTAATTATCAGATTTATGAAACTTGTGGCTAGCCTCAGTCAGGATTCTTCACGTTGTTGGTTCTTTGCTTAATTCTGGAGTGTTGGGAAGATGATCATGAAACAGCATAAGAAAGTGAACTGGGAAGCCTCCTGAACATTTTGTCAGACAGGTGATAAAGTCCTTTTGACCTCCATACTCAATTTAGTAAAACGGAAGACTAGACTTGATTTTCATCAAGGTGTGTCTGGAGGCATTATAGTGTTGCTGTTTTTCTTTGTGTTAATCTCTAAACCAAACAACAATTGTTACAGTCTGTGTCTTTAGTTGCACATGACATTTTTTTTAAAAAAGCATTTAAGCATGCTAAATTAATACATAACTGAAACTGGTTTAACTTGGAAAGGGCAGTTAGAAAGAGATTTGCGATTTATTCTTAAACCACAAAAATAGATGTCTACTCATTGCTTTAATTAGTAAGGCACCCAATGCAACATAACATTTTTTAAATCTTTTTTTTATAGAATACATTTAGATTTAGAAAAAAAGTAACAAAGAGAAAATAAAACAATGGTTACCAAGGTCTAAGCTTAGGGAATTTGGAGGAGAAAAAGATGTAGGTCAAAAAATACAAAGTAACAAATATGTATGATGAACAGGTCCAAAGATCTACAGTAAAACATGAGGAGTACAGTTGATAAATGTACTATATTCAGGATTTTTGTTAAGTGAGTAGATTGTAGCTGCTCTTGCCACAGTGGGAAGAATGCATAACTACCTTAGATGTGGTGGATATGTTAATTTGTTCCACTTTAGATGTGGTGGATATGTTAATTTGTTCCATTATAGTAACCATTTTATTGTCACATATCTTATAACATCATGTTGTATACCTTAAATATACACAATAAAATATATTTTTTAACATAAAGAGCTGCTGTATATTTTTTTCTCAGATTTCTCTAATGTTAGCATATTACATAAAGATGTCACATTTGTCAAAACTAAGCAAATTGTACTCGAAGCCATTAGTAACCTGCAGTCTGTATTTGAATTTTAGCAGTTTTTCTACTAGTATTATTTCCTGTTCCAGGATCCAATCCAGAATCATACAGTGCCTTGTTCATTGTGTCTCCTTAGCATCCTCTAATTTATGATAGCGTCACAATCGTCCTTTGTTCTTCATGGTCTTGAGACTATTGAAGAGTAACTGGTGTAGTATTTTGTAGTATGTCCCCCAGTTTGGGTCTGTCTGATGTTTTCTTATCATGAAACTAGAGTTATGGGATTTGGAGAAGAAAATCACCGGGGTGAGGGCCCTTCCCATCACATTTTTCAGAGGTTGCACGGAGGGTATGTGGTATCCTGTTCAGGGCAGCCTTGGCTACTGGGCTCAGGTGGGGCTTCCAGGCTTCTCTGCCACAGGTCACAAAGTTCTCCTCTCTAAGCACTGCTGTTTGCACAGGAGTCCCTAAGTGTTACCTACACCCAGGAGAGAGAGAGAGAGATGAAGTACACCTTCTGGAGGGATGTGTCTACAGAGTGTACCTGGACTTGTTCTGTAAGGAAGATCTCTGACATGACATTTTAAAAGGAATAACACATGTAGACATCTGCCTCATCACATCAATAATCAAACAGGAAAGTCAGCCAATGACAAATCTTCCAGAGATAAAGTGATCTCTGGAAATGATCTGGAAATAAAAATAATTTCTTCATTATTTTTTCTAAATTGCATGTTGTCAGTGTGAAACAAGGTAAGTTTTAATAGAAACATCATTTCTAAAGGAAACACATAGGAAACACGGAAATCTGATTCTGTTAAGAAGAGATCTTAATATAGGATTATCCTCTATGGATACTCAAGTAGATTTTTCTTTATATTTTTTTGTAAGAGTTTTATGGTGACAGGTCTTACATTTAAGTCTTTAATCTATTTCCAGCTAACAACATTTTTTGTGTATGGTGTAAGGCAAGGGTCCAATTTCAGTGTTTTGCATGTGGATATCCAGTTTTCCCAACCTCATTTATTAAAGAGATTTTATTTCTCCCTGGTGTATTCTTGGTCACCTGTCAAAGATTAGTTGACTATATATGCATGAGTTTGTATCTGGGTTTTATTCCATTGGTTTGTATCGGTATGCAATTACTATAGTGTTTGATTACTACAGCTTTGTCATATAGTTTTAAATCAGGAAGTGCGATGCCTCTAAAAATTTTTACGATTGTTTTAATTATTAAGAGTCTCCTGTAGCTACATACTAATTTTAGTTTTTTTCTTTTTTATGAAAAGATATTAAATGTTAAGTTTTTTCTTCTTTATGAAACTATTAAAATTCTTTGAAACATTTATTTATTTTAACTTTTATTTTAAGTTTATGGGTACATGTGCAGGTCTGCTACATAGGTAAACTTGTGTCATGGGGGCTTGTTGTACAGATTATTTCATCACCCAGGTATTCATCCTAGTACATTATAATTTTGATAGGGATTGCACTGAACTATAGATGGTTTTGGTTAATATGTGCATTATAACAACATTAGTTTTTTCAATCCATGAACAAAGGATATCTTTCCATTTATTTCTCTCTTTTTCAGTTTCTTTAATTTATATCTTATAGTTTTCAGTGTACAGATTTTTCATCCCCTTTGTTAAATTTATTTGTAAATGTTTTATTCTTTTCTATGCTATTGTGAATGGAATTGTTTTCTTAATTTTTAGAGTACGTTCTTAGTGTATAGAAATGCAACACATTTTTGTGTGCTGATTTTATATCCTGCAAGTTTATTTTATTCATTTAGTAGCTTTAATGATTTCTTTACATAGGATTATGCCATTTGCCAAGAGAGAAAATTTGACTTTCTTTTCTAATTTGAATGTTTTTTTTTTTTTCTTTTTCTTCTCTAATTACTCTTGCTAGGGATTCTAGTATGATCTTAAGTAGAAGTGGTGACAGTGTACATTCTTGTCTGGTTCCTAATCTTGAAGAAAGACTTTCAGCTTTTTATCATTAAGTCTGAGGTTTTCTGTGGATTTCTTATTTATGGCCTTTATTATGTTGAAGTACATTCCATCTAGATCTAATTTCTTGGGGGTATTTATTATAAAAATAAGTTGAATTTTGTCATTTTTTATGTATCTCTTGAGATAATCATACAATTTTTATTCTACATTCTGTTAATGTGATGCATCATGCTTATTAATTCACATACATTTAATCATCCTTGCACTATAGTAATAAATCCGACTTGATCATGGTACATGATCCTTTTAATGTGCTGTCAAATTTACTGATCATATTTTGTTGAGAAATTTTGCATCCATGCTTATCAAAGAGATTGGTCTCTAATTTTCTTTTCTAATAGTGTAATCTGACTTTGGTATGAGGGTAATACTTGCCTCATCAAATTCTTCATTAAAGTAATTTGAAAGTATTCTCTCCTCTTCAATGTTTGAGAAGAGTTTTAAAGGATTGGAGCTACTTCTGGTCTGGATGCTTGGTAGAATTCACCCTTGAAACCTCCCTGTCTTGGGTTTTTTGCTGTTGTTGGGAGGTTTTAAATTACTGCTTCTGTTTCCTTAACTTTGTTATTGTTGTTGCTGTTGTTACGATTTTCTATTTTTTTTTTTATTAATTCAGTCTTGCTTGGTTTTATATTTTAGTACATTTCTTTTAGGTTATCCACTTTATTGGCAGATAATTTTTTATAGGTCTCTTATGGTCCTCTCTTTATATTACTGTGGTATCAGTCGTAATGTCTCTTATTTATATTATGTTATATACTATTATTATGTATTACAAGACATACAATTATATATATGTATACTATATATATAATTGTATATGTATATAATTGTATATGTATTCATATATACATATATACATTTAAATATACATATATACATATGTATATATGTATTTTATTATACATATATAATACATATTTATTATATTATACATACATATTATACATATTTATTATATATGTATATATTTTACATATTTATTATATATGTATACTATATGTATATTTATTATATTTATATATTATACATATATGTGTTATATTATACATATATATGTATAATTGTATATATAATTGTATATGTATTGTATATACATATATGTATAATATATGTATAATATATAATATATGTATATATGCATGTATAATATATAATAATGTATACATATATGCATAATTAAATATGCATATATTATATAATACATATTTACATATTATATATAATATATAAAAATATACATATTTATATACATAATATAATATAATATATAAATATGTATATAAATATGTATATATAATATATAATTTATAATTTATATATTATATATTATAATATATATAATATATTATATATATAATTTATATATTATATATAAAAATATACGTATTCTATATTATATATTATATATAAAAATATACATATTTATATATTATATATTATATATAAAAATATACATATTTACATACATATTTATATACATATTTTTATATATTATATATATAAAAAAGAAAATGCACCTCCCAAATTATAACCCTTAATATTGAAACCCTCTCGCTTGCTGCTTCTTTCCCTGTCAAGTGACATGCTCTAGATAAGCCCACATTTCTGCCTTTGCTATGTTTGTGCTCCTCCAACTGAGAACTGCTGAGAGAAATATAACAACTGACAGGATGCATTTATACAAATAAGGGTAAAGAAACAGAGTGGTATAGTCTGGGTTGAAAAGGCAGGCACTGAGGTTGACTGCCTACATGAAGAAACAGCTCAATGGGGAACTGCAAATTATAAGATGCCACTACACACCCATTAGAGTGTCTAAAATAAAAAATACTTGAGCACACCAAGTATTCATGAGGATGTGGTAGAACTGGGACTCTCATGCCTTGCAGGTAAGAATGTAAAATAGTAGAATTAATTTAGAATACAGTCTGGCAGTTTCTTAATAAGTGCATAATACCTATCATATATTTGAACTATTTGAATTATATACCCATTGGAAAATGAAATATATTTTCATACAAAGACTTACTTACACAGAATATTCTTAGCGGCTTTATTTGTAATAGCCCACAACTGGAAACAAGTTAAATGGTCATCAATAGGTTAATAAGTAAACACTGTAGTCTATTTATGTATAAAAGTACTACTCAGCAACACAAATCTATGAACTATTGACTACAACGACAATATAATTGAATTTTACTATAATTATGCAGAGCAGTAGAAGCTAGATAAAAAAGAATGCATATGATATAATTCCATTTATAAAACTGATTATATTGATAGATTAACGCCTGTTAGAAGTTTCTCTGAGGTAAGCTCGGTGTGTAGGGAAGGACAGAAGAAAGGGATAACAGAGGGCATGAAGACATTATAAGGGTGCTAGATGTGTTCACTATTTTGATTCTGGGGGGTAGTTTCACGGATGTATACAACGACAAAATTCATCAAATTTTATACTTTAAGTATGTGTAGTTTATTCATGTTAATGACACCTTAATAAAACTGTTAAAAACTTCACAGCCTGTTGTGGTGATGGCTATAATAACAGCCCATACTTCACCACTACACACTGCAGTATATGCATGGAACAAATTTGTACCTGTACCCTGTAAATCTATTTAAAAACTAATAAATAAAAATAAAATTATACAGCTTGTATTACCCATCTACGATGTAAAATTGTTAAAATTTTTGAAAAATAATTCAAATTTAAAACTTCGAAAAAATGTCATCAAAGAATTACCTTCATTTGCCTGTCTTTTGTATAGAAGCCATTTTAACAGGGATGAGATGATATCATGCTGAAGTTTTGATTTGTACTTTGCTGATGATTAGTGATGCAAGCATTTTTTTTCATATAACTGTTGACCATTTGTGTGTCTTCTTTTGAGAAATGTCTATTCAGGTATTTTGCCAATTGATTAAATGGATTATTTGATTTTTTTTTTTTTTGAGTAGTTTGAGCTCCTTATGTATTCTGATTATTAACCCCTGGTCAGATGGGTAGACTGTAGACATCTTCTCCCATTCTCTGGGTTGTCTCCTCACTTCGTTGATTGTTTTCTTTGCCATGCAGAAGGTTTTTAGCTTGATGTGATCCCATTTGTCCAAGTTTGTTTTAGTTGCCTGTGCTTCTAGGGTGTTACTCAAGAAATCCTTGCCCTCTCCAATGTCCTAAAGAGTTCCCACAATGTTTGCTCTTAGTAGTTGAATAGTTTCAGGTCTCATATTTAAGTCTTTCCTCATTTTGATTTCATTTTTGTATATGGCAAGAAATAGGGGTCTAGTTTCATTATTCTGAATATGGATGTCCCCTTTCTTGAAGAGATAGTTCTTTCCCCAATGTCTGTTCTTGGCACTTTTGTCCAAAATAAGTTTACTGTAGCTGTGTGGATTTATATCCGGGCTCTCTATTCTGTTCCATTGGTCTGTTTGTCTGTTTTTCCTCACTCCAGCTAAAATGCCTTTTATCCAAAAGACAGGCAATAACGAATGTCTGTGAGGATGTGGAGACAGGGGAACCATTGTAAACTGTTGATACGAATGTAAATTAGCACAGTCACTACGAAAAATAGTGTGGTGGTTCCTAAAAAATACTAAAACCCAAACTACCATGTGATCCAGCAATCCTCCTTCTAGGTGGGCATCCAACAAAAAGGAAACCAGTACACAGAAGACACATGTATGTTCCTATGTTCACTGTAGCAGTCTTCAGAATAGCCAAGATTTGGAATCAACCCAAGTGTCCATCAATGAAAGACTAAATAAAGAAAAGATGAGAGATATACATAATTAAATATTATTCAGACACGAAAAGAATGAGATCCTGTCATTTGCAACAACACGGATGGAAGTGGAGGACATTATGCTAATTGAAATAGCTAGGCACAGAAAACCAAATTTCACATATTCTCACTCATATGTAGAAGCTAAAAGTTAAAGCATTTGAACTCCTGGACATAGGGAGTAGAGTAAATGATAGTTACCAGAGGCTAAGAAGGGTGGCAAGAAGGGGAGAAAATGTGTGGATGGTTAAGGGATGCAAAAATACAATTAGAATGAATAAGATCTAGTGTCTAATAGAACAACACAGTAACTATAATCAACAAAAATTTATTGTATGTGTAAGCATAACTAAAAGAATAAAATTGGAATGATCCTGATATGGTTTGGATTTATGTTCCCACTTGTATTAGTCTATTTTCACATTGCTAATAAAGATACTCAAGACTGGGCAATTTACAAAAACAAGAGGTTTAATTGAACTTTCTCAATGGCTGGGGAAGCCTCACAATCATGGCAGAAGGCAAGAAGGATCAAGTCACATCTTAAGCAGATTGCAGCAGGCAAAGAGACAGAGCTTATGCAGGAGAACTCCTCCTTTTAAAACCATCAGCTCTCGTGAGACTTATTCACTATCATGAGAACAGCATGGAAAACACTTGCCCCGATTATTTAATTACCTCCCACCGGGTCTCTCCCACATGTGGGAATTCAAGATGGGATTTGGGTGGGGACACAGCCAAATCATATCATTCTGCCCCTGGTCCCTCCCAAATCTCACATCCTCACATTTCAAAACCCATCATGCCTTCCCAAGAGTCTCCCAAAGTCTTAAACTCATTTCAGCCTTAATTCAAAAATGCACAGTCCAAAGTCTCATTCGAGACAAGGCAAGTCCTTTCCACCTGTGAACCTGTAATATCAAAAGCAGGTAAGTTACTTCCTAGATGCTGTGGGGGAACAGGCATTGGGTAAATACAGCCATTTCAAATAAGAGAAATTGGCCAAAACAAAAGGGCTACAGGGCTCATTCAAGTCCAAGATTCAGTGGGGCAGCCAAATCTTAAAGTTTGAAAATGATTTCCTTTGACTCCATGTCTCACATCCAGGTCATGCTGATGCTAAAACCCAGGTCATGGGTTCTCAT
Organism: Macaca fascicularis; assembly: GCF_037993035.2. Lineage (NCBI taxonomy): Eukaryota > Metazoa > Chordata > Mammalia > Primates > Cercopithecidae > Macaca > Macaca fascicularis. Next base: position 4,744,453 of record NC_088380.1, read on the forward strand.
GGTCTTCGGCAGCTTCAACCCTGTGACTTTGCAGGGTACACCCTCCCTCCCGGCTGCTTCCATGGCCTGGTGTTGAGTGTCTGCAGCTTTTCCAGGCACACTGTGCAGGCTGTCAGTGGATCCACCATTCTGGGGTCTGGAGGATGGTGGCCCTCTTCTCACAACTCTATTAGGCAGTGCCCCAGTAGGGACTCTGTGTGGGGGCTCCGACCCCACATTTCCCTTCTGCACTCCCCTAGCAGCAGTTCTTCATAAGAGTCCCACTTCTGAAGCAAACTTCTGCCTGGATATCTAGGCATTTCCATACATCTTCTGAAATCTAGGTGGAGGTTCACAAACCTCAATTCTTGACTTTGGTGCACTCGCAGACTCAACACCACATGTAATCTGCCAAGGCTGGAGGTTTGCAATCTCTGAAGCCACAGCCGAGCTCTACATTGGCCCCTTTCAGGCATGGCTGGAGTGGCTGGGACACAAGGCACCAAGTCTCTAGGCTGCACATAGTACAGGAACCCTGGGCCGAGATCACAAAACCACTTTTTTCTCTGAAGCCTCTGGGCCTGTGATGGGAGGGACTGCCATGAAGATTTCTGACATGCCCTGGAGACATTTTCCCCATTGTCTTGGGGATTAACATTCAGCTCCTCATTACTTATGCAAATTTCTGCAGCTGGCTTGAATTTCTCCTCAGAAAATGGGTTTTTCTTTTCTATCACACTGTCAGGCTGCAAATTTTCTGAACTTTTATGCTTTGCTTTCTTCATAAACTGAATGCTCTTAAAAGCCCTCAAGTCATCTCTTGAATGCTTTGCTGCTTAGAAATTTCTTCTGCCACATATGCTAAATCATCTCTCTCAAGTTCCAAGTTCCACAGATCTCTAGGGCAGGGGTGAAATGCCTCAGTCTCTTTGCTATAGCATAACAAGAGTCATCTTTTCTTCAATTCCCAACAAGTTCCTAATCTCCATCTGAGACCAACTCATCCTAGACCTTATTGTTTATATCACTATCAGCAGTTTTGTCAAAGCCATTCAATAAGTCTCTAGGAAGTTCCAAACTTTCCCATATTTTCCTCTCTTTTTCTAAGCCCTCCAAACTGTTCCCGCCTCTGCCTGTTACCCAGTTCTAAAGTTGCTTCTACATTTTTGGTTATCTTTTCAGCAACACCCACTCTTGGTGCCAATTCGCTGCATTAGTCCATTTTCATGCTGCTGATAAAGACATACCTGAGACTGGGCAATTTATGAAAGATAGAGATTTAATTGGACTTACATTTCCATGTGGCTGCTGAAGCCTCAAAATCATGGAGGAAGGCAAGGAGGAGCAAGTCACATCTTACATGGATGGTAGTAGCCAAAAGGACAGAGCTTGTGCAGGTGAACTCTTCATTTTAAAAAATCAGATGTCATGAGACTTATTCACTATCATGAGAACAGCATGGGAAAGACTTGCTCCCATGATTCAATTACCTCCCACTGGGTCCCTCCCACAACATGGGGGAATTCAAGATGAGATTTGGGTGGGGACACAGCCAAACCATATTACTACCTAAATCTCATGTTGAATTTTAATCCTTGATGTTGGAGGAGAAGCCTAATGGGAGGTGATTGGATCATGGGGGCAGATTTCCCTCTTTCTATTCTCATGATAGTGAGTGAATCTTCACGAGATCTGGTTGTTTAAAAGCATGTAGTACCTAGAGTTCCTAACACAAAGAAATGACAAATGCTTGAGACAATGGATACTCTAATTATGCTAATTTGATCATTACATATTATATCCCTGTATGAAAACATCACATGCACCCTGTAAATATATACACCTAGTATGGACTCATAATAATTAAAAATTAAATGAAGAATTAACTTCAAAATAAGACACTGTACCCAGGTCATTGAAATGTGAATTAATTTAGACTTTCAAACCCTTTGAAAGGTAAGCTCTCACTCTATCTAAACAACTATAGAAAATCAAAGGAATAAATGCTGTTCATTCTCAAGTTTTGGTAGTTAGCAAAGCCAAGTAAATCCAATAAAGAAAATCAGCCAATCATAGCTAAGAGTGGAGATGAAAATATTACATAGGACACTATTATCTCAAATTCAACAAGACTATTTTTAAATATCCTCATAAGCAAGCATTGCATTCTGCAGAAATTAAAAAAAAAAAAAAAGCTTAGTCTTGGGAAAGCCACTGATTCTTGTTAACACATAAATAGGTTAAATAAGAGCTACTACCCGCATCACAATATCATGAGATTAAATGTCTCCACATTTAACTTCTGCTTCTAATATAAAGTACAAATAAGTATCTTAATGGATTACAATAAAAATGATAGCTTAAAAACATGATAGGGAAAATCTTTCTTAAACTGAGTCATTAGCATACTTAAGGATAAATGCCTCAGGCATCTCCACTCCTAGGATTATTATTTGAATGTTTCAGTCTGTATTGCAGAAAAAAAAAAGTTACGTTTTAAATGGTCTACATAAGTAAAATTATTGTTTACAAACATTTGAGTCTCTCTTTGAAAAATGCAAAGGGATCAACTGACAAGATTAAGACACCTGGTTGCAAAATAAGTATATTCAATATTAAGGAAAAAAAAAATCCCCCTACTATAACAACAAAACTTTGTAAAACTTACAAATCGACCTAACCACAGAAGGGGCAAACCCACCTAAACGAGAAGGTGCACTCTAGTGAGTTACATAAAAGATGTGAGCCTCACAGGGTGGGGCTACATTTTCCAATTTTAAAAATAACATTTAAAAAATGTCAGTTATTTTCAAATTAATATATAATGTAATGCACATTAAATACAAATTTGAATAGGGTTTTATTTGGAACATAGAAAAATGGTCATAAAGTTGTTTCTACTGGAAAGTTGAACAACCTAATAACACAGACAATATTGTGAAAATCATCTCAGATCTGCCTCTTCTGACTATTGCTCATCTCCCTAGAGAATCACCAGACTCAGAGGAATTTTGGAGATGTTGGAGAAACCACACATGGGACAGACAGCCCTCTTGTTCTCAACTGCTACAAAAACAATCAGTTCAGACTCGTTTCATTTTCTTGAAGCTGGTTTAACAAGAATCTGAATTGCTGTCAACAGTTTCTTATAAATATAGGTTTGAAAATTGCAAATAATATATAAGTTAAATATAAACACACTACGAACATTTCAAGTCTAATTCCAGGAAAATATTTTACTATCATAATAGTTTCAGTGGGTCAAGTTTCCCTGATCTTGTTAAATGATAAAAAAGACAGTTGACAAATTTCAGCATTTTCTTTGCAGAAGAAAACGAGACATGGAAGTAAGATTTTGTTCACAGGAAAAACTGAACACATTAGAATTCAGTATACAACGTTGTAATTCACAGAGAAACACTAGTAAAATTCTAATTAGTGTCAAGAGCAAGAAAACTCTAAGCCAACATTGTTTCTGGGGGTCTTAGCTAATACAATGGAAAAAAGGAAATAAATAGATTACATAAATTGAAAAACAAACCCTCAAATGGTCATCGTTTCTATTTAATTCGTCACTTGGAATTCTAAGGAAACTATTAAAGAACGTTTGGCAGTAAGATGCCTCCATCACATGACCAGATAAAGCGTGCTGTTCACAAGTTAATGACTCTCCCACATATTAACGAGATCTGGAGAGCTGGTGGATGTGCGGAATTTAAACTCCTTGCGTGTCTAAAACTGACAAGCAGAGTGTGAAGGAAGCAGAAAATGCGGACAGGAAGAAAGAATGAGCTATGCCAATAAACTCCAAGTGGAGGATTTTAAGAAGGGCTCCAGAAAAAAGCTGCGCGGAGACAGAGAGAAAGACGCCCCAAGGCGTGGAGGCCATACCAGTGTTCCTCACAGGTCCCCCAGGGTAGAGGCCATGCTGGACCCAGAGCCAGCCACTGGGCTCTGAAGTCCATTTGCTGGTGGCACCGCGGCCGTGTGTCTATGGCTGGCTCCTTACCCTCGGCTGAGCTTGGCAGGAACGGCGAGACAGGTCTCTCTTGCCAGCTTTCCTACCGTCGCTCCTTTACTGTGTTCAGACTCCCCGGTTCTGACATCTCTCAGCTCTCTCTGACTCTGTCCCAGATTCTCCCTCATACAGACAGTTCTGATAAAATCTTTTCTTGTTTATTCCTCTTGGCATTTGTTTCTCAGAGGACCTGAACTTTTGCATAATTAAAATGCCCTGCTGTGTTTCAGTTTTAACAAACAGGATAATTAAAAATAGTAATAATCATGAAAGGACCCAAAGCTTTCACTGACAACAGGATTTCCAACTTAGTACAGCAAAGAGCTGTGGGCAATATTGTCTTGGAAAGGATGCGGGGGCCTGCATTTCCTGGAACTCTGGCAGAACAACAAGAGAGGCCCAGTCCAGTGTCCAACTCCAGGGCTCAGGGGAGGAGCTGGTGTCAGGGACTTCAGTGTTGTGAGGTTTCCCTGTGAGCCCCTGAGTCTCCTGTCCTTGGAGCAGAGGTGGTTGAATAAACCTAAGTTTGGAGAGTCGTGAGGTTAAGGGGTACAGGAATTTAAAGCATTGCTCTTTGCAATATAAAATGTAGATAGAAGAGTAAATTCACTGAGGAATGAGGGTGGGGATGTGACGGCACAGCCTCTGGGGAATTCGCTTTGAGACTGGAGGACAGAGATGCGGATAGGCGGAGGCACAGTGCAGTGGACCCTCCAGACAGTCCCGGGCCGTGGCAAAGTGTAACCCGTAGTGATGGCCGCAGACGACAGAGGTCTTCCTGGAAAAGACCAAGGCAATGAACAAGAGTAAGGGGCATTGAAGAGAAGCTTGACAAATGGGTCAAATCTTTCAGCCGAATGTGGAAGCAGGAACTCTCCCCCATGGAAGAGGAAGTCCCAGATGCAGACAAGGTGGTTCTTGCAGGAAGATAACGTTCTGCCTCCAACGTGACACTCAGTCATGTGCTTCTTCTGGCTTATGCGGATCACATGTATTGACAGTAATATCAGTTATTTCAGTCTATTCGCATGTAAATCACTCCTAGAAATCTTGAAGAGATTTAGTCCTATAATCTCTCATCAAAAGTTCTCATAAAACTAAACTCTGACTTTTTCCTTGGTAAGTAGAGTGAAAGATAGAACTGACCTTGATTCTTAAGTTTAAAATGCAAGCATTTTCAACATTTCTAAGAGGAACAGAAGGGAAAAATGCACTTTGATGGCACCCTAGTTTTATTTCTCAAGTTTTTGTAAACAAACAATTGGTACATAGGCAAACAAACTCAAGCTTTTAAAACATCGACAAAATCTGAACATTTCCCATTACCTTCCAAAAATATCTAAATCATTCTTAAAACAACAGACAATATAAATTTGATCATATTTCATTTTTGTTTTTAAAATTCAATTAATATGAGTACAGATTTTCTCACATTTTTCAACTTGAGATAAATACACTTTTGCTTCCTAAATGCAAGTATAACCATGGATTTCAACTAAAGTTGATACAACCCAGAAGTGCAGGAAAATCCAGGTGCCAGAGGTGAAAATTGGAAATCCCTGACCTAACGCACCTTTACAAAATGTATTTGTTTACATCCAAATATTTGAGCTGTAAGTTATGCTGTGTAACATAACAGGATTTTTCTCCTGTTTGCCGTGAGGTAAATGCCTCCAAGAGTCTTCTCCATGATTTCTAGAACACCAGTGGATTGGGAGTAGCGGATGCCAGAAATGCACGCTGGCCTGTGTCACCTCCAGCAAATGGATGGAGAGGGAACTCCAGGTCTCGGAGGTGTTTCTCTTCCTCCTGGGTGGAGAAGAGCTTAGGGCTCTCTCAGTGCTTCACAGAGACTGCACCGTGTGCAGCGCCTTATGTGTTACTCTGCAGAAGTGTAGGTTCTGTCCTGCGAGGTCATGGTGTAGAGTTTGACCAGATCATTGTGGCCATGACTTCCATTTCAAAGGACAAAGTGAAGACTGGTAGGAGGGGCAAGGTGGCCGCTGGAGATGAGTGAGTCAGACTGTGTGGAGAAAAAGTGGATTGTCATCAAAAGGACACTTGAGGGTACGATCTTGATTTCCAAGAGCCACTGGTTTCCAGAGGTTCAGGCTGCATCACTGTGGATGGAAGGCTAACCTTGCGTCTAGTTTGACAAGGATGCTACCTGCGGCCGCTACCACCTAAAGGGGACAGAGCAGCTTGTTGTCAGGGCAATAGGTGGGTGAATACGGGCTGGGGCCGGGAAAACAGTGTTGGAGGGCTCTCCTTGCCCCTCAACTGCCTTTTCAGCACTGTGATGGCCATAAACCCTGGGGAATTGTAGCTGGGTATCTCTCAGAGTGTGTGTGGGGCGCCCTATTGTGGAGAAGGACCCCTGCCTCCTCACGCAATGCCAGTTACTGCCAATGCCATTACTTCATCTTTCTTTCTCCGACACCTGCAATTCTCTCTCCATCCATTTGCTGGAGGTGACAGAGGCCAATTTCTGGCATCAGCTACTCCTAATTTATTCAAAATTAATAAGAAGAATGAAAAAATTTAATTTATAACATAGAAACATACTTTTATATATGTTAATATATAAAATAATTTATGAAATATAAATATATAATTTTTATATATACTATATAATTAATTAAATTATACTTTTAAAAATTAGATTATAAATTATAAAGATATACATTTATATATTAGTATATATAATATACTTTATAAATACTATACATTTATATATAAATCTATGTTTATATATAGAAAGTATACACCACCTGAATTTTTTCTTCCTTAGCTCTTAAGGTTTCTCTGAACAAGGCAGGAATATGCAGGCTGCACCTCACCACAAACCTCTATGGCTCTCTGCTCTCTTCTCAAACATGTGCGACCTGGTACCTTCTACACCTTCTTTCCTTTTGAGCCCAGCCTATGTCTTCAGGTGCATCTTCAACTGTTATTGCCCATAAACCATCTTTTTGTCTAAAGGTAGGACAGTACTTTGGACACCCTCCTGAGGATGCTCCCCCTCCCTCAGGGCCTCCTCAAGGAAGGAGCTTCCTTTCCCTACTGATTCACATTTTTTATTCAGGCCTATGAGAGAAGACTTCTCCCACACTTATAGGATACTTTATATGCCCTGTAATACGGCTCCAAGCTTGTCAAGCAGTTAATACTCCCACTTGAATCAGCTGCTATATTATCTAATCTTACTGGATTTGATTAGACACATTTTTAACAAAAGTGTCTTTAAGATATTGCTTTGAATCAAGGATAAATTTGTGAATCCAATTGTTTTCATAGCAGCCTCCTAGATATTCCTCTCTATCAATTTTGCTCACTTGATCAATATTCCTTGAGAATAGTTTTGTAACTAGCAACAAATTCACCTAACTCAACTCTAATGACAAGTTTTATTTCTTATGGATTTCCAAAAAATGTCATGAAAGACTGTGTCACGCATTTTATGGAAGGCAATATCATTTTGTGCAGAACATTTGCTGTTCTGTGCTCCAGGACCTCATCCCAACAGAGGGGGGATCACCTGGCCAGGTCTCATTTCCAGGGAATCCATGGGGGTCTTAGGTAACTTTGACCACTTCTCAAATTTCCTCCAAATAACCTACCTAACAATTTGCTCTAGAAATTTATCATGCATTAATGATAAAATATCCGTCAATAAATCCTGGGGCCACGTGCATTTGAAAATGAATGTGCTGCCCATCCTAATGTCTTCTGGCACATCCATACTGGAAGAGAAACCCATCACCGTAGGCGTGCAGACACTTGTTTGCATTAATTTTAAACAATTAGGAGATCCCTTGTGATCTCCTCCCCGGGTATAAGTTTCCGTTATTTTTCTGAGACAAAAATTTTATTCTTTTCCTTGAGTTTTTAAAATTTCTCTTTCTAGAAACAAATAGAACACATCTGATTTGCCTTTAATAATAAAATCATATTTTTTAAAAAGCATCTATTTGTTTAATGCTTCTTTTCCTACAGAGGTAGAAGAAAAATCAGCCAATTTGTTTCCACTTGATTTTGATCGTTAGTCTTCCTTTACTCTTCCGTAAGGTTGAAATCATGCTTTTATAATGTTCTGGAGATCAATCGTAGTGCTATATTTTCAGGAGTTACCATTGGTGTCTGTCCATAAGTCTCATGATCCTATTCTCCTCTGAACCTTTCACAATCTTGTTAATTATTTTATGTTAGATAGATGCCATTGCTGAACTAACCCAAAAACTCTGTTCTCCCAAAAGTTTGGGAAATGTATTAGTTCATTTTCATACTGCTATGAAGAAATACCCAAGACTGAGTAATTTATAAATAAAAAGAGGCTTAATAGACTCATAATTTCACATGGCTGGGGAGGCCTCACAATCATGGAGGAAGGTGAATGAGGAGCAAAGTCATGTCCTACATGGCAGCAAGCAAGAGAGTGTCTGCCGGGGAACTGCCCTTTATAAAACCATCAGATCTCGTGAGACTTATTCACTGTCAGGAGAACAGCACAAGAAAATCCCGCCCCCATGATTCAATTACCTCCCCCGGTTCCCTCCCATGACACATGGGGATGACAGGAGCTAAAATTCAAGATGAGATTTGGGAGGGGACACAACCAAACCCCATCAGGGAAAATAAAGCTAAAAAGCAAAATGCTAAACTCGAGGTCACATTTCTCACACTCATAAAAAGAATCCCAGGTGGGATTGTGGAGGGAGTCCAGAGCAGCCCAGCTCTGGGCTCCATCCACACCATGACTAGGGCACGTCTCCTTTTTATCCGTCTTTCTATTGGACTTCACGTACTATTACTGTTGAAGGAAAAATATATTTCTAGGGAAAGCAAGAACCTTTCTTTCTCTTTATTTAGCCAGGGGCCCAAGTTTCAAGAGTTGTTTCTGAAAAGTTTTCATCTTTCCTTGTAACACCATGTTTAAGACAGGCTACGACGTGTGTGTGAGTGCCTACGTGTGTATGTGTGTATTCTTGGATATGTCTGTGTGTCTGCATGTGCCTCCACGTGTGTCTCTGTGTATCTACACGTAAGTGCGTGCATGAACATACGTGTATTCCTCTGTACACATGTGCATGTGTGTCTATGTGCATCTATGTGTGAGTGTATACATGTGCATTTGTGGATTCCTGTGTATGCATGTGTGTGCCTGTGTGTGCGAGAGTGCATATATGTGTATACATGTCTTCGTGGCTATATATTTGTGTGTCTGAGTATGTCTCTGAGTGTGTATCTGTGTGAATCTATATGTGAGTGCATGCTTGTGTATATTTGTATTCCTGTGTGGTGTGCATATATGCCTGTGTGTCTCTGTGTGTGAGAGAGAGTGCATATAGATGTATTGCTGTGTATGCATTTGTGTTTGTGTGTATCTGTGTGTGTGTGTGTGTGTGTGTGTGTGTGTTAGATAACGTACCTGACAAGGGCAAGTTTTTTCTCAGCCATCATCCTTTGAATGAGGCCTCTTCTAATCCCCGAGTCTAATGTTTCAACTTCCCCATTTCCCATCCTTTTTCCCCACTTCCCTGTTCCTTTGTACTTGCCACTAACGAATAATCATTGATTTTGTGTATTATCTTCCTTCCCACCACAGCGTAAGTGCCGATATGAAGAGGTTAACGTCTGATTTGTTCCCTGCTGTATTCCTGGAAACTTGAAGTGTGTAGGGCATGTAGTGGGGTTCCGGCATTATTTGTTGCTGCAAAATGCCTCCTCCCTTCCCAGCCTGGCCTTGCAGCCTCTAGACCTCATGTGCAGAGTCAACAGGGAAGACAGGACAGCCTTCTATACCTCGCACGCACCTGTCTGCCACTGGGGAATGAAGAAGATTAGGTCCACCCCAAAGAATTAGAAACCCCATGATTTTCTGCACCCCGAATCCAAACGTGCTTCCCTGAATGACTGGAATGTTTGCAACACACCGATTTTTAGGTAGCCAGACTGAGAGCTATGTTTGTGAGGTTACAGTTTTATCTCTGAAGTGAAAGGTGTTCGGCAAACTATTATCTTAAATCCCTCTTGCGTAAAGGAAACAGTTTACTAATCTCGAACGTGACGGACTTGTAAGGCTGAGTCGTTCATGAATGTGCCGGGCTGTTCTCCTCTTTAGAGCTGCCATTGCATTATATGGGAGCTTGGAGGCTGCTTTAATTAAAGTTATCTGAATAGAGCACAGTATGCCAGATGTTCATAATAAATATAATGTAGCTTATGTAATGTTATGCCATCATGGAATATATTGGAATGGTTGTGATTATCCATTATTACCCATAATAAATCTACATTTATTTCACTGTTTTTAGGCATTAAGCATTTCTCAACCACTATAAATTAGCTTAATATTTGAACTTTGCCTTTTGCTGAAGTTTTTCCAATAGAGATAATTAAAGAGCTCTTGTGGCAAATTTAGCTCACATTATTTCCATTAGAATTAAACATACACTTGGGATACTAGAGTCTCTGCTATTGATGCTTATGATTGACATTTTGAAGTGCAAATGTCAATTAAGCATTTTTTTTTACCTCCATAGTCAAATGCTTTTTCAAATAATATTTCTGAATATACAAGGCTATCGAATATGTTCTGAATGAGAAGAGCTTGGCTTGACAAACACTGGGCATCTAGAGGGCACTGACGTCCTTTACATCTGTGGACCAACACCTGCAGGGGAAGCTTGAGTAGGAAAGGCTGAAATGGAGCTGCAGAGTTTCTTCATAAGAAGGACTGGGCAGGAACAGCCTCAGTGGCAGAGTAGGTGGCGGGGGCAGTTGATTTTTCTGAAAGATGTACTTTCATAGCAAGCACACATGCCTTTAGATTTGGGGCAGGGGGGACCTGGGGGCGATAATGGCCACTATAGGTGAAGGTGGATGTCCTCCAAGCCCGTATACATTCCTACTCTCCTTTCCTTGCAATAGACACATTGACACACCGATCCAGAGAGGCTTGCTTCCCCAACTCTGGAGCAGACCAGATGTCCACAGATGTAGAAGAGTCACACAGTAGACCCTGCTGTCTCCTTATCAACAATTAGCTGAATAATTAAGTGGTTTAAGTGTTAGACTTGAGATATCAATTAGACATTGGAGTGTGAATGCAAATGTGTTTAGAAAGGACAGTTCAGAGTTCAGGGACATAAATTTGGGAATTACCAACATAAAGATGATTTTTGAGCCATGAGCCAGAATGAGATCATCACTATAGTGAGTGTCTGGGGAAAGTAAGAGAAGAAAGAGGTCTAGGCACCATCAAAGAGGGCCGAGAAGCTGTGATCAGTGAGAGAGAAACAAAAGAGGCAAAGAGAGAGACAGAGACAGAAAATAGACAAGAGACAGAGGTGGACAGAGAAACAGAAGGAGGGGGATGAAAACTGTCATTCATATTTAAAACAGAAATGTGAGGACTAATGCAAAGTGTATTTTTTACCAGATGTGCAAATTGGTACCAGTGTGCATCTGAGTCAAGCCAAATCACTGGACCTGATTTCTACTATGCCCTTCTAACCCTCTAAATTCAGGGAAAGGAGTGTGCGGTCTTGATGTTCTCTCTTCAAGAGTGTGCATTACACAGTACTGTACTTTACAATGACCTGTTTTCTCCCCTAACATCTAGATGAACTAACTGGGAAAAGTCTTTGTTAACAACCAGAAATTATCAATCTTAAGGGACATAACTCATGTTAAGTTTGAATTTAATAGCATTCTTGGTAGTTTTTGGTCATTTTCTGAGTAAACAAATCCCCCAAGTCAAAACAAAATGCTCACGCAGCTGAGCAGCAGACTCCAGCACCCATCCCCAAACCAGGAGCTTCGCAGACAAGCAGGTTCACCCATTTCTGACCCACACGAAGAGAAAGGATAAAACTAGACAAGACGTGAGGAAGAATGAAATTGTGAGCTCACTTCATCTAAAACCACTGGCCATGTGAAAGGACATTTGTGATAGGAAGAAGAAATAACAGGGAAGTGTATTTGAATCTAAATCTGACCGTGGCTTTAGAACGCCCTCACTAGGTGAGTTAGAAGGGAAGCCATACACACCTCCCTCCAAAATCAAAGCGAAAGTAGACAAATCATTCTGGAAGTCTACGTTAATGCAAAATGGACATTTTTGTTCAAGAAATCAACTGTGACTGGCAGATCTTTCCCAGCTTAAAATTGAGGTGAATATCAAAAGAATATTACAATCATTAAGTGACTATTTGAAACTTACTATGGTAGAAGTATTATTTAAATTGTGTGGGCAGATCCTTAGAAAGTTCTCAGATATTTTAGTGGTCGTTATTTCTAAAATTAGAACTATTAATAAAGCGATATGTTCATAGCAATAATTACTAATGATTTATAGTCTATATGATAATACCATTCATACATACACACACATGCATACTGAGAAAATGACAAAAATCAAATTAACAAAGTAATTGGTGGTAGTTATACATCTATATTTATATATTTATATCTATCAACTTTTTCTCTTTGGAAAGAGAAAGGTAAAATTTTTTAAAAATCTCATTATTCTTAAATCGACAGATTTTAAAGTATACCAATATTACTTCAGAGTCACAATTATTAGCAAGGGTGTTGAAATTTTAAAACAATTTGCCCCCTGGGATCTCCACAAAAATTTCAAAATTAGATGCGTGACTCCTAAGGCTTTCAAGTGTCCAAATAATTGCTAGATTTGGCCAAATCTGCACAGAATCCGAGGCCTGACGATCCTGGCCCAGAGGCAACAAATGCTCTGATATCACAGACACTGCCCAAGGCCAGAATAGCTGCCCTCACCTCCTGTACCAGTTTCCTGTGTTGCTGTAATATGTTCCTATAGACTCGATGGCTGAAACCAGCACCCATTTCTCATCCTACAGTCGTATAGCTCAAAAGTCCACATGGGGCTCCCTGGATGTTGGGGGCCTACAGGACTGCTTCCTTCTGGAGGCTCTGGGGGAGAATCTGTTCCCTTTCCAGCTTCTAAAGGCCTTGGCTCCTGGCCCCATGTAGCTCCAGCCTCAGCCTCTGTCCTCTCATCTCTGCATGCCTCTGGAGCCTCTGGCTCCAACTCTCTGCTTCTCTCTCACAAGGACTCTGGAATTACATTAGTCCCCCCGCTGAATACTCCAGGATACTTTTCCCATCTCAAGAGGTTTCCTTATTCACATCTGCGAAGTCCCTCATCATGTAAGTTAACGTATTCACAGGTCTCGAGAACTAGGGCATGGACATCTTAGAGAGGTCATTGTTCTGCCTCTTTCAATTCCCTAAAATGATTTTCATCCTCACGATTTCATTTTAAAATTAACATTTAATAAGGCTCTCTGGACCTGTATTTAACTGAAGTTTGCTGTTTGTTAATAAAATTATCCAAATATTCAACAAAAAAATGGCTGCTTTATGAGTACAGAGAAATCTGAGATATTTGTTCTCTGATTTTAGCTGCGATTTTAGATACTGATTAAACCAGTGGGCTACATAGTGTCTTCACTGTGTCCCAAAGGAGGGGCCTCAGTCACAGCCACCGTCACTCATTCACTCAATAGATGTTAGGCGGGTGCTCACTCTGGGTGCACCTGCACTCCGGGTGCCCAGGATCAATCAGTGGAAAACACCCTAGCGTAGGGCTCACAATTATGATGATCAATTTACCTGTCATCCAGACTGGATCAGGGGCTGCCCAGATATCCAATTACACTTCACGTCTGCGTGTGCCTGTGATGGTGTTTCTGGATGATCAGCGTTTGGGTGTCTGGACTCAGCCAGGAGATTGTCCTCCCCAGTATGGGTCAGCCTCCTCCAATCCCTGGAGGCCTGAACAGAACAAAAAGGTGGAGAGGAAAGAGGACTTTGCCCCTTTCCTTTCTTCCTATGTGCTTCAGCTGGGATCACCATCTTCTCTGTCCTCCCAGTGGGGTTTACATCATCTGCATTCCGATTTCTCACACTTTTGGACTTGCCTGGAATTACACCCAGGCTTTCCTGGGTGTTCATCTTGTGGGAGGTAAATTGTGGGTCTTCTTGTTCTCCAGAATTGCATGAGCCAGTTCCTCATAAAAAATCTCCTTTTATTATTAAAAGGAATTAGCCACACACTACACATACACACACACACACAAGCACATGCACACTAGTATGTGTATGTTTATATGTACAAGTATATTTCATATTTTAAATATATTAAATATATATATTTCTTATCTTAGAGTTGTGAAATACACATATATATTTCTTACCATTTCTGTTTCCCTGGGAAGCCTTACTACCACAATCAACATAATTGATAAGTACATTCTGTAGGTTTTTTGCAGAGGTTGACAAGGGCTCTGGAAAATATCTGACATAGAATGTCCAAAGGCAATTGAGAGTGAGGGAGGGGCTGGGCTGAGTGAGAAGGACAGAGCTCTGCATACTGAAATGGAGAGATCCCCCCTGAGGAGGAGGCAGCAGTGGGGTGACTGGAAGGAAGGGGTGGTGCTTGAGGATGTGAGGGGGATGCATGCTCAGGCCAGTAAATGGTCAGTGCAAAGGCCCTGAGGCAGGAGTCAAGGATGCTGGGGAAGCTGCTTCAGAGTGAGAATCAGCAGTGTGGAGGAAGTAACACCAAAGAGGAAATGTGGGCAGTCATCCCTCACCATGAATCTGGAGTCTGCCCTCTGCACCCTGCCTGTGCCCCATGGGCTGAATCCCATGCCCATATCAATGCTCCTCTGCCCCGGCTTCCTTCCAGCTTCTATTCTCCTCGCTTGTGCCCTGCAAGGCCCTCGTCTGCCTGCCTCCCTCTGTAAAGGTCAGGGTTTCTCCACAGCTGCCCTTTCACCACTCCCACCCCAGCCCCCATGCAATTAGACATTCATTGCTAGCCCAGCCATTCCCCAGTTCCCTGTAGTTTTCCCACCCCGCTGCTCATGCCTTTTATGAAGAATCATTTTGTTAAACCCTCTTCAAATTATTCCAATCTGAGCATAGCCTCTGAATCTTGCTGCACCTCGATGGATATGGGTGACACAGCACACAACTCACTATAGGGCTTGGCTTTTCTCTGAGGATTGGGAGTCATGCCCCTGGGAGCCCGGACCTGACAGGACCTCACTGACTTCTACTGAGGGTCCCTCTCAGAGAAGAGACTCTGTAGGACCAGGCAGATGGAGGGTGGCAGCCAGGGCAGGGGCCGGAGATCAGTTCAGAGGCTGCTGCTGTGATGGTGGCTGGGGCCGGGGGGAGCTGTGGGGTTGAAGGAGTTCGGAGTATGCATGTGTTTGAACTGAAGCCTAATCTAAGGGTTTAGAGGTGGGTGTGAGAGAAGGGGAGATACTGCCAAGATTGCTGCCATGGGCCACTAGAAGGTAAAATTGCCATCAGCTGACCTGGGGAAGATGGCGGATGGGGCAGGTGTTGGGGGAAGATGAAGGGCCCAGGCTTGGACTTCTTGAGTTTGGGATATCCAATCCCCAGGACTGTAGTGGGCCCCCTGCTTCACCCACTGCTCCTTCCCACTGAGGCTCTGGGGTGGCCACACCGGCTGCCGCTGTGTCCCAGACTGCATTGGCTGGAGCCTGTGGGCCTATCATTCCCACCGCACAAGTGGCTGTCTCTTTCTCTACGTTTTAAAAGTTGCTCAAATGGCACTTTCTTATGGTGATTTCTCTTTTCCAGCCTATTTAAAATTGTATTCTCTTTTCATAACTCCTTCACCCCCATTCTTGCTGAAATGTTCTTAAAACTCTTAACACTGTCTAATATATAATGTGTACTTTCCTGATATATTATGCTTATTCTGTTTCTCTGCTCCACCAGCTAAGTCTCATGAGAGTAAGGTTTTTCTTTTTGGTTTCTCAAATCATTTTTCCTCCCTGACCGGACTCATGACCAAACACTCAGGAGATGCTCAATGAATATTTGTTGAAGACATGAACAAGTAAAGGCTGTGGCTGTCTTATTATTATTCACAGTCTTCTGAAAACAGATACCTATTAATTCCATCAAGTAAACAATCTGGAATGCAACGCACCTAAGTGCCCTCCCAAGCTGAACACTGGTGATTGCAAAATAAATAAGACAGAGTCCTCGCCCTTGCAGATTTGGTGTTCAGTGCAAACATGTTAAAGAGAAAGCATGCCGTGGGACTGTCTTTAATTTTTCTGCATCCTTTGATTTCTCTCAAGCTTCATCTGCCTGCTAATATTGAAGCCATGTGCCTCCAGGAGAGAACTAAAACCTTCTCCAGATGTTCTTGTCAATTCTGGCGGCAATCATATTTTTATCCAATTTGAACATATTTTTCTTGATTAATACAAGAAGCCCTAAGTAGAGATTCTCAAAATTTACTTAACAGCTGCACAATCTTGTGAGATAAGATCATGAGCAGAATATGCTTATTCCAAGTGGAAGGATTACATTGTTCTTTTCCATTCACCCCCTGTATCATTTTTATTGAGATTCAAAGCATTTGGGTTTAAAATTCTTCGCTGCTCTCATCGCTGGTGTGAAGAGAATGCTTTCAGAAATGGATCAAGCACGCTGTCAAATCTGAGGATCCAGAGGCACCAGAGCCTCGTTGACAATCTGGATGGGTTTGAATCAGGTAGAGGGAATGCTTGCGGTGTTCGGGGTACCTGCTGGAGATCAGACAGCAGCTCCCACCACGGAGTGGAGCTGAGTTGGACTTTCAACCATTTCTGAGAGTCCCAATACACTGCCTGCCCAAATAGGACACTATTGATGGTAGCAACACTGAGGAAGCTCCCAGGAAATAAATAATGGTTTACAGATATTAAAATAGAATTGTCACCTACATTATTTAAAGTGGTATCTGGGCTGCATGCGATGGCTCACGCCTGTAATCCCAGCACTTTGGGAGGCCGAGATGGGCAGATTGCCTGAGATCAGGAGTTCAAGATCATTCTGGGCAACATGGCAAAACCCCGTCTTTACTAAAAATACAAAAAGTTAGCTGAGTGTGGTGGTATGTGTCTGTAGTCCCAGCTACTCAGGACATTGAGGGGTGAGAATTGCTTGAGCCTGGCAAAGCGAGGTTGCAGTGAGCCTTGAGGTGAGATTGTGCCACTGCACACCACTGCACTCCAGCCTAGACAACAGAACCAGGCCCCGTTTAAAAAAAAAAAAATACACAAAAAAACAGTGATATATGTCTACTTTACATCAAAGGTCAAAGCGTGAAAACCCATATACAACCAATAACCACACATTCCTTGACCAGTGAAAATCAGTTTCTTTGTCTCCTCTTGGGCGCCCAAACCACTTCCAGGAGAAATCATGGGGAGGAAACAGCAGAGGCCGCATTTGGGGCTGAGTGCCTGAGCTGGCTGTTTCATTTCACATCAGCAAGAAGATACTAGGTAAACTTCTAGGAAGTGATTTTTGGAAATAACACATTTGATAATTAATCTTTACCTCCTTCACGCTTTCATTCTTTCAGCGTGAGTGCTCTAGAATGGTGAAGGACCTGAATACATTCTCCCTCAACCCACAGGTGATGGAGCTATATTTCTCCATACATTTTATGTTATGTAAAGGTTACGTATTCAGCAAAAACTGAACAGGAAATTTGGGAACACACTTAACATTATTTACATTAAAAATTATTTTATGTCCTATTTTTTGCTTGCTGAGTTCAAGTGTTGAGTTACTTGCCAATGAGCTAAACTCAAGTACTATGAGAATGAGAAAAAAGTAAAACAACAGGAGATAAAATCTGTTAAATTTGGAAGGGTGGAGAAGAAGTGAAAAAATATAACACATTTAGTAGATATTTCACATACAAAAATTTATAAAAGCCAATAAACTATGAAACTCTTGCTGTCAGTGAAATAAAAGATATATGTAAATAAAGCATTTTCAAAAATAGGTCATTGCAACAATAGGTAAAAGATTACAAAGAACTGCACAGTGAAAATCTGTTTGTATGCGAAATGATTGTAATGCTACTAGGTCATATTTATATTTTAAATTTTGCAGTTATTCATACAAAAAATAACATAACACCATTTAAACCGGGGCAGGAAGAGAAAATAAGAGATTGGCACCAGCTGTTGTGGTCTCCATTGCCAGATTGTCACCCAGGGCACGGATGATGCCAGGAGTCCAAGGGGTGGGATTAAGGCCAGGGTGTACCCCGGTTGTGAAGGGGTGGGATTAAGGCCAGGGTGTACCCCGGTTGTGAAGGGGTGGGATTAAGGCCAGGGTGTACCCCGGTTGTGAAGGGGTGGGATTAAGGCCAGGGTGTACCCCGGTTGTGAAGGGGTGGGATTAAGGCCAGGGTGTACCCCGGTTGTGAAGGGGTGGGATTAAGGCCAGGGTGTACCCCGGTTGTGAACATTGGTCCCAGACTTCTGCTTAAGGATGAAAGAGACAAGATCATCCACCATTTGCTGGAAGTGCAGCAATCCATGTTTCCCACCATTCTGAAGCTCTGCTCAGAGTCACCCAGTGCAACTCAATTTAGGGATAAACGCTGAAGATAGCCACTGCATCCTGAAAGTTGAATATCAATTTTCATTTTGCTGCTGTCCCAAACCATACATTGGTTTTTAAAAAATGACTAATTTTTGTAATATATCCTTTAGAAAGCTCGATAATTTATTAAAACAAATATGCAACCCAAACTAGACTAGCAGTGACAGCTAAGAGCTATGCTTTTCACTTGCATTTCACAGGGTAATATTCTATTACACAGTAAGGTATTTCTCAAAACTCTGCAGGCTGATGAATTCAGCCGGGCTTTGCTTTTGGAGGCATTTGTATTTATGCCATATCTTCCCGAAGCCCACCTGTCAGCGATTCCTCCACTTGCCTCCTTTTTGATGCTCACTCATGGTGGAAGCCTGCCTTTACCTCTGGGGGCTGCTTTGAAAACATCTAGCTCAACTGGGGAATGGTGTTTGCTTTTTTGACTCAGATGCCCTTGATTCAGTGGGGTCATCTGCTAATTTTCCATTGTAAATGGTCTGGTTTTCCTCATTTTTTCTGTTGTAGGTTGAATGGAGCACCACCTAAAGATATGTTTGCATCCTACCCTCTGGAACCTGTGAATGTGACCTGATTTGGAAAGAGGGTCATTGCAGATGCCATTGGCATCAAGTTAAGAGGAGGTCCTCCTGGATGAGGTCATGTCCTACATCTAATGACTGGTGTCCTCACGAGAAGGCACGTGTGAAGACACAGGGGCAGAGAGACACACTGGGATGATGCCCTGTGCTGATGAAGGCAGGTACTGGAGGGGTGCATCTGTTCGAGACCAGCCTGGGCCACATGATGAAACCGTGTCTCTACTGAAAATACAAACATTAGTCAGGCGTGGTGACTGGCACCGGTAATCCCAGCTTCTCAGGAGGCTGAGGTAGGAGAATCGCTTAAATCCAGGAGGCGGAGGTTGCAGTGAGCCAAGATTGCGCCACTGCTCTCCAGCCTGGGGTACAAGAGCGAGACTTCGTCTCAAAAAAAAAAAAAAAAAAAAAAAGATTAACGTCTTTTATAAGACATCCATGTTTATAATCTGAGAACCAAAGAATAAAATGGGAAAAATTATGATTTTTTAATAAAAAATCACAATTTTCTTTTACTTTTAAATGCTTTTTGGATTATCATACCCAGAAAAAAACTTCCTTGCAATTACACATAGTGGATTATTTTTATAGCTCTATTATGCTGAATGTACAATTAATCTGAAACCTGTGACTAAAACATGAAAAGCATAGGATGTGTCAAGTGTCACTGGGGACTAAAGCAGACTGTGGTCATTACATTCGTGCTATTAAAATATTATCATGTATTGAGTACAGCCCCTTGATATTTCACTGTGTTTTTTTCTTTTACAAATTAAATTAAATTGGAATAATATTGATGACATTCTTTTGGCTTGAGCTTAAAATCAGAAATCTTTTTTCTAATTCTGATTATCCCCCTGATTAATTAATGTGAAAAATGTGAAATTCACAAGCATCTACTCTCCCTCAAATCCCTTCTCAGTCAGAGGAAAAATGAAGCCTCCCCTGCGTGCTCTGCAGTCTGCCTCTGCCTCGGCCGGAGATGTTGAGGATAAAGCAATCACATGTGTGGAATTCTCGGGGCTTCTCAGAAGTAATCTAATTTGCGTACTTAGAAGGTTTACTTCGAGGATAAAGGAAACTCAAATTCCTGTGAAGTGTTGCGAGATTCTCAGAAGAAAGGCAGCAGGTGCATTGGGTGACTCTCACCCTGTGTATTAATATTCGAAGGAGTTAAATTCAAGTGCCTCCATCTTTTTTCTAAAGCACAGTAAAAAGTTATTTCCCTTTAAGACGTGCGGTTTGTCTTGTGACTGCTCTCCGGTTACTGATATTACTAAATTTCACTGGAAATAGAGGAGGTGGAGCAGGCTTTAGCTATGGAGTTTATAGCATTGTTATCGAAATTTGTTTGTGAGATCCATCTGAAGATAGAAACCAGAAGCAGCAGATGCTCACTTTTTGGTAACTTTGTTGTCAAAAATGTCACAAGGGGCAGGGCATGGTGGCTACTGCCTGTAATCCCAGCACTTTGAGAGGCTGAAGTGGGCAGATCATGAGGTCAGGAGATCAAGACCTTCCTGGCCAACATGGTGAAACCCCATCTCTACTAAAATACAAAAAATTAGCTAAGTGTGGTGTCACACGCCTGTAGTCCCAGCTACTTGGGAGGCTGAGACAGGGGAATCGCTTGAACCCGTTAGGAGGAGGTTGCAGTGAGCCCAGATTGCACCACTGAACTCCAGTCTGGTGACAGGGCAGGACTCTGTCTTAAAAAAAAAAAAAAAGTCACCAGGATGCCCTGCTGGGGTTGTCCTCTGGGCAGTATAGGGTTTGCATTGGAATGGTCATCTGTCCACTCCCAAACACTTGCCCTGTCCAGAATAGAGGCAACCTCCTCTTTGGCGTCTGGATCACCTTCCCACTGATTTGAACCTGGCCCAGAGCCTTGCTGCTTCTGAATCAATCCCAATCTGATGGCCATAGCTTGCCCATCTGTCTTCTTTCTCTTTTTATTCATGCAATTCAAGAAAGCCTTTCACGTACCCTTCCTTCTATTCATCATCTAAAGACTTTCCCATCCTCTCTGAGCAACACAGAAAACACTCAACTTCCTTCTTGGGAAGCTAGTGGTGCCTCAGGTCACTCTCTTCCATCAGTGCTCTTTCCAATCCAGCCTGAGCCCAGCCTCACCACCTAGGGTCATGCAGACAACATGGGCGGTCTGGTCCAGCCCACCCCAGCAGTGGTCTTGGTGGACCCACCTCATCCCTCCATCCTGAACCACACTCCTTTGTGGAACCTTGGCCTCAGGATCTTTCAAGGTAAGAGCTGCTTCTTGTTTTAAATACTTAAGGAATGGATTATAGAGACAAGTGAATAGTGATGATTTACAGAACAGGACAATGTTGGTACAAGGGCAGGCTCTTCTGCCCTCTATGCCACCGAACCGGGACTTGTGCTTTCTCACTCTGTGCTAGTATTTTGATCACAGAAATCAACATGTAATAAAAATGGTAGAGAAATTTCCAAACAATCTCTAGGGAAGTTTCCAGCGTAAACTTCAGTCATCTTGAGCCAAATTCTATTGTAAATTACACGTAATGGATAATAAGACATAAAACGTAAGTTTCCAGTGTAAACTTTAGTCATCTTGAGCCAAATTCTATTGTAAATTACACATAATGGATAATACGACATAAAAAGTAATAATTGAGGGAGTAAATAGAAGACTATATACACCATGCTTCTATAAACTTGAAAAAACTTTCGTATCCTAATGAGGTGCTTAGTGTCACTGTACTTAAAATATTACTAAACAAAGTCTAAATTAAAAGTGATGTTTTATTAGCAGAGAGAGGCATAAGCACACACAAATATGTGCACACACATACACACAAACTCCAAATATTTGAAGAAAATTTACAATATTAAACATGAAAATTACCGCTTATGTAGAGCAGCAATACCCAACTTGTGCGCATGTTACCGAGTGGTACTGGCAGGGTTAGCCCGAGGGGAGAGTGTGAAAAGAAAAATCAAAGTATGCTTTTGGTGCCTCCTACCTCCTGAGTCAAATTTTTTCCCCAGGCCAATTCCATTGCCTTATTTTTTTCCTTTCTGCTGCTACCAGCTAAATTCTTCCAATGAGTAAACCTAATCTCTTTCCATCTATTTTGTCAAACTTTAGGACATTCCTCTAGGATCAATGCCATGGACGATTGCCTGTAAAGGATTGCTTGAGCTCACCCTGGTGGATATAATCCTGTCTCCTTCTCAGTTCTATCACATTCTATCAGAGAACATCGATGGGAAGCAACATTGAGTTTCAGGCAGGCACTTTGTAGTCCGAAAGATCTTGGTTTAAATTCACATCAACAATCTACCAGTGGGGACAGTGTAGATAAGTTGCTTAAACTGTAGACCCTTTCATTTTCTAACTGTAAATGGACTATAGTAATGTCTAACTTAGATCATTCTTATGATAATTCACTGAGGCAGGGTACATAAAACATTTAACACAGCACCCAACGTATCGTCAGCCCTTGGTTATCGTCTTATGTCATTACTGTGTTGTTGTGACATATATTTCTCGTTCAAATTACAGTTAATTGTCTCTCTGTCTAGATCCTTTTTATTAGACTCTTAAAACTCTTTGAAAACAAGGCCTGTGGCTGGTTGTCCTTTATGTCTGTCTAAGCATGCACCCACTGCTTTTTGAGTGAATGTATGTTGTATGACATGGCAAGACGTGGTGATAAGAGAGCCTCCCTTGGAGAAATGGGGAAAACAAGACCTGACTACCCACTTCAAGTACACTGTTCTTCCCCAAATTAGAACCATAAAGCCTGAATAGGCCAGAGCATGTCCCAGAGGCCTCATGGCAAGAATGGCAAGTGCTGTCTGTCTGCACTTGTATGAGCTTTATTTCGTTAGCCAACACCTAACATAAAAGTAATTAACTGCAGTGTTAAGATCCTAAATGAGTTCAAATTTTTCCCATAAACATTTTTTTCTTGAAGCCCTATTGTTGATTTCATACTTCTTATTCAGAATTCCTAATTCAGAGTACCTCTGAGTCACCAGACACGATGAGTATGAGTATAGACAAAGAAGGGCATGTAACTGAGAAAGGTTGAGACTTTGTTCCATGAAGAAAATGGGGTTGCCCATCTGTGCAGCGTACCTGCCCTAATCGGTTAGCCATTTCTGCTTACCTACCCCTCCCCCAAGCTCATTGGCTTAAATAGCAATTATTATTTTTTTCTCCTGTGTTTATGTGTCCCTGGGGAAGGGTTGATATAGGGTGGACTCAGCTGGTTGAATCTTCTGTGCATCAGCTGGATCTGGAATTTCCCCCGGCATCTGGTTTAGATCTGTTTCAAATATGTCCATCGTGGGCATAGGCTGAAAGTGTGGTAGGGGGCACCATGTTTTCTTATGACAATAGCATCCACTTGCATTGACTCCACTCACATCCCACTGACCCCAGCAAGTCACAGGCAGGACACAGACCAAGAAGGGGAGGGCATATTTTCTCCACTCATAGGAGATGCAAAGCTAAAACAAACAAACAAAAAAAAAAAAACAAAAAAAACCCCAGGAATATGCAACTTGGAAGGGGTGAGACAGTGACTATTTCTGAACAAGAACCAAACTGCCACATATCCCAAGATTCTACTGTACAAACACTAAGCATAATCAGCCTTGAGCAACAAAAAATGCAAGAAAGTTACCTGTAAACTAAAGGGTTGCTTTCAATGTATGACAAAGAATGTCTGACAAATTTAGAGTGCCATTTTCTCCTTTGGTTTATGTTTTCACATGAAGACATTGAATTCTATTCTTCTAAATACAAAGAAAATATAATTTTACACAATCTCTTTTTTTCTATTTAGATTTTCAACTCTTTTATATCGAATTTTTTTATTTGCAGATAATGTTCGATGAACTTGAGTTTTATGTAGGAGATTAAGTTCTCTTACAGCTAAATATTGAAGCAAATTAATTTGAATCTTGATTGAGACATTGTGAAGGAGCTAGGGAGTTGCATACCACAAGGTTGGATTAATGTAAATTGATTTGTCCAAGGTTATTTGTTTAGATAATGGAGGTAATAGAAGGAGGGCCCTAGGTCTCAGGGAACTGAAGCTCTGAGACGTCCCATCCTGTCATCATGTTCAAAGCAAGTTCACATCAGGGCAGACTCCATTTAGGCAGGGAAAATTCAATTAGGATCATTCTGTGGACTGAAGACTCCCATGGGGAATCGGGGTAGAAATATGGAGAGCTTGTTGTCTTAACAAAATATATGCTAACAAATGACATTTTTGGCCCCGTCTTGGGCTCTCTCTTGTGTATGTGTGTATGTGTTTGTGTTTTTTGGCATATTAATATAATGCAGTTTGTGAAGAAAAGTGAGTTGTATTTTTAAAGTCTGTCTTTTAAACAATTTTGCATATGTCTCTTCCTACTTAAAAAATAATAAGTTATATTTTCAACGAAAGAGGCCTCCAGCATTTTGTAGTATATGAATTATTCTTTTATGGATTCAAATATGGGTCGAACTATATTGTCCCAAACCTAATCATGGACTTAAAGATCTGCTGTCATTCTATACCTCTGACATAGGTAATAGTCCTGCTTCTTAATTTGATAAGGGATAATCTATGTGTGTGTGTGGGTGTGTATACACACGAACTTAATATCAATCCTAAATCAAACCAGAGCTGGACATAGTGACTCATGCCCGTAATCCCATCCTAGCACTTTGGAAGATAAAGGATGGAAGATTGCTTGAACCCAGGAGTTCGAGACCTGCCTGAGCAACAAGGTGAGACTCCATCTCTATAAAAAAAATATAGCTGGGTATGGTGGGTGCACTTGTGGTTTCAACTACTTGAGAGGCAGAGGTGGGAGGATCACTTAAGCCTGGGAGTTTGAGGCTGCAATGGTCTGTTATTGCACCACAGAACCCCAACCTGGGTGACACAGTAAGACTCAGTCTCTAAAAATAAAATAATAATAATAAATGATAATAAATCAGAAATAGTTTCTGAAAATAAATAAAACAAAACAGTAAACCTGCAAGAGTGAAGTGCATTTCCCCCCATAATCTGTAATTTTAGAGATCACAGAAGGATTGCTTTCCCTGTTCACAGTAACAAATTCAATCATTGATTAAAACTTCACAGATAAATAAAACCTCTAAGACATATTATTCTAGAAACTTCATTTTGTTAGTTTAACTCACCATAACTCACTATGCAATACTAAGTGACAATCTGAGACTGACTCTACGGGAAATAACTAACATAGGAGTTGAAAATGCTTTCCTCTTGATGACTGAGGCATGCCCCAGTCTTGCAATGAGTAACATGCAGTGCATGTGCTGGGATGCGCCAGCCCCGACTGTGGAAAGTGCCCAGCTTACCCCGTGGCAGGTGCTCATCACCCAGGATGGTTCCTTGGAGTTTCAAAGGGTTCCTAAAAGGGCAATCCAGGCCGGTCCTGCGCACCTCATCTTTCACTCAGATGAGTCAAAACCCCTGCTCGGATGGCAAATTGGGGTCTAAGTTGAAGCAAGAGCCAAAGTCCACCACACACCTTGAATATTTACAAAGTATGTCACAGACCGGAAGCATAAAGTTTAAGTAATATCAACAGTAAAGTTGCAGAAAGGTACAAGAATAACTGGAATAGTCAACAACACGACTCCAGCTGGCACCTTGGGAAAGTTGTGCCAGAAACTTGTCTCTTTCCTGGTTCTTCTCTGACCTAGATGACAGGAACATGGATATTTGAGATTCAAAGGCTACAGAGTGAAAGCGTCATATTTTCTCCAAAGGCTAAAAAAACCAGATACTTCAGTCCCTAGTCAAACACTGCAGTTTGCTATTAACCAACAAATACAAATATTGATTGATCCCTCCTAAAACATTGGTCACATCGAAATCTGCCAGGCTGCTCTGCACAGCATGCGCCTGCTTGACGTGTGTGTATGTGTGTTGCGTGTTTGTGTGTGTTTGTTGTGTGTGTGATTGTGTGTGTGCTCGTGTGTATTGTGTGTTTTGTGTGCGTGTTGTGTGTTGTTTGTGTTTGTGTGTTTATGTTTATTGTGTGTTTGTGTGTGTGATTGTGTGTGTGCTCATGTGTATTGTGTGCTTTGTGTGCGTGTTGTGTGTTGTTTGTGTTTGTGTGTTTGTTATGTTTATGTGTTTGTATGTGTGTTGTGTGTTTGTTGTGTTTGTGTGTTGTGTGTATGTGTGTTGTGTATGTTTGTTGTCTGTTTTGTGTGTTTTTTCTGTGTGTGCTTGTGTGTGTTGTGTGTGTTTGTGCGTTGTGTGTTGTGTTTGTTGTGTGTGTGCATGCATATGTGTGTGTGTGCACGCTCCCTTGAGCACATGCCTTTTTGCACATGCTACCTCCATACTGATCACGGTTTCCCATCCAGCTACTCTGCACCGAGCCTGTTTCCCCGCCACTTGTGGCTTCTTACCCACAGCAGGAACCCTTGGCCACAGCCCCTTCATGTCCTGTTTCTGTGTCCTCGTGAATCCAGGAGAAGACATTTGTCCCGACACTCTGCTGTAAGCATCTCCCCAATTCCTCACAGCACCACCTACAAGGTTTATGAGTGATGGGAATATGGTGAAGGCCTGAGGGTGAGTGCAGAGGTTTGGCAGGTTTCTGGAATTTCTGGCTGCCTGTGAATAGGACTATTTTTACAAGCAGCTGGACAGAACCCGCCCTCCAGTCTTGACGTCTCTAGCTCATAAACTACTTTAAGTCTCCGCATCTCAAAGCCTCATGTCCCCTTAGGGAAGGGGCTTAAACTGTCATCTGTTTTTCCAGCTCCATCATTGACAGCCCTAGCAGCGAACTGATTCATTGACTATTGGATAAATGTGTCTTCAGTCACATATTGCATCAGCGGGGCTAATGGACTAGCAAGGGCAGTACTTGCAGGGGAAGACAGAAGGAGCAGAATCAAAAAGGATTCCTCGATTATTGTCTTGAGCCACCAAGTGGGTAGTGGTGCTCGTTACTGAGCTGGGGAAGGTAATGGTATTAATTTTTCCTAAAGTCTGAGTTACTCAGGAGTAATAAAACAGAGAGAACTTGAAGGATAGAATTTCAATTGGTATTTGATCTTCCAACTGTAGCACAACATTTAAATCATGAAATACAACATTTAGCAAGTGTTCTTTCTGTTTTTGGATCATCTAAGGTCAAGAACGAGAACCTGTAATAGTGAGCTGTCCTCACATTCATCTTCTCCAAGGACCAGCATTAATTACTACAAACACATCTCAGCTTCACATTAAGGAAGAAAATTATTTCTCTTGTTGACCTTTCTTGGCTCTAGAGATTCAAGGTAAACGTCTAAAATGACAGCTTTTTCTGGTGCCTTAAGACAGATGACATTTGTGTTTATGTATTTTTCCCCATAATTTTCTCAGTAAGCTGCAAGGCAGGATGAGAGTCTATTTTCCTTATTTTCAAGCATTTCCTAATATTACAATCATACTTTGAAAAGGAGTTACACAGGTAGAAATCTTGGCCGTGTTCCTCTAAGGATTTTCTAGAGCTGGAGTTTTGATCAAGTGACTTTAATGCTCATGCACCACCGATCAAGTAAGTCTCTTGAGTGAACACAGGGCATTCCCTAGATAACCTAGCTGAAGTATCCTTTGAAACAACCCCAACTTCTCTTGTTTCAAAGTCATGGGTATAAAACAGTTACAATTAACCTGAATAAAACAAAGTTGACTCCAAGAATGGAGGGAAGACCAGAACTTCACAGAAGCATCTGGCCCCAACAGCTGAACATTCTGTGGGTTCCATGGCCTTTAGAGAGGGGACCAAGAGTGTCTGTTCCAATCCCTGAGTACTGCCAGGATAAGTCTCTTTTATATACCATACTACATTCCTGATGAGCTATTAGCATCATCTTATTGCATTTATAATGTGTATTTATTTCTTTAAATAGTCTCAAACTGAAGCACGTCATGTTTAAACACCATCATTAGGCACATAGTATTGCAGACCGTCATCTGGAAGACAATGTTTTGCTTTTCTGCACTGTGTGTGTGCAGGGTCAAACGTGCTGACACCACGTGCCACTCATCTGATAGCCTGAAGGGTAAATAGCCAGAGAGCTGGCATTTTGGACTACGTGGGTGCTGCCATCACAATAATGCCTAATTTATTTAGCCCCCTTCATAATGATTTTTGAATACACAATCATGGTGGTTTTAAAACCAATAAGTTTTTTTGGGGGGGACCAAAATATTCACAAAAATTGTAGCTCATTACCTTCAAGTAAATTTAGAATGTTTCTATAAAAAAAAGTAGCAAGTAATCATATATACTAATTGTAGCAAACTAGTTCATGTTATTTTTTTGGCTTACAAGTAAGAGTGTTCTCCAGAGATGATGCCTTCTGTACTTCCAAACAAGTTAGCAGCATTTCCATTCATTACTTGCATTTCTAATAGAGAAGTGTTTGCAAAGTGTCGTCAGAGTTAACTTGGTTTGACTATTCATCTACAAGATGTGGTGAACTGTGAAGTTGTAATCTGGATTGCTTTTGTTGACTTCCATTTCCAGGGATAATTCTTTCTTGTAAAAACAAATCACTCCAGAATACACTTCATGTAGCTTTAAACACAGAATACTTAAGTAATTAGAAGATTCTAAATATGAGAGTTAGGTCACATTCTACTTTATATCAATCCTGAGCTACTCATTCTCCTTTTGTTGATTTCCATTTGCAAACATAATTCTTTCTTGCAAAAATGAGTAACCCCAGAATATACTTCATGTAGCTTTAAAGACAAAAATACTTAAGTAACTAGAAGATTCTAAATATGAGTGTCAGGTGACATTCTACTTTATATCAATCCTGAGCTACCCATTCTCCTCTAGCTTGCACTGTCAAACCTATAAAAATTATTTTATCAATAATGGTAAGATTAGTGCAAAACTCCGGCTCCACAGGTACAGTGGTCCAAAGTTCAGGCCCCAAGGGCTTTGTTATGCCTATTCTGGAGGCTAAAAAGGATGTTCATGAAGGTTCTGGATAATTGGATCATAGGCTGGACTGAGGCAGCCTACAGAATTAGCCACTGCAGTCAGGGACTCCGGCAACCACCTCTACTTCTTGCCATCCACTCTAATTCTTGCTCATCTTGTCTCCTAGATGGGACCTTGACAGTTAGACACCTAACCCATCAGTTCATCGTGTATACCAAGAAATAGATGTGTATACAGTTCGGGTAACTGGGATTTTAAAAAAAAAACAACTCCTTTAAGAAAATAATATCTCATACTTTATCTGAAATAGCAATGAGTTTGCTGTTGGAGATACTTACCTTAATGTGTTGCACATGCTAACTCAATCAAGACTCACACTAACTCCTTGAGTTAATTGCTATTTCGCTCCCATTTTAGGAAAGAGTTTTGAGGATAATTTTCCCATTGTGCAATGTGTGTGGAAGTCATAATTTGAAATGGGTTGATCTGGCTCCAGAATCTGTTTTTCTCTCAAGCATCAAAACTAAAAGAATAATGATATCCAAAGTCAGTCTTCAGGAAATGAGGGCAGCACTCTGAAGCTTAAAGAGAAGCTTATTCTTGTATCAAACTCAGTAATAATAGAAAATTGGCTTTTACACAAGAATAGGATTCTGCTTTCACCTTACGATTTTCCATGCAGGCATTCATCTCTGTAGTTGTCTGTTGCTCGTGTGTGGACTTCGTGACAACTATCCAGATTATGATTGATTGGAGTAAGATGACACAGCTGAATGTGACACTGGGTCCAATAACTGCATTCATATAATGTTTGGATGACAGCCAAAATATCATCCAAATTTGGGAACCTGTTGAACAAGCAAGCAAGAGCTGTCATAATAAGACTTTCTAGGTCATTTCATAAATACCTATTTAGAAAATTATACAGGAGTTGAAAATAATTAAAGTCCAATTCATTACCAGGTTTAACAAGCAGTATTGTCAATGAATATTAGCCCTATGAAATTAGCATAAAGAGTCTGAAAATGCATTACTCTGACCATACAGTGCTCGTGTTAATATTCCATGATTTGAAGAATGTCGTGATGACTCTTCATTTAGAATCAGAACGTCCAGGTAATGAAACTGTGTGATGGTCATAAAGTGTGAAGGTTAAGATGATTGGACTTCTGGTGTGTAGGTTGATTTAGCAGGTTTCATTAGCATTTCCCAGGAGTAGAACTAATTCGAGCTAAAATCTTTTCACCAGCTGTCAGAATATTTCTTTGCAAGTTGTTGTCGAGGACGTCCCCACTACGTGCCGTTTTTCAACTATTTCTCATGACTGCCGCTCTGACTGAGCCCAAGGTTTACCAAGCCCAGGGTTCTATCCCAGCTGCTGTCATGCAGATGTGCAAGTGGGAGAGCCCCATGGCTGCCCTCGGCTGGGGCTGTCAACCTCCAATATTTAACAGGACCCTTCCAAACCAGCCATGGCCACTGCACATCTGTTTTTTCAACAGGAATGAACTTGTTTCCATTGTGGATCTAATATGCATGGGACAAGAAGTTAAGAGCAAGGAATCCAAGGAAATTATATTAACTCATTAAATGTCATAATTTAAATATTCAAATTCCTTAGTAGTCAAAAAGGCAACAAGAGGAGCTTGTAATGAAGAGTGCACACAAACACATTCACACACACTGGCACACACAGGCACACACATTTACCAACAGAAGCTCAGGGGGCTGTCCTGTTCTGTGTCTTTACTCTGTGAATACACCAGGACTCTGTGGAGGCCCCATAATTGAGTTATAGCCATCACCCATATATTAGATTCCAGCCTGAGCCATGGCAAGTCTAAGTAATAGATTGAAAAATACAATTATTGCTTACCTACAGAATTCCTTTGCTTGGGAGGTAAGGCATATATATCAGAAAAGTTGTTGTGTTTTTTTCCCCAGGCCTATTCAATAAATGAACATTACACCAGGATTCTTACACAGAGTATCTCTGAAATGGGTTTTGTATTGATTTTTGTAACTACCCTGTTAGATGACGTTATCCCTTAGTGTGTCAGGTTTAGACTGGTCCGCCCGGAGCAGGTCATTGAGGTGATAACTGTCATTTGGAGGGACAGAAAAGCAATCATAGCTTTTTCATTACTTACTGTTTTCCCCCTGCGAGTGTGGGATCATTTGACATATTATGGCTTCTGTGATTTAAGCTGCATTTCTAAATTAAGTGCTAGAATATCATGCTGTGGGTTTAGAAAAATCAACTTGATGTCAAAGAACCTCAGGCCCCGTGGGTCACACGTATGCCTGCTTCTTTCATGATACCCTCTAAAATTTTAAGAGAAATGGATTGTTAACTGCAGAAATAAATATATACCTTATTCTTGAAAAGCATTGCATGCAAATCAGAAAAAAATCTAGCAAGTTAAAGCTTTCTCGTCTTTTTTTAAATTTAATTTTATAACCATTGTCAGGGAAAAAAAAACAAACCAGAAACAACAAAATCAGTTTTATCACAAATGTAGATTTGAAGCACATGCTTCAAATTTAAAATTCTAATTTTGTTTTAAAATTCTAATAAAGGTAACATTAATTTTTAAATTGCATCAACTTCATGGAAATATCTTTTTCTAGAAACTGTAGTTGGACTGTGTAACATAAAGGAATGAGGGCAGGAAAAAATCTAAAAATGAAACATACTGAGCAACCATTTCTAAAAGCAACCAAGAAGAATCATCAAGGGCTAAACAGGTAGCATGGAAAGGGATAAATCCTCGTAGCACGGTGCCAACCTGTTCCTTTAACGCCGTATTCTGACTATTTTAGTTGTCATCCCATCCACTGCCCTCCACGTGTTCTGTTGCTTGAGAATCAGATGGACAGCAAACACCACGGAGGCAGAGCAGCCTCCCATGGGCTAGACTCTGAGGACTCGGCATGGGTCATGACTTTGGGACTCTCCATGGTTCATTTTTCCAGAGGGATCTGCAAGACCTCTCCATTCTACCTAACGGACCTGTTCCAAAAAATGTGATTCTTTTTCTTAATTAACGTTTCAAACTCATACTCCCTCTAGCAGTGTTCTTTGAACCAATAAATATGCTCAGGTGATTCCTAACTTGAAGCATCCCAAATAATTCACTGTTGCATGCTCAATGAACCTTCCACCCGCTACTCTCGTTCCTGCCCAGTTTTTCTGTCTCCATGCCCTGGTTGTTTCTTATTCCTTATTTTGCCACAACCTTGTTCTTCCTTTTGGTAAGACAACCACAAGCTTCAAAGGTTGAAACTTTATTCAACTACATTACTTCCTTTGAAGTAATATATTCAACTTTGTGTTAATCAAGAAATTTTCAGTCCTCAGTCTCCTGACTTTTCTCTGATACTATATTATTCTTTTCTACTTCCATCATGTTGCTAAGAATACACTCAGTCACATGTTTCTCTTGCTCTTTCTCTGTTCATTCTTTAAAAAGTATTGAAAAATAAGATTTTCTATTTCTTGTTAAATTAAATAACCTTATTATTTATCCACTGATGCATAACTAATCAGCCCAAAACTTTGCAGCCTAAAATAATGAACATCTGTTACCTTACATACTATGGGTCAGGAATCTGAGCTGTACCTCACTGGGTTTCTCTCTTTGAGTTTCCCACAAGGCCACAGATTGAGATGTCAGCAGGAGCTGAGAAGGCTCAGATGGGGAGGAATCTGCCCCGCAGCTCTGTAATGGCTGTTAGCACAATTCAGGTCTTTGCTGGCTGTTGGACTGGGAGCCTCAGCTTCCAGAAGGAAGTTGGCTGAAGGCCACCCTCAATCCTTTGACCTGTGGGTCTCTCCAACATGGTACTTACCTTGTTGCAGTGCACAAGCCAAGGAAGTGAGGGAGAGGCCTGTCTGATTCATTACTCAATCTGAGGTGCTGTTGGCAGGGGATTGATGAGGGTCTCCAGATGCTGGTGAGACCCTAGCCCCAACCAATATCCAGGTTCTTAACACCATCATGAGAAAGAATTCAGGATGAATCAGACTGAAGTGAAAGGCAAGAAGCTTTTATTGCAAGGCAAAAGGACACACCCAAGAGTAGGAGCACGGGCGTACACCGGAGAGTGAGCCATGCATAATGGAGTTTGGGTTTCCAACTGTATGGGCTCTTCTCATGGGGAGATGGAATAATCATGAGGTCTCCCAGGAAAAAGGTGGACATTTCTTAGAATTGGGGTGCCACTCATTTTCATACTAAATATGGACATGCTCAAATCCATCATGGCACAAGTGGACATGGGATTTAGGATGGTACTGAGCAAGTCATTAGTTCTAGGGTAGGGCATGGGTCATATTCAGTCCCGTGTTGGAGCTAACCAGTGTCAACCAGCCTAGCCCCCATCCTGTTTGTGAGGGTCTTATCAGCTCAGCCTCATCCATGTCCCTCCTTACTGTTATGTGAAATTACTGCTTGATATTATTCCGTTTCTCCTATGACCTCCCAACATTCCTATTTCATGGGTGTTTCTTTAATTAGGGGGTGGGATAATCATTAGGCATTCTGGAAAAGAAAGAGATTTCAGCGACCCCTGGTTATTGCCCTCTTTTTCCCTTATTTGGGTTTTCCTGGAAAAGTTATGGACATGTCACTCTGACCCAACTGGGGTTTTGGTCATTTTCTCTTTCTCATTTTGGGTTTTCTCTTTTCCTGTGGTCTCTTTGCCTAGCTCTTGTTTCATCTGTTGTTTGGGTATTTCCATCCTCTTGTGACCACCCAGTGTGGTTCCTATCTCAATGTGACATCTCCTGAGTCTTGCCATCTTCTATTGGTGAGAAGCAAGTTACACATTGTGGCAGGGGGGGCATCATACAAGGCTATAAATATCACTGGGGCCACATTTGAGACCAACTACCACCAATATTACTTTTCTCCAATGTTCTTTTTTGAATACCCATCTTTCTAGGTGTGGTTAGCTATTCCTACATTCTTGTGGAATCATCAACTTCTCATTCCCCAAGATGTTATCATGAATTCTGGTTCTTTTCTCTAAAATCTCTATCAGAACCTCCTAAAGTTTAGTATTTCTATTGCTGAACGGATCATTAGCTTACTACTTACTACTTCCTACCCTTCACCGTGCAACTGCACTCTCTGGAAACTTCCTGGTGGTCCTAAGTGTATTCACCATCTCTGCAATGGCATGCCTTTCTACCCAGTCATTGCTGAAACAGAAATGTGAATGTTACCTCGACAATATTGTCCTTCTCAACTTCCTAACACAATCATCAACCTGGCAATTCTAAATCAAAAGCACCTTTAAGTTTCGTCCTCCACCTTGACGCCTGTGGGCACTGATTTGTTTGATGTCACACACTTTTCTGCAGAGTCCACTGGGCTGTCTCACCCTAATGTGCCTCTAGTTTCCCTGCTCGAGAGAGTGTTTTCCCATCCCCAATGCCATTCTACAAGGCAAACGACATCGTGTTCTTCTCCCACACTGGAATCCTTTCATAACACCTCATATCACCCTCATATCACCCTCAGGGTGTCGGGTGGACTCTGAATGTGTGAAAACACCTCCCTGTCCCATGCTCTACTCAACTTTCTGGGCTTTTCTTTCCCCAACACGCTCTGTAGACAAGAGGAACCACTTGCAATTTTCCAAAAGTGCGATGTAGTTTTACGTATTTGCATAAACATTTGTTTCCACTTAAACCATTTGTTTTTTTCCTAACCATGTTAGTGCATCGTCATCACCAGGTGCTCTTCCTCTGGGACACTGAAATAGACACCCCTTCCCCTTTCTTGACTAGTGTCCTGAGCTTGCTTTTCCTAGGGCACTAATGGAACTGCATCACATGCCATAATATAAATGTTAATATGCTTTTATGCTTGCCACGCCTTAAAGTTCTTGTGGGCAGGTTCCACATTTCATGTATTTCTCCATTCCAGTAATTAAGTACAGTGTTTCATATCTAATAGTGTTAAAACATAAGCATTGAACAGGCTTAAATGAATGAATTTCTTTACACAGGCCCCAGTCATCTCATACTTTCTAAAATTCCATGGCCTTTTATTACGTGCTGGAGAGGATGATCTTGTGTCAGATGAATTCTGTTTATTGAAATTCGCTTGTATGGGAATCAAATAATACTCACAAATAATAAAAATATTAACTGAGAAATTAAGTATGGATGCTGCTATGGTCTGAATATTTGTGTTTCACAGAAATATATATGTTGAAACCTTGATTCCCAAAACAGTGGAAACTTTTGGGAAGTCATTAGTTCACAAAGAAGGAGGCCATGAGAATGAGATTAGTGCTCTTATAGAGAGGCCCCAAAAAACTCCCTTGCTCCTTCCACAATTTGAGGACACAGTGAAGAGGTAACACCTAGAAAACAGGAAATGGGCCCTCACCAGACACTGGATCTGCAGGTACCTTGACCTTGGATGTCCCAGCTTCCCTTCTCAACTATGAGAGATGAATTTTGGTTTGTATAAATTACCCAGTTTATGGTATTTTTTTTCAGCTGACCGAACAGATTTAAATAAATGCAAATGTTCAATTTGATTATCTATGTATTTTTCTCCTTAACATTCATGTGGTTTAGAATTTAGCTCATTTATATAACAAAATAAAATTGAGAGTCAGAAAATATCCAAAAAGAAAAAAAAAACAAACAAAATATTGGCTAAAGATCAGTGTTGAAATTTTAGCTCACATTCTATAAGTGATTCCAATAAAACTTTGGAATTTTGCCATTTGAAAAAATAAGTTTGTTCACTGTGAGGTATTGGTTCACACCTGTGAGAATGGCTATTAATAAAGAAACATAAAAGATAGCAAATATTGAAGGGGATATGGAGGAAAGGGAACCCTTGCACACTGTTGGTGGGAATGCAACTTCGTACAGCCATTATGGAAAACAGTTTGGAGGTTCCCCAAAATAACTGAAAATAGAACCTTATGACCCAGAAATCCTGCTGCTGTGCATATATCCAAAGGAGTTGAAATCAGAATCTCAAAGAGATAGCTGCACTCCCAGGTTCATCACAGTGGTATTTGAAATATCCGAGATCTCTGAGCAACCTCCAGTAAAGTACAAAATAGTATATCTGTATACTGCAATATTATCTAATCTTAAAAAAATAAGAAAATCCTGCCATTTGAAACAACACTGATGAAGCTGCAGAGCATTATGCCAAGCGAAATCAGCCAGTCATAGAAGGACAAACACTACATGATACCTCTTAAATAATAAATCGAAAATAATCAACCTCATTGAGGCAGAGAGTAGAATGTTGTTGCCAGAAGCAGGGGGAAAGGGGAAGAGGAGAAGTATTAGTCAGAGGTTACAAAGTTTCTATTATAGAAAATAAAAAAGGTCTAGAGATCCACTGTACAACTTAGTGTCTGCAGTTAATAATACTTCACTGTATACTTAAAAAATTGCTAAGCGGATAGATCTGATGCTGCGTTTTTAAACATACATAAATTTAAATATAACAATAAATAAAGAGGGTGATAGGAAACTTTTGGGGGTGATGGATAGGTTCATGGTATAGATTGTGGTGATGATTTCATGGGTGTAGACTTTTCTCCAAACTCATCAAGTGTTAAACATTAAATATGTATAGATTTTAAAATGCTAATCATATCTTAATAACGTGGCTTTAAAAAATAATGAACTGGGTTTGATAAAATAACTGTTGGCAAGATTTTCAGGTGAAAAAATATTTTTAAAAGGATAGCTTTTATAGCCATTTTGAGAAATATAACAAAATAATTTTTTAATCTGGGGATTATACAGGCAGTGAATTTGAACATTTTGTTTTTTCAGAGGGGTATAATGGTTAATGGTTTGATAATATGTTTTTAGTTTTGAATCGAATGTACCTTATCAGCAATACCTAATTAATGCCTGTTTTAAAGCCTGAACTGAAGATAGAGACACATAAAGACAATATCACGAACATTTGTTTCAACTGAGTATTTAGACCTGCATATTAGAAAATATTCTCTGTCCTATCCCAGGGATTTATTGATGCCTTCCTATTCCTTCTAAAAGATGAATTCAGCCATGAAGTTATATATAAATAGATGATGTCTGAAGCTTTGAAATTCCAAATAAGATTCATAAGGAAATTATTTTTTCTTTCAAGCATATTGTATGATACGGCTTCTTTTCTATATAGCGAATGCATGCGTTTTCAAATGTTTCAACTGAATTAACAAAAGTATGCATTTTAGCATAATAAGTATCTCCTTCAGAACTTGATTTCAAAAGTGTATCTAAGTAACTTAAAATTTGTATTTAGTATCCTGAATAGAAACACAGAGGATTAGCATTCAAACTTTAAAAAATATGCCCTGATTCATGGTGTGCCCATAACTTAGGATGAGCCTTTTTAATAGAGATCATTCTTCTAGGCACAGACTCTGCTCCCAATTGAAGCTGGAGGAAGTGAGCTTCTCTGTAAGATCCTGCACAGACAGGCTTCCATCATCCACTTTAAGCCCGCGATGTGACTCTCTTCATGGCTTTTCTTAATCAGTTCATCTTCATTCAGGAATGTAAAAGGACTTTAAAGTAGCTTTACTTGGACTGCAAAATTGGGCAAAAAAAAGATTATAGCAAATCTTCTCAGCAGTTCTATTATATTTCATTTGGTCTTTTTTTAAATGGGGGGCAGGCATTGAGAGGAAACTCTAAATGGCATTTTGGAAAGCTTTCATATTTAGCAGAATATAAGTTTTTGTTTTAGCCACAAGTGTGATTAGAATAAGCTAACAAATAAGTTTCTCTTAATCTTTAAAATTTTTAGGGCCCATGTGAAAACCTGTTTCCTGGAATATGCTTAATGCAGTAAGTTGGAAAAGGGAACTAACTATAATAAAATGTAATTGTTAATGGAGTGGCCTTTTCTGTAATAGTGGGGTGAGAAGCTCAGCAAATTCTCTCCTCCAAAATCAATGACAAAATTGGACAAAACTGTCAAAAACATAATTTTAGAAGCCCAGAAATTAAAATTTGATAAGCATTCATTCAGGAAAAACTATTCAACCCGGAGTAAGAAGAGTGGAACTCTGCGGCGTATTTGTCCAGGGCTGCTCCCATCTGTCCCCTGATCTATTCGCACAGAGTTTTTTTTAAGAGTGATGCAAGCTATGGAACTCAAAAACTTTCTTCTGGAGAAGAGAACTTCCTTGATTTGGAACAAAGAAACCCTGGATCCATGGGAACACTGGAAATGGTGGCCATCTCAGCAGCAAATGCATGGTGAAGGCCAACATCATAAGTGATCTAAAGTTGAAATCTCATGGGGCCAAGCAGCCGACCAGCAACCCTGAGATATTTCACCAAGAGATGTAGGGAGTAACACTGCTGCAGTGGGCCTTTGTTAGCTAACACATAATGCTGGTGGTCTGGAATTTCACCTCTACAGGCTGTGCACACACTAAGAAGAAATCAGAGAGTTCCAGCTATCCGCATGTTCTTGTCTAAACCTGAGATGATGTTTACATGCGGAGGGAACACAAGAAAGGCCGGGAGAGAGAAAGATCCAGGGAAGACTTTTACATTTAGATGTGTTCTCCAATCCACACACAGATCTAGCGGCAAATGATGTAAGTCCTGCTGGCTCAAGGAGTTTGAACAGATCATCTGATGAGTCACTGGCTGACCACTAAGCTGTGCTGATGTGGCATACACTTAGAAAGCCAGAATTAAACATGAAAACAAGAATTAAACAAACAAACAAAAATCTTCACAGAGATATCAGTAGCTGCATATTGCTGGAGAGATAGACTTCATAGAATACTTCCAGATAAGTTACCAATTTAAACAAAGAAAACTGATAACAGCAATAATTCCCAGGATGGATAAGGGTGGATCTCAGGATGAGGCTTAAAAAAATGAGACTTTCAATGAAACTTGAAAAAAATCATAATACATAGAAACTTTTTCTGAGGATTGCAGATGTTGGACTTACAAGAGGATTTGAAAACAGTGTTTAAACAGCTTTTAATTTAAAAAATTAAAAATTAAAGAAAATTTACTATGACAATTACTTACCACCTAAAGAAGGTTGATACAAATATATATTATAAAAAGGATGATGTGTGTATGTGACATTGAAAAGTCTAGTACATTTGAGACACCAGAAGAAAAAAGTCAATGAAGTTCATAATATAGTAATAGAAATTATCTGATCTCCAGAACAGAGAGAAAATTCACAAATAAAAATGAATAGAGCCTCAGAGATCTGAGTAGCGCCATTAACTGGACCAAATATGTGGAATGGGAATTCCAGAACAGGAAAGAGAGAAAGGAAGGGAAGAACACGGGAAGCAGTAATAGCAGGAAAAGAAGCTCAACAAACTCCAAGAAGAAATCCACATAAGACACCCCATGGTCAAACTGTTGAAAGCCAAAGACAATCAGAAAATCTTGAAACCAGCATTAAAAACATGATCGATGAACAGGGGAAATGTTGATGTTTTTATAGGCTGGTGCAGAAGTAATTGCAGTTTTGCCATGAAAATAATGCCAAAACCTGCAATTACTTTTGCACCAAGCTAACATCTATGCCAGTTTCTTCCTCTGTAGAGAACATAATGTAAATATTCTTTGCAGAGGAAGAAAACTGGTATAGATAAAAAAATCTCAATTCTGTATATGAAAAGAACATCAGAGAAAAAATAAATAAAGAAAATAAAATCTTTCTTGTTTTTCTTATTCTTAAAAAATGTTAAAATGAACATTTAAGTAATAATGGTAAGAAGGTATTAGGCGATTACAGTATGTGGATAACTAAACTGAAGAAAGATACTCTTTTTAACAACCAGTGCTGAAACAATTGTACATCTATATGCAAAAACAAAAAACAACAAAAAAAAAACCTAAATACTAATCATGTACCTTTCACAAAAATTAACTCAAAAGAAATCATAGATTTAAACATAAACCATAAAACTATAATTTTATAGATAAACTAGATGACCTTAGCCTTGATGATGAGGTTTAATTTCATTTTTTATTGGCACACTGTAGGAATATATATTTATGAGGTACATGGGATATTTTGACACAGGCATAAAATACATAATAATCACAGTAGGGTAAGTGGGGTATCCATCACCTCAAACATTTGTCCTTTCTTTTTGTTACAGACAATCCAATGATAACCATTTTAGTTACTTTAAAATGTGTAATAATTTACTATTGACTGCAGTTACCAGGTCCTAATATCAAATACTAGATCTTATTTGATCTATCTAACTATATTCTCATACCGATTTGCCATCTCAATTTCTACCACCCACTCTCCTTCCCAGCTTCTGGTAGCCATCATTCTTCTCTCTAACTTCATGAGTTCAATTGTATTAAATTTTAGCTTTCACAGAAAAGTGAGAACACATGAAGTTTGTCCTCCTGTGCCAGGCTTATTTCACTTAACAAAATAGCCTCTAATTTCATCCATGTTGTTGCAAATAACAGAACCTCTCTCTCTCTCTTTTTTTTTTTTTTTTTTTTTTGAGACAGAGTTTCACTCTTGTTGCCCAGGCTGGAGTGCAATGGCACAATTTCAACTCACTGAAACCTCCACCTCCCAGGTTCAAGCGATTCTCCTGCCTCAGTCTCCTGAATAGCTGGGATTACAGGCATGAGCCACCACGCCTGGCTAATTTTTGTATTTTTAATAGAGACGGGGTTTCTCCATGTTGGTCAGGCTGGTCTCGAACTTCCAACCTCAGGTGATCCGCCCGCCTTGGCCTTCCAAAGCTGGGATTACAGGTGTGAGCCACCATGCCCAGTCCCAGAATCTTTCTTTTTTTTTTTATGGCTGAATAGTATTCCATTGCTAATATGTATCACATTTTCTTTGTCCATTCATCTGTTGATGAACACTGAGGTTTCTTCTTAATCTTGATTGTTGTAAACAGTACTGCAATAAAAATGACACTGCAGATATCTCTTGGATATAATGATTTCCTTTCTTTTGGGTATATAACTAGCACTGGGATTGCTGGATCATATGG
This sequence comes from Macaca fascicularis, assembly GCF_037993035.2. NCBI lineage: Eukaryota > Metazoa > Chordata > Mammalia > Primates > Cercopithecidae > Macaca > Macaca fascicularis. Next base: position 4,785,529 of record NC_088380.1, read on the forward strand.
TAGTTTTATTTCTAGTTTTTTGAGGAGCCTTTACACTGTTCTCCATTAATAGTTGTACTAATTTACATCCCCATTAACTGTGTAAGAATTTTCTCCACATCTTCTCCACATCCTTTTCTCCTCATCCTCTCCAGCATTTGTTATTGCATGTCTCTAGGATAAAAGCCATATTAACTGGTATGGGATTAGAGCTCAGTGTAGTTTGGATTTTCATTTCTCCGCTAATCAATGATGTTGAGCACTTTTTCACATACCTGTTTGCCATTCGTATGTCTTCTTTTGAGAAATATCTATTCATATATTTTGCCCACTTTTAATATGATTATTAGATTTCTTCCTACGAGTTGTTTCAGCTCTTATTAATCCCTTGTCAGATGAATAGTTTACACATATTTTCACCCATTCTGTGGGTTGTCTCTTCGCTTTGCTTATTGTTTCCTTTGCTGTGCAGAAACTTTTTAACTTGACACAATCCCATTTGTTCACTTTTGCTTTGGTTGTCTGTGCTTATTGGGTGTTACTTAAGAAATATTTGCCAAGGCCGACGTTTTGGAGGGTTTCAACAATGTTTCCTCTTATTGGTTTCATAATTTGAGGTCTTAGATTTAAATCTTGAATTCATTTTTATTGGATTTTTGTATATGATGAGAGTTGGGGTCTAGTTTCATTTTTTCTGCATATGGATATCCAGTTTTCCCAGCACCATTTATTGAAGAGACTGTCCTTTTTCCAATGCACGTTCTTGTCATCTTTGCCAAAAAGGAGTTCACTGTAGATGTACAGATTTATTTCTGGTTCTCTATTCTGTTCTGTTAGTCTATGTGTCTGTATTTGTGCTGGTACGTATTATTTTGGTTACTACAGTTCTGTAGTATAATTTGAAGTCAAGTATGTGATTCCTCCAGTTTTTTTTTTTTTCTTTTTTCTCAGGATAGTTTTTGTCTATTCTGGGTCTTTTGTGGCTTCATATAATTTTTAATTTTTTTCTCTTTCTGTGAAAAATGCTATTGGTATTTTGATAGGGTTTATATTGAATCTATAGATTGCTCCTGATAGTATGGGCCTTTCAATATTTATTCTTCCAGTTCATAAACATAAAATATTTTTCCTTTTTCTACCTCCTCTTCAATTTCTTGTATCAATATTTCTAATTTTTATGGTAGAGATGTCTCACTTCTTTGCTTAAGTTTACCCCAAGTTATTATATTACTCTGTTCTCACACTGCTATAAATAAATAACTGAGACTGGGTAATTTATAAAGAAAAGAGTTCTAACTGACTCGTGCCACAGGCTGTACAGAAAGCATGATTCCGACATCTGCTTGGATTCTGAGGAGGCCTCAGGAAACTTTCAATCATGGAAGAAGGTGAAGGGGAAGCAGGCACATCTTACATGGCTGGAACAAGAGAAATGGTGGGGGAGGTGCTATACACTTTTAAACAATCAGATCTTCTGAGAAATCTGCCATGAGAACAGCAATAGGGGGGTGGTGCTAAACCATTAAGCCAATAGAAACCACTCCCATGATCCACTCACCTCCCACCAGGCCCCACCTCCAACACTAGGCATTATAATTTGTCTGAGATTTGCCTGTTTCCCAGTTCCACATTTTCAAGTGTTGTTATTGAAGTGTTCCACTCTTCTGGTACCAATTTTCTATATTAGTCCATTCTCACACCCTCCCACTGGGTCCCTGCCATACCATGTGGGAATTCAAGATGAGATCTGGGTGGGTACACAGCCAAACCATATCATTCCAGCCCAGCCCCTCCCAAATCTCATGTCCTCACATTTCAAAACCAATCATGCCTTCCCAACAGTCCCTCAAAGTCTTAACTCATTTCAGCATTAACTCAAAAACCCACAGTCCAAAGTCTCATCTGAGACAAGGCAAGTCCCTTCTGCCTATGAGCTGTAATAACAAAAGCAAATTAGTTACTTCCTATATACAATGGGGGTAGAGGCATTGGATAAATACAGCCATTCCAAATGGGAGACATTGCCAAAAACAAAGGGGTTACAGGCCCTATGCAAGTACCAAATCCAACAGGGCAGTCAAATCTTGAAGTTCCAAAATGACCTCCTTTGACTCCATGTCTGGTGACCAGGTCACACTGATGCAAGAGGTGGGTTCCCATGGTCTTGGGCACTTCCATGCCTGTGGCTCTACAGGGTACAGGCTCCCTCCCAGATGCTTTCATGGGCTGGTGTTGAGTGTCTGTGGCTTTTCCAAGTGCAGCCCTGAAGGGGGTTGAACATGACGTTGTGTGCCTTAAGTGTGGGCTGTGCATAGTGACTTCCTTTCAAAGAGTACAGTGTAAAAAGGAGAATAAAAGAGTATTTTCTTTTTACCATGCAGAAACCTGAAAAACATTGCCATAGCCAGATGATCAATTTTAACACAACAATAAGTCATGTTGATAACATGCACTCTTGATATGATGTGACAAGAATGGCCTTTGGCCTTTTTGCTATTTCTTCCAAAACACATCTTAAGTCTAATCTGAGAAAAGTATCAAATAATCTCAATAGAGGGACACTCTACAAAATACCTGACCAGTCCTCCTCAAAATTGTCAAAGTCATCAAAAACATGGCAAGTCTGAGAAAGTGTCACAGCTGAGAGGAGCCTAAGGAGACAAGATAGATCAATGTTATGTGGTATCCTGGGTGGGATCCTGGGACTAAAATCTGACATTTGTGCTGCCTGTGATGGAGGCTAAGTGAAGAGCGTGTGTTGCAGGGAGTAAAGATCTTGTTTTAGGGTGGGAGGGATGAGCATTGAGAAGTCAAAAGGACACTGAAGTAAATTAATTGAGTTCCAGAGGCATTTTATAACAGAAGTGCATGTATCTGTTGGCTACTACAGAGCTCTTTACTCATCACAAGTTGCAGTCTTTTTCATCTTTATCTTTGCTATGAAAACCATATTGCTGAATATCTCATCTGTGCTCAAACATGGTGTACATAATTCATATGTTGTCAAGTCAAAAGAGTTTGTCTTTACATTTTGACCTTTTAACTCTAGCTTTGATTTATTTCTGACTAAGGGTAAGGATAAAAAATTTGAGAAGCATGAAACTATTTAAATATCTTTCTTTTGAATCTCCTTCACCCACAGTTTTATTTTCATAAGCTACCTGGGCATTTCTGTCCTTACCCATAGTCTCAAATACCAAGAGTTCCACTGAGATGGTGAAGATAAGTTATATTGGCAATACCATTTTCTTGTTTACCATTTGCCTCCAGTTAGAGCTGTAGTTCCCATTTTTATCCTATCAATTTTAGCAAAATAGCATAGTGTTTTTAAAAACACATTTGTGGAGCTCTTACTGTGTGCCAGGCTCTCTGCTAGACCCAGGCAATTAAAGATAGATAATAGCCATTCTACTATTCAGTCCTTTTTTGAAGGCATAACTGCAGATGAATTGCAAATCTGTGCTGGCAACTGTGTAATTGAGTAAAGCTACACAAGAAGTCCAATGTGAAAAGGGACAGGCTGTGAGGCAGGGATGCACCTGCATCCAGGTGACAAATGGGGCATCTGACACAGTAGAGATTTGCAGCTGATCCTGTTGAAAGCGAGAGAAGCTGGAAAAATATAAATGTGTGGTGTAATGTTATCAAAATTTTACCTTATTTTTAGCACTTTGGAGCTGGAGTGAAGAATGTTCCAGTTGGAATAGGCAGGGGAAACAATAAGCAGAGAAATCAGTTCAAAAAAAGAAGCAGCAGAGAAATCAGTTCATTTCCATTGGCCAGAAAAAAGGTAAGGAAGATCAAGAGTAAGACAGAGGCCAAGAGGATAGGAGAAAAAAGTGGCATCCTTAAATATGCACAAGATCGCATCCGCAGTCCTTGGTTATAGGAAGAGAAACTGAAGTCAAGTGATGAATCCTAGATCACTGCAGGTGGAGACAAGAATGGTGCACCGTGGGTTGTGATCTCACTGCCAGCTGGAGACAGACAGGATGTGAGGGCCAGCTGGAGCAAGGAGACAATTTCCAGTGACTGCAGGGGCAGAGTGGGGGTTTGCACACACTTCGTGGTAGTCATATGTGAACCTATTAGACAATTTGTAATTATTAAAATTTGAAAAAAATATAAGATATCATAAAATAACAAATTTTAGACTCAGCAGAAACTAGATGGCTAAGACCCAGAACAGGCTGCCTGGGCACTGCCAGCAGGAATGTTTGTGCATGAGTGTCAAGAAGGACGGGTGAACTCACGGCGCTCCCTTCCAGTCTGTGACACCTCTAACTCAGAAACTTGAAGCCGTGCATGTAACTTAATTCATGTAATTGTATTTTGTTGAAATCTTCAAATATATATTTATATGCATTGAAAACTTTATAGATATGTTTATATATAAAACTATATATATATATATATTTTAAAAACCTGATTACTGAATATTTAAGAGGATTCCCCAGCTCCAATGAAGAAAATTCATATTAGTGGTGAAGATGACTACTGCTTAATTAGTGATTAAATAATTTATTGTATTCTCTCACCAAACTTAACAGTATAAACCTAAAAAATAAAGGCAGAAATAAAATTAATAAATACAAAATAAACTATTGATTACCCCTTGCCATGTTTTTGTTTCCTTGCAATATATTTGTTTCATTCAAAGGACTTTGAATTCTCCATCCCCACCTCTTCCCAAATATCCCAATGAATGCAATATGCAACATTCAACAATTACAAGATTGTCTGTGCCCATGGTCACAGGTTAGGTTTACTTAATGTTGAGGTTATTGATTTTTATAAATCAAAGAAGTCTGAAGAGCATACTGAAGAGACTCATTTCAAGTAGTGTTGTTTTGTCGGTGCCAATATTTCAATTTGTTCCTATGAAACACTGAATAGTGAGGTCAATAATAATATCTTTTTCACTCTCCTGCTAAGGCACAGTCATAAAAAACCATGCATGGCTTGATATTTTCTCCCCATGCCCTTTCAGACAGAACCACTTCACGTGTTATCAGCCTCTCTTTCCACTGGATGAACTGCAGAAGGCCTGAAAAAGGACAGCCAGCCACCTCGAGCAGACCTTGGAAGAATCAGTCTCCTTTTAAACAAAGCTCTAATTTAATATTTTTATAGTAAATTTAAAAAGTGGAAGATGCCTACATTTTTGCTAAAGCATAATATAAAAAGAACAGAAAAGAACCACGCCCTGAAAACCCATGCTTCAGACAACCAGATGCTAGAGTGGTGAATGCTTCAGACAACCAGACGCTAGGGAGGTGGATGCTTCAGACAACCAGATGCTACAGAGGTGGATTGTAGATGACCTACTTTCTACAGTTCTAAAGTTTATACATTGTATCTGAGGATTAAGTAATGTTTTGTATTGGATAAAACAAATTTCATTTCAATAAAATTTTCAATTTCTTTTTTAATTTTTCCATTGACCCACTTGTTCAGGATCATATTGTTTAATTTTTGTGTATTTTAACATTAATAGTGTCCAAAATAGCTCTTGTTATTAATTACTAGTTTAAATAAAACAAATTTTAAAACTTCAAAAAATAAGAATATTTTTAGAACCTGTTTTTACCACTTTGCTTCACTCTGAACCCTTATTTTCTCAGAGGCTTCTCCTCTCCTATTCTCCGTCTCTGGCCCTCTCCCCTCCCTGACTCCCCAAAGAACCAAAGTAGAAAATTATCTCCTTAGAAAATGCGTATCTATCCTTAGTAATCAGTTCAACCTTCATCTTTAGAGTGAAAATGTTATAGGTCAAATTTAGATAAAATACATGCTATTATAGGTTAAATTTTTATGTTGAGATCTTAATCCCCAAAACTCCAAATGTGACCTTAATTGAAGGCAGGGTTGCTGAAGATGTAATTAATTAACGTGAAGGACTTAGGGTGGGCCCTAATCCAATATGACTGGTGTCTTTATTAATAGGGGAAACATGGACACGTATACACAGACATACACACACACACACACACGCACACACACGCACAGAGAGAGAGAGAGAGAGAGAAAGAGAACACAGTGAACATGAAGTCAGACAGCAGAGTGATGTTTCTACAAGCCAAGGGACATCGAAAGTAGTCAGCAAACTCCCCGAACACCCCACATGGCTGTGGAGATTTTGAAGTCAAAGGATGTCTTCCCAAATTTTTAGCCCCCGATAACTTGTGTTATACCAGACAAAGAGTAGGCTCTCAACAATTGGAAGGAAAGAGCCTTCTTGCCTTTAAATTTTATACCTTCTTGTATGTCTGTTGCATCTCACTTTATGTATTTACTGGTATTATGTATTTGTGCACAAATATTGTATTCTCTTCAGATTCTAATTTCCTTGATGGGAAATCCCGTGTCTTAGGTGTATTTGTTCTTCAGTCTTCTATATTTTCTGATGTATTTTAAGAGCTCAAATAGAAGAGAATTTGTTATAGCCAAGTAAGCTTCTATCAGCTAGACCCTCCTACAAGTAATAACTATACTTTCTAGACAGATTTAAAAAAAAAAAAAAAAAAAAAGCAAAACAAACCAAAACGACAAAGCAGGCAAAATATAAAGCAGCATCAATAATTGAAAGAGGAATGGTTAGGAATAACTTTACTATTTTATAGATTTTTGTTGCAGGGAAAGCTGTACTCCATGCCAAGTTTTGTGGACACAATCCTTGAAAATCTGTACTATTTCTGCATTGAAAAACCAAAAGACAGAATTCAAGGCAGACATATGTACTGGGTAGTAAGGTATTCTGGAAATAAGAGAACTGGACAGGGACATTCTAGGTATAAGCTGTCAAAACCTCTGGCTCTATTCTGAACCATGCAGATGAGGATTGCAAACAGCTCAGCTAAGGATGAAACAACTCAAATTAGTTTTGTGCTGACACCTAAGAAACAGAGTTTAAAATTGAGCTCAATAAAGTAAATTACCTGCTACAGAAAATTCTAATACTATTAAAAGAATAGAAACATAATCCATAGTCTTTACAGCATCATACTTACAATTTCTGGGATACAGGGCAAAATACTAGGCACGAAGAAACCAAAAAATGTGACTCATTCTCAAGAGAAGAGAAAATTAACTGAGACCAACCCTGTGATAGACTGAAGGATAAAATAAGTGAACAACACTTTAAAGCAGTGATTATAACTAACGCAAATGAAACATCTTCATAATGAACGAAATGATAAACCTCTCAGCAGAGAATCCTCTATCTGTTTAGACAAGTAAGAAAATTCTAAAACCAAAAGATATAGCATTAGTACACATTCTCCAGAAAAAAGCAATCAATAGAATGTGCATGTGCGAGAAGAGAAAAATCTGGAGGAACTGACACACACAATTATGGAGACCGAGAAGTTCCATGGGCTGCTGTCCTCAAGCTGGGAATTCAGAAAAGCTGGGGACTTGGTGGTATAATTCAGTCTGGGTCCAGAGATCTGAAAACTAGGGAAGCCAATGAAGTATATCCTGGTTTGAAGGTAGAGAAAAAGAGACGATATATTTTAGTGAAAACACTAAGGCAGAAACAAAACGCGAAAATTACTCCTTCCTCCACCATGTGTTCTATTCAAGCCTTCAGTGGATTGTATAATATGTTCTTCCACATTCTAGAGAACAATCTACTTTACTCAGTTCATGGATTCAAATGTAAATATTATCTAGAAACACCCTCACGGACACACCCAGTAATAGTCTTTTATTGGGCAATCCATGGCCCAAATAAGTTGACATATAAAATTAACCATCATAGGTAAAATAAGTAAAATAAAAATATTCAATGGATAAGCATGACAGCAAAAAAGACATGAAAAAGGTAACGATGAGTGAACTGGAAGACAGATAAATATAAATTATACAGTCTGAGAAACACTTATCTCTAATGTCTCTCTCTCTCTCTGTCTCTCTTTCATCTTAATCTAAAGTCTTTAGTGTCTGTTTATTACTTTATGTTGTTTTTAAATTACGAGATACAAGCTATTGTTTATAATCACAGCAGAGTGTTTCAGAAATTGGGTATATCTCACAACTGATTAATTGATAGATAAATGTCATTCAAACAATATTATCTCTTCCAAAGACCTGTTATGTGGAAGTTGCTTTTTTATATATTATTTCTTTAATGTATTATCTTATTTAAAGATCATGATGTCGCTTGCATGCAATTGTGTGTACTTCACACACACACACATATTTGTTTCCCACACTATGCTGAAAAATATTAAGTTATTAGTTTCATGGGTTTACAGTGATTATCTACATATGAAGTACATGAAGTGACAAGGTCTGTGTATATACGTGAGTGTACATTAAAAACAGCAACTAGCAAACGGCCAGATGCACACATTTTGTTTTGCACATAATTATTTAACTGTATATCCTATGGTCTACTGTGTCCTTTTTTAGACCTCAACCTCCATACAACCTTGCTCAGTCAAAAGGAAGCCAGTCAAGGATGTCACTTCCAGCCATATTAGAGTAAATTGTTGGAGACCTGCCTTTATGCTCTAAACAAATATAAAACTAAAAAAATAGAAACAACTGTTTATAGACATGGAATTCTAGGGAGTGCAGGACTGTGATTACCGTGAGATTAGAAATATATCAATGTGATTCCATAAATCACTCCTCAATTTTGTCAGAAACAATTTTCAAACTGCAGTGCAGAGAAGATGTACTCAAACAGAACATAGTAATCTTACTGAATAGAGGGGGAAGAGGAAAGAGTTCATGGTGCTAGGTACAATTGGAATTTTTACAGCAGAATAACAAAGAGAAGAGAGATATAGAGAATTCACTCCACATAATCCTTTTAAGTCTGTTGCTCTATGTGAGTAAGGTAAAACTAAGTAAAGGTAAACAAAAAACTCCTGAGTTTCTATAAGTAGGACTATTGTAAAAACGTGCAATGAGCTGGAAAACATTTGAGTTCTGACTATCTAGAAAACAAAGAACTTGCTAAAACACATGACATTTAGTAGATGGGAATGAAAGATTATGCTTTGTATTAGGTATCATAATAGCTTCTGAAAAAATGTCCATGTTCTAATCTCCAAAACCTGTAAATATGTTGTTACACAGGCATGGGGAAATTAAGTTTGCAGATAAAATTAGGTTAGGTAACCAGATGACCTTGGGATACAAATATTTACCTTAATTATCTGAGTGGACCCAATGTAACCACAAGGATCCTTGTAAGAGAGAGAGAAAAACAGGACAGTCAGTCTCCAAATGACTTAGTGTGAGAAGCATGCGACTTGCCTGTACTGGGTTTGAAGATAGAAGACAGCTCATGCCAAGGAATTGAAACACCTCTAAAAGTTGGGAAATAAAAGAAATGGACTATACCCCAAAGAAAGCACAGCACTGTTGACACTTTCATTTTAGCTCAGTGAAACCTATTTCAGACTTCTAATTTACTAGATTGTAAGATAATAATAAAGTTACAATGTTTTAAGCCTCTAAGTTTGTGGAAATTTGCTACAACATAATAGAAACAAATATATGGCTTAATAGTAGAGTTCAACAAAGCAAGAAATAAAGTCTAATCTAGAGACTTAAAAGGAAGCCTAAAGATAATCTATAGTTACTTAATAACTTGACAAAACAAATTTCAATACTTCTTTGAGGAAAGCAACACAATAGAAATATTCAACCTCCTAATGAGGACACTGTCAAACATCTAGTCAAAAATTACTAGACAGGCAAGGAAACAAAATATTGTAACATGGAAAGAAAAAAGTTTTTTTTAAAAGTCATTAGAGAAATAATTGAAAGTAACAAATATAATGGAATTATCAGACAATCATCTTAAAACAGCTGTTAAAATGTTCTGTGAATTAAAGCAAAAGGAATACATAATGAAAATTACAAAAAGGAGAACTAAATGCAAAATTATAAAGTTAAAAATATCAGCATCTGAAAGAGATACTTACAATAATATCTAAGTTAATAAATACTGCAATATAATTATTTCTTGAATTAAATATAAACAAACCAAATTGAAGTACTGAAAGAAAAGAGGCAAGAAAAAAATATGTAAGCAGTCTTAATGAAATGTGACACGTTACCAAGAATTCTAACATACATAGAACCAGATTCTCTGAAGAAAAAGAAAATAGTGTGAATGAAAAATGCCTAAATTTTCACTATGCTTTTCAAATTTGATTAAAAACTTGCATATTGAAAAAACTCAAAAAGCAGCACTGAGATAAACAAAAGGAAAACACCACCAAAGTACATCATAATCAAGTTATCAGAAATGAGTAATAAGAAGAAAATCATAAGAGAGATAGAGAAGAAATAGATATTTTATATAAGAAAACAGAATTACAAAGGACTGCAGGTTTTTAATCAGCAAACATGCAATCCACAAGATAAAAAATATTTTTAAAGTAATAAAATAAGTAAAGTTGTATATCTAGAAAAATGTTTTTTTTAAAAAAATAGAATTTTCAGACAAAAACTTGAAATAATATTTTCCTGCAGAACTTCAACAGAAAAGGTTAAAATAGTTTTTGGGTGCTGAATTAAAGGACGTTGGATGGAAGCTTTGACTACAGAAAGAAATGAAGAGTGAGAGAAAAGGGAAGTATATGTGCAAATTTTTTAAAGTTTTTGTTTAATTGTGAAATTATGAGCACTTGATAATTTAAAATAAAAATAAGAACAAGGTTTAAGGCTTATAAATATATGCGGAAATATAATGTACGCAGAAATAAAATAAAATATATATGCAGAAATATAACATAATAATAAATATATTTCTGCATATAATATATAATAATATATGCAGAAATATAAAGTAATGGGGGAGAGAAAATGAAAGTACGCAATGTAAGCTTATATTTTGTGTGAATTGGTAGAATACAATTTGAAGGCAGAAAGTGAGGTATTAGAATACACATTTGAAACCTTAAATCAACTACAAACAGAGATGTAATTAGGAAGATAATAATACAGTAAAATTATTTAATAATATATTTGATGTGAGAGAAGAGGAGACAAAGGATAATAAAAATATTATAATATCTTAGTAATCAAATATCAAGACACAAGACTGAAACTCACCAATATTGACAGTTAAGTGTGAGAGATCAAACTCTCCAATTAAAAGACTGAGATTGTCGGCCGGGCGCGGTGGCTCAAGCCTGTAATCCCAGCACTTTGGGAGGACGAGGCGGGCGGATCACAAGGTCAGGAGATCGAGACCACAGTGAAACCCGGTGGCGGGCGCCTGTAGTCCCAGCTACTCAGGAGGCTGAGGCAGGAGAATGGCGGGAACCCGGGAGGCGGAGCTTGCAGTGAGCCGAGATCGCGCCACTGCACTCCAGCCTGGGCAACAGCGTGGGACTCCGTCTCAAAAAAAAAAAAAAAAAAAAAAAAGACTGAGATTGTCACAATGGATAAAAACATAGAGTGACAATGGATAAAAACGTAGAGGTAAAAACAATATGCTGCCTACAAGAAACTTATTTAACATTCAGAGAGAGATAATTTAAAAGTAAAACTATGGACAAAGATATACACTACAAACACAATTGATAAAAAATTTGGAATGGTTATAGTAATATTAATTAAAACTGACTTCAGGATAAATAATTTTATCAGAGATGAAGGGACATTTTATAATGATAAAAGGATAAATTAGGTAAGAATGCACAACAATATTAATTGATTATGTACGAACATATAGAATATCAAATGTATTCAGGAAGAGTATACAGAACTGAAGGAAAAAATGGAAAAATTCACAATTTTAATTAAATATTTCATCACATTTCTTACAGCAAGTGACAGTATATAGAAAGAAAATTAGTCACTATTAACCAAGTCAAATTTATTTTAAAATGTAGAATCCCCTGCAACGACAGCAGAATTCTCATTCCTTTCAGACACACATTAAAAATGTATCAAGAAACATCTTATAATATGCCACAATAAGTTTGAGTAAACATAAAAGCACATAAAAGAATTAAAAACATAAAAAAATTAAAATCATATAGAATATTATCACAACAGAATTGAATTAAAATCAATAACAATAATATATCTATAAAATCCTCCCAAATATTTGGAAATTAGTTAGAACACTTTTAAAAATCTCATGACTTGAAAATAAAAATGACAAGCAAGATTACAAATATTTTAACTCAATCATGAGAAAAACAGCATTTTAAAACTTGACGTTGCTAAATCAGTTTCCACAGGATAATTTACAACCTGAAATACTTTATTTTTAAAAAATTTAAAATCAATGATCTAAGCTTCTATCTTGAGACTGTAGAGGGGAAAAACAAATTGAATCTCAAAATAAGTAGCAGTAAGGAAGTATTAATAATCAGAAAAAGAATTAACAAAATAGAAAAGAAAAAAACAGCAGAGAAAATTAATGCCAATAAAGCCAGTTACTTTGAAGAGTTCAACAAAACTGGTAATTGCAAAGGTGGACAGATCAACATAGAAAGATGTGAGTAAAGTTACCAATACTTGAATTGAAAGTAGGCATACGACTGAATATCTTAAACATATTAAAAGAATAATCCAACAACATGAATTCTGCTACAATTTCATTAACTTAAGCATAATAGATGAATGTATTGTGAAAAACAAATTACTGAAACAGACAAAAGAAGAAATAAAGATTATGAATACCCTTGTACTTGTTAGGTAATTAAAATATTTTCACAAAACCAAACCAAAATGAAACAAAATCCTTACAGACTCACCTAGATATTGTCAGTGATACGTGACAGAATTTCTTAAAGGAAAACAATTTCATTTTTTTCTCAGAACCTTTAAAAAAATAGAGAAACAGTGAACACTTCCTAACTGAAATGATGAAGTTAGAATTACCTAAATAAACCAAATTCAGACAGAAAGTAACAAGAAAAAAAACTAGAAACAAGTATACCTCATGATTATATCTGAAAAGAATTCTAATCATATTTTAGCACATTGGATTAAGAAATATATAAGAAAGACAATACAACATAATCAAATGTGGTTTGTTGTGGAATACAAGGTTATTTATCATTTAAAAATCAACATTAACCATTAGCCATTTTGATGAAATACAAACAGAAAACCACATGATTATCTCAATACATAAATAAAATAGTTTGACAAAGTCAGAGTCTGTTCATAACTTTAAAATTCAGTAAATTAGGAAAAGAAGGGAACTCTCTTAACATGTTGAACAACATGCACCGAAAAATCTACAGCTAACATCATACTTAGTGAAGAATAACAAGTTTTTTCTTCATGATATTGAAATTAAAATTAAAAAAAACCATGCTGTTATCTTTTTGTTTTCAGCTTTTAAAAGAGGATCGATCTAGAACATTAAACCAAGAAAAAAAATTAAAAGAAACAAGGTTCAAACAGGAAAAAACAAACTGTCTTTATTCATAGACCACAACAGAATATACAAAGATCATAAAGAATCTACAAAAAAGGTAATACTCACTAAAAGACATCTATAAGTAAAAATTTCAAGGTTGTAGTATAAAAATTCAAAAACTTAATTTCTGTATTTCTGCATACTTGTAATGAATAGTTGAAAACTTTTTAAAAGAAACATTTACCATAACATTGAAAACTTCAAGTACTTAGAACATTAAATTAAGCAAATATATGTAAAACATGTACACTAAAAATGCAGAATATTGTCAATATGCTTAAAGAAGACCATGATAAATGGAGATATAGAAAGCGTTCATTGATTGGACATTCAATATTACTACAATTTCAATTAAAAAATGATCTCTGCCTGTAATCCCAGCACTTTGGGAGGCGGAGGTGGGCAGATCACCTGAGGTCAGGAGTTTGAGACTAGCCTGGCCAAAATGGTGAAACCCTGTGTCTACTAAAAATACAAAAATTAGCCGGGCATGGTGGCAAGCACCTGTAATCCCAGCTACTCAGGGGCTGAGGCAGGAGAATCGCTTGAACCCGGGTGGCAGAGGTTGCAGTGAGCTGAGATCATACCATTGCACTCCAGCCTGGATGACAAAAGCAAAACTCCATCTCAAAAACAAAACAAAACAAAACAAATCTGTAATTCAAAACATTCACAATCAAAGCCCCTGCAAAGTTTTTGAACAAATCAACAATATAAGTTTAAAATTTATGTGGAAATGCAAATGATGATAAAGAACTAAAATAATTTTGTAAAAGGAAGAATAAATTGTCAATACTAACCCCTCTGCTTTCCAAATTCATCTTGAAGCTACAGAAATTAAGACGTTATGATATTGATGAGATAGACACATAGTTCAATTGAATCATATTGAAAATATAGAAATAGACACACCTGTGTACATCCAGTTGATTTTCAACAAAGTTATCAAAGTAACTCAGCAAGTAAAACGTAGTCTTTTCAGCAAATGGTTCTTGAATATCTGATTTATCAGGAAAATGATGAACATTGAACCTTACCTTGCAAACTACTCTAAAATAAGCAGGAAGGAATCAACCAAATGGAAAATGTAACTAAGCATAAAAGCTAGAACAGAAAGATTTCTTTCTTGGGTGGGGGGAGAGAAAATCTTTTAAGTTTTTGAAGAAGTGATAGACTTTCTGAAAATGTCACAGAATACAAAACATAAAAAAAAAATTGATAAACTGAACTATATCAAAATCTTTTAAAATCTGCTCTTCCAAAGACACCATTAAGAGAAAGAAAAGTTTACACATTGGGAAATCTTCACAACACATAGATTAGATAAAATTATTTTTTCAGTATTTATAAAGAAATTTCATACCACAATAACAAAGGGAGAAACAACCCAGTTGAAAATAGATAGATTTTTGAACAGACATCTCAGCAAAGAAGATTCACATGTGGTAGACATGCTCTTGAAAAGTTTCTCAGGATTACTCAGTGAAACACAAACTACCTAAAGAAAAACTGTAACGGCCCCAATAGTTAAACAACTTCAATGTCTCTGAAGAGGTAAATCAATAAACAAAATGTGGCATATTCATGACATAGGATACTCTTCAGCAATAAAAAAGAATGTAGTACAGATAAATGCAATGACATGGATGATTTTTCAAAACTTTTTCTTGGAATAAAATGAACAAGAAACAATAAAGTACATACTCTTTATTTCCATTTATGTAAAATTTTAAACGGGGAAACTAATTGTTGAGGGCAGAAATCTGATCATTGATGTTCTAGGTCCAAGGGTAGGACTAGAGATTGATTCCAGTGGGGACTCAGATAACTATTTGGTGGTGATAGGAATTTCACTCTTTGTAGTGGATGTTGCATGGACCTACACAATTTTCAAAACTGATTGAGCTGTACACATTTAAATGGGTACAAAGTGTATACCTCAATATAGTTGACTATGTTAGAAATAGTCAATGTTTTCCATACTTCAATGGAGTTAACTGACCTGAAGATACTGAAAATGGTCCTCAATAGATTTAACTGAAAATATGCAAAAACATGAAATACCTGGCTGCTGCTCACTGGGACCTGTCTTGGATGCCAGAATCCCAACTATCTTAGCTTCACATTTCCAAGTTCTGCCCTTGTTCCTCTCAGTGAAGCCAGCCTCCCAGGGAAACTGGTTTTGTAAAAGCCTCCAATGTGACCTACATGCACTGCAAAACCAATGTTTTCCCATGGAATCTGAACTTCTGAGCCAAGTGTGCTGAACAGTCCAGATCTTGCTGCACTCCTGGATATTCTCCTGCGAAGGCCCTTAGTCATGGACAATCAACTCATCTCTTTCAGTGTATTCAAGTACACATGTCCCTTTAGTAGGAGTAAAACACCAGCATTGCACTGTTTATACACAGCTAGATATGCCGATGCAGTCAGGAATAATTCTTCAGGAATCATGCAGGACTCATTCATGACAGAATGGAGAAATTGACATGCTTTTAAAAAATGCATTTTATAACATCCTACTCATTTATTGTCTGCATCAAAGCAATTGTTCTAGTGTGCATATGTCTGCACACACAGATGTTGAGTGCCCTGAACATCTGCTATTTGCAATGTGCTAAGCTAAGATATAGGGATACTATGTTGGGTGACACATGACTAACCCCTATGGGACATAGAAATTTAACAGAAAAACAAACATTTAATTGAGTCATTAAACACAAATGTATATTTTTTTTTCAGAAAAGTAAGGGACATTGCTGTTAAAATATTTCTTAAGCATATATTTTTAATCTTGCAATGGCTGTTTCTGTTTATTCCTTATACCTCTCCTCTGTTTCCCATCTTTGGTTTTCTTTCTTCATTTTGATGGTATTTCTACAATTTCAGTCTTATCCTAGATTTACAAGTGAGGTAAAAAAAAAAAAAAAAAAAAAAAAGCATAATGCAATGTGTATTGTAACTAAAGGAGCTATACTGTTGTCTGTTATCTTCTCCAAGTTAAAAACAGACAAATAAAACAAAGCAAAAATAAAGAAAACAAACCAAAGAGCTCTCCTTCAGTGACACTCAAGTATTTTCCCAATACAAGTTGCCACTTTTCTTGTCTTTTCATCCTTCAGAAAAACACTTTGGAAAGTACTGATCATTTCACATTTCTAAGTGTTTTTCTTTTTATAACGTGTTACCCCAGGTAAGAATGTGTGCTTTTCCCAGTCAACTGAAAGAAAATTGCCAATGACAGAAAACTGCTCTTTGTTTAATTATCGTCAAACTTTACCATTGGTTGCTATAACGATGACCCTATCAGGTACCTGAAAGTCCTTTCGAAACTGGTTTCACCATCCTCCTCCTAACAGGGGCCCCCAAGGCCTCTTTTAGAGATGAGTTTTATTTTCTTATACTCATATTATTCATAAAAAAAAGCAGCATTCTAGCCCTGAAGACTGTTCAAAGGCGCATACTGACATCTATGTACCACCTAACTAGAAACAAATTGATAAACTTCTGAAACACTCTTTGAAAATGGAGGCAGTGCAGTCGACTTGCCAGAGCTGCTTTTATGCCTCATCCTGGTACCCTAGAAACTGCTGTCAAGCTGCATTTTATTCCATGTGTGGCCTGACAGTTCTAAGGGGAAAGTGTATCCTAATTCTTCCAAATAAATTAGATTTCAGCCATCTTAAAACGAAAACACAGCCTCTGCTGAGGTTATAAACAGACCCTATTGAATAAAGTATCAGCTGAGGCTCCTGCTGTTATCTCGAGCGGAGGTTCAGAACTGGAAGGCAGCAACGTTCATCATATCTTTGTAGTCCTAACAATGCAAATTAGTCAACAGGTAAATAGAATGTGAAAGTGGATTCCTCCCATGGAGAGTGCATCTCCTTTTTTTACCAAAGAGAAAGAGGAAAAAAGGGAAGGAGAAAGAAATAGAGGGATGGAGAGGGAGGAAAGAAGAAGGAGGAGAGTTTGGGGCAATAAAGCATATTTTAAATTCAGATTTAAGACACACACAAACTAAGATATTTTTAATGATTAGCATACACTTGGGGTGCTATCCAATTACATTGCTTTCTGATGAATGCATGTAAATTATCTTTTTAAAATGCCTGTATTTTAATGTATATAGGTATACGTTAGATTCCCGGAATTTGAAAGTACAGGTACAAAATAGGAAAAAAAAAAAAGATATTTTCTCTGTAGGATTAAGGAACAAATACACATCTGATGAAAAGTTAATTAGACTTAATTAAAAAGATAAGTAATAATGTAAAGTAGGAGAAACAGTCCATTTACAAATTGTTATAAATAATAACTATATAAATTGTTAATAAATATTGTTAAGATCAGTGAGAGTGTGGGGATGTAATAATTTAGCCATCAGTAATTACTACCATGGCAGAACAATAATATTTTCTAATACAATAACAAAACTCAGATCTCAGAATGCATTCGAATCTAATAATTAGTTTATCCTAAGGTTACCATGTTTTGACAGTAAGGCAAAAACTCCTGTAAACATGAGAGTATGCCTAAAATTGCATACCTATTTAAGATTGTGTTATCATAAGATTTTATAAATGAGTATACAAAACAGTCAGTGGTTTAATCTCACCTTTAATGAGTGTAACTACGTTAACACTCAGGACCATTTAGAAAAGTAAAACCAATACAGTTTGAGACAACAAGCAAAAATTCCCAGAATATTTCTCAGTATTCATTTTTTCCTCAATATATGCTCTATTAGGGAAAACTGAGGCAAAGGAAAACCAACTCTGGAAAAATTAGAACAAATGAAAATTTTCATCATTATTTTTATTGCAGACATATTTTATTGTACCTATTATTCTAAAACATAGAAACAGATTCTATTAAAGAACAAGAAAGAACAGAACTAATAAAAAGATGCAGTAAGAAAATCCATAAAAGCTATTTTATAAAAGCAATGAAAATACTGACAGAATTGTCAAATCAACTTTTTCAGAACTCTAGAAATTAACACAACTATCCAAAGAACATTTACTGAGGAACAACTAATGACTAACATGATAGGGTTTGTGATGTTTTAACTCAGTGTATTCCCATCTACTCCCTAACTCTGTGATATCCTTACCTGGCCAACATGGTGAAACTCCATCTCTACTAAAGCAAAAAACACAAAACCTAGCCGGATGTAGTGGTGCATGTCTGTAATCCCAGCTACTCGGGAGGCTGAGGCAGGAGACTGACTTGAACCTGGGAAGTAGAGGCTGCAGTGAGCCGAGATCATGCCGGGGTGACCAGAGCTAAACCCCATCTCAAATAAGTAAAAACAAAACAAAATGAAAAACAAACAATAAAAACCCCAATAACCTCACACTAGTTAGTGGGGGAAGACTATAGCTCTTCAAAAATTGCCAAATCCAGAAAATTTTCAGAACTTAACCTATTTTGCAAATTCCTGAAAAACTCCATTTGCAGGATGTTTATGTGTCACCTGGCTCTGAGTTCCAAGAAAAAAGTCCTATCCCAAAGCATTTCCAGAAACAATCAACTGCCATTGTTTTTAACACTGCAGTTACCTGAGACTGCCCATCCAGGAAGATCAAACTGGGTCATGTGATTTTAATAGGGTCTTTGAAAAGTTCCAACATATTTTTTTGGACCCTAGAAGGCCATATACATGTACAAAGCTGTATAAATGCTCAAAGCTGTATGAGAGACCTGAGATGGCCCAGTCATCTTCAGTTGACTTTTACACCCTGTAACAGCAATAAATACATCAGACTTGTAAAATATCTGTGAGATGAGGATGTGCCCCAGTCTACACACATGGAGTCCATGGCAGAGCATGGAAGACTTACTAGCTCATGGCATTAAGCATTAAGCATGGCATTAAACATGGCATTACTAAGCATTGGTTGACAACTAAGCTAACCAAGCAAAGATTTCAGTGGCTACACAGTCCAGCATCCTGTGGGACACCACTAAACATAGCAAAATATGAATGAGCATGCCAGAGACAGATGGGAGAGATGAGGATAGACAGAATGTTTGAACACACCACGTCTAAAAACTTTGAAATCTGATAGAAAATTTGATGACTTTTATCTACATATATAAGATTCTCAACAAACTCCATTAGGATGAACTCAAAGAGATTCAAACCTAGACATATCATGGTTTTATTTACAGACACTATGTTAATTCATGTAAAAAATCTATGAAATCTACAAAAAATCCTACTAAACAACTGAGTTCAACAGAGTTACAGAACACAGTGTACATATACAATAATTCCATTTTTTATACTAGCAATGAATAATCATAAACTTAATTAGCAATACCGTACACAATATAATCATTATACATGACTTATTTATGGATATATGTGCAAGATCTGTACACCAAAAACTGCAAAGCATACTTGGCAGGAATTACAGAAGACTTAGAAAAATTGAGACACACTATACTGCTAAGTTGTAAATTTTCCTCAAGTGGATCTATCTATTCAATAAAATCTTTGCATTATTTTCTATAGAGATCACTACACTGATTCTAAAATTTCTATGAAAGTATCAAAGACTTAGAGTGGCAGTGAAAAAAATTGAATCATAGGAATGCCTAAATTCAAAATTTATTATAAATGCATAACATTCAAAATGTGATATTGACTTAAAATTACTAGGTAAGAAGATCAATGGGACAGAATAAGAAATTCATAAAAAGTTCTAAAATATATATGTTTAATCGAGGGGCCAAAGTAATTCAATGGAGGAAAGATAGCAATTTCAATACATGCTAGAATGATTAACTATCCATCTGCTCTCTCACACACAGAAAGAAATTCAATCCACACCTTGCACCAATAACAAAAACTAACTCCAAAAACTAACTCTGATCATAGACTTAAATGTAAAAATCTAAAACCCTAAAATGTTCAGAAGAAATCACAGATCAGAAGCTCTATGACCTTGGATTTGGCAAGAATTTCTTGGTGTTGTAAGTATAACACCAAAAACATAATCTAGCACATTGGTAGATAGGACTTCATAAAAATTTAAAGTGTCTGCTCTTAAAAGGATGAAAAATCATGACACACACTTGAAGATAATATTTGCAAATTGTGTATCTACTAAAGAATGTCTACCTATAACATGTCAAGAACTCTCAAAAGTCAACATTAAAATAATTGGTAACCCAACTGAAAATGGCTAAATGATTTCAGCATTTCACCAAAGAAGATATATGGGTAGGAAGTAGACATATAAAAAAATACTCAATGTCATTAGTCACTATGATAACACCAATGAAAACCACAAGGTGCTGTATTAGTTTGCCCTTGCACTGCTATAAAGAACTACCTGAGACTGGGTAATGTATAAAGAAAAGAGGTTTAATTAGCTCACAGTTTCAAAGGCTATACAGGAATCATGGAAGCTCCTGCTTTTGTGGAAGCCTCAGGAAACTTATAATCATGGCAGAAGGTCAGGGGGAAGCAGGCACATCACAAGGTGGACATAGCTTCTGTAATGGAGAACAGATGCAAAGTGGCAATCAGAATAGTCTGACTCATGTAGAGCTCTGGCACTGGCAAATTAATGACTGTCTTCCTACAAGTGAAATTGATAGGAAGCCTACTGCGTTCCTCCTTAATTTATATATGCAAAAAACTTCTAGGTCAAATGGAATAAAGACTAATTTGAATTATAAAAATAAAGAATCTGAGCCCCTCAATCGATTTCCAAACTTGAGCCAATTTACTGACCCAAAACCCCATTAATGAAGGGGAGGTGGGGTCTCCTTGAGGAAGGATGCCTCTATGGACAATTTATGCTGTTAATCTTTCTCCCACCCTTCCCTAAGGAGACTTCTGGCCTTTTTCCAGGGTAACTGTGCACTGGGAAAAGGGAAATGATCAGACATTTAGAGGACTTCTGGACACCGGCTGTGAGTTGAGATTGATGCCGGGGGACTCAAAATGTCATCGTGGTCCTCCAGTTAAAGTAGGGGCTTCTGGAGGTCAGGTAGTTAATGGAGTTTTGGCTCAGGTTTGACTTACAGTGGGTCCGGCGGGTCCCTGGACTCATCCTGTGGTCATTTCTCCAGTGTCCAGATGCATAATTGGCATACACATACTTAGCAGCTGGCAGAACCCCCACATTGGCTCCCTGACTGGTAGGGTGAGGGTTACTATGATAGGAAGGGCCAAATGGAAGCTGTTAGAGTTGCCTCTACCTAGAATAATAGTAAATCAAAAACAATATTCATCCCTGGAGGGATTGAGGAGATTAGTACCACCCATCAAAGACTTGAAAGCCCCAGGGGTGGTTACTCCCACCACATCCCCTGTTCAATTCTTCCATTTGGCCTGTGCAGAAGACAGATGGATCTTGGAGAATGACAGTGGATTACTGTAAGCTTAACCAAGTGGTGACTTCAATTGCAGCAGCTGTACCAGATGTGGTTTATTTCTTGAGCAAATTAGCACATCTCCTTGCACCTGGTATGCAACCATTGACTTGGCAAATGCCTTTCTCCATTCCTGTCCATAAGGCCCACCAGAAGCAATTTGCCTTCAGCTGGCAAGACCAGCAATACACCTTTACTGTCCTACCTCAGGAGTGTATAAACTCTCTGGCTTTGTGTCACAATCTTATTTGGAGGGACCTTGATCACTGTTTGCTTCTGTAAAATATCACACTGGTCCATTACCTCGATAGCATTATGCTGATTGGATCCAGTGAGCAAGAAATAGCAAACACACTGGACTTATTGGCAAGACATTTGCATGCCAAGGTATGGGAAATAAATCTGACTAAAATTCACGGTCCTTCTACCTCAGTAACATTTCCAGGGGTTGAGTGGTATGGGGCCAGTCAAGATATTTCTTCTAAAGTGAAGGATAAGCTACTGCATTTGGCTCCTCCTACAACCAAGAAAGAGGCACAATACCTAGTAGTCCTATTTGGATTTTGGAGGCAACACATTCACCATTTTTGTGAGTTACTCCACCCCATTATTTGAATGACCCAAAAGGCTGCCAGTTTTGAGTGGGCCCAGAATAGGAGAAGGCTCTGCAACGGGTCCAGGCTGCTGTGCAAGCTGCTCTGCCACTTGGGTCATATGACCCAGCAGATCCAATGGTGTTTGAGGTGTCAGTGGCAGATAGGGATGCTGTTAGGAGCCTTTGGCAGGCTCCCACAGGTGAAGCACAGTGGGTGCCTCTAGGATTTCAGAGCAAGGCCCTGCTATCTTCTGCAGATAACTATTCCCCTTTTGAGAGATAGTTCTTGGCCTGATACTGGGCTTTGGTGGAAACTAAACTTTTGACTATGGGGCATCAAGTCATCATGTGACCTGAACCACTCATCATGAACTGGGTGCTTTCTGACCCATCTAGCCATAAAGTGGGTCATGCACAGCAGCATTCCATCATTAAATGGAAGTGGTATACACGTGATCGGGCTCGAGCATGTCCTGAAGGCACAAGTAAGTTACATGAGGAAATGGCTCAAATGCCCATAGTCTCTACTCCTGCCAACCTGCCTTCTCGCCCACGGCCTGTACCAGTGGCCTCATGGAGAGTTCACTATGATCAGTTGACAGAAGTCACAGATGGTTCTGCAGGCACCACCTGAAAGTGGACAGCTGCAGCACTACAGCCCATTTCCAGGACATCCATGAAGGACAGCAGTCAAGGGAAATCTTCCCAGTGGACATAACTTTGAGCAATGCACCTGGATGCTCATTTTGCATGGAAGGAGAAATGGCCAGATGTGTGATTATGTACTGATTCATGGGCTTTAGCCAATGACTTGGCTGGATGATCAGGAACTTAAAAGATGCATGATTGGAAAATTGGTAACAAAGAAATTTGGGGAAGAGGTATGTGGATGGATCTCTCTGAGTGTTCAAAACCTGTGACAATATTTGTATCACATGTGAGTGCTCACCAATGGATGACCTCAACAGAGGAGGATTTTAATAATCAAGTGGATAGGATGACCTATTCTGTGGACACCACTCGGCTGATTTCCCCTGCCACCTCTGTCATCGCCCATTGGGCCCATGAATAAAGGGCCATGGTGGCAGGGATGAAGGTCATGCATGGGCTCGATAAAATGTACTTCTGTTCACCAAGGCTTACCTGGCTACAGCCACTGCTGAGTGCCCAATTTACCAGAAGCAGAGACCAACACTGAGCCCTCAATATGGCACCATTCCTTGGAGTGATAAGCCAGCTACCTGGTAACAGGTTAATTATATTGGGCTTCTTCCATCATGGAAAGGGCAGAGGTTTGTCCTCACTGGAGTAGACACTTAATCCCTATATGGGTTTGCCTATTCTGCATGCAGTCCTTCTGCCAAGACTACCATCCGTGGACTTACAGAATGCCTTATCCACTGTCATGGTATTCCACACAGCATTGTCTCTGACCAAGGCACTCACTTTATGGCTAAAGAAGTGAGGCAGTGGGCTCATGCTCATGGAATTCACTGGTTTTACCATTTTCCCCATCATCCTGAAGCAGCTGGATAGAACAGTGGAATGGTCTTTTGAAGTCACAATTTCAAGGCCAACTAAGTGACAATACTTTCAGGATTGGAGCAAAGTTTTTCAGAAGGCTATGTGTGCTATGGGGCAAACTTCTCCAGAAGGCTGTGTATCCTCCATCCCTGCCACCATGGACCTTTGTTCATGGATCCATCGGGTGATGACAGGGGTGGCTGGGGAGCAGCTGAGTGGTGTCCACAGAATGGGTCATCCTATCCAGTTGATTATTAAAATCCTCCTCTGGTGAGGTCATCTGTTGGTGAATGTCCAATATATGGTATTTTTTTCTCCCATAGCCAGGATTCACAGGTCCAGGAATCAAGGGGTGGAAGTGGAAGCGGCACCACTAACCATCACCCCTAGTGACCCAGTAGCAAAATTTTTATTTCCTGTTCTCATGACATTATGTTCTGTGGGCCTAGAGGTCTTAGTTCCAGAGGGAGGAACGCTGCCACCAGGAGACACAACGATTCCATTAAACTGGAAGTTAAGATTGCTGCCTGGACACTTTAGGCTCCTCCTAATTTGAGTCAACAGGCTAAGAAGGGAGTTACAGTGCTGGCTGGGGTGATTGACATGGACTATCAAGATGAAATCAGTCTACTACTCCACAATGGAGGTAAGGAAGAATAAGCATGGAACTCAGGAGATCCACTAGGGCATCTCTTAGTATTACCATATTCTATGATTAAGGTTAATGGGAAGCTACAACAGCCCAATCCAGGCAGGACTACAAGTGGCCCAGACCCTTCAGGAATAAAGGTTTGGGTCACTCCGCCAGGAAAAAAAAGAGAAAAAAACACAACCTGCTGAGCTGCTTGCTGAAGGCAAAGGGAATACAGAATGAGTAGTAGAAGAAGGTAGTCATCAATACCGTCTACCACCACGGGACCAGCTGTGGAAATGAGGACTGTAACAGTCATGAGTATTTCCTCCTTCTTTTGTTAAACACATGTTTGTGCATGTATACACTTGTACTAAGAAACTATCTTCATTTTATTTCCTTTTCCATCATGTGACTTAAGATTTATTGACTTTACATCAGCATTTAAATATTATTGATTATATATAATCATATTTCAGTTGAGGATTGGTGCATTTCCAGTTGTAGGAAGGATGGTTGTCTTACGTTAGGCATTATGACCTTATTATTGCTTTACTTGAAGATTATGTATGATCTCAGGAGATGTGTATGGGTTCAAGCTGACAAGGGGTGGACTCGTGATGGTTAATTCCGAGTGTCAACTTGATTGGATTGAAGGGTACAAAGTAATGATCCTGGGTGTGTCTGTGAGGGTGTTGCCAGAAGAGATTAACATTTGAGTCAGTGGGCAGGGAAAGGCAGATCCACCCTTAACCTGGGTGGGCACAATCTAACCAGCTGCCAGAGCAGCAAGAATATTAAGCAGGCAGAAAAATGTGAAAAGAAAGACTGTCCTAGCCTCCCAGCCTACATCTTTCTCCTGTGCTGGATGCTCCCTGCCCTCCAACATTGGACTCCAAGTTCTTCAGTTTTGGAACTCTAACTGGATCTCCTTGCTCCTCAGCCTGCAGATGGCCTATTGTGGGAACTTGTGATCATGTGAGTTAATACTTGATAAACTATATATATATATGTGTGTGTATATATATAGTTTATATATATAGTTTATATATATACATAAGTTATATATATATATATAGTATGTGTGTATATATATCCATTCCATTAGTTCTGTCCCTTTAGAGAAACCTGACTAATAAACTAGGGATTACAATTTGACATGATATTTGGTGGAGACACAGATCCAAACCATACCAGGAACGATTACACACACATTAGAATAGCTTAAATTAAAAACCCTAACCATAGCAACTTTTGGTGGATATATGAAGGACAGGAACTCTCACACACTGCTAATGGAATGTAAAATGTAAATTAGCTTTAGAAAGCAGTTTGGCAGTTTGCTAGAAAATCAACCATACACTTTAAAGACAGCAAGCATTTCGTTCCTAGAAAAGAGAGAGAAAAGGGGGAAATAAAAAGCGTGTCTACACGATGACCACTATGTGAATGTTCACGGCAGTTTTAATTGTAATAACCAAAAGCCAGAAACAATTTGAACCCTTACGTCGCAGATGACTAGATACACAAACCCCATACATACACACAATGAATTACTAATCAGCATTAAACCAAATAATGTATCACCGATATGTATTAAAACATGAAAGAAATTCAACAAAAATCTGAGAGAAAGAAGTTAGAGAAACAAGTATAAATACTGCATGATTCCAACTCTAATAATAATAAATTATAGGAAAACAAATGGATCTAAAGTGACAGAACATCAATAGTTTCCTGGGGTCTAGAGATGGGTATGGGTCAACAAGGGAGAGGGCAGGATTAGAAAAGGGCGTGAGAAATTATTTTGTGGATGAGGATTGTGTTCAGATTCTTCACTGTGATGACATTTCACAGAGGTCTATATATACCAAATCTCATGAAATTGTATACTGTGAGAATGTGAAGTTTATTATACGTTGAGTATACCTCAATGCAGTTTTCATTGATAAATAAAGAAGCAAGGGAAGGTGAAATGACTATCTTTTGGGTGCTGTTAGGTGCTTTAACATCAGCGTTTCACCTATTCTCTATAGAATTATAAAGCAAGTGCTACTCTCTCCATTTTTCTTCCAAATAGGTACAATGACGATGAAAGAATAGGTATGAGGTGTTATAGGAGAAATGGGAAGAAGGTGTGTTTGTACTTATAACACCATTATGACAAAATATATCCCAATAATTATACCAAACCTCCCTCTAATTAAAAACTTGAAGTTCTTATGCACATTTTTAATCTGGAATTCTGAAAAATTCTACTTGGAGTTTAATAAAAACAATGTAAAGAATTAAAAGTCCTTTCTATTCTTTCCATTTAAAAAAGGCACCCCAATAGTTTGTAGGGAAAAAGAGAATGGGAGAAGTGTAAAAGGAGAAAAATAATAGAATTGGAGCACAGGCACAGAAAGCTCACTTTCTGTTGTAGGATTGGAATTCAGTCCTCACAACATATGAGGCTTCTCCTAATGGAGTGTGCTGCTGGTTACTAACTTCTAGTCATGTCTGTGTTTCTGCAACTATTTCTAACATTTTTTCCGTGATGAAGTTCCCAAACCTGTTTCATCATTTTGTTTCTTCACACTCATGCTTCTGTCTCAACTTAATGGCCACCCCTTAAGACTATATGGTTTGGGCCGGGCACGGTGGCTCATGCCTGTAATCCCAGCACTTTGGGAGACTGAGACAGGCGGCTCACTTGAGGTCAGGAGTTTGAGAGCAGCCTGCCCAACATGGTGAAATCCTGTCTCTATTAAAAATACAAAAACTAGCTGGGCATGGTGGTATATGCCTGTAATCCCAGCTACTTGGGAGGCTGAGGCAGAAGAATCGCTGGAATCCGGGAGACAGAGTTTGCAGTGAGCTGAGATTACACCAATGCACTCCAGCCTGGGCAACAAGAGTGAAACTGCATCTCAAAAAAAAAAAGAAAAAGAAAAAGAAAAAGAAATTATATGGTTTGAGGAGGAGGCATATTTAAAATCGGGTCTCCAATTCGTAGCTGGCCTTTAATACACCCTGGTTTCTTATGGGCTTTTTCAACCATTTTCCACCCATGTAAGGTATATGAAGACTTAGATTTTCCAATTCATTAAGAACTCATTTTTTTTTTTTTTCTATTTTCTGTCATTTATCCTTGGCAATCTGGTCACTTATCACACTAACACTTTGATTTCCAGCACTTTCCCTAGAGATGCTGCCTCAGCCCGTGATTTGCTGTTTTGCATGATATGAATCAACACCTTTTCAGCTCAGATATGTCCCTAGTCAGTGTCTACCACACAACTATGAAGTCAAGTTTCTAAGTCTTAGGTTTTATTTCATTAGCATTCCACTTTTAGGTAGAAGTATTAGTCAGGGTAAGTAATGCTAGATCCTATAACAAACACACCTCACATATTACTAGCTGACTGTAGAGAAGGTGTTTGTCCCATGTCACCACTCATCAGGATTAATGCTGGTGAAGATGAAGGGAGGGATGTTCTCCTCCACACTGTCTTGACTGTCTTGTCAGAATCCACTCTGGAAGAGCCTGAGACAGCTTCAAAGGGTTGAGGCTCTAGGCCTCAACATTGACGCAGGAGATGAGAGACCAACCAGAGAAAAACTCCTCTCCTAACTGCTTTGGGCCAGAAATGACATTCACATTCACCTCCTTTGGTGAGCACTTGTCCACCAGTCATAGAAGCAAAGTAGCTGGGAAATGAGATTGAGTTGAGTTTAGAAAAGGAAGTGGTTCAGTGAACATCTACCCAGATGATGGCACAACTACACTGGCCTACAACTGCCAATAGTATCCAAATGGTCTTTCTGCTTCCTCTCATGTCCTCTGACATGATTTTGCATGTGGCAGCCCCACTCCCCTCTCTGCCAGCCACCTCATCTCTCACTCTCCTCTTTCTCACTCTCCTCCTGTTCTCCTCCTCTCTCCTCCTGCTGAGTCAGCTCTCACTTTTGGATCTTTGCATTTGCTGCATCCTCTGTCAAGGCATCTCTTCCTTCACGTATAAACAAGCTTCATTTCTCATTTCCTCCAGGTATTATACCAATGTCATCTCATCAGAGAGCTGTGTCCTGACCACCCTTCCTAAAATAGTAACTGCCTCACATTGGCAGTCACCTGTCTTTTGAAAACTGTCTTATACTCATCAAAGCACTTTTCACTCTGTGATGTATACAGTTGGCCCTATATAGCTATGGATTCCCCATCTGTGGACTCAATCAACAGTGGATCAAAACTATTGGAACAAAAACATTCACAAAGTTTCAAACAGCCAACCATGAATACTACACCAAATCCATGTAAAAGATATGATGTGCAGGCATTGTATTAGGTATTATAACTAATCTAGATATGACATGAAGTATAAGGAGGATGTGCATAGGTTATATTCAAATACTACAAAATCTTTTACAACATACCTGAGAGTCAGTGGATTTTGTTATTTGTAGGGGGCCCTGCATCCAATCTCCCATGGATACTAAAGAAAGGCTACATTTATATTGTTGTTTGTTCCCTGTTTTGTTTGTTTACTCCACTAGAACATAAGACCCACGAAAGCAGGATCTGGGTCTGTTTGACTCATGAGGGCCTGGAACATTAAATGAGGTCAAACAATATTTTAAGCAAATGAATAAACTTCAGGTTAAACTAAAGTAAGTATACTGTTCACTCAAAGTCTAGGTGAGATTAATATCTAGCTGAGACCAAACACTAGAATAAAACATTGGGACAATTAGCTCAGCCCAACCTCAAAGGCCACTGTATCACTCAGAGTCCCAGCATGAAACTGAAGGTACCTTCAAAATGAGATCTGGGAAAACTTTACTAAAGGGTTATTTCTAATACAGTGAGTATATTTCAGAGAATCGCAGAGATGGTGCAGCACCTGAGGCTAATAACAGCCAGACCCAGTGCCACCTGTGGGGCCTGAAGAACCCTGAGCAGGAGGCAGCTTCTAGAATTCAGGTACAGGGGTGTGTGTAGGGGGCCAAGTCTCCAGATCAGTTGTCTGCACATCAGAGACACATCTCGCCACCTAAACACCACAAAGAAGAATCTATCAACCTCACTCTCTATTTCCTTCCAAATCTCTTTTAGTTCTTCTCCCATTAAACGCATTGGAAGCTACAAGGTAAGGAAACTCATTGCAGCTCAGCTTGCTAAAACCCAGAGCAAGATAGTGTGGTATTGAGAGGAGATTAGGAAGAGCAGATGTAGGTGCACATCACAGTCGTGTGTTTCAGTCTTGCTTCTAATATAGTAAGGCCTTGTGACATTCGGATGGTGACAGATTTAAAAGAAAGAAAGAGTTAGAAGACGAAGGCACCCTGGCAGAGCAGTCCTGAATTTTGTTCTCGCTACAGAGATTTGAACTTCTAAGGCGATACGGCTGGAAATCCAAGGGCAGTGGGACAGAGAGGAGTCTAAAAATAGAAGTGAAACCTTTCTAGAAGGCCTACCTCACTCCAGATTCTCACATTCATTCTGGGGTCAGCGCAGACACTAAGGCTGCCACTCTGTGCAAAAGTCAGAGCCTTGGGAGGTCTTGCAGAGTTGTGTAAAATAGCCACACTTTTAGTCACACCATATACAAGGAGACAACAGGGGCAAGGTGATTCCCCATCTGCAGCAAGTGAGGTTCTCCTGCAACTTAACCAAATCTGCCCCCAAAGCTGGAATTCAGACAGAGACCAAGTCAGGACCTAGGCAGAGGCAGATTTTTAGCCAGAGGTGAACTCAGGATCTACACAGATGAACCTATTGATACCAGATCTTTTCCATTATCCTCCTCTAGAGGAAAGTGTAACTGTGCGGTCCATTGTGCAGGTCCCAGGTAGAGAGTGTGTTTCAGAAATCCTTGTCAAGCACAAGGTCTAAAAATTAAGAACTAGAAGATTCAGTCCAGTGTCAGAGCTCAAAATACTGGGAAAGACAAGATTTAGACAGAAAACTGACATTGTGAAGTAAACGGGCACCTAGATTGTGGCATGTGTTAGTCTAAAGCCTGAAAGGTTTCTTAATCTTCTCTAACAAAAGCTGTACTGATTGTTTTATGCTAAACTTTTTGCAAGAGATAAGGTCTGAGAGCATGTTCTCACTAGATTTCAAAAAGGACCCTGAGCAATTAAATAAGAAACATATATCCACAGTGGTTGAAGATGATATCTGTACACTAAACACTAAAATAAAAAAAAATACAGATGGACAAATTGAGAAAAATTTGTAATCTTTCTATTGGAATTGATATTGAGGTGGGAAAGCGGCCTTCTTAATCCCCTCTCTTGCCTTTAACAAATTTGCATTAAACCCTTCCTTGTCCTCAGCACGTATCACTGGCCACACAAAGATGAAGGGACAGCAGCAAGCTAAGAAAAGCCAGTCCCGTGTGGACCAGGACACAAATTAAGTTGGCCCTGTCTTTGTGGAGCTTGCTGGCTACACAAAAACCAGGTCACTGTTATTGCTTCAGAGATTTGGACTTCTAAGGAGATATGGCTGGAAATCCAAGGGCAGTGGGACAGAGAGGAGTCTAAAAATGGAAGTGAAACCTTTCTAGAAGGCCTATCTCACTCCAGAGTCTCACACTCATTCTGGGGCAGTGCAGACACTAAGGCTGCTACCTTGTGCTGTGCAAAGCCACTTTGTGCAACACTGGCAAACCCTTGTTTGGGGCTATGGCATGCCAGTGCTTGTAACACTTATTAATTCTCTATTGCTTGATAGAGAAATGCTGAAAGTGAATGCAGATGGGTTCTCTGCTATAGTTAAATAACTCTGAGGCCAAATTTTATCAAATTACGGGAAAGTATGAACATCAGTTTCCTGTAACAACTACCTAGGTCAGATTTAGAAAGCTGGTTTGTGAGGGGAGCAGGGGTGGGGTAGGGAGAGAGGTTGTCCTTCTCCCTCTCTCCATGTGCCCACTGAGGGTGAGGCAGCTTGTAGGAACTCCCTAAATAACTCATGATATTGATGCAGATTATAGGTCTAGATATAGTAAGAGATAAAGGTATACATAGGCCTATGTGTAGGTAGGTAGATAGATAGATAGATAGATAGATAGATAGATAGATAGATAGATATAGATGTAGATGATATACATACAAATGATGCAGATGAGGATATAGAGTTAGATGTATATGTGTGTTTGTGTTTATAGACAGATTACATGTAGAAATATATATATGTATGCCGGGCGCAGTGGCTTATGCCTGTAATCCCAGCACTTTGAGAGGCTGAGATGGGCAGATCATGAGGTCAGGAGATCGAAACCATCTAACACAGTGAAACCCCATCTCTACTAAAAATACAAAAAAATAGCTTGGCGTGGTGGGCACCTGTAGTCCCAGCTACTTGGGAGGCTGAGGCAGGAGAATGGCTGAACCCAGGAGGCGGAACTTGCAATAAGCCAAGATCACGCCACTGCACTCCAGCCTGGGTGCTGGGTGATAGAGCGAGACTCTGTCAAAAAAAAAAAAAAAAGAAAAAGAAAAAGAAAAAGAAATATATATATAGAGAGGCCTATGTTAATATAGATGTAAGTATAGATTCAGGTAAGGATACATATATATTAGATATATGTCAAATATATTAGATAGATGTCAAAATAGGTACAGTTACAGACTAGCCACAGACAATAACAGACAACAAACATAGATACAGATGTATATGTGCATGTAGCTATAGATGAACCTGTAGTGTACTTGTACGTGTAGATGAACACACCAAAGATGGCAGCATCAATATCAATGTAGATGTAGACATAGGCATAGTTGAATATAAATGCAGATGTTAATGTCAACATCAATGTTGATGCTGGTATCAATGTTGATATGGATAAACACAAAGACATAAACACAGATATGGGTGAATCTGTATACATTGGTGTCTATATTGATACTGATATAGACATACAAATAGATCCAGTATAAAAATTGATAGCGATGTTGATGTTGATGTTCTTGTCAATGTTGTTCTTGGTGTAAATGTAGACATAAACATAGTCATAGACACAGATTAGATACAGAAATCAGCATGGATAGACAGGTAGAAAGTGAGGTAGATGTCAACACTGATGCCAAGATCTAAGTATAGGTGTAGACATTGACATAGATATACCTATAAACATAGAATTAGATTAGCTGTGAATGTTTGATATTGATGCTAGTATCAACAGTGATATCAATATAGAGATAGAAATAAATACATACACATAGATTATATACATATATCTAGATGCACATGTGAATATCTGTATCATTATACATATAAACTAGATACAGTAATAGATATTGATGTCAATATTGATATATGGACTCACTATACACTTAAATTGGATATAGATACAGATATGGATATAGACATAGTTAGCTATATCAATATAGGTATAAACAGAGGCACTGATTAGATGTAGTTGAAAATATAGATGTGGATATTAATATAGATGTTGATGTCAAGATAGATAAATATAGATGCTGTTGTCAGTATAGATATTAATAGACAGGCATAGACAAGGACATAGATACAGATTCTATATAAATGTAGTTACTAATAACTATACATTAATAGAGAGATATAAATATGGTCATAGGCATACACATGTATTTCTCTGTGTCTATATTAGCATTTTCCAGGCCAGTGTGTAGATATTTAGGTCCCACGGGAAGATCCCAGTTGGAAAATTATAGAATGTACCTTCCTATTCCTAACCCCATCTTGAAAAGTAGTAGCTCATTTTTATAAATCTCCCTTGTTCCCCTGGCATGGATGTTGTGTATGTGTGGATAGCCATGAATAATCCCACTTTTTCCCTGCTCTCTTCTCAATATAAAAGATGTGATAGTGGCAGGCAGCCTGTCCTTCCTCCATAATTATTCCATGAAATTATTTATCTGTGTAGATTCAGTGAGATGATGCACTTAAAACTGTTAGCATCGAGCACCAAGTAAGTGCTCAGTAAATAGAAAGTGAGAATATATTTCTCACTCCCAATGATTTCTAATCATTGCATTAACCTTTATAAGGCTGCATATTAGGAGATTAAGAACATAAGTAAGACTGAGAAGTACAGAAACTCTTCAATTCTTAATTTGATGACTGCAACGTCTCAGTTCCTACAGGAATATAAAACATGCTGGGCCTTGGATGGCCTTTGAGAGTCAAAATGAACAAGTTTAAATCTTCTCTTATTCTTATCTATTAATCTCCTTCCTTGAAATGTACTGAGGAGTCACATTTGTATTACACACCCAGGCTCAAACAATTCCTTTAGGAACTTAAAGGGACAGGTGCAATGAGACTGGACCTGATTGACACACACAATGGACATGGCTAGAGCCCAAAGTGGAGGAAGCGAGGGTTGATCAAGACCCTTTTCAGAAAGATGGTGTTAGAGAGAGAGAGGGAGAGAGAGAAGTTACACATCAAAGACACAAGCCCAAGGCCACACTGATTCAGTCTAGACAATTATTGTAATTAAATATTTAAAATGCATTACATGAGAGCTCACCAATATGTATACCCACACACCACTGAACACTGTGGATCCTAGAAAATAGGGGTTTGCTGTTAACCTATGAATTTCTTGAAAGTAGAAGATACCTTGCACATATTTCTGGAAACTCAGTGGCTACACAAACAGACAGATGAAAGAGGCATTAAAGAAAGAGACTTGCCAGAATATTTACACCTGCAGAGGCAATAGGCTCACCATGCACTCATCCCCAAAAATCAATATTTGTAAATTGCTAGAACTTATAAATACAGAAATATTGTTGTTGGTAATGACACTGCTCTCAAAATGTCTACATTTTGAATAAAACAAATTTTCATAGGCGACAATTAGAAAAGTCAGCAAAAGAAAAAAATGAAATGTCTAAGGGAAACTGTGAAAATAAAATTTCACTTTCAACACAACCCCTTTTAAGTGTCTCCATGTTTGATGTTAGTAACAGCGTTGAGGTCTATTGCTTGCAAATTCTTTAACATTAAAATACTGCACACATCTAATTTTTCATGACGTGTACTCTTCTTTGTGTGTACCAGGAAATGTCAGCTGCTGTAACAGGCTAGCTCATTATCAGCTTTTGGAAGAGAGCTGCCTTTTAAACATTTTCACACTGCTTGTATTTTTATTTAAATAATAAACAATAGGGCAAGAAATGAGATATATGCTTATTTATTTTCTTACATACTTTACATTGCTACCTTGATTTTGCTTTCATTCATTCTTCACTATGGTGATATTAACCAGATTACTACATGTCTACATGTAAACAGTCTTTTAAGTTTTCCAAGCACTTTGATGTAGTTTAATGAATTGTAAGAATAGGAGGGAAGTTATTCCATCATTTTTAAAGATGATAAATAAGAAGTTATAAAACATTGGCTGTTTTGTCTAAATTTCTGAGAACAGAAAACCTAAAGATTCAGATTTTGCAACCCCAAACACCTTGAAATTTCTAATGGTTTATGCTATTAATATAACATCTTCTTCCTTCTCCTCTTTTTCCCTTAAAAATTCTATTTTTTACAATTTGATTGTATAAGAGTTTATTTCCATTAGAGAAAAATCTGTTTGTTCCCTCCAAATTTTTACATTGAAAGCTAACCCCCAACAAAACCGTATCGACAACTGGAGACTTTGGAAGGTGAATGGGATTAGCATTCTTATAAAAGAGGTCCCAGAGAGCTCCTCTGTCCTTTTCACCATGTAAAGACACAGAGCAAAGGCACTATTTTTGAAGCAAAGAGCAGCCCTCCCCAGACACTGAATCTACTGGTGCCTTCATCTTAGACTTTCCAGACTCCAGAACTGTGAGAAATGCAGTTCTTCTGTTTAGAAATTACCCAGTCTAAGGTATTTCATTACAGCAGCCCAAATGGTCTGCTTCAATTACGAATAAGAAATAGAACTAACATACTATAATTAGTGTATATACTTAAATAAAATAGACTAACAATGAAGGAATAGAGGCATAAATATTAAAAATTAGGCCATTTTTTTCACACAGCTGAACTGAAGTGTCTGAGGTTTGTGATAGTACTATACAAAGTATAATACCTGCTTAATTTATTTTCTTGTTTTATGTAGCAGTGACCAGTTAGGAAAAGGTGATAAAATTCATAGTTTTACAAGCTCATATACTGAGACAACAACATCCAAATAGGCTTTGAAATATTATATTTTGGTATTATTGCTCATATTACTTATAAATCACAACTATTGGAAACATTTTAAAAATTGGGAAATAGTATTAACTTTAGGGGTAACACGTCATAATAAAATTCTCAAATACTATGACTCTGAACGTTCTGAATGCTAAGACATATTTGCACACCCTTTGTATGGTGCACAAAGAGAGCAAGGGGCATTCTTCCTGCTTGGAGCACAGACCAACCCAGAAACTATTTTCCTTCTTTCTCTCCTTTCAGCAGGGAGATTTGCATTTTTGTGCATCCGCCTGCAGTTAATCAAACATGGAGCACCTCGTGAGTATCCCGGGAAGGCTATGCTGATTGGAGGATCACCTGCAAGCAAAAACGCTTTTGAGATGTGGTTTTAAGTAAGCACATGGTTATCTGTTTTAACTTCCAAGAAATATTTTCTTTTCTTTTTTTTCCTTCTTAACACCAAAAGGGCTCAAGCCACATCTGTATGACTGTATTTCTGAACAAGGTGTGCTTGTTCTACCAAGGATATACCAATAATTCAAGGTAATCAGCAGAGTACATTACAGGAAGAAATCTGAACCAACAAGCTGTACAAACAGAATAGCAATCAGAAGATTTAATGCATTTCTGATGTACATTTAAGGTCCTGACACTGGGCCCCAGATGTACATGTGTTGGGCTTTATATTGCTGAGATATGGCCTGTGAGAACCTATTATAGCATATCATCATCCGCACTAGAGGGGCTGGGGAGGGAAAGATTCCATCACACATTACTCCTGCGGATGTGTTAGAGAAACAAATTGTACTCGGAATTGAAAAGTCACAGGCTTATTTGGTCTTAATAAATTCCTGCCAAAAGGCTAAGTGTAAGACTAGAAATACTTCCCAAATGTTGTTACTGTATTATCATCTTTGACATCTCAAGAGTTGTTCCAAGCATCATCAGATATCAGTTCAGGGTTCTCACAATAAAATCTTTTTCTTTTTTTTCCAACCAGCCTTTGACTTCAGGTAGTCATTTTGAGTTGCCTTTGCTTGAGATATAAACATCCCTTTGGCTAAAATAAAAGTGTTGTTTTAAATAAGATGTTTGTCACTGAGCCATTTCCATTGGTTAATATAGATAGCTATTCAAAATTCCAGGTGCTAATCCTTAACTAAAGTTTTCTATCAAAATTTTGAGGGTTTTTGGGATCCTTTGAAATAGATTTAAAACAGAAAAGTAAAAGAGCGCACTCTGATCTTTTTGAAGGCAGATTCTGGGTTCTAATTATACTTATGGCTACTGTGTGATATTTGATCATTATCTGTTAAATAAATAAAGGATTATGTAATTAAATGTAATGATGACACATTAAAAATCCTAATGATATTAGCCTAGTTAGCATTTTGTAAACCGGGATACCTAATATCTGTTTTGTCAAACTAGGTTCACAGCTTAAACTGTTTCTTTTATCTTATTAACCTACTAAGACTTCATCTCTTAAGAGTAGATTTTTAATCTTGTTATTTCAGCATGATATATATTAAGATTTGGCTTTATTCTAAAATGAAAAATAAAATACTTGTCCAATACCCAAAGAGAAACATGGTTCTCTAATCTACAGGTTTCTAACCTTTTGTAGAATTATATATTGTAGGGTATCCATTAATGCATAAAAATTACCCTGAAATGTGGAGGCCCTGAAACAACAAATATTTCTTTTCATACATTTCTGTGTGTCTAGAAACTGCTATAGCTTATTTGGGTTTCCTGCTCGAGCCTTACATGAAGTTGTAGTCAAGCTGCCATCTGGGACTGCAGGCTTCTCTGGACCCTACTGGGACCGATCATCCACATCCACACCTACCACAGGCGGTCTGCATGTCCTCATGATGTGCAACAGCTGAGCCAAGACACCTCTCCACAAACCACTTAAGATGGAAACCATAGTCTTTTCATATTCTGATTTGGGGAGGGACATCCCATCACTTCTGTCACATCTGTTCCTAAGAAGAGACTCAATAAGATGATTGTGGACGTGATGACGCAAGAGGATGAAGACACGAGGTGCAGATCACGGGGAGCCATTGAAGGGGACATCTGCCATAAAGAGGGTCAAGAATAAATGCCATTTGCAAGAAACAAATTGCATTCTAAGACGTTTTGTAATATTTCAAGACATGTTGAATAGTGAAATTAATTAGCCAAGCATGGTGACGTATGCCTGTAATCCCAGCTATTCGGAGGCTGAGGCAGGAGAATCGCTTGAACCCTGGAGGCGGAAGTTGTGGTGAGCTGAGATCATGCCACTTCACTCCAGCCTGGGCAACAAGAGCAAAACTCTGTCTCAAATAATAATAATAATAATACTAATAATAATAATAGAAAGAAAGAAAAAGAAAAAACGAATCATGAAATTAGGAAGATTCTCAAGAACAAGATCTCTCCCCACCCCACTTACCATCTGTGACTAGCAGCCATATCCATGACATCAGTGGATTTTAATACGAAAGAAAGGGGTGAAAGATTAGCTGAAAGAATTTGTTTTTGAGCAATGACATATTCCAAGTACTATGTCAATGTCTTTTAGGTATTTCTTTAGTGAATCCTCCTGCAAACCTTTCTTGGTCGGTTCTGTTACCAGATGGATTATCAGGACTGAGACTAAATGTGTTTATGTGCAGGGAGTCATTAGCTAGGACCTGAACCCACACCCAACTCACTGGAAAACCTATGCTTTCTCTCCTACCTTATCATTCCATTGCTGACCTCCCTGGTGGATGAAGAGCTGATTTCTTAGCGCACCTTTTCAGTTGACACTCTGTGGTCCTAGCAAGGCAGGTCGTCTTTCTAAGTTTCTGTTTCTTGAACTGCGGAATTGTGAATTTCTAGTCCAGAATCTCTCTGTTTCAGGATAGCCACAACTTTAAACAACTGGCTGGCTTATGGCCTCCCAATTGTTTGATGGTCAAAGAGGGAAATGTGATACAGTAGTCATCAAAATAAAAACAATTCTTGGCCTAATAGACTCTAATGAGCACGTTGCAAGCAGAAAGCTCAGAAAGGGTCATTTGGGTTTAGCAAAAAATAAAAAAGAAAATGAAGGCTTAAACAGAATTAAATATATAAGAATCCTGTTTCTGGTAATTTTTTTTCTTACCCATTATGAAAAAGTCTTATTCTATATTCATAAAGATTCATCTTTGGTGCTAAAAAAAAAAAATTAGGGAAAACTATCACTTGATACATGCATGACTCTACAAATGACTATATGATAGAGAAAAAAAGGTGTTTGGAGTTTGGAGATAAAGCTGTTTATCACTACAGTAATGTAAATAAATTTTTTTACAACTAACAATAAAGAACTCTCAAAGTGGAAGGTGAAATAAATGAAACGTCTAGTTATTTTTGAGAGGAAACATGAATCAAGCAAGTGTGAAGAATATTTGTTAGTGGCAAACACTCCCACATGGAGAAAGCATTTGCAATATAGTAACCACTATGAAATTTATTTTAAAATACCACCAAAGGCAAAGAAACAGCTTTTCTTTAAAGCTAAATGTTCATGGGCAGCTGTGATGTTCTCTGACTGACAACAACACAATCGCTGTCTCTACAAGAGCACCCACCCACATCTCCAGGATTAAACTAGGACAAGTTACGACAACGGAACCATTAAGGTCCATATTGATCTTCTCACATCAGCCTGAAATAGAACATCCTGTTATGTTACAGGCCCATCAGAAGCAAACCCGTTCTTGTCACAGCCTCTATCACTTCAAGGAGTTTCTAACACGAGTGCCGAGAGTAACCTCCCTCTTTCTACCTTAATGCAAAGTTTGATTTGAGCTTCCTGGACAAAAAGGATTCGAAGAGACACTCTAAGACTAAGACTTGCTTTGCTCCTGTGCCCTCCTCCTTTTGAAGTGCTTGTTTCAGAGGGGTGATCTGGCTTCAGAGCAGCCTGGCATTGACTTTGGTAAGTCCCTCCCTTCATTGCTTTAAATTTAGTAGCTGTATTATGATCTGAAAGATTACCAATTTTATAACGTAATCAAAATTCTAGTATGTCCTGTAGACTCCTTTCAAAGTCAGGAAATGGTCAGTACTTACCAGAGTGGGTTTTCGCAGTGAAATCATAATATCTTGCTAAATATTTTGAATTTGTGATATCCATGGGGAAAAAGTGAGATCTTCTTCTTCGTTTTTTTCTGTAAGTGGAGAATTTATTATCTCAAAGCTCCTCAGAGGTAGAAAAACACAGATGTAAAGAATTACTAATGATCGTTACTGTAGTGTTCATAATAAACACAACCTTCTTTCAACTCTGTGAAAGAGACAGTGCTACACATAATTATTCCTCACTCCTAATGTGTCTCCTCTCACATAAAGATGATACAAAAGTAATTAGGAATTAATTGAAACTACTGTAAGCTAAAGTTAGTCTTCCAGATATAAGAAGTTTACAACTTACCTAAGGCTTCTTTTTCTCTGTGTTTCAAATAAAAGTCAGTTAGTATTCCTAGTGGAGTAAATGTTTTTATGACTTTGATGGGAAAAGAATGTTCTCCCAAATCAGAGAATATAAAATATTACACAACTGAAACAAGTTTATGTTAGTTGCTCATCCCAGAATAATAATCATGAGAAGAGAACAGAAAGACCAAAGAGGAATCATCGGTGATATTTTGCACTTTAAAAATCCATGTTGAAAAAGTCATGTTGGGAGGAACACATTGTGTTCACTAGAGAAATGAGGAATACTTTCTTCTCTAAGCTGTTCTTGGTAAATATACAGAGAAACTAAAATCTGCATGTAATAATTGTAACCACTAGTATTTCTTGGGTACTCACGATGCACTTTTATAGTGCTCTCCATGCAGTCATGCATTTAAATCCCGGTGGTACTCCTCTACACACAGACGGAGACATGGCCTATTGTTAGATAAAAACTGGTTGTTATCAGTCAGGGTAGACCAGGTATGTTTCAGTTACAAGCCCACCGCCCCAGTGGCTTACAGAACTAAAAGTTTTACCGTTGCGGTGTGGATCTGGCGGTCCACGTAAACAGCCCTCTTCCAAGTGGTGACTCAGGGACTCACGCTATCAACGAGTGGGAACTTCACGTGTTGGAGTCCTTTGCTTCCAGACTCGAGGACTGGGACTGGAGGATGTGGAGGATAAAGAATGAATAAGGCAGAGCCACTTTTAGATGTATTGACCTAGATGTGACCCCTCACTTCCACTCAAGGTCCATGGACAATAAATTACCGATATGACCCCATTTATTTATTTATTTAGAGACAGAGTCTTGCTCTGTTGCCCAGGCTGGAGTGTCATAGTGCGATCCTGGTTCACTGCAGCTCTGCTGCCTGGTTCGAGCAATTCTCCTGCTTCAGCCTCTCAAATAGCTGGGATTACAGGTGCCTGCCACCACACCTGGCTAATTTTTGGATTTTTAGTAGAGATGGTGTTTCACTATGTTGGCCAGGCTGGTCTTGAACTCTCGACCTCAAGTGATCTGCCCACCTAGTCCTCCCAAAGTGCTGGGATCACAGGCGGAAGCCACCGCGCCCAGCTGATATGACCTCATTTAGATACTTACAGGCAGAACAATGGAATCTAAAAAATTATTATGAGCACTTCAGGGAGATGAATACATGTTGCTCAACTCTACCATCAGTTTCTGTCATGAGACCTTGATATTTGAACTCTTGGCCCGATTAAAATGCATGCAATACCTGAGAAAGACAGAGGACTGGACTCTAAAGAGCTCCCTGGCTCCCACATTGACAGAACCTCTGGTGGGCAGGGGGTGGAATAAGAACAATGAGAGGACCCTTTGCACTCTGCTCAACAAAGGGCTATTGTGGGAAGAGGTTACTGTTTACTGCTGTGAAGAATAGTAAAAACAGCTAATGGGGCCATACCTATGGTCTGTGCATATTGGTAATTATGCAGAAATATTCTGAACTGGGGTTTCAACTCACCACTGCAAGATTTTTCCACACATAAGTGGATGTAGTCATTGAAGGGTTCCTAACAGGAAGCAAACTCCTGAGAAAGCTATTAGCAGTTTAGTATTTGCAATTCATGTGACACTGCTTGCCTTAAGGGATATCATCCACAGAGTCCTGTTTGGTTTAAAATGTAACTCTCACAGTGGAGTAGGTTGAGCATTCAGATCTCAGCTGGGTTTCTCTTGAATTTATTAACTTACAAATGGAAATACACTTAAAATAGTTTACTATCTTTCAGTAACGGCTTCTTAACTTCCCCATTTCCAGAAGTGGTTCCGCTCTCCCTAGGCTTGTAATCTTGTAGTACCTCTGACTTCTCTTGCCCTTGGCACTCAAAATGCCATCTGTTTACCAAATCCTCTAGGTAGTTTCTTCACAACAGAGCTTTGAATCCTGACTTTCTCTTTATTTCTACATTTTGACTACAGGTTCTAACCACTCTGTAATTTTATTGCTCTGTCTACTGCTAACTAATAATAATATATTTCACATACTTCTAAGAATCAGCATCTGCAAGCACCTTGGTCCCTCTGTTACTTTTCCCCTCAAAGTTTACAGTGAGCCAGGGAAAGACTTGGAGTAAGAGCACTGACCCTCCCAATGTAACCAGAGCTTTACATCGGCTGAAAGAAATTCAGAATTTCAGGAACCATACAAACAGCACAGGATAGACTAGTAGATGCAGAAAACTCCTTAAAAATATGGGGAAACATTGGCTCTCCTGGTGACTTCTGGCTATGTCAGAGTGCCTATAGTTACCTATGTAATTTCACTTACTGAAGTCCTCTAGATCTGTTGTCTTGTTCTCATAATTAACGTCAACCCCTCACTAAAGCTCAGAGATCATTTGCCCCAGGATTCTATTTTTGCTTTCATTAATACTCTTCTCTTTTTTCTAAGATCAAAGAAAGAGGCAATGTTTAGTGAATGGATGCATAACAGATATTTAACAGGATGTCAACGGTAGTTTGACTAGTAGTTCCACTGTTGGCTAATTATGCTGCCTTTCATTTCTAGCATAAAGTGGTCCAGCTTGGTCACTATAAATGGAAGGCAATAGGAGACGATTCTTCAGATACACAACAACACATACCAGGCAGTGCAAAAGGCTCCCACTCATAAAATGTAAAACAAAAAACACATACCATAGATGATTTGGATTTTACTGAAAGTGGTGACATTAACACACACGCCTCGCAGGATAAGAATCGCTTCTGTTTCTGCAATAGACACTAAGGCAGAAAATATTTCATGGTCAATGAATG
Source organism: Macaca fascicularis (assembly GCF_037993035.2). NCBI lineage: Eukaryota > Metazoa > Chordata > Mammalia > Primates > Cercopithecidae > Macaca > Macaca fascicularis. The sequence goes on from NC_088380.1 coordinate 4,828,506, forward strand.
GTCACAGGGCAGTTGAGTCTACAAGTTGTCAACACAATCACAGGAGGAGAGGAATGAAAAGCAAATTGACTGTTAAGTACTCTGATAAGCCTCCTTAACACGATTCTCAAAACTCGCAGCCCTTCTGCCCACAAACGTACAAGTTTAAAAATCGCACGATTACAGCGTACACCTGCAAACTCCATTGTGCTGCTTGATCTGTGTATTTTACTGTAGGTCAAGGCAGTTAATCACTGAGGGCCTCGGGGTAGCCACAGAGAAGCTTATTTATGGGCAAATCAAGAAACCGAAATACTGAACCGTGCCTGATTAGCTGCACTAATATGCTACTTGTGGCTAATTTCTGAGCTGCTTAACCCACAGGTGTTTGCCCTCACCCATAAATCATGCCGTCCACCTCCTTTTTGCACTCTCGGTCTTACCATGCATATAGATAGCCTGTTTAAATGACAGGCAGGAAATAATGGACGGTGCACTAAATCACGCCAGTGCTTAGTCAACTGGCTCTCCTCTGAAACAAGTCGTGCAACCTTCCCAGTGCCCAGCTCATTTCAGATGTTATTGTAACCCAAGTCTTATGTGCCACTAAATGCAACCTTTCAAAGGTACAAAGTGTACATTTCCCCATTTTTATTTATTTTACTTGTAGAGCACACCCTTTGCATAAGACAGCACCATTAAAATTTCCACTCCAGCCAGCAGTGCAATGAAGCAGAACAGAATCCCAATGACTCCAATGGTGAAAGGAAACTCTCCCAGGGGCTTGAGCAACCATGGCCCTCCACTTACTGTTAATTTATTTTCTCTAATTAAAGACGTTAATTAAATGGATCACAAACCAAACAATCTAAACACTAAATACTATGGGCAGGAAATGCTTGGTTTGCATACAATTTGACGCCCTAGAGTAGTTCTTTGTTTTAAATCAACCTACAGGTCAATATGAAAGCCAGTAGCTATGAAAATACGCATTTTACATATATTTACAATGTTTGTCTGTGCTTGGAACAGAAGAAAGTGTGGGACTTGGCAGGAATTTTTTTTTTCAAGCTCCAGTTAATAAAACCCATAGGAAAAACTATTAATGCATAAGTGCTGAATGAAATCATATAAATAGACATATGACAAAATAGTAACGACGAGATGTGGTGTCACTATATTAGGACAAGTGAAGTCAGGGGCGTGATGCGATGGAGGCACTGTACAAGAGCTCCTCAGCTAAGGAGAGAAAAAGTTGTTTGAAATGTTCAATTACCTCTAGGAATTTTACATATCTCACTCTTAGACTCTATGATAAAAATAAATTTATCTGTTGTTTTGACACTTTCTAATTGAACTTCAATAGCCAGCTATCATGGCAAGATTTTGGTCATAAAGTATTCTCATTCTTGGGAATTCACTTTGAAACAAGATGGAATATCAGAAACCAAGATTATCTTCTGGCTGAAACACTGAAAAACTGATGAACTATACAACGTATTGGATCTCGAGGTGCTGAACACCCAGCAATGAAGATCTCTGATAAGGCCTGTGATTGTTCTAGGTTAGTACCTTGCGAGAGTTCAAGCCAGCAGGCAGGGACAGGGAGCCCAGATGGAGCCCAGAGAGTTAAAGAGGTGCAACGGAGCACCAGGGGGATAATCGTGGTTACAGGTTTGCAGAACGGGGTGGCAACAGGGAGAGAAGTGTATAAAGATAGTCCTCTTGAAAACTGCAGAGGATCCCTTCAGAATGTTCAGCTAAGACTTGATCAGAACACATAAATGAAGAAACCATCAGAAAGAACAAAAAGTATCAGTGTTGGTCACTCACCCAAGGCTGAGATAGCATCAGTTTTCACCAGACAGACGGGAAAACTCACGACCCATGAGCACGGAGGGGAACAGTCAGTAAGGTCTCATCTGAGGAGACGAGAATAGCTCGTCATGGACCAATCACTGCTTCTCTTCCACCTCACAGACTTTAACAACAAGACCTGAAGGATCAGACTGTTTTCAGGTAACATAACTGTGTCTCATGAAAAAGATCTGAAATATTTATAGAAATATAAAAATATCCAGCAGCCAAAAGATATAATTCACAATGTCAGGAATGCAATAAAATATTACCAGACATTTTTAAACACAGAAAAATATGAGCCATTATAAAGAGAAAAAAAAATTCAGTCAAAAGCAGACAAAATTACACAGATGTCAGAATTAGCAGAGAGACATTTTTTTTTCAAATTGTACTGCATATGTGCAGAAAGTTCAATAAAGATTTAGAAATTATTTAGGAGACTCAGTTGAACTTCAATAAGTGAACACTATATATAAAGTAAAAATTCAGTGAATGAGATTAATTTTAGTGTAGACACTGCAGAAGAAAATATTTGTAAACTTAAAGACATTGCAAAATAAACTATACAAAATAAAAGACAAAGAGCAAAGAGAATTAGAAATGAACATAGCATCAGTGACCTTTGGGAAAACTTGGAATGGATTCATGGACATGCACGTGGACTCCCTGATAATGGAGGGGGCCAGAGCAAAAGCTGATTGAAGAAATAGTGTCTGAAAACTCAAATTTCTTGAATACAACAAAGAACAGATCCAAGAAATGCAACAAATCCCAAACATGAGAAACCTAAAACAAACAAACCAAAAAATATATACTTGGTCCATCATACTCAAAGTACTCAAATCTAACAATAACACACAGATCCTATAAGCAAGCAAAGAAAAAAGACACAATATATACAGAGGAACAAAGATAGGAATAACCACAATTTTCTCTTTGAAAATAGTTCAGAAGAAAAACTTCCAACATAAAATTTTCAAGCACAATAAAAACAATGTAAAATAAAAACTTCTAGCATAAAATACTAAAACACAGGTGAAATAAAGATTTTTTTTTACATTCATGGAGATTTTTTACACATACAATTGATAAGAAGCAGATATGCACCAAAACCAATCTTACATGTTTTTCAGAGAGAAGAAAGATGTTACCTGAAAAATGTGATTATAGGCAGTGGAATGGAGAGCACTGAAAATGAAACTACATGAGTAGCTTATTTTCTTATTATTTAAATCTCTTTAAAAGCCAATTAATTTTTTGTATAAAAATAATAACAATATATCACCATATTTATAATATAATGTAAACTTGAAATATTTGACAATACCACAGCATAAAAAAAATAAATAAAAAGAGAAAAGAGATTTGAGAGTTGAGTAAATACAATTTTATTACTTTATAAGCTTTCTACATTTTTTATAACATGGTATAATATCACTCGAAGTGGGACTGTGATGAGTTAGAGTAATAAGTCAAAATTAAGATAAAAAGGAATCCTTAAAAATAATTAATTATTTCAAAGGAAGCCAAAAAAAAAAGAAGATGAGAGCAAGAAAGAACAGAGGATACAATTAGAAAGCAAATAGCAAGACAGTAGATTTAATTTCAAAATTTAACAAATAAAAATGGTGTAAACACCCAAATTAAGAGGCAGAGATTGTCGGATTTAAAAAATAGAGGCAAACTATATTTTATCCCTACAATACACATTTAAATATAAAGACTCAAAAATAGATTAAAAATTTTTTTTAAAGTCATGATAGCACTAATCAAAAGAAACTGTAATGACTTTAATCAATATCAGATAAATATATATATGAGAAAATAATATCAGCACTCTAAGTTAAGTCATTATCAATTATTCAATAATCAATTTATTTGCTGGGAGCTGTGGCTCATGCCTGTAATCCCAGCACTTTGGGAGTCTGAAGCTGGTGGATAACAAGGTCAGGAGTTTAAGACCAGTCTGGCCAAGATGCTGAAAAACCATCTCTACTAAAAATACAAAAATTAGCCGGGCGTGGTGGTGGGCACCTGTAATCCCAGCTACTTGGGAGGCTGAGGCAGGAAAATCACTTGAATCTGGGAGGCGGAGGTTGCAGTGAGTTGAGACTGCACCACTGCACTCCAGCCTGGGTGACAGAGTGATACTCCGTCTCAAAAAAAAAAAAAAAAAAAAAAAGAAAGAAAGAAAGAAAGAAAAAAAAAGAATCAATTAATTTATCAGGAGGACTTAACATTCTTTAAGTGTTATGAAACCAATAACAGAGTTTCCAAATATATGAAACAAAACTTGATAGAACCATGGGAAAAAATAATAAAACCAGCAATTGTAGCCCAATATGTTAATGCTCCCTCTCAGTGATTGGTGTAACAAGTACAGAGAAAATCAGTAAGGATACAAAATATTTAAACAATATGAGTCAGCCAACATTAAGTGACATTTCTAGAACATCCTATTCAACAGAGGAATGCACATTTTGTTGAAGTACAGAGGAAACATTTACCAAAATAGAGCATATTTGGGGTCATAACAAAAATCTCAATATTCTCACAAAGCATTTTCTCTTACTACCATGGTGCAATTAGAAGTTACTAATAGGAACATTGAGAAAATGCTAAGTATTTGGAAACTAATATCCCACTTCTAAGGAACCTATGTATCAAAGAATGCACTAAACATTAAGAAACGAGAAAGATTTTTGGTCTAAAGAAAAAAATGAACAAATTCAAACTTCTGAGAGGCAGCTAGAGTGTTACATGGCACGGGGAGTGGAGAGATTACAGTAATAGATGTCTGGATTCGAAAGCAAAAAAAAATCTCATGTCAATAACTTCAGCTTTCTAGTTAAGGAAGAACAAATATGCGGCAACAAAGAAAATAATAGAGGACAGAGCAGACAAACATGAAATAAACACCAAAAAAAAAAAAAAATCTCCCAAATCAAGGAAATCAAATATTTTTTCTTTAAGAAGATCCATATAATTGACATAGACAAAATTTACCAATGTCTTGTCTGAGAGAAGTGACATCGATATAGATTCTTCCCAGAATAATTTTTGTATCTCAACAAATGCCTCAAAACAGGGAATTGAAAACAACATGCTAATGTTATTATCCATCAGGATTTATTATAAAACTATAGTTACCAAGATAGTGTGGTATTGACATAAACATAGATCAATGGCAAAAAATACAGAGCAAAAACAGATCCACACATATGACTACTGAGTTTTCACAAAAGTGCAAAGGTAAATCAACAGAGTAAAGATAATCTTTCAACAAATGATGCTGAGATAAATGGGTTTTCATGTGCAAGAAAACGAAAACAAAACAGAAAAGAAAAATTATACATCAATACCATATGCAAAATGTAATTCATAATGAATCATCAGACATAAATGTTAGCTTAAAATTATAAAACTTATACATGATGCCTTCTTCAGTTTCATAAATATTATTTCTTAGAGGGCTTTTTACAACAATGCCTTTCCACTTTTTTCTAAGCATAACCCAGTTTCCCCCAAGCACACAAGTTTATCATTACATTTCAACTTATTATTCTGTAATACATCTGAAAGGAGAGCATACCCTCCTTGTGAAAATATTAAATGTGCTTTGGGATCCAACTCGCAATACTTAACACAATGAATCTCATCTGCCATTGGCACCTAAAAATTATATTCCCTATCTTCCACTATCTTAAAAATTATATTCCCTGACTTTGCCATTGCTTAAAACATCTGTGGCTATTCTTAACAGTTATTATAGTTCTCCATCCTTGACACTATTGTGCAGTCTACTTAAACTACTTAATGTAGTTTAATAATACTCGTGAGGTTCTATAAATATGCTAACTTCTATAAATTTGCTAACCATTGTGTAAAGAAACTTCTCTTGTCCATCTTTATATTTTTCAAAGCCCCTGCAGTTCCTCATATTTGCAGTTGTTCATGACTTTTAGTATAAATTTATGTTCACATTTTTTATTTTCATTTATGATTGTAAAAAGTTTAATTGTATTAATTTTCTTTCCATAATAAAATCTACTTATAAATCTCACAATCTCCTTTCCTTCCAAAGAAATTTTAGATCATGAAAGGAGGAGTCTACCCTCATGTAAGACATGACATATCACCTTCCTTTGGACCAGAGAACGTGTTTTTCTGTTAAATAATATATACTAACTCTTCATGCTCCATGTGCTGATGAAATAAACAACAAAAACAATCAACAAGCCAGCACATGCTCAGGGGCCAAAAGAGGTTGAATGTGACCATATTCATAAAACACAGATCATGGACATAGTTACCCAGGAGAGGACATGATTTCCACGGATGTAGGACAGGCTGCAAAAGAAGTCCATGTCCTTGAGATGACATCTGCACAAGAAATGAAAGCTAAATTTACCTGGTTAACATAAAGCCATTTTTTTTTTCGTTTCATTGTTTTGACCTTTATATAAATACTGAGTTTAGAGCAATATTGCAAAATCATGTGCCATTTGATTTATATAGCTCTTATTGCTTAGCTTGGCAGTATGGTGATAAGTGAAACTTCTATTCACTTGAATACACCCCTGTATTTACTGTACTATTATATAAAAACAGCTAAAACTTCTTCAAACTTCGGGAAGGGACCCCTTTTAATGAACGCACCACTAATAATTTAATGAATACACACATAAGATATACCTCAAGTTAAACTATTCATCACAGTATACTGACCTGGGATGCGTGTCATTTGAAAAGTTCAAGATGCCGTTTCACCCCAACTCAGGAAGGCATCCACTGAATTTTGGTGGTGGCAGTAGTTTCAATGGTCGTTAAAGCCTGTCCTGCACCAGCATTAACCACATTTGCTGGAGCTGCATTTTGAAGAAAATATGATGATTGAAACAGAAATGGAGAATAAGATGTCTAATATAGTACATTCAAAATAATGAACTGTATTTTTCTCATGATTTTTAAAGATAATCTTGGTTTATAAGAAGAACTGGATAATCAGTGGATCTTCTGGTTCTCAGGGGCTTTTGTTTCGATTGTCTTCTCCCAACCTGTGGTGGCATTTTTGTTACCAACTTCTAAACACCAAATCCTCAAGATTAAAATGCTATCATCTTCCTAGCAGAAGTTATGCTGCAGTTACCACTGGAGTAACTAGATGAATGGTTTTGGATGAGTAACTGGAAACAAAACATGGAAGACCACACTTTCGTCATCTCCTGCCTTCTCGAAACATTCTCTACCAGCTCTCTGTTGTCACTGTCCCAACACCAACCCATTGCCTCTGTTGTTTATGCTAATTCTGAACAATCATCTCAAAAATACAACTCTCATTGTATTTCTATCCATGGACAGCTCCCCCATGTCTTCCCATCACCTGAGGGTTCCCCATGAGTCAGGTGGTCCACTGTAATTGCAGGGCCCTGAAAAGTGGAAGAGAGAGGCAAGAGAGGCAGTGCAATACGATGTGAGAAGGACTCAGTTTGCTGTTTCTAGCTTTAAAGATGGAGGAAAGAGCCATGAGGCAAGGGATATGATGACCTTTGGACAAAGCCAAGAAACAGATTCTCTTCTAGAGTCTCAGAGAAGAAACCCAGCCCTACCCACACCTTGATTTGGGCTCATTGAAACCTGTGTCATATTACCCAATTGAACTGGGGTTTGTTCACCCAACACATGCAAGCCAAACATCCACATCGAGGTTTGCAGCAGTAGAAAGGAGGGTGTTTATTTTTAGGGTACTGGACAAGGAGAACTAGGCAGCTCATGCTTAAGACCTAACCAACCCCATGCCTTGTAAGCAAGGGTTTGTAAGGCCAGGGGAAATTTTCAAGAAAGTAGAAATTATAGGCAAAATTGCAAATCAATACTTAAGAAGCAAAATTACAAATCAAAACCAAACATTGGTTTGGCCTAAAAAGGGAGGATATCTTGAAGCTGAATCTTACAGGTAATAGGTGGATTTAACGCTTTTCTGATTTTCAATTGGTTAAGGAAAAGAAGCTTTGCTTTAAAACGTGGGGTCAGCAGAAAAGAATGTTAGCTCTGGCTTGTGGGTATGACTTCCTCCAGGCCCCTAAGGAAGAAATTTAGGAGAGAACAGTGGTGAGTGTTCAGTCCTCAGTCTACCTTTATCTGAGGTCTCCGTGCCGGCAGATACTTTTGGTGGGGGTCCATGTAACTCAAAGATATATGTTAAGCTGTTACCTCTGGTTTCTGTCGGGAACCAAACATCTCATGGCTCTCCTTTCCTTGGCTGTTGTTTTAGGGGGCTGTTACCTTCTTGCTTATGAAGTCACCCTTTTACTCATTTACTTCTTGGGGCAAGCTAGGTGCCTGGAATTTCTCTTGAAGGAATTCAAGATTTTTCTTTATTTTTATGCTTGTGGAAAGGGGGTGCTGACCCCTAAAACAGGTCCCTGCTCCACCTCCGGCAGACATTGGTAATAGAAGTCTAACGCACATGGCTTTGCATTCATTTTTACCGGCAATACCCATCATACTGACAATGGATTTTTCTGTAGCTTGTTGCTCTTCTGCATTAGACTAGCAATTTCCATAAGGGCAGAGACTTGATTCTACTTCCCACTGTAATCCAGTACGCAGCACACAGCCCATGGCACAGTCTGTTTGTAGAATGATATTAGGGTCTTTATAATCTCTTACTTGTTAAACAATTTATCTTAATTTATATATTTTTTATTTTTTTAGAGAGAGGATCTTGCTCTTTTACCCATGCAGGAGTGCAGTGGCACAATCCCAGCTAACTATAGCTTCTAACTCCTGGGCTCAAGTGATTCTCCTGCCTCAGCCTCCCAAGTACTATGTTAATTTATTTAAAAAAGTAAACATCATGGCTTAGACGAAAGCATGAAATGATTAAAATGAGGATATTAGTTCAAAGTGTGGGGAGGAGGGACAGTTCTTAATTGACTTCTACCATTTCCCAGGATTGATTTGGTGTTGTCCGGTTCATTTTAATCCACCGACGTAGAAGAGAGACAGGCTCCTGTACTGCGTCAGGCTGGTAGGGCAGGGCAGGGCTGCCATTACCTTGGAAAAATGGATTGCAATGAAGGACAACCATGGTAGAATGAGAGTATGGTCCAGAATCAACCAGAAACTCTTCTCACTGGAGAGTCACAAACCAGAACTTGGGGAGTGAGGAGGGGGAGTAACTAAAAACACAAGGAGGAGAGTGGGCATCTCAGACCCTGATCAGCAACCCCGAAACTGCAGGTGTCAGTTGGTTCTCTGCAAGGCATACATCAATCTTCCCTCCTGAGACGGGGGCTACGTGATGATGTCTATATGTTTCTATTACATTGACTCAAGATTTCTTTAGGCAAATAACTATGAAAAAGTCATCTGACAATTCCAAAAAGAAAAATGCATGAGGTGACTAGGGAGTGGCACCAGGAAGAGTTATTGTTGCGCTACACAGACAATTCAGAGCTGGCAGAAAGTGTATTATAGACAGGCAGGGTGGTTCCAGGATGGGAATTAAAAGGGCACCCGCTAAATCTGTCAGCAGGCACTTTCAAGATGTAGCACCAAAGAATTATATCAGAAAGGTCACTCAGAGAAATACGAGTGTCACAAAGTTAAGTACATCAAGAGAAGATCAGATAATAGGAAATATCTTTTTTCAAAGCTGAAATGATATATTGCAAAAATGGTAAAGTGAAGCACACGGCGGATATAAAGGGAAATCAAGACGCTGGGAAAAAATAAAATAGAAGCGTAATACAATAGAAGTGAAGCTGTAGAAATCATAAAAGAAATGCTTGGAAACAACAGTGAAACTTATTGAATAAAGCAAAATTTATTCAGAACATTCAGATGGCAAGATTCAGAAAAATAACCCATGGATTGGCATTCTGGCTGATTGCAAGATGCTGTGAAGAATACATTTTTTTAAAAATTGTCATATGTTCTCATAGAACACTGTATGAATAATTTAACAGGAATGCCACGATTTATGAAAAGAGTATTATCAGTGAAATGTTAATGCCAGTCTCCAGAATTTGTTTTTTAGGTGATAGTTTGGTTCTAACCAACATAATTATTTCTCTTTGTCACTCCCATGCCAAAAATGGAATAGAGAAATCTGAGGAGAGCTTTCCGATGTGAGCTGCATCTATGATTTATTATCTCTATATGACTTAGAACCTGCATTACCTGCTAATTGAGCTATTCTTGAAGCATCACCCGATTGAGCAGCCTCCAGCTGTGTCTCGTGCACTTTTCCACGGCTCTCAGTAATGTGATTTCCCTGTTGCCCAAGGTGTGTGTTTGTTTGTTTTCATGCACATCATTTCAGTAGGAAATCACGACTGTAACCAGCAGCCTTTCTTGAAGGAGAAAAATGAAAACGATTCTGCACTCACTATAAGCGACATGCCCTTTAGTCACCTGTAAGGAGGGCAGATGCATACTAGTTAGATGCAGTCCTGTGAATATTCACAAAGGCCCCTGTCCGGTGTGAGGTGCACTCTGAGTTGGGTTTTCGTCATCTCCACTAACAGTACAGCCTTCTGCATGGGTGACCACCTATCACCCAACCTGGAAAACTGCTCACAGTCATCAGAGCAGAAACACACGTTCTTTATCGCACAGCACACAGAGAAGCCTGAAATGAGATGGTAGACTCCTGCATCAAAGATTTCATCTTTGCAACCCTTTGAAAGCGTGGTCAGTACTTTACGTTCTGTTACATCACACTCAAGGCCTACGGAGAGGGAGCTCCTTCCCCTGGTGCTGGAGCCTGTGGCGTGTGACATTGGGCCACTTGGTTCATTCTTCTGCAACCTTTTGCCCCGAGCTAATCTGTGCTTTATCCACTGATGCAAAGATAATTCAATTTATGGGATGTTATGCAAGCATATTGAACTTTATGGGACTCTTAAAATCAGCTGCTGTATTTGTAAAGGAAACTCACGCAATGGAGGAAATTGCTTATAATATTGAGTTGCTGATACTGTACTTTAAAAAATTGATATGTAGGTAAGCTTTATAGTTCTAACACCTCATACTGTTGGACATTTTTCTAAGATAAAACCAGTTCTTTCTGTCTTCTAAACAAACAAACAAAAAAAGATTGTTAAAGGCAGACAGACCATTCAGGTTCCACAAAGATGCATGCTCTTAGATTAATAAATGGCACCATGCTTCCTCCAAACTACCCTCTCCTGTGTTCTGAAGAGGTTATTTGCAGATGGAATTCATAGTGATTTGAAAATAAATGTCTTACAAACATTACTTAATTTTATTAATATGCTTGAACCATGTACTTCTTCATTTACCATAAAAATAAAATGGAACAGCTATAATGCGATTATATATTCAAGTACTAATGGGTATGTTAAATATATAAGTTCCAATAAAATCCGTAATTTATTGAGGTTTAGAAACTGTGCATTGTGAACGGGTTAAGTGTCACTTTTATGATTATGATACGTCTTTTGGCAGTGAGGTCACGGCGCTTTTCTGGTTCCTATACGCGCCAGCATAGAAAAGAGTACTCCGATTTTCTTTTAAAGAAGAAACACAGAATTTCAGCAGATAAAGAAACATTGAGAAAATAATTGATGAGTCTTGCAAGGTCTGCAATAGTATAAAATAATTATACACAACTTTCATCACAGATGTAACTTGCATTATAAATCCTTTCCTAATATATAAATCATTCATTTGTAATATTTGGACTTATGTTTTCTTATTCCTCATTAAAATACGCCCGTGTGGAAGACAGAGGGCTCCAGCACTTATTCTGTGAAATGACTAGCTATTTCACTAGGAAGAGCATGCGTCTATCCCCACAGGGGAAACAAGAAAGAACTATACAAACTCTATCACTTCCACAGTGACAAGAAAAGAAATCCTCTTTTATGGTCTCATTCGTTCCATTAAGCATATTGAGGTCAGTCGTCTGTTAGATTGGCAATGGCCCACTCAATACCCACAGAGGACCCCGTGTGACCTACCTTGTCGGGACTAAACTACCACGCAGCAGCAGCCCTCTCCTCCCCAGTCCTTCCGTCAGTCATCCCCACCACAGTTGTCCAACAAGACCCGACAAGCACCAGCAGCAGGGCTGACACCCACCAAGAGCCATCGTCATTATTGTCATGCTATCTTTATTGCCCAGAGACCCTCAGCACCACCCCATCAGGCCTCCCATTCCTGTGGACCCCCAGGCAGCAGGGGGACACATCCAGGCTGATTCTGCCACTACTGGGATGCTCATCTTTTCCCAGCTCCAGCAGCTACTGCCCTTTCCCACCTCTCAAAGCTTCTACGGGGCCAAGAATCTTATGCATGTTCAACTTCTCTGCACTTCCCTGCACCTCTTGCTCTGACTGGCATTTGTCAATTCCGGAGGACACTGTTGGTTTGGAGCCCTATCAGAGGTGGCTGTTTTTATCATTTTGCAGATGAGGGAACATATCACGGAGGGGAAAAGGTTTTCTGCTGTTTATTACCACTTTGGGACTATTTATCTTCCAGTCTCTCTGAAAACCCCCAGCTTTGCTGAAGTGAGTGCTTCAGACTCCACCATGCAGTGGACACAGGCAAGCCTCCAGGTGTGCTCCTCACTCTGCCATGGGAAACACTTACAATGATAGTTAATGTTCTGTGTCTACTAATTAGGGCAGGGGTGCCCAGGTTCAACCTTATGTCTAGGTGCCTGTGAGGCTTTTCTGGATGAGACTGGCATGGAATCCCTGGACTCAGTAAGGCAGGCTGCCCTCCCCAGTGTGGGCTGGCCCCATCCAACCCATTGAGAGCTCGAGTAGATCTAAAGGCAAAGGAAGGAGGAATTTGTCCCCCTTTTTTTTTTTTACCTTACTGCTTCAAGTGAATCATCCCACCTCATCTTCTCCTTCCATCAGACCGGGAGATGCACCACCAGCTCCCCTTGATCTCAGGCGCTTGGATTGTAACTGAATCTCACCCCCAGCATCCCTAGGCCTCCAGCTTGCAGAGGTGGATCCCAGGACTTCTCAGCTTCCATAATCACAGGAGCTAGTTCCTCTTGACCCATCTTTCCCTCCCTCTCTCTCCTCCTGCCTCTCTTTCTCTCTTTCTCTGTATTGGTGTAGAAATAGAAATCGATGTGGATGTAGACATAGACATAGGTAGATATAGATGTAGATAGCAGTATAGATATCAATTTCTTATCTGTTTTGTTTTTCTGGAGAATCTCAATATATCAACTATGTATCTTTCCCGATTCTTAACACTTGTTATAATTTGACCCCATTTTATCATCTTAATAGTTCCATGTTGCAGATGAGGGAATGTATCACTGAGGGGAGAAGGTCTTCTGTTCTTTATTCCAGCTTGGGGACTATTTCTCTTCTAATCTCCCTGAAAACCCCCAGCTTTGCTGAAGTGAGTGCTTCTAATTCCACCATGCAATGCCCTAATTGCAGACACAGGCGGGCCTCCTGGGCTTGCTCATCACTCTCCGGAGGTGTCAGCCTCAGTCGGCTTCTTCCTGTTCTCACCACCAATCACTGCAAGATGTAAACAGCCACGTGGAAGACAAGGCCAACATCAGGCTCTCGGGCTTGTGTCTCATCAAGGCCCACAGTCACTTCCTGTAGCCCTCATTGCCTCCCGTGGTCATATTTCTGGATGATGTCACCATTGATAACTAAACCTCATCTAAATTTTGAATATAAACATTCCACTTTTGCTCAACACCTTCTATCTTACTAAGCAATCCTTTTGTCCAACTAGGACCTCCAATCTACTGGTCCTCTGGCATGAAAGAAAAGAAAATCTCATTAAAAATTTTTAATTTACAAAATGAATTACATTCTTAAGATTTAAAAATAAATTACATTTTTATGATTTAAAAATGAAGTAAATGAACACCAAGCCAGGGGCAATTCCTTCCCCTTACACACTTCTGCTGTCTGTGAAGTTCTCACTTGTACACCCCGTGCTTCTCCCAGGTCAACAGTGAATTTAGTTTCTTGAGTAAGCTTTCAAAGTTTCTCTCTGCATATTCTAGCAATCACAAAGAAATGTTCTTAATGTCTCATTTTTATTTAAAAGATAGAAATGCTATGCACTCTATTCCTAAGCTCCCTTTTTTATTTAAAAATAAATTAAGATAGTTCCATGTGGCCAGGTGTGGTGGCTTATGCCTGTAATCCCAGCACTTTGGGAGGCTGAGGTAGGTGGATCGCCTTAGGTCAAGCATTCAAGACCAGCCTAGTCAATGTGGTGAGACCACATCTCTACTAAAAATACAAAAATTAGACGGGTGTGGTGGCACATGTCTGTAATCCCAGCTACTCAGGAGGCTGAGGTAGGAGAATCTCTTGATTCTCCTCCAGGAGGCGGAGGTTGCAGTGAGCTGAGCTTATGCCACTGCACTCCAGCCTGGGTGACAGAGTGAGACTCTGTCTCAAAAAACAAAACAAAATAATGCAAAACAAAAAAGATATTATATGAAAGCATGTAAAAAGCTTTCTGTATTAGCCATTTTTAAGTGTAGAGTTTAGTAGTGCTAAATATATTCACATTGTGCAATAGATTTCTAGCACTTTCTTTCACCTTGCAAACCTAGAACTCTATATTCATTAAACAACTCACAACACTCTCCTCTTCTGGCCACTGGCAACCAACATTTTACTTTCTGCTTCTGCGAGTTTAACTATTTTAGATAACTAACACAAGTGGAATTATCCAGGACTTGTCCTCATGGGACCGGTTTATTTCACTTAAAATATTGTCTTCAAGGATTATCCATGTTGTAACATGTAACAGGGTTCCATTCATTTTAAAGGCTGAGTAATAATTCATTGTTTATATATACTACACTTTATTTATGCATCAATGGACATGCAGGTTGCTTCCACTTCCTGAGTATTGTGAATAATGCTGCAATCAACATGGTTATGCAAATATCTCTGCGAGTCCCTACTTTCAATCCCTTTTTACATGTGGACATTCTTCATTTTATTTATTGAGGAATCTTTGTACTGTTTTCCATAGAAGCTGCACCATTTTACCCTCCCACAAACAGTGGACAGGGGTTCCAGCTTCACCCAATCTTTGCCCACACTTGTTATTTTCTGGAGATTTTGGATCATTTTTCCTGGTAGTGGCCTCCCTAATTTGTGTGAGGTATTCTCTCCTTGTGGTTCTGATTTGTACTGCCTGAGTGGTGGGCACTGTTGAGTACCTTGTCATGTGCTTGCTGGAATGGTGTCTAACTTTGGAGAAATCTCTGTTCAAGTCCTTTATACATTTTCAAATCAGGTTATGGGTGTATTTGTTGTTAAGTTGTACGTTTGTTTTTTATTCTGTTTTTTATCCCTTATCAGATATATATTTTGCAAATATTTTTCCTCTTTTGGTAAGTTGTCTTTCAATCTATTTTTTGTTCACTTTGGTCACCAAAGTTTTTAGGTTTGTTGTAGTCCTATTTGTCTATTTTTACTTTTTTTTTTTTTTTTTTGCCTGTACTTTTGGTGTTACATCCAAGAAAACATTGCCAAATAGAGTATCATGAAGTTTTCCCCCTATATTTTTTTCTAGGACTTTTGCAGTTTTAGGTCTTATATTTATTACTTTAATTCATTTTGAGTTCATTTTTGAACATGCTTGAAGTATCTAACTTCATTGTTCTGCACGTGGATATCCAGTTTTCTCAACACTATCTTTTCTACATCATGTCATCTTGGCACCCTTGTGAAAAATTATTTAACATTATACA
This sequence comes from Macaca fascicularis, assembly GCF_037993035.2. NCBI lineage: Eukaryota > Metazoa > Chordata > Mammalia > Primates > Cercopithecidae > Macaca > Macaca fascicularis. Next base: position 4,844,089 of record NC_088380.1, read on the forward strand.
GGAGAGTTGAATTCTGGGCTGTTTATTATTTTCTATTCAGTCTGTCTTCCTGACAGGACTACACTGCTTTGATTACTATAGTTGTGTAATATACTTTAAAATCAGGAAGTGTATGGCCTTTAGATTTGTTCCTCTTTTTCAATATTGTTTTGGCTATTCAGAGTTGCTTGAGATTCCATATGAATTTTAGGATTTTTATTTTCTGAAAAAAAAGGTCATTGGAATTTTGATAGAGATTGCATTGAATCTCTAAATTGCTTTGGGTGATACGGGCATTTTAACATTAAGCTTCCAATTCATAAACACGGATGTTCTTGCATTTATTTGTGTCGTGTGCTTTTTAAAAAATTCTGTTTTACGCAGGTATTGATTTATCTAAACAGGAATTTAATTAACATATGAATCTTTGTATTAGATTGGTTCAATTTTGCTATTAGAAAAAAATGCTGCGGTAAATAACTACTAACACACATGGTTTTATAGTCATGCAAAGTTGTGTCTAGAAAAAATTCCAAAAAGTGGAATTTCTGAGTAAAAATTTATAGGTTTTTAAATTGTTTTCTATTTTATTTATTTATTTTTTTATTATTTCCATAGGTTTTGGGGGGAACAAGTGGTGTTTGTTTACATGAATAAGTTCTTTAGTGGTGATTTCTGAGATTTGGTGTAGCAGTCACCTGAGCAGTATACACTGTATCCAATTCGTAGTCTTTTATCCCTCACCCCGTCCCACCCATTTAGCACAAGTACAAGCTAAGTACTCTTCTCTCTATTGCAAATAGTCTTTCTAGTTTGACCTTTATCTCGACTTTATTTATCATTATTATTTTGTTGTTGTTGTTGGTTTGCACAGATTTTAGCTTTTGCAGTCATATTTAGCACCATTTTCTTTTATGGTCTCTCGGTTTTAGTCAGGCAGGCTTTCCTTTCTCCAAGGTTATAAAGGAATTTGGCTGTGTCTTCCAGTTCTTTGATGACTTAGCTTTTATAATTAAATATTGGAACCAGATTTTTCCTGGGGCGTGGTGTGAAGACTGAGTCCAATATTACTATTTCCATAACTCAACCGAGCTGCCCCATCACCACTTATTGAAAAGATCATCTTTACCCTCTTATTTTAATTGCCATATTAATTGTCCTCCAAAGTCCCAATGCATTTCAGTGTATTTCTTTTGTTCTATCTCTTCATGTGCCAATATCACACTATTTTAACAATGATAATTTTGTCGTGTGTTTCATCTTCCATTGTTTTTCCTTTTAGAGTATTCCTTAATCTTATCTTCAACGTGAGCCTTGGGATCAACTGGTCTTATTTCTCCTAAAATATCTGTTGATATCTTTTTATTGGCATTGTATGAAATGTGTTAAATGAATTACAGGCATTTCATATAGCTTTAATTTTGAGTATTCTTATTCAAGAACTTGGTACTTCTTTTCATATATTCAGTTCATTTTTGTGCTCTTCAATAACTTTTAAAAGTCTACTTCAAGTAAATGTGGCTTCTTTCATCTTCAATTTATTCCAAATCATCTTATATTTAGGGTTTGTTATTTTACATCAAGAATTTAACTGCATCGGAGCTATTTATGCATGTTAATTAATTTTCTACATTGCACAACTTTTGAATTGTAATATTATTTGCAGCAGTGTTTAGTTGATTCTCTTAATTTTTTCAAGAAGCTCTACTATTATATAGTAATAGAGTTATCTTTTCTAAATTATACATCTCTGTTTTATTATAATTTCATTAGCTATTGTTAAATGATGTTGATGATAATAAGAATGATGATCACCAAATAAATGAAGCACAAATGTATCAGCAATCTCACTGGATAAATGTAAGTGCAATATCGTAAGTGAAAAATGAGTAAACATAGTTTAAAAGCACTATAAAATAATCATTTAATAATCAAATAGAGCTTATTTCAGATACCAGGACAGTTTGTCTTTAGGAACTCGATCTAATTCATAATATTAAAATATTTAAAGAAAAAAATTATACTCATTTTCACAGGTGCAGACAGGCATTTGGAAACATTCAACAACCATTCATCATGTTAGAAAAAATAATAAATCGAGAACAGGTGACCATGTTCTAACTGATAAAATGTGTCTACCTCTATTCCAAAGCAGGATTATACTCAACAGTGAAACACAAGAACTATTGCAAATTCTCATGTTTAACTTGTGCCCTATTAGATGGGCAATTTTAATGACCATTCCATGATCACATAAGCCAGATATCTTCTCTATTTTCAGGACATAGCATTTGTTCTATACAAAGCCAGTTTCCTTTATTAATTATATTACTAAATTATATTAATATATTATATTAATTAATATATTATATTAATATATTCTATTAATTGATATATTATAAATTAATATATTCTATTAATATATTCTATTAATTGATATATTATAAATTAATATATTCTATTAATATATTCTATTAATTGATATATTATATATTAATATATTATACATTAATATATTAATTAATTCTATTACTTAAAACTTGATCTGTCATGGATGTAGATAAATGAATTGAAGTGATCACAACTTAAGTTGCTTCTATTTCTTCTTGCAGTCCCTGAAGTTTCCGCTTCATGAATATAGTTATTATGCTGTTTCATGTGTAGAGTTCAGAGCCGCTACATCTTATTGGTCAACAGTTTATTTTTATATTATAATTTCCTTTTTTAAAATTTTGGTCTTGTTTAATGGTTGTAGCTAAATTATTGCTTATTTTGTCTGATAGGAAGATTGTGTTCCCTGCTTTGTTTCTCTTTGCTAGCCTAGCTTTGCCTATTCATCAGTTTTCTCATCTTTATAGAATCACATTGTTTTAGTAATGTCCCATGGAATAACCTAAATTTACAATTTACTTTGCAACTGAATTTTAAAATGTGCTTATTTACATTTCCTGAAATGAGAAATAGGTTTGTCTCAGCTTTACCACATTATTTTATGTATGTTCTATGTTCATAGAAGTTTTAAAAGTCTTTAATTTGTGTTCAGTTTTCTTAGTGCATTTTTTGTGCATAGTTTCCTGACATTTAAGAAAGCTTGTATTTCTGTTGTTGTTGTAGTGATCATTTATAATTGTAACTTTATATAGTACCTTTCATCCTTTCATTACTTAGGCAATTTCTAATAGTCTCCCCCTCAAAGCAATGATAAAGTTACCACTTCCCTTTCTCTTCATTGTCCTCTATCAGCATCAATTTTAGTCAATAATGTTACTTTTTCAGCATTATCATTATTGTGTTAAATATCTTTATGATATTCTTAAGGTGTATACTGTGCATAACATTAATCGTTTTCTCTTTTCTTGCAATCTTTGCTAGTAGCCTCCTTGTGAAACATCTCATTCTGTTCAGCCTCCCTGATTAGTGATTGTAGTCTTTGCTTCATACATTCTAGGTTGACCAATGATTTTTGAAGGTGTAATTTCCATAATCATTTCTTGATTGGCTGAAATTTCTTATCTGGTAGTTTATGTAAGCATTCAGAAAAAAAAATTCTTAGTTTTTATGTGCAAAACACAATAATTTTGTCAAGCTAGAGCTCAATTCTTAGGTCAATTTTTCCTGGCCTCAAAATGTGCACTTTGAAAACATAATTTTAAATCTCATTTCACAAAAAAAGTCTTTGTAGATGGCACATACACAGGAGGTCATCTCATTCTCTGTGGCAGAATAAGGGAAAGACTTTAGATTTTGTGAAGTCTGGAAAGTCCCTTCTTCCAGCAAGGAAAATTTGCTTTTGTTTCATTGTTTTATCTGGTAATTTTGGAGACTTCACTTACGGCTCTATTGGATCTCCATATAGAATTTACGATCGGCTATTGCTTTCAACAAAAATGTCCACAGGGATTTGATTAGAATTGTTTCAAATTTGTAACTTGGGGAAATTGACATCTTAACAAAATTCAGATTTCCAATTCATAAACACTCTGTTTTTAATTTAGTCGTTATTTGATTTTTCTGTCCAAAGTTTATAATTTTCATCATACAAATCTTAAATTGTCTTAGATCTAGACATAAGTATTTCAAGTTTTCTTGGTGTTATTACAAGTTGTGTATGTTTTAAATTACTATCCAATTGTGGATTGCTAGTGTACAAAAATGCAATTGATTTTTATATATTGACTTTTGATGCAGCAATATTGTTGAACTCATGTACTGTATCAGGGAGTGCATTTTTGTGTATGCTTTGAACATTTGACACCAATAACCATATAGTTTATGTACAGATAATTTTCTTTCTTTCTTTCAATATTCTGTATTTCTCATGGTTTTTCTTTTCTAGTTTCATTGTACTAGAGTTCCTTCACTATGATATTGTGGTAAACAGAGTAAAGCTCCCAAACCTCTGAAAGAAAAAGATGTTCACACCCTCATCCCCAGAACTTGTAAATACGTGAGTGGTAAAGGTGACTGCAGGAGTGTATAGGAATACAGACAATAGGATTATCCTCGAGTCAATGAGATTATTCTGAATTATCCATATGGACCTAATTTAATCACACGAGTTCTTAAAAATGAGAAGTCCTTTCAGATAGGATGACACAAGTGAGAAGGATGAGCAAAGAGAAGAGATCCAGCAGGTGAGGGGGAGTTGGCTCACCATTGATAGCTTTGAGCATGGAGAAAGAAGGATCAGAACCCGGAGTGTGGGAATGGCCCACCGTGCACAGCCAGTGCGAAAATGGGAGCTCGGTCCTACACCTGAATTCTGCCAAGTAGTGGAATGAGCAACAAATGCATTATCCTCTATGACTTTCAGTGAGAAGCACAGCCTGGTGACACTTCTATTGCAGCTCAGTAGGAAGTATGTCAAACTTTCGACCCACAGACATATAAAATAATAAACATACGTTGTTTCAAGTCACTAACTTTGTGGTAATTTTTTTGCAATAGCAATAGAAAATTAATTCAGATATTGAATAGGAGTGGTGGGAGAGAACACCTTTGCTTTCTTCTCAATCTTAGGGGTCTTTCTGCGTTAATGTGCAGTCTTTCACCGTTAATACGGTATTAACTGTGGGTATTTTTTTTTTTTTTTTTTTTTTGTAGATGACCCTTGTGAGGTCAAGTTAATGTTCTTTTTCAGCTAGTTTCCCGAGTTTTTATCAGGAATGACTGTTGGATTTTGTTCATTTTTTTCTACCTCCATGGAAGTGATTATATAGGTTTTCTCCTCTAACATCTTGACATAGAAAATTACATTGCTTGATTTACAAATGTTGAAAATATGACTCATACTCAATTATGACTTATCATTTTTATCTATTGCTTGATTTTATTTGCTTTTATTATGTTAAATTTTTTGTGACCATGTTTATGAGGATTGTTAGTCTATATTTTTCTTTTCTTGTAATACTTTCATTTAGTTTTAATACTAGTACAATATTGGACTCATAAAATAATTTGAGAAGTTTTCACTATCTTGTATTTTCTGGAAGAGGTTCTATAGAATTGATATTATGTCTTCATGAAATGTTTGATAGAATTTGCCAGTAAAGACATGTAGGTCCAGAGTTTTATTTGTGGGACTATTTTAAAATAAGTTTAATTTCTTTAATAGAATTATACTATTCTGGGAATTTATTTCTTCTTGAATGAGCTTTGCCAGTTTGTATCATTCACAAAACTTAGGCCATCACTTCTTTTGCATATGTTTACAAATATTTTCTTATTATCTTATATCTTATTATATTATATCTGCAGAATCTCTAGTGATGTCACTTCTCTTACTTCTAATATTAATAATGTGATCTTTTTTTCCTGGTAAGTCTGGTTAAAAGTTAATGAATTTTGCTGACCTTTCAAAAGTAATCTGCTTTGATTCCATTGAATGTTTTCTCCTTTGTTTTCTGCTTTCAATTCTACTGATTTTTGCTGCTATATTTATTATTTTTTCTTTATGCTTATAAAGAAAAAATTTAGTTTTAATTTTCTTTTTCTAATTTTTTGAGGTGAAAGTTCTAGCAATTGACTTGAGACCTTTCTTATTTTTGACTTAAGTGTTTAATGCTATAAGTTTTCCTCAAAGTACTACTTTATCTACATCCTATACATTTTTTATGACATGCTTTCAACGTAATTTATTTTTAAAGATTTTCCATTTTCCCTTGGGATTGCCTTTTTGACACAGAAGTTATTTAAAAGTATGTTGCTTATTTTCCAAATTTTGTGGCATTATTCAGCTATCTGATATTGATTTCTAATTTAATTCATTGTAGTCAGAGAATGCACTGCAAAATCTGAGCTATTTAATCTGTATTTTTTTAGATGGCTATCCAGTTTTCTCAATTGTATTTAATGAACAATCTGTTTTTCCCACTAATTAAACATGACAGTATTATCGTACGTATATATCTCATATATTATTGAATCACATAAATAAGAAAATGGCAATGTTTAATAAACATATTTAATTCACGGCTTAGCTTTTCATGTGGACTATATTCCCCAAAAAACATCCATTATGGACAAAAAACCATGAGAAATTCTGTGGGTGTCTTCAATTTTCCATATCCTTTTGAATCAAGCTGCAGAATTGTTCAGGCATTTGGTTACATTCTTTTAAATAATTTTTTTTTCCACAAAGTTTACTTGGCTAACATATTTTTAGGTATTCTGGGTTCTTTTATTCAGTAAGAATTCAAAATTTTTAAGTAACTTGAAGAGGATATTGTTTGCGATCTTGACTTGCAAGATTACGAATGTCAAGATCATGAAGATACTGTTGATTTAAAATTGCACATGTTACTACGGTTTATGCTATGCTCAGATAGAATGTTCAAGTAATGCTTTACGATCCAAGGACAAAGGTGATTTTTTTAAAATAAATTCCTAATCATTTATTTTTTAAAGTGCTTGACAAGGGAAGTCAGTGATACACAAAAAGCACCAGAACATCTCTGCCTGCCCTAGGGGAAGAGAGGCAGGCATGCAAATCAGAGGGAAGGTGACACCCAGAGCCTCTAAGCACAGGCATATCTATATCTGGATCTGGATCTACTCCTTCCCTATCTACGTCTATCTATATTTATACACAAAGGCTACAAAGCAGCCCTCTGAAATGAATTCTCATTGAAAGAATGAGAAAAAAGGATGAGAAAAATCTTCCCAGAGAAAGTGCTTTCACATTCATAACAGCTCAAGGGGCCTTCGAGAATCTACCTTAAGAGAGAAATCCAAGCTTCTGACAGAATGAAGAAAAGAGACTGTGAGTGAAAAATCAGTTTATTGTCAATTGAACTGTTCCTTCCACAAAGTAAGCGTATAAAATGAAGAAAGCTTTGCCCAGAGAGGAGTGTGCTTCTCAGGACACTTAATGTTTATAAGAGGATCCATTTAAGGAAGTGAATAAATAGAAAGGTGAAGCAAAACAGGGCAGAGATTCACGGATGCCTTTCTTAGTAAAAAATCTCCAAGTAACAAGTAGATTCTTCGGGTTGTTCTTTGGAAGACTGCATTTATTTTTGAAAGAGTATTTCCTACAGCTTTTTTCATCATTTACATACATTTTTGAATATGTAAATATATATGTGTATGTGTGTGTATGTGTATACACACAAAGATGCATATACATAATTTTTTTAATTCAGGAAAGCATCTTTGCCCATAGATGACATTTTATATTGACAGTGCTTTCCAGAATATCTCCTCATTGGCAATCAGGATCTCATATTTATGGAAGAAATATTTTCTTTACATACCTCAAGGCATGACTATCTTGCATCTTTGCAAACTGCCCAGGGCAGAGTACTCTGGCGCTATCTGTTAACACCAGAAGGTTCTGAATTACATATTTTATGTTAAGATGCAAAACAGTGTCACCTAGGGGCCTCAGATGTTTGAGGAAAAATGGTATTTTTGTAATGAGTGTGTCTTTTTCCTTCATCAAGTCACTTTTTTGAGCATAAAAAGATGTTAATTTTTTGACCCTTCTTCCATAGTCATATTAAGAGGAATTTGCCATAAAGGATTTATTGGCTGTAGTTAAAGTGAAATGCACGCATGAATTAAATGCTAATAGAATGAAAAGTCCTTGCTGTGAATTTCTTTATAATTAATATCTAAATATATTACAGGTAGCAGGGGGTTTATTCTATCTATTATTTTGCCTTAAAGTGGGCATATTAGTGACCAGCTTCCTGATTGGGCTTAACTGTTCTTCGAGTCCTTCTCAGAGAGAGAGTAGGAAGGCAGTGGGAGCAAACTGCTGTTTTTATCCAAAGCAGGCATCTACCAGTCTCTGGATAGTCACAATTTTACTATTTTATTCTAAATATAATATCACTAGTGCAAAAAAAAAAATTATCGAGTAGGGGGACTATAAAAAAGCCACAAATGACAGTTACTTCTGACTGTCAATCCACATGTTTAATGAGAAACTCTGCCGGATTTAATGAATCCTGGTCCTTCAATCTGGCATCATTTTAAACATAACCTGCCTCTGCAACTCAGTGGTGTCAGTTTTTGGCCTCCACTGTGGCAGCTGGATGTATCTCTAATGGAAGGAGGTTTTATTGTGAACTATTAAACATATATAAGAAATCACTACTAATTTACTCAGATGGAGAGGGCACATGTGTGTCTCTGTGTGTGTATGTGTGTATGTGTGTGTGTGCACCTGCAGAGAGAGAGAGACAGACAGACAGATAGAATGTGTGCATAATGGAGTTATAGAGACAGGACAATGTTTAATCAGGACCGGAAATGCCCTGTGTGTGCATTAGTACAGGGAGCAAAAACAAAAAGACAGAAAAAATTGCATTCTATGTCACCAGTGCAATTTAATATCAAAGCCTAATTGGGTCATGCTTGCAGGTAAAGCCAGCGCGCTGCCTGCCGCCATGCGAAGGGACCACGTTCGTCCCTCCCTGCACGTGTGAGTTTAGCCTGGCACATGCTCACGCTCCAGTTTTATTTAAAATGCGTTCTCTTTCTGTCTCGTGCTTCTGGCTTGGTAAGCTGGAAAGAGGAAAAAGACCCCGTTTCCCCTGAAATCAGTGGAACTTGCTAGATCAGGGCTATTCTTTTCCTTAATGGTGTGAAGGGAAACTCAGCCATCCCTTCCACGTCCCGGCTTCCGTGAGCTGAACCGGACCCAGAGTCAGATGAAAAGTAGGAATCAAATGCCTCCCGTCTCAATCACTACTTAATAAAGCGATTAAAGAAAGGAAGATGAAGGAGAGAAAAATCTGTATCCCCCCTACCTGGAGTTATCTTACTCTCAACGTTAAAGAGGAAAAGAGGACATTACATTGGATTTCCCCCTATTTCTTCTCCCCACTTCCTTCTCTCTCTTCCACTCCTCTTTGCCGTTGTTGTTGGCGTTATTTTTTTTTAAAGCTCCAAGAGACAGACCTTCACGGTTTCTCTGTGGTCCCAAGACCTCAGTCTGGCAGAACCAAGGAGAAAGAATGCAGGTTGTGTCGTGCAGTCAAAACTGACCGAGGCAAGTCATTCAGACGAGTCGACCCCAAGTGCTGGACGACTCTAACGACTGGATTTAGTGGCAGGCGAACAATGGAGCCCTCAAGGAGGTAACAATAAATCCACAAAAGGTCGAAGTACCCCTCCATATGCAAAACTTCCTGCAGGACGGAGGGTGTGCCTGCAGCCCAGGCTGGCCTCAGGGCTGTGACAATGCTGCCACCTGCTGCTCCAGGCCTCTCTCTCCGGGAGACGAGAAGGCTCCGGGCACCTTGTCTCCAGCTGAGGCTGAGGGAGCACGCCTTTGTTTAGGGCCTCTGGTCTCGGCCTGTGTCAGAGCTTGCAGGGCAGTTGGAGCTCTCTCTGTAGGGACAACTGGTTTTAGAGGACTCCTGCTTTCCCCAGTTGTACCAGTTCAGGTGTAAACCTGACATGCGATAGGATCCGGCATGGTGTCCACACTCATTAGACACATGGCATCGTTTCCAAAGGTACATGCAAGGCGGACACCCTTGGTCTCACGGGCATGTCATGCTGGGGTTTAGCTTCTGGGCAGCGTCCCTACAGTCTCTGCCCTGTCGCTGAGCAATTAAACAAGTGTTAGAAACAAAATGCCGAGGCGGCTGGCATTTTCCGTCTCAGCAAGACGGAAGAAAAACTTGTGGGAGTTTCACTCTTGTTGTCTCGTGCTGAGGCCATGTGGCTGTAAATAATGAGACGTTGTGTAATTGTGTTGTCTGTCAAAATGTGTCTGATAGATGAGCCCGTGAGCATGGGTGAAAGTTAAGACTGCCTCCCCGATGTATAATTTGTGGGCAAGGCGACCTTTGACTAACTTTTCCTTAAGAACAAATATTCCTTCTCTTACAGCATCATTAGATTATTCATACAGCATTCCCTCGCTTCCTCTCATCACCCACTTGGTTTAAAATGTTCAGGTTTGCTATCAACGAAGTGAGAATCTCCTGAAAAATGATGAGCTTCAACTACTTTGTCATTTTTCAGAGTCATGTTTGGAAAAAGTGGTTCTTCAATATGCACAATTATTTTTTTTTTACCACTGTATTTAGGGTCATAATTATTTCTCTGTTTGGTACAGAAAAACTAAAGTTGATATTCCTTGTAGTCTGTGAATGAAAAAGAACATTTGGATAATCTTCCCAATTCACCAATTTAGGACTGGCCTCACCCTCACTAAAGGGTGATTTATCCACCTATCATGAGGGTAACAGAGTGGGGAGGAAAGCCTGCAGAGGGGATGGTAATGAGGGGTAGACAGAGGCTAAGTAGGAGGCAGGGAGAAGCCAGGCAAGAGAAGAAAACCTGAAAATATCAGCAGAGGCCAGGAGAGGGGGCTTCTGTTTCCCCTAACCTCCGAAGAAATAGTGCTGAACTCACAGAGAAGTAAATGTAGTCAGACCGAAGAGTTTCGTCACTTTGATGAGATTAACTAGGAAAAGACAATGTTTAAAAATCACCATTGCCTCAGTAAGTCAATTGCAGGGAAATCGTCCTACAACCCGTTCCAACAAGGATGGAGCATTTCAACAGGTACTGGTCTTCCCTTGGGGAACTCCCCAGCATGAGAAAGAAAATGTCCTATGAAACCGGATTCTGAAAACATTGCAACATAGGAAATTGGCATGTGGTTTCTGCTTAAAGTGAGTGCTATGAAATGGGTTATTTTAAGAAATATATGTTTATTGTATTAAGGGGACATTTGATACAAACTGGAGGATCTCAAATTCATTATACTTCTTGTAAATCAAAAGTGTAATTATTACCTTGGAAATCTGCTGGGAAGGAAGTTTAGTGACGGTTTTTATGTTAGCCATAAAATACACTTATTCTCGCCTTTATCTCACTTCCAGACTTTGCAATACGTGGTGGATTTAATCACAATGAATATGTCAAAATATCCCAAATTCCCAAAAATTACACCAGTCTATGGTCTACAGTCTCTGACTCATGATATAACCTCTTTAATCTTGTCTGTAATCTCCTGTCTTTGCAATAATGTAATGACCTTCTCCCCAGTGGACACACACACACTTTTGCACACTGCTAATCAAACATTTTAAGTCTAAAACACATAAAATCTAATGTAGTTATCATCATGTCTAAGGTATTTCGCTGCAAATCGATTCCCCAGCATGGCTACAGCCACAGTGTACATACACTTTCCTATTTGTTGTTAGGAGATTGGTCACCGGCCATGTCACCATTAGTTGCAGTGGGTACCTGGCCAGGAAAAACAAGTTTGCACCTGACTCAGCTCACAGGAAGGAGTCTGAAAATAGGGCAAAGGCAAAGCTCTTTAGGGAAAAATTATGAGAAATTACTGCAAGGCATCGTCAACTTTCATTGAATGGAAGCACTTGTGCTCACTTGGCATTTCACGTCAATAGGTAAATGGGTTTTTCCTTTGTTTCCCGATGTCAGCAAATATCAAGACCCAGTTGATATTTACTTTATTCCCAGGGGTCAGACTGTCAGATAGTTATCCTCTATAATCAAGTGTGGAGCCAAGTGTATAGAAAGGGAAATGATACTGATGGCCCCTAGCAGGCCACAGCGATTCACTCAGATCCCAGCACACTGTCTGCTGAGAGCTCCCCTAGCAGATTTAACGTGTGAAGATTCCAACTCCTTAGATAATTCAGATTCTAGCATGTGCTAGGGTTTACATCCATCATTTATTTATTTTCCAGTAGGCCTTTTGCAATTTAAATCTATACGGTCCATTCACTTTCGCCTAAAATAATAACCCTGTTATGAGTCTTCTACCAGGTCCTCCAGCAACGCATGTGTTTCTTCAGAAATCACAGCATCAAAGCGTAGGTGTCCCCACTTAATCTAACCGAGTTTTTTGTGCATCTCTTCACTTGTTCCCCTAGGTTTTCCTACTCATTAAGATTCAGCCCTTTTATTGTTTTCCAGGTATTTTTTTCTCAGAGCTCCTGTTTAGAATTCCCCAAAAGCATTATGTAAGCCAGACAAAATGTGATTCATTCTCATAAATCCGTCCTTTCAGCCCCTCTATCACTTTTGCTCTCTTTGTGCTTTCGAGTTTGCTGACATCAACATCATTTGTATAATGAAGTGCGCCTACTCCATGTGGGTCTATGTGGGTGATGGACATGGGATGTCCTAACATGGGAACACTACGCAGGGCTTTGTGAGGTCACACACAGGAACGCACATACACAGGCGCACACACACTCATTCCAGCAGTCCGATCAACGTAACGACCTGTCTTGTTTTAACCCTCGCTACAGATACAGGCCCCTGCACTTCAGCCTGATGCCAGAGGGTATACCCATAAACCTGCTTGACTTGGAAATCAAAGAGAGGTGAGAAGAGTTCAGATTTTCCCCTGCTGAGGTAGAAGGCTTGCCAAGAGACAAGACTGGACTCATAAGGTCTGCAACCGGCTCTATCGAGTTAATAGCAGCCTTTGACATCACAAAACATGCTATTTCCTTGTGTTCATGTCCTTAAGAGGAGCCACGGTGAAAGCAAACATTAAAGATTTTAATCTAACAAAAATGTGGAGTGAAAGTAAGACATTTTACACCTGCTCTCTGCATGACTATTTCAGGAGGAGGTCGGTCGCTGATCTTGAAACTGTTATTAATCAATGTTTTCCATCTGTGTGTGTTTCTGATTTCTCATCTGCATCTGTGGTTATAAAATGTCCTTCAATGTTTGTCTTCCTGAAGTACATTCTCTTTCACATTGTGCTGCCCGTTTTCACAAGTCATCTCGGACTAGGGAGTCCTCAGAGAAAGCCAGGTTTGGTTCCGCTGTTTCCTCTCCGGTGTATATGACACTTGGGAAAAAGACAGTTTGAGGGTAAATTTGCCTCATCGTTACAGATACCTCATGAATATTAAGTCTGCAAAACAAGTCCTCTCTTTACTTCAGCACTTCCAAAATGAGCAAAGAATTACAATGCCCTGCAGTAAAAGGCCACTTAATTGCATTTGGCCAATATTTATTTCGTGCCCACTGTGTAAGACACATTGAACTAGAGAGTATAAAAATTGGTCAATTACCATCTCTTAACTAAATAATCCTGTGGTCTCATAACAGAAATAGGGTATGATGAATGTACAAATAACAATTTTAATAAAAATAATAATGAGATTTTTTAATGATTAAAATTATTCTCCAAGAACACTTTAAACACAGTGTTTAAATTGTTTCTATTTATTGAGCTTCTACTACAATGAAGACAATATGGTAATTCTAGGATTATAGACACATGAGCAACAAACACACACACACGCACACACACACCCTGCCCCCAACTCACAAACAGTAGAAAGCATATGACATTAAACAATTGCATCATTTAATTCTTGCAACAAATTTAATTCTTGCAACAACCCGGGCATTATAATCCCCCATTACATGTGAGAGCACTCAGTATAACCACAGGGAGTTGATCTGCTCCCAGCCACACTGAAGAGCCAGGACATCCTTCAGGTACCAGGGGTTAAGATTTGGCGATGAGAACTAGAATGTTTGGTTCCACCCCCAGTTCCACAACATGAAAGCTGCATGACACTGAGCAAGTTACTCAATATCTCTGCCTGAGTTTCCCTGCACTATAAAGGTTTGTTGTGAGAAGTGAATTAATCCTCATCTTGATCGACCTAGGGAGATCTAGTATACAAGAAATTCTTCTGTCATCTTTACTTTTTTTATAATTAAAAATTGAAACAGCTTCCGTGCTTGACCACTGATTTATTTAGTAGAAGAAACTTCTCCTTTCTACTTTTCTTCTATTCTTCCTTCTTTCCTTCCTTCTCCGTTTCTTTTGCTGTAGTGGTGAGGGTTGTTGTTCTCTTCCTCCTCCTTCTCCTCTTCTTCCTCCTTCTCTTCCTCTTCCTCTCCCCGCTACTCCTTCTCTTCTTTCTTCTTTGGAGTAACTGACAGTGTGCATAATTATTCACCTCTTGCAATGGCAGAATTAAGTGACAAATATGCTGCTTACTTTCATTAAGTCTTACTCTAAATTGTTAATAATTTGGCTTCCAGGGAAAAAAGAATGACAAAATTTTAAGATAGAAGTGGTTCAAAAGTGCACTACTTCACCACGTTTTCTTTTTTTTTTTTTTTAAATACTTTTTTTTCAATGTGTGCACTAAGACAGTAGAACTCTCCCAGTGGCAGTCCATCTGATTTGTAAACCACAGCAAGTAAATCATTGACTTCAGAAATACGTTACTTTAAAAAAAAATGGCTAAAATGCCTTCAATTGTTTTTCCTTTACAGATTTTGGCAGAGAAAAATCTGAGGCACCTAATGTTAGATTACAGCAAAGAGAGCAAGAATGGTATTTGTTTAGAAAAACCCTCAGAATCATTGCGAACCATTAAGACAGCACAGCAGCTTCTGGAGGTGAAGGCTGATCAGACATGGGCTGAGTTTCCAAGTTCTCATGGGCACATGTGCTTTCCTGCGCTTAGACTTCTCTCCTCCAGGCTCCCACAGTCTCAGGGGAACCAGCGCTCAGGTGAGAGTGACCCCTTCTCCCACAGACTCCTTGCAGCACACACAGACGTCTCCAGTGATTCCTAAGAAAGGTTAAATTTATAAGAACCTAGTCACCATTTTCTATTTTTTATACATTTTATAAAATTGAGTGTGATTTTGGAACACAAGCAAATGTTCAAAAGATCATACTACTAGAAACATTGTCATTCTGCCACCCATTTAGCTCAGAATCTTTGATTTAGGTGAATTATTTTACATAAAACCTACAATTTTATCAATTGAATTTAACAATTGTAAAAGTAATCCCATACTATACTCACCATAAGAAACATAATCACTAATAGTTATTTTAAAAATTGTGGGATCTAATTTTTCCCTCCACACATTTTACTTGTAATGATGTAATCTCAGTATAGCACATCGGGGCTAATTAATTAGGACAGTTCACTGTGGAATATAGTTGCCTGTTAATGAAAATGCTTGATTTGAGAAATGATCACTTATTTAATGACATATGAGAATTGTAATATAACACAAAATTTATATTTATAATAATATAACAATTACTTGATTTCATCATTTAAAGATATTTTATAAAAGTGATTCCTAATAGAAAACAATAATTTAATTGTTAAAACATAAATCAAGGAAGAAAACATTGTAAAGTCAACAGCAACCTAATTAATATCAGCGTTTTCAATACAATGTATTATTAAGGGAACTGAGTACATTAAAATAATACATAGTATACATAAGATGGCATAATTTTAAAAATTGACAATTTATGACATAATATTTACTCAAAAACTCAATTGAATGCCTATATATATATTAAAATATATGTAGATCCCTAATTTTAAATGCTGTTTATAAAATTTGTAGTCAATTATCTATTATCTAAATAAATGCAAAGAGAAAATATCAAGTTACAGCACAGTTAATAATTTCCATTTATTTTATATAATTTGAATATTGTACCTCTATAAAAATTAGTCATAACTTTCTATTCAAAATTTTTATTTAACAAGTAGAGATTTTATTACAAAACATTTAACTTACGTTAATAATTCTTTTGTGTTAAATTTTAAAACTGCATAAGAAATTAAATAAAAACTCAAAGAATTTCTATTTGTGTCATTCCATCAGATGTTGAAAATTTGACTCTCTTCAAAGTAAGAAGAGGAATCTTCTGAACTAATGACACTGCCAAAACTTACAGTAGAAAATGCAAAATTGAAAAGGACTTGTAAAGAGATTTATATTACACCAAAATATTACACAGCTCCTTTTCATATTTTTTTCCTAACTAATTCAACAACTGGGCTTATTAAAAAAGCTAGCCTGGTTATTGGATAACTTTGCTTTAAAAGGTTATTAGAATAACCTGCTAATTAAAAAGCACAAATCAAACTCCTATAAAAAGTCTAAATGGAGAAGGGCTCAGCTAATTGGAGGTTCTTTCATATTAGTGTGAGAGTCCTGGAGTGCCTAGATTGCATTTTGAATGGTGTCATTATGCCGGCCCAGTGTGGTCATATTGGGAGCCGTGTTCCCAGACGGCTTCCCAGGATCTGTATATGGAGCTGCAGTCAGCACGAGGGGTGACACAGGCAACTCAATGCCCTTATCGCAAAGTCCCGAATTCAAATATTAGCATATACAGCAAACAATCAAAAATGGCATTGTGTTCAGCCATCTTAACAGGAATGAGATTTGGAGCAAAATTGGTAAGAATAAAATGGAGATGACGAAAGGGTGTTTTTAACTCAAAAGAAAAAGCCCCCACCCTTCCTGAAAGTGATGTGCTCAGAAAGAGACAGATCGTAATGAGAAGAGAAAAGGCACCTGGCATTTGCATCGCCCCTCCACCTGGAGCCCTGACTGGAGAGGGTGTAATTAGAGCACTCTGTGTGCAGGGAACAAAGGCCTGTCAGGATGAAGAAAAGCCCCAAGCTAAGCAAAACCCCGACTAGTTACATCTTTCAATTTCTTCTCGCTGCCTTGAAAAGAGGAAATATAAGAAAACAGGTGTGGGGTGGATTTTTCTAATGTTTGGAAAGGAAAGACTCGTCTTCTGTTAATATTCTTACAGAGAGTAATTACATCTTTTCAAGGCCAGAGAACAACTCAACATTCACTGGGCCAACTAACTGTGGGAATAGGATCAGGGTGGTCAATCCTGATGCAGCACGCCCTCTCTTTCTCTTAGTCATGCTAATTTTTTTCAAAATATTGAGTATTGGATTGATTAATTTGTCCTGTGAGGTTGCCGGGTTTCGTTTTCTCCTGGATCAGCAACACAAAATTGAGACGACATGTATGTCAGAGATAGATGACGGCATGAGCCTCTCTGCCACGTCTTTCTTTCAATGCTTCAAATTCCAGGACAAGGAGAAATTGTACTGGCTCATAGGGGATGCATTTTCAAAACGAAACTTAGCTTGCTTGCTCCAATAACTTTAAATGATAGCAAAGTGTGCTTCTCCAACAATGCTGGCATCTGTTCTATGTGTGTGCTCACAATCTCTCTAAATTCATCTTCATTCTTACATCTCTCAAGGCAAAATCCCGTATCCACAAAGTATGTAGACATTCCTGCTGGGGTTGAATACCTAGATTCCTCGTTTTAGTACATTTCATCAGGAAAAGCTTATTTTTAGGGAACAAGACAAGGTTGTTAGACCTAAAAACTGACATCACAGGTCAACAATGTGGGGGACAATTTGTCATCACGTGTAATGGTATAAATAATTTGATCAATGAGACCATATATTTATACTATGATCTAGACTCACTGCCCACCCAAAGCAATGACCAAGTGACCGTGTTCTAAACAGAAATTTGTCCCCTGGGCGCTTCAAACTGTCATAAATGAGAAATAATATGCAATGGGCCTCGAGAACTTGAAAAACCGTGAACTCCTAGTGGGCCACCGCAAGGTAATACTCAGTTTTATCATGTTTGTCTTTTAAAAATCCCACGTTTCTGAAATGGGGAATTCTTACTTGTTTCCATCACACCATTCTCATTTGGTTTCAGGAACAAAGACTATTATGAAAGAGAAAACAAAATATAAAAACATAATTGTGAGCGTTATTTACAGACTTTAGTAACATAATTTTCACATTTTGACCGATACACTACACTTCTATATGCATGCATAGATTTCTTTGGCAATACCCCTAGGTGGCAGGGTAATATTACAATACTTTAGTTTGGAAGACACTGGGTACCCTAACCTTGAGAGAAAGAGAAAGAGCATGTGTGAAACAAATTTCTAGAATCCTTAATCTTAAATTTGGACATCTCCAAAAATAAGCAGCATAAAAGAGGTTGGTAGTTGTTCGTAGGCAGTTTTCATCACCAATATAGAACCATGGAATGTGCTTGAGTGTCCAAAATTGTAATAATAAGAACATGTTTTTCTTTTGTATTGAAGAAGTGGGAAGAAGTGTGGTCTCAAAGCCAGTTTCCTCCATGAGCCATCAAAAAGTCATTTACTGGATTATAAGTTCTTTAGGAAATACTTCGTATCATTTGTTAAGACTGGTTAAACGAAACCCAACAGAACAACATCCAGGACGTAGTATATGACCATGGTTAAACGACTTTAAGCTTTGCCAAAATAAATTTATAGAACATATCATGAAACCACTATTTATTTACGATATGGGGTGAATCCTCTTAAACTCTGCTTTTATAAACCGGCACAATCATTTGAGAAATCAGCTCACACAAAGAAACTCAAAACATTTGGGAATTTGACATAGTGCTTACGTTTTATAAATTGATCCTGAGGAAATTACATTAAATATAACAGCAACAATAACCCATGTTAGTGCTGATGTACATCTAAAATTATAATTTGTTAATGAAAATAACCACATGTGAAAGAATAGTACATAAACATAAAAGCATGTTTAAAATAATATTTAATAAACTGGGATATAATAATTATAATATTAAGTGAAAATTTTGCACTCAAGTTGCAAAAATGTTAAATATGAAAATATATTGAAAATAAAAGAACAAGCATGATATATCTTAAAATATTTACAGAAGTTACTGCTAGGTAATAGAATTATGAATATTATTTTGCTAAACTGTTCAATATTTTAGATATTCTTCAGGAAGTTCATATTGCTTATATAGTAATACAAATATATTCATTCGTGTAGTCCTTTGTTTTGTGTCTAAAATCAAAATTTTGCATTTATATGGATAATAGGAAACATACATAAATAGACATATATATGTATGTATCAGGAGTAAGAAAATTTCTGGTTACTTCTATGCCAGTATTTGGGCTAAAGTAGATCATTTAACTCGTCTAGTCTGTTTTTTTATTTGTTTGTTTTTTATTTGTTAGTTTGTTTTTATTTAAAAAAAAACTGACTCTGACTAGAATGATGGTAAGACAAGGTGATCCTTAAGAATGTAAAATTTAAAATGTAGAGACTAAGAGTAGGGTGCAACATAAATCTATAATGAAAGTGGCAGCCTGTAAAGTCTGAATCCCTATACACAGCATTCAAAGCTTCATATATGAGGACTGAGCATGGTGGCTCACACTCATAATCCCAGCACTTTGGGAGGCTACCGCAGGCAGATCACCTGAAGTCAGAAGTTCAAGAACACCTTGGTCAACGTGGCAGAGCCCTGTCTCTACTAAAAATACAAACAACAACAACAACAACAACAACTAACCAGACCTGATGGGAGAGGCCTGTAGTCCCAGCTACTAGGGAGGCTGGGGCAGGAGAACTGCTTGAACCCAGGAGGCGGAGGTTGCAGTGAGTGACAGAGCAAAACTCTGTGAAAAAAAAGAAAAAAGGAATACAAAAAACTTCATATATGGGGTGTTTCATGTAGGTACATATTTCTCACTTGCATTAACTCACTGAGCCACTTACTGTTGCTTAAATATATTGCATGCACCATAGTGACTATTCATGAACAAAAATACATTTAAATTTTCATACATTTGCAAAATGTCATAAACGATATTTTCCTTGCAGTGACTGATACCATTCTGATGTCATGTTTACTCATGTTTTAGGGAAGTATTTAATAAGCCACCTATGTGACCATATTATACTCAATGTGGAAGATGTAACTGAGGAAAGGTCAGATATGGCCCTGTCCTCAGGGAGCTTCCTCCCAATCTTGGCATAGCGGCAGCTAAAGGCTGTTGACGTACAGGGGCTCAGCAACTCTCTGGGCAGATGGAGGAGCACCATATGCCTTTATTGAGCAGATGGTGTCCATAATTAGGGATGAAAGATGGGTTGGGATTCGCCCTGTGAAGCTGGAGGAAATAATGCCACCAGCAGAGAACAATGTGCAGGTGAGTTTACGCGTGCAAGGGGAAGGCACTACACACTCTTGGTTCCCTCACCATCCTAGAGGGTGACTAGGCTACCTTCCTCAGAGAGCTATGTTGAGGATTAAATGGGATAATAGCAGAAAATCACATTAAACAGTTCCTGGCACAAAGAGACATACAGGCTACGTCAGTAATGCTAGCAAAGGAGAGGAAGGCAAGAAGGAGGAGCCATGTAGAGGCATGTCAGCCCCAGCACGTGACTTACTAAAGAAGCTAGAATAAGTTACTGAACTGGAACAAGACTGGAGGAAGGTGGGCTGGATAGGGGACACTTGCTGTAAGCTGGTGAGAGGCGATGGTGACCAGGCCAGTACTTTGCAAGTGGCTCCCAGGATGGTGATGGTGAGAAACGGGAAATCTAAGAAAAGTACAGAAAGCAAAGTCAGCAGCACTGTGGACTGATGGAATCTGTGGGGAGAGGAAGGAATCAATCCAGGATGGCTGCTACTTCTCTGGCTTGGGAAGCAGCCCTGAAACAATGGCAATGCAGTGAGACCCCACGTGGAGGACTGTGGAGGAGGGCACAGCCTTGGTTCCGAATGTGGGATGTGTCAGGTTCCTAGGTCAGGCACCAGTGGGGACAGCCAGCAGCCTGTTAGGTAAATGAGGAGGCATCTCAGGGGGAGACAGAGGTTTGGGGTGCATCATTAAGGAAAGGGAGATAAAGCCACAGGCATCCTTGAGATAAACAGGAGTGACCCAGAATAAGATTTGAGGAACAAGAACTTTTGTGGGACAGGAGTCAGAGTTGCAGGCATACACAGTGAGCAGGAGGCCACAGATGCTCAGGACTAAGTTGGGGCAGGTGAAGAGGCACAGAGGAAAGGGAAGAAAAAGTTAGAGGAAGAAAGAGGCCAGATGAGTTAGCTAATGAGTAGTCATCCATGGATGACTCAAAAGGAGACTCCAATAGGACAATTTCACACACTGGTGGAGGCTGAGAGGAGAGTGGGAGATAAAGGCATTTCTAAGCCCTATCTAAACCTATGTCTAAGTCTAGGTCTGTGTCTATAACTAGATCACTGTCTGTTTGATCTGTATTGATGTCAGCTATATGCATGCCTACATCTACATAAAAGGATGAAAATAGATTCCTATTGGGTTTATCACAGTAAATAAATGCTTCAGTCCAGCTGACAGATGCAATGCCATCACTGATGTTATTTCTACTTGTGTTTTTCTTCTGCCATTGATTCTATTTCCCTTTTCCTGTCCTCTGTTTCTAGTTTGGATTCAAACTTGTCCCCCAAGCTAGAGAGTGGAGCTTCATGTTCCCCCCATTTCAGAACAGCTTCATTCCTGGCTCCATCCTCATTTCCTAACTTTATTCTTATCCTAGTTAGAGTTTCTCGTTATTTGAAATGTACTTTAACATGCAACATGGATGCATTTTTAAATCACCTTTCATAGACCTTTTACAAGGAAGGACACATAACTAAAGGAGTTAGTAATATTAGCTGTTCAGCCCAAAATGCACAACAGGTCCAACACAAAAAGCACTTTATTTCTCTCTCAGATAAAATCCAAACCAGGCAATCCTAGCTGGCAGCAGACTGGTCTCCTAGCAGCAATCCAGAGACTCTTCACCTTCAGCTTGTGGGCTCCAAGCTTTTTGGCCTGTCCCTCCACAGAAGGAAAGCCCCCGGGGGCCGCCTGTGCAAGGTTGTATGAGCCAGGAGTGGGTGCAGCAGGTGCGGCTTCCCCTCGCATCCCACCAGCTGGAACTCAGTCCAGAAGTCACATGGATGCCAGGGCAGGCCAGCCATGGACCCAGGCAGGGAAGACAGGAGGTTGGTGGCAGCTGGTGGGACCTCCAAGGGTTCTCCACTCTGCATTCTCAGCCATAGCATCTCAATGTCCCTTCACCAGGAAGACAATGCCATTGGA
Organism: Macaca fascicularis; assembly: GCF_037993035.2. Lineage (NCBI taxonomy): Eukaryota > Metazoa > Chordata > Mammalia > Primates > Cercopithecidae > Macaca > Macaca fascicularis. Next base: position 4,866,323 of record NC_088380.1, read on the forward strand.
GACAGAGAGGAAAAGGGTCATGGAAATAGTTTCTTCCATCAAAGTTCTTCCTCAAAGTTTTTATTTTTTCATTTTTCTTTTCTGATCCAACTGTAGTATTATTTTATCTCTGTTTCAGAGACGGGCGCAATATTTCTCTCAACTTCAACAGCGCAGAACATATTGACTCCTGGGTCCTGCTGATGGGACTTGCTTCCCGGCTCCACTTCTTAAGTGTTGTGACCGTATTTGTTCCACTCAGCCTCAAGCCTTCCGTTGTGAGTGGGAGGCAGTGGGAGTGCCTGGCTCATAAAACTGCGGATCCACCCGAGAATCAGAAAGGCGAGGCTGTGTCTGAGACCAGGCTAAAGATACCAGAAACCTTTCCTATTAAATTTAAACACTGAACAATGATATAATCAAAGCTTACACAATGACCAAGCCAAGAAATAAAAGAATAAAGGAATGGTGAAGGCAAAGGCAGCCCTGGAGGTGGGAAAGACCTGTTTTCCACTAAATGAGGAGCAGCTCCCCCATGACAGCAGGCAGTGGCGAGGTGAAACGCCTTTCTCCCCCAGAGGTGCTGAGGGCTCCAGACCCTCAGGACCAGCAAAGGCAGTGAGTGATTCATTCCATAAATCCATGCATGGCGGATTTAAAATGGGAATATTTTGGAGACAAATGTTGAGATTATCTGAGCCCTTCATTCAACGTTGCAATGCAATGTTTCAGAAGGTACATAGAGGCTGTTTTTTGAGCAGAATGCCTGGAGAGCTGGATGACCTTCAGTTGCTATTGGTTGAAAGGGTAATATTTGTATATCATTTTAAGTATTTCTACACTTTTCTGAAATGAATTTAAAAGTCACATTGTACATACAAACATATGATGAAATATTGAAAATCATACCTGCTTCTTAGATGCGAAGGTTACATTTCATTAAGATGGTAAGTCTTAAGCCAGGCGCGGTGGCTCACGGCTATAATCACAGCAATTTGGGAGGCCGAGGCGGGTGGCTCACCTGAGGTTGGGAGTTCGATACCAGCCTGACCAACATGGAGAAACCCTGTCTCTACTAAAAACACAAAATTAGTCAGGTGTGGTGGTGCATGCCTGTAATCCTAGCTACTCAGAAGTCCGAAGCAGGAGAATCGCTTGAACCTGGGAGGCTGAGGTTGCAGCGAGCCAAGATCATGTCATTGCACTCTAGCTTGAGCAACAAGAGTGAAACGCCATCTCAAAAAAAAAAAAAAAAAAAAAAAGGATAGCAAGTCAGCCCATATTTCTACACTTTCCTGAAATGAAATTTAAAACTCATGTTGTATATATAAATATGCAATGAAATATTGAAAATGTCTTAAGATGCTATTGAATATATGAATTAGATTGGGAAGGTTTGGTTTTTTTTGAAAAAAAAATTGACACACAAAACAAAGATTTACTCACTAGTTTCTAAATTATTCTTACAAATCAACAAGGAGAATCCTACACATCAATAACATCAAAAGAAAATGAGTAGTCAGTTCACAAGAGGAAAAATAAATACACAAATTAGCCGAGCATTTATGAAAAGATGTTGGGCCTCACAGGTAATTAAACAAATGTAAATTAAAACAAGGAGGTAGATTTTGCTTCTCATGTTGACAGAGGTTAAAAAACACCGTGGTAATATTAAAGATACATGTATTCACTCAACAGTATTTATAGAAAGCCAATGTATTCTGGGCAGGGTATAAGTCCTGGAGATACCTGTGTGCATTTATCAGAAATGAGTGCAGATATGTCTCTAATGAGGATCCAAATCCATATAGCTTTATGGAGCAAAATCTCAGAGATATGAAACGTGAAAAACCTAAGGCTGAAAAATTGTCCTTTGGGAAATGTATTGCAAAGAATGTCATCACAACATTGGTTAAAATACAAACAATCATAGTCATAGTAAATATGCATTGATTTGCTAATTAAATTAAACTGTGTTACACCTCAGAATGCAAACATACTCATTTCATTATAGTGAAGAGATTTTTTTTAAAATTATGAAAAGATATATGTGACATATTATAAAATAAATATATGTTAGACAAGCCCACAGGTGAACAATCCTCTTTGCAGGTACATATGTGTATAGACTATGGGGCGCGGCAAACACAAAACATTGAGAGTAGACACTTCAGAGAGGTACACATTTGTTTTGCTTTTATTTTCTTCTTTGCTTGTATAAAATAAAAACAAAAATAAAAACATGCTTTCCTATATATAAAACTTCTCTTACCTTGCTCATGGTAAAGTACGATGAGAAGTGTTTCCAAAAACAGAAGTTTTATAAATAGGAAAGGCATGCTTTAATTTGGAAGAAACAAAATAAAAATGAAAAATTCTTTTCCCTTTTATTTGCCCAGCTTGGTGGTTGTAAGCCCATGGAGATGAGACGTCTGTGTGTAACACACACATTTAATTTTGCCGACGGTGCCTGTGGGCCTGTAGCTGGTGCCCAAACAACCTCCCAGGACTGTGTGATTCTCACCTTTGTGAGGAGGGTGATATGTCCTCTGATTAAATAATAGTAACCAGCAAAACTCCAGCTCTATCTTGTATTGTATTGTATTGTATTGTATTGTATTGTATTGTATTGTATTGTATTGTATTGTATTTTTTCAAGACTGAGTCTTGCTGTGTCACCCAGGCTGGAATGCTGTGGCGTGATCTCGGTTCACTGCAACCTCTGTCTCCAGGGTTCAAGTGATTCTCCTTCCTCAGCCTCCCGAGTAGCTGGAATTACAGGTGGCTGCCATCATGCTTGGCTAATTTTTGTATTTTTAGTAGAGACGGGGTTTCACCATGTTGGTCAGGCTGGTCTTGAACTCCTGATCTCAAGCGATCCACCTGCCTCGGCCTCCCACAGTGCTGGGATTACAGGTGTGAGCCACCTTGCCCAGCCAGCTCCATATTTTAATCTTTTGAATATGCATTTTCAAATCATGGAGGAAAAGAGTCATGAACTCTTGAAAGCAGAGCTCAGTCACACAAAGTCTTGACGTAGAAGTTTAGAGGTAAAAGAGAAAACATATCCACACCAGAGAGAAATCCACAGTTCTCCATCATGGCCTCTACATACTCCCTGAGAACTGAGAGAGGTCTGATGCGTTCTAATCTGAGAAGTTCATTCCAAGAACTGAAAACACGCATGGAAACAGCATGAGGAAAGGCCTCTGAGATGTGGGACCTCAGCCGCATGGGACTTCAATGTCCACAGCATCCAACTTGCAATCGAAAACCTTTTTTAGTGAAACAGCATGAAAGTATCCTACATGCCATGATGTGTCTCCGAATGGGAAGTAATTTAGATATCTGGTCAATTTGAGATACGTGTTTGAACTAAAAATCCTCCAGAAAACAGGGTGTGGCAGTGCCAAACAATGCCACGGCTTTAGGGAGACTGTCAGGGCAGCTAGATAGTTTGCAATTACCTTCGAAGTAAGTAGAATTTTTGCTTTACCTTTGCATTCCTTTTACTGTAATATTGCAGTAGATTATAAATTTGTTCAAGGTTGTAGTCACATTTACTTAACTAACAGAGTGGTCTTTAGAACATAAAAAATGGCTCGGGGTCCCAATTTCAGTGCTAAAGAACTATTTGAAAACTAGCAAGGAGTGTTCCTAAAAGGAAGGCAGCTCCCCAAAGCTACAGACCCACAGTTAGCACCCCTGTGCTCCTTGAAGGGACGCATGGGCTCCAGCCTACAGCGCAGTAAGGATTAATAAGATACTAAGTGTCCAGGCTCCCACCTCAGAGGGCTTCTGGTCAGGCTATTAATAGGCTTTAACCACATGGTTGAGGTTTGTTTGGGACCTGGTACTTATCTCTCTATGCACGTTACTTAACCTCTCTTCTCTTTTTGTCAATAGAACAATAGTAGCCATAATACAAATAAAAGTAATATTAATTTTTATTAATAGTATGACTATTTTAATCATGATAAAATCTACATTATGAGTCTGTGGTATAACGGGTAGAGTAGATAACACATTTAATACCCTTGGGAGAGAGCCTGGCTTACACAGGAAAAGTAAAATGAATAACTATTATTGTAGGTGAAAGCACTTTGTTACTTAAAATGCCATTACAATGTTCAAAAATAATTAGCAAAACCTTACTTTTAGACTGCCTCTCTCAAACAATCCAGGTCCTAGTCAAATGATCACAATCTTCCTAGTTGCAGTTTGTTTAACTCGTAGGCATAATGTAAAGGGAAGATTAGCGGCAACCTACTTATAAATGGATAGAAAGTGATCTTTGCTATATTTTTATGGCTTGTTTCAAAATGTTTTCCAGTACTGTTTCGTGTTGAAGTTACACCCTCTCATGATGCCCCAAAACTTACTGAAAACTTGGGTGATAGGAATGGAAATTAAACAATCAAACCAGTTCAACCAGCAAAAAAAGTTTATGCAAAGCAAGACCAAAGGCAGATCACCAGACTGTCAATCATGACTTTTCCTTTGTCTTTAAAAAGCTTCTTCTATAAATAGTTTTCCCAAATGCTTTGATCACTTCATTTGGATAATGCTAATAAAACTGTTAGCATTGACTGAGCATTACTAAACAGTAACACACGTTATTTATGTCACTCTTCACAAAATCGTGTGAGACCGATATATATTAGAATCTCAATAAATATCAAGGAACCAAGAATTAGAGAATTTAATTCTAAATTTTGTACATTCTACAGGTGATACCTGGGCTCCCTCGAAATGCAGCACTTCTCATTGTCTTGCTATATGACCTCTTTACGTTTTGACTTCGAATAAAAATCCTGAGGATTTTAATCTCAACCTAGTCATTGTCAATCATTTTCCCTTAAATTTTTATACATTTTGTTACTATTGTGTAGAAAGAGGAATTTTGTGTAAGTAAACAAATTGTCACTTTGAGCCATAAGTCCCTTGAGTTTAAGAAAATTATTATTTAAGAGATACATTTTTAAATATTTCTAGATAGCTTTATAAATGTATAAGACCAGATTACCTATGAGAATATGGTAATTACTTTAACCTAAGGAAAATTGTGTATTAACCTACTGATTGGTCCTACACAAGTGATTATCAAGACATGTGTTATTTTATCTATAAAGGAGGAAGTCTCAGAGTATCTTGGTGATATCTTGGTTTCATTAACCATATTTCATGCTGGAGAATATTTGGGCAGTCGAAGGATTGTAAATGCAGCTCTCAGATGAAGTTTTAAAGGAGTGTCGTGGTTGTGGGTGTGGGACGGAAGCAGGCAGAACCTATCATTTTGCTGGTTTGTTATATTTTAAAACAGGAATGAGCAGCTTGGGTGTGACCGTGAGCCGCATCTAGAATTATCCATCTCTGCAGCCCCGCTGCTGTCTACAGCCGGTCGCTGGGACATGTCCCGGGTTTCCCTTGCTGACACAGAGGATGGGCCTTCCCGGGACTCAGGGCACTGAATGGCCTTGGCCTTGGTGATTGTGCTGGGGATAGAGGGCAGGGGTCCCCTCAACACTTCAATTTCACCCCACCGCATGTCAATGAGCAGGAATGTCACACCCTCTTTTGAGAGGAAGAATAAAACAGAACACCTCTAAAGCCACCCTGCGTCCCCATGAGGCGTGGTGGGCCCTGACACAGCCGCGAGAAGCTGGGCTATGCCGACTGCTTGTTATGGTGACCTTGAAAACACAATGGGAAATCTGGAGAGAAAAGCAATTTCATCTTTGAAATTACACACTGCTCTTCTCATTCATCTTGATAAGCACTTTTAAGGAATAATAATAAAAAAAAAGAGGTGGGAATATTGCTGCCATAAGGGTTGCGGAGGCCTCCTTTCTGCAGTGTCAGTTTAAAGTAAATTTAGATGTTCAAAGATGCATTTGATTTATATTGTGAAACTAAATTGGCCACTTTACAAGGTTAAAAAAGAGAGGAAAAAAAAACAATGTAGATGAAAATTTGTTTAAAACAAAATTATTTTGTATTCTAGTTTTAAAATATAAACATTCTGACTGCGATGTTTATTTAAATAGAAAGCTTACCCTCTATTTTGTTCTTATACTTGCCATTGGGTTAATTTAGAGTGTGTGTGTGTGTGTGTGTGTGTGTGTGTGTGTGTGGTCTTTGCCCTGAGGGGAAAAAGAACCCTATCAGCTCACCAGTGTAATTACCAACTCCTTGAACTCACACAGCTTGGGTCTGTCTCAAACACGCACAAAATAATGCAACACCTTACACAAAATCCGCTGTCCTCCCTGTAGTCTGGAATGTTTCATTGTTACAGGAATAACAGGTCCCTCGTTGGAATCCAGCACTGATAACACCCTCTCCCTGTTATCATGATTCCTCACTGAGAAAGGAGGTGAGAGCTGTGGTTTTAAACCCAAGAGGAGGCCATAGCAGGCAGACACTACGAACAAAGGCATGAAACAGGTTGTGTCCCAATTAGAAGAGAACAGGGCAAGCCCTGAACTCATGCTGAACACGGTGAAAAGTCTGCAGCCCAGACCTGCCACCCTCCTCTAATAAGAAAGAGAACGGAGGCTATATTTGGAAGTTCCTGGCGGTTAGCGAGTAGAAGAAAAAACACGACTTCAGAAATCATCCCTTCTCTTTACTGAAGACCCCCTCAGGAGAACTCTTGGAAGGAATCATGTGACCCGCCAGAGTGAGCAGTCAGTCAGCAACCTGGGGTAAGACCTCCCCAACACAGTGTGCTGTGCTGTGCTGTGCTGTGCTGTGCACTACCTCCAATCTTGAAAGGACCAGAACAGGCTCGATGAGAGCAGCCTGTGAGTGATAGCGATAAGGAACAAAATGCCTAACGGGCCCCAGAGTCTTCCCATCTCATGCAGAAAAGCCTGGAAGAGAGCGGAATCTCCTGTGATTGTCTCCGGGGACCTCCAGAGCCATGCTTGGCATGCAGGGCTGGGCAGCAACCCTCCCCTGCCACGTGCACTCCGGGGGCACTTTTGCACACTTCAGCTTGCTACACAGATAATTTCTCATACCATGGCTGGGAGAGAGGGAAGGCAGTTGTGCCACCAAAGCCTGCAGATCATGTCACAGATAACATCCTCCCTGACTCAACGCTGTGTGGAGGAGTGTGAAGCTCCCATCTGCAGAGGCCGTCGCCCTGAGCATGGAGAGCATTCAGTGAGGTTCTCCCTGATGCTGATGCTGGGTTCTCCTTCTGTCAACCACAAGCTCTCAGATTTGGGGCAAATTATGTCTTCTTTATGATGGGGATAAAAACAATATATAACCACACAAGGTCCTGTAGGTGTGAATTGCTTGGAGCACGTGTGTGATGCAGATTCCTACCAAGAGTGTCAATTTTCCTGTAGAGATGTACTACCTGGAGAAAATCCCTTGTATGAGAAAGCTTTCTCCTGCTTTCCTCATCTTCTTACACTCAGTAAAGATGGTAACAGCGAAGAATGATATGATCATAAGAATAACTACAATTGAGATGTGATTAACTCATTGCATTATTTATTTTCTCCTGGCTCCAGAGCAGTTTTTGAGATCACCTTTCTCAGACAGCACCATTTACATGCTGCTCCAACCTCATCAGTAACATTCATGACACTGTAAGGGCGTGCATGTGTATTGTGCTTACGTACTTACACAAACCCAGCCAAGAGGTTACAGATCTGCTACTCCAAAATAGTGAGATGAATTTAATCAGCTCTTGTGTTTAATTTTCCTTTGCCCGCTTAAGGGACTTTAGATTTGAACTGAGAAGAAGAAAGTTGGCTGGAATTCATCTATGGAGAACTGATATCCTTCAGAAGCACAGTGAGATGGAATTAAGGACCTGCTTGTGTGAAGATGTAGCTGATGAAATAAGAAAACAGTGTAACCTTTGGCCGCTTCCCAGGCTACTCTGGGAATTTCCCAATTGCTTTGTCTGGGATTAGTTTTGACATCTCCAAATTTCCAAGCAAATCTCTCACAGGAGAAAAGAATAAATGGTGTTTATTGTTGAGGGGAAATTTAGCTCCTCTTTGAAGGTAATTATCCTTTTCAAAAGATAAGGATCTTCCCTCTCCTTTAAAATCACTGAAAACCCCTTCCAGGGTCTCCAGAAGTGCGTGGTTTACTACATGGCAGACACCCACTGATGACTCATTTATTTCTCAATTAAGTCTCAAACATGAAGGGCAGATTCTTTCACTGCTAGAATCCAGGAGCGGGGGAGAGAAGCACTTCATTAGTTGAATGAAGAGATAATCTGTAGATAGAATTTGAGAGATTAGGAAAAGAAGCTGACTTCTGGGTAATAACGCTTTAATTTAATATTACCAGAACATGTTTAATACCCAAGGAGATATTTTCAGTAATATTTTAAAAACTAAGTTCTTCATTCGATTTATTCATCTGGTAATTCACCCTTGATGAAGGGTTACAATAGAACGATATTGAGTTCTTGATTTCATATAAAGCTGGGTGAATGTGCGAAAGGTATGTAGAAGGCAGGATTCGTTACTAAAGCTTTGATCTTATGTGGTATAATTCTGGTGCCAACAACATTGACTCTGGCTGAAGGTAGAGCATTGATGTTGATATGGCACAGTGGTGACTTGGGAAGATGCACCATGGCAAGCAATAGACTTCCACGTAGTATTCTTGCAGCACTCTAGGCACTGGAGACACGTGGGCATGCGGTGCCACTGATGGTGAGGGAGGGGTTCCTGAGGGTGAGGGGCTCTGTGTGAAGGCCAGACAGACTCTTCCATTGCACACAAAGAATTTCTCCTCTCTTGAAGGGCATGGACAGAAAATGCTGAAGACCAAGTATGTAACATAGTAGCTGACTTTCAAAAAAATATAAACACCAAACCAAAGCAGTTCTGTTCTAACAAGATCTGGACCTTGGCTGGGAAAGTCTGGGATGCTGCCCATGGGCTAAATGCATCTTGGAGAATGCTCCCTATATTAATCCATTCTCACATTATTATAAAGAAATACCTCAAACTGGGTAATTTATAAAGAGGTTTAATTGACTCACCATTCCCCAGGCTGTACAGGAAGCCTGGTTGGGGAGGCCTCAGGAAAATTTCAATCACGGTGGAAAAGGAAGCAAGAGGAAGTTTCCATGGTTGGAGCAGGAGGAAGAGAGAGAGGAGGGAGGTGCTACGTGCTTTTAAACAACCAGATCTTGGAGAACTCACTCCCTCTCACGAGAACAGCATCAAAGTGGAAGGTGATTAGATCATTCTCTCGAAAATTCACCCCCATAATCCAATCACCTCCCATCGGGTCCCACCTTCAACTCTGGGGATTACAATTTGACCTGAGATTTGGGCGGGGACACAGGCCCAAATATCACTCCCACAGCTTTTGACTCCTCAGATGCCCCTGAACTGTCAAAGGGCAGAATCATCCCGTGATTTCTGAGTATATGGCAGTGAGTCTACCTTGCTTGGAGACAGTGCAGAAGCCCCTTCTCCACAAGGTAACTGGTGCCCTCTGCATGGCCTGAATGTTTACATTCTCCCAATGTCCATAAGTTGAAATCCTAACCTTCAAAGTGACGGTATTAGAAGGAGGGGTCTTTGAGTCATGAGGGTGGAGGCCTCATGAATGAGATCAGTGCCAGTATAAAAGAGGTGCCAGGGAGCTCCCTCACCCTTTCCACCATGTGAGGACACAGTGAAAAGGTGCTGTCTATGAAACAGGAAGTGGGTCCTCACCAGTCACCAAATCAGCTGGGACCTTGATCTTAGACTTCCAGCCTCTAGAACTGTGAGCAATAAACATCTGTTGCTTATAAGCCACACAGTTTACGGTATTCTTGTAACAGCAGCTCAAATGGACTAAGACATTCATTGCCTCAGAACTTGCCGCTCCTTTGCAGCCCCTCCTGTAGGCCCATAATGAGGGTTTAGTTTCAGCATAAGTCAGTGGGAAATGTTCTGGGGAGATGTCATGGGTCAACTTGTGGCTCCCTAAAAGACATGTGGAAGTCTAGTCCTCAGTGCCTGTGAATGTGGCCTTATTTGGAAATAGGTTCTTTGCAAATGCAATCAAGTTAGGATGAAGCCATTAGGCTGGGTCCCAAACCAATACAACTGGTCCTCTCATAAGAAGAAGAAAACATTGTGTGAAGACTGACGCACTAAGAGAAGACCAGGTGACAACAGAGACAGAGGCTGCAGTGATACCCCTGGAAGCCAGTGAATACCAAGGAATTCACCCAGACTCCCTCAGTGAGTGTGGCTGTGCTAGCTTCTGTATTTCAGACTTCTGCCCTCCAGAACTATGAGAGACTAAATTTCTCTTGTTTTAAGCCACCCAGTTTGTGGAAATTTGTTACAGCACACACAAGATATTTCTACAGGAGGAAAGGGACTGAATTCCAAAGGATCTTCAAGATTTAGCCAGCCTGCACCAGCAGAAACCAGGAGGATATACCTAGGATTGTGTTGTGAAGGTGCTTGGTTAAGGGAACTAGAACATAAAATTTACATGAAAGAGTATATTGGCTTGGGAGTGCTTTTCCTCTTTGTAGGATTTATCACCTTTTCAAAGATGCCAGGGAATTGTGCAAACTTGCTACTAGAATTACTCAGACAAGCCTGGCCAAAGTGATTGCCCACTCTTCAAACAGCTGCGATGCCAGGATTGCTGCGGTGGGCCATGGAGGGAGGGAGTAAAAGGTTTAGAAAGTGTGCTTGCTGGAATGGATATAGCCTGGTAACCCACCACACTTTCAGGAAGGCTGAAGGACTCACACTTTCCCCAAGCATAGACAGACATAAGCATCTATAAAGCTTTCAGGGGTGGCCGTCACCTGCAGGCCTGGGCTGAGAGGAGAAGAGGACATAGGGCTTCTCTCACTGCTAGCAATGGAGGTGACTGGACCTGAGACAGTGGAGGCAATGTACTGGTGCCAAGGAGTGGCACTTTACTTAATGACTAGCCAGGTTTAAGCAGCATCCTAGGGGTCCTGACTCCCAGAGGGTTATTGAGATGGTTAGGATGACACAGCAGATCTACGTGGGCTTCAGGCCAAGGCACTGAAAGCTTAGAGCAGCAGAAGGTGTCAGTGTGGATGACCAGGAGACCCAGGACACTCTCTCCAAAGACGGCTTGCTCCCTTGCCCAGTGTCCACACCTGAGCCCATTTCAGACCCAGAACCCACTGACCAAAGAGATGTTGAGTTCCCAGGAATGAAGATCATTCTTACCACACCATGACAAATAACATGGGAATGATTCTGTCCTCTGTCTTTCCTGAAGAGACCTATGGCCATTTACCCAGGAATCTGTGCCAGCAGGAAAGGGATATATATTAACAATGATTGGACGAGGTATCTGGAATTACCTTTGATACTCAAAGATAAAAGGCCATCACACTTTCCCTACATAGAGGAGTACATGTTGACACAGAATGGCTGGGCTCCCAGCTAAACCCCACCCTTAAGCCTGGAACTGTGACCCTAAGGGAAAACAGCTGACCCAATTTTCCCACCCAAATGTTGCCTTTTGGCCTTCCACATCCCAGTCCTGTGCCCATAAAAAGACTTCAGGTGGCAGAGCAACGCTGAGAAGTGTGCAGAGAAGCAGCAGTTGAGCATCAGAGACTATGGATAGACACCGCTAACTTCAGATGGTGTGGCTTCAGGGAAAGATTACCTTCCCACACCATTCTCTTTCCAACTCCCATCCCCCTGACAGCCATCACCGAATAAAATCCTCTTCATACCTTACCTTTCCATCTGCATGACCTGATTCTTCCTGGATGCTGGACGAGAACCCAGGTGCCAAGACAGACAGCGGGGGCGTGGACACTGCTGCAGGGCCTACGCAGAGTCTTCTCCCATCAGAGAGGGTGACTGGCTGGTTCCAGCATCCATTCCCTCCAGTTCCCGCACTTGCTTGCCGGCACGTTACCTCTCACGAGGAGTGGCCAGCAGCAGGCTGAGTGAAACAAGCCACTCCAGTTCCCACCCACAAAGGGGGTCAAGGGAACTACCCACCTCATCGTCAAGTTAGCCAATACACAGAGCCACATCCAAGGCCTAACTTACAGGCAAGCTATTGGGTCAATGGACCCACTTGGTACTCATTTCCACAGTGATCAAATCTATAATTTGAATGACCAACCCTGGCAATTGGTTCAACCCTCAAAACAGGCCCTTGGTTTGTATGATAAAAGCTATTGTGATAAGGAAGGCAAGTGAAAGTCACCTGCATCAACCCTGATCCAAGTAAGAAATCAAAAACAAGATTGCAACCCAGCATGCATGATGAAAATTGGTACCAACACGAAGGACTAAAAAGAGATGGGTTGGTGGCTCCCTTCATATATCCATTAATTGGCCAGTTTGGCTCTGTAGAAAATGGATCTGGAGAATGTCATAGACAACCACAAACTCATCCATGTAGTTTCACCTGATTTCAGCCACTCTATCAGATGGAGCATGTTTCTTAGAGCAGGAACACCTGGTCTGGGATACATTGTATGTAATCACTGACTTGGCAAACACTTTTCTTCTTTCTTCCATCTCAGTCAGAAAAATAGAATGAGAAATGGTTTGTTTCCACATGGAATTGACAACAACAGGCATTTGCATTTTTGCCCCAGGACTGTAATCTCTAGAGCATCTAGCATAATAGTCCAAAGAATCTTATTTGTCTTGACATTGACCTATTACATTAATGTGATTATGTTGGTCAGGTCAGGTGAGTAAGAGGTGGCTAGCATGCCTAAAGCCTTGGTAGAAGACATGCTTTCCTGAGGCTGGTAGTAAACCTTGCAGAAATTCAGAGACTTGTCACATCCATAGACATGTGGATACTGATCATCAGGAGCATGCTAAGAAAAATCACCCTCCCATGAAAAACAAACACAATGCCTGGAAGCTCTGTTTACGTCTATAGAGAGGATATTCCACACCTCAGGAACCTTCTTTAGTCCATAACCTGAGTGACTCAAAAAGCCCTTCCATTTAGATCACAGGATCTGACAGCCTCGATGTTGATGGATTTATCAGGGAAGGGAAAATGCACTTTATGAAGGGTGTGGCCGTGCAGCATGCCTGAGTGAACTCACAGCATGGGAGGACCCTGAGGGCTGAAGCAAGACCATGGCACTCACGGCAGAACATGGTCTGCCTCTTTCAAAACAACTGGCATGCTCCTGGACTCTCAGAGTGACCGAATCCTGGGCCTGTGACATTGGGTGACCATGCATCCAGGCTTGCCCATCATGAGCTGGATCCTGTCAGGCCTACTGAGGGCCCAGCTCAGACAGGACCAGCAAAGCTCTATCCTAAGATGGAAGTGGTGAATCTGGGCTGGAAAGTAAACAGGACTTAGGGACTGAGCAGATTGTCTGGACCGCGCTGGCCTCAGTGCTGTTGCAGCAGGGCCCCTCCCTTCGTTCCCATCCATGACTCCATGGGAGATCTTCCAGTCAGTTGAAGAAGGAAGGAGAAACCTAAGCTATGGATGTATTTGTGAGTCCAGGGCAAAAGTAGACAGCAGTCGCCCTCCATGTTCATTTGGGAGTGGCTTTGAATAAGAGTACCAAGGGAAATTTGTCTCATAAGGAGTGTGTCAACAGCAAACCCAGTCACCTCTTTGTGGAAAGAGAAGTGGTTCCAAAGAAAACATATGGAGCCATAGGAAGTGGCGAATGCCCTAGCCAGCTAACCAGAAACCTGGAAAGAAAAGATTGGCAGATCAGGGAAGACCTACGGGCAGAGGCATGAGCTTGGCTACATGGGGGGAATCCCATAGAGTTTGAAGGGTATCGAGGTTGAAGATCTTTATAGTGTACATTAATTTCCATGCAAAAACATTCCCTATGGAAGAGGTACTGAAACAGTAGAAAGAATGGCCTGCTCAGCAGCAACAGTTCCTCTCTGCAGACACCTATCCTTGTGCTGACATGACAAACACATGAGAAACTGGCCATGGTGGCACAGACGGAGATGACATTTTTGCCCAGCAGCCTGGACCCCATTGGCTGAGGCTGAGGAGGCTGAGTGGCCACTACTGCCAGTGATGTCAACCTGCCAGCCCTGGGGACCAACCTGGAGTTCCTGGTAAGGCAGCGGTCCTGGAGGAAACAACATCCCACAAGTTGTCTCCATTGGGCCCCTTCCCGTCTAATGGGCCAGCACTGCTTTCTCACAGAAGTCGACGCTCTTCTGAATTTGCTCCCACAAACTCAAACCAGCACCCCTGACCTGAATTTGCAAAGGGTTTAACCCACTGGCTTGGGATTCCACCTAATAAGGCACCAAATCAGGGTCATTCCTCAGCATAAGAGTAGCAGGGATGGCCCACGATTATGGGATTCATGATCATGTCATATGCTGTGCTGGTCTTCAAAGAACACTCATCAGCCTGGTAGTAATGCCCTGGGAGGATGGGGTGCCACGCTCCAGAGCACAGTGTCTACACTGAACCAAGTTTCCTTACAGGCCATGGCTGCACCACTGATGGAAGACTGCACGGGTCTGGCATTGAGGGGTGCCCATCCTCCCCAAGCATCCGTCACCATGACTCTTCCCAACAACTCTAGGCTTTACAGAGTTAAAGGTTCTTGTCCTCACAAAGCGCACACTTTTGCCAAGGAACAAAGCAAGAGTCCCAGTGAATTATAAGCTTCATGTATGCTTTGAGCTTCTTCACTGACAGGCCAGCAGGGAAGAAGAGATGTCAACCTCCTGGCACAGGTGGCTTTCAGCGGAGGGAGGAGCAGCAGCCACCGCACAGTGGGGAAGGGCTGCTCTAAAATGTAGAAACAGGTCTGGACGGTGCAGGGGCTGGGCTGTGGTAGACCCAGAGATTTGCTGATTCTCCAGATGTCCTTGCAGAGGTGACTTCCCCCCCAGTCATGCTGTGGGCTCCCTGAGCAATGCCTTCAGTGAGAGGCCAGGCTCTTCCCCAGGCAGTTGTGCCCAGGCAATGCAGGATTTGGTCCCATGTCAGCCTTTCTAAAGAGAAATGCATCCCCAAATCTACCCTCTGAGCCAGCTGAAGTTTTCTGAGGTCTGCATCAGCGACTGACTTCTCCCTTTACACACCCCTGCTCCCTCCTCTCCTTCTCCCCTGGTGTTGATTCCTCATAAATACCTTTTACCCTGAAGTCCATCTCCTCCCCTGTTTCCAGATGAGCAACCTGTCTCCACAACGTCCTGTCTAGCTTCTCTCAGACAGCAGGACCCACATGGAAATCACTTCCCCAGAAAGCCTTCTCTGCCCTTCTACCTCCACCAGCAGGCTGAGGGGTCCAGTGCCCCTTCTGGCCCTCTCCTTCTGCGTGCTCTTCTTCCTCCACACACTTTCCACATTCAATTGTGCCTTCTATATTCTCACCCACCCACTGCCTGTGAGTTGCTTGGGACAGGCAGCAGGTCTCAGTGCTCCAACCCTAGGCATAGAGTCCAAGTGAAGAGTGCATATATGTGGGCAAGTAAACAGATCCCTTAGGTGCTTCGCATGAAAGCTATCTCCAAAATACGAAGCAATTCGCATACTAATAAAAGAAGCCAGAAGGTGTTTTCTACACAATTCACAAAGCAACCTGCAGTTGTGCCCTACCTCTGCATTTTACCTGTGATGGCAGCCAACTTTTGAGTGCCAGCGATGTGTGCCCGAGTTCTTGGTGCTTTACCTCCACAGCAGAAGAAACCTAGGAGCCTGGTACTATTAGAGTTCCACATTGTATGGGTGAGAAAAGGAAGGCACAGCGGGTAAACTTCCCAGAATTCACTCTAGCGGAGACCTGGGGCCGGCCCCCGGGCTGTGTGGCTGCTAGTTGTGCTGGCTGCTTGGGTTGGGCCGCTGCACAGTTAGAGAGGGCTGCAGCTTTTCACACGTGTCTTAGATGCAGTGGAAGTATTTTCTGACTCCGTCTCATGGGAGCTCACACCTGCAGTCCACATCCTGACACTCAATGTACTATTTAGGGAGAATTTAGACACACTATTTGAATTTTAGCTTCTGGAAATTACTGACAGTAATTCTCACAGGGCTCGGTGAGGTTTAGAGATGTTGTGTCTATTATATCTTGCATAGTCTATTGTTCATGTCACATGATTGTAAAGTAAGACATAGTCCATTGTTTAAAATGTAGTATTTAAAAGATAGTACAAAATTTCTATATGCATAACCCTGTACTAAGACTGTATTGTCCTCTACATAAAGCAATGCAAGTGGAAATTGAAGCTTTCAAGTTCATTATTTATCTTCTGGCTTTTGAAATTAAAATGCTGCATTGAACTGCAATGTCTTTTCCTTTTATTCTATTCTGTCAAAGTTATTTGTGTGGGAAAATTTCTTTCTGGCTTTTCTGTCTCCTCTGGTCCTCACCCTACCTTTCTAAGGAATCTCAGCTAGGGTGGAAATTCCAAAGTGATCAGGAAAGGCCAGATACCTGGGGAGCTGAGCCAGGAGGGCAGATCCCCTGACTCGCCGGCTGGAGTCTATTTCTGCTGAAACCCAGCTGAAAGACGCCACTGTTTTCGGTGGACATGAGGAGGTCCAGGGGGGAAAGAGAGGAAGCCCAGCTTCCTGACGAGTGAGGAGTCAGGCATGTTCTTTCCTGAGCACACATCATCACCCAGGCTACAGTCGTAGAGGCATGGGGTCAGTGCAAGCTTCAGAGAAGAAACACGGTGCATTCTGCTGCATGTCCAGGACTGGACATCCACTTCTGGGCCTGTTTCCTAAGATGTCAAAATATCTATAATTGTCAAGTGAAAACACATACAACAGGAGAAGCCGTCAAGCTGGAGAATCCTTTCCGTCACTATTTCCTGGAACACAAAGCCCTGTTCTATGGCCCTTTGCCCAGGGTGCCTCTTAAATGCCACCAGTGCCTTTTCCCATTTTGGTATTCTCCATAAAAAATTTAACTAGAAGGAAAAGAGATTGAATAACATGATTGTGGATAGTTTGATTAAAAAATGTTGCCACAAATATGATTTATGAAGGAGAGAGGCCCATTGCTATCTGTACCCCCAAACCAGAGTCTGTGTTTACCTTCCAGTGAGGGAGTGCAGGTTAAAGTCAACAGACAGAAGAATATTCTCTAAGTGTCTGTTCCATGCCTTGGGGGAAGAGGCCCTGACCATCCCTTCCTAAAACGAGATAAGGACCTAACTTAAAGTAGGGCTTGTTTATCAGCCCCTAGCTCTGACAAGTCGATTTCAGATTTCAAGTTTAGACAGCACATTTTCTAAAGGAATTTGATCCCTTCTGCTTTTATTGCAAACCAGGGAGATGTGGTCACAAAAGGCCTCTTTCACAGACAGGAAGAGTTTTCACCTGGAAAAATAAACTGACAAAGACAACATTTACATATTGCTGATGATACAGTACCCTTGGAGGAAACCCTACACAGCCTTTTAGCTAATGGTGCATTTTAAAAGATGGAAATGGCAGGACATATCATAATACATCATCTGTCTGTTTCCTGTCCCTATTTTAGTGAGTTTCCCACCCAGTGCTGTCCATGGGACTACCTCGAACCAACATCTATTTTAGAGAACAAGGCTCATCACTCTAATGGCAGGTCTTTAAACACTCAGTCCTGTTCACTGCTTCAAAAAGTTGTACAATGATTTTTGTTACTGTCAAACTTGAGAAAAAATAAAGGAGAAAACAGACATAGTATAAGCTTTGTATTTATTGAGAATCCACCCTGAACTGCTCATCAGGAAAACAAAGTATACGCTTGATAATTCTATAAGAGATTAACTCTCATGACAACCCTTGTCTTACACATTTTTTGCAAATCTGGTCGGTTTTATATGCAGTTAGCTACTCAAACCAACCAGATTGGGGCAGATCTGGCTTGTGTTTGGGAGCTGCGGCTGGAATCGAAATATAGTAGGTGTGAGAAGAGGCGCCTGTTATTAAAGGTAAACGGAAGAGGAGAGTTTCTGTTCGCCAGCTTCTCAGCCATTACTCTAAATTCTAACCCCTTTGGCATGTTCTAGAGTGATTGAGAGTACTGCTGTGCTGCAGCCTTGCCACAATACCTCTTGAGCTAATTTGAACTTTCTGAAAAGTTTCCGTCAGATTTCATAATTTGACCGAGATTTTATAATTTCAAGATTTCACCAAAGGCTGGGTGACTTGAGCTGTCGCGGAAGGCGGAGACCACATCCTGGGGCTCTTCAGAGCTCCCCCACTGCCACGCAGGAGGGTGCAGCAGGACGTCCATGGTGAAGCCACTAATGACATTGATATGTGTCACTTTTTACATTAAGAGCAATAATGTCCAGGCCTCGTTAATACAAACTGTCATGTGCCCTTTGGAAAAGTGTGCCTAGACTTAATGGATCCCTGCTGTAAAATGCTCGGATGTGTTGATCTGATTTGAAGGGGGAAAGTGGGAAAACTGCTCTGTAGCTCTAGTGGCCCAATGTTGACCCCAGGAAGCCTTGTGCCATTCTCTTCTCTGGCATTTTAAGTCAAGGTGCTGTGTCATCCTGCAGACTGGCCTAGTATCTGACAATACAGGTCCCCATGGGAAGCCTTGGAAGCTTTCGAAGCTTACATCAAAAGCATGGGTTAAAATCTGCAGTACATCTTTCCAACGTGGCAACAAAAGTTCCTTTTTATCCCTTGATCAGTGGAGCTCACCTGTAGGAAATGTTACACCTTTCTAGTAAACCGATGAATTGTCTCTTCTATATAAACTAGAGATATTCTTGACAGGCTTAAAGTCATTAACACCTCCCTGGAATGCCGGGTAGAGCCCGGAGCGCTCTGCCTCCCTTGCCTCTGCATGCTCGGAAACCCGCGGCTCCCGAAACCCTCAAGCACATTTTCCTCTTGATACTTACATCGCTGATTTATTGAAATGAGCAAAAGCTTGTATGTTGGCAGGATTGTCCCTGACACAGAGGTGTACAGTAAAACACATCTGATGTTTTCAAATAAAGACCTTGCCTTAAATTAGCAAACTCTTGGATTACTCTGACAGGTTGGCAAAATAAATAGTCACTCGACGCTTGTCACGACCTATCTGGAGACACTTTGCTGGGGTCCGGCCAAGCTGTTCGGCAGAAGGAGTGTTGGGAAGGTAGGTGAAATGTGAACGCTCCACACTGCACCTTTGTTGCTTTTCTTTAAAGATACCGTGGAAACCAAAACTTGCTTTATTTTAAAGAACCTGTTGAAAACAGGCATTTTATTTTAAATCTACCATCAGCCAATAAAGAATGGTTTGTTCTCCCTCCTTTCCTCCCTCCTGCCCACCCTCTCTTCCTTCCTTCCTTCTCCCTTTTTAAAGATATCTAAACCTTGAATGCTTTCCAAAGAACAATGCCCTACCATTGTGGATATAATCATCATGCTATTTTGCCTAAAATTTATTTGACAAATACATTTGTGAATTTTACTGTCAAATAGTCAATCCCACAGGTGGGTTTTGCCAGTTTCTCCTAGGAACTAGCACCTTGAAATTGATTTGAATTGTTCTTTTTAATAGGAAAGTAATTGAAGCAGTAATTAATGTATTTGGAGGCGTTAAACATTTATTGCTGGCATTAAACTGTGTCTAGCTGTACCTGGCACACTATCTTTCTTGCTCACTGTTTCCTTTTCAGTATCTCCATTTAGTTTTCTCAATTTATTTTTTGAGTGTAGTAGGTAAAATTATTTGCTGATAGTGACAGAAAAGAAAAATGGCATCATTTTCAGGTATTTGTCATAATTTTTAGGCTCTCTCTAGTTCTTTCGCTGTTCACTGGGGTGGGTTAAAGGTTTACTCTCTTTCTCGTAGCACTCAGAGGGGTGCACAGCACACATCTATTAAATAAATAAAAACATACAACTAGAATGGACCAACAAGCGGCCAGTCACAAAGAAACACAAGCTGATGTATGTACAATCTGAGTATAGTTCAGGGGTTTAAACCCAGAGGCTGCTCGTCCAACTCAGACAGGAGGCAGTTCACTTGACGTCTGCTTCGTCACATCTCAGTGTCTCTAGAAATTCACATGGCTGGGCAGTAGCAGAGGGATGACTTGCCTCTCACTAGCCCAGGGATAAACAGGAAGCAAAGCAGAGGCTCAGAGGGTGCATTCAACAAAGAGAAAGGCATGATTCTATAAACCTGGGACGACTGTAGGTTTAGAGGCAGCTTGCTTTTCTGGGAACAAAGGCATCCACAGAGTCCTGAACAGTGTGGGGTGGGTGGCTTGTACTTCCCAGGGCACGGTACAATCCCAGTGGCATCCTGATTGATATCCTGATGGAGGGGCTTCCAACAGCAATCAGTACCTTACAGAGGCTACTTTGTACAGTTTTGTATGTAAGCTGATTTTAATATGGTGACATACATGACTGTTGGTAGTTCTTTAATTCAGACATTTTAGTAACTGCAATGAATTCATCTGCTTTTCAGATCTGGGTCCATTTTCTGGGGAAAAAATGGTTATTTCAACAACTTCTAACGACACAGAAGCATCTTTAAGGATTTTCAGGATTATTCGGTCCCACCCCAACACAGTCATACACAAAATACACGATTAAGTTAAAATAGCACTTTAAACCATTGCAGAGATTCAGGAGGTTTAGTGTTTTTGTTTTGTTCTTCCACATTTTCTCAGCTCAGCCTCCTGAGACTGGCCTTAGGGTGTGCATCATAATAAGCCGGACCTAAGGCCCCTGTGCATCAGCCTCTGGGGTGCTTACACACCACTCTGGGTTTTCAGTTTCACGAATTCCAGTGCCTACCATGTATTGATGTCCTGCTTGTAATCAATGCACACGGATCAGCACCGTATTCCATACTGCTGTAAGCTCATGTGAAGGGAAATGTCACTGATCTGAACACAGCAGTGGAGGTTATCTGGGAGAAGGGAGTGAGAAAATAAATGCAGGAGACACAGCGAGTTCTGTCTCAAAAACCTGTCTTAGATTTGCTATTTTCTCTCCAGTTTCATCGCGATGACCCCAGGGATGGTCACAGTTGCGCCTACAGAACACATTTCTGTCTGTTTATGTGTTTGTTATTTGCTTTTACTTTTTCTTCTTGTCAGTCTCCGCTTCTACAATCCAAGTTCAACAAGAGAAGAAACTTACACATACTTACTAAGCTTTTGTGGGGCATACCTGGTTTCAGGCACTTCATAAATACTTAACGAGTGGAGGAATACCACTGAAACGGTGAACTAAAGCTGAAACCCAAACTCACGGTGAGTCTGTAGTAACATCTTTTCCTAAGAAAGACAGCAAGGTACCTCAGCCACCAGCTTGTGTGTTGGAAAAAAGCAGAGAGAAGGAAAAGAAAGAGAGAGAGGTTGGCGTGGAGAAGGAAAAAAAGAAAAGGAGAAAGGGAGGGAGAGAAGGATGGAGATAGGGTTTGTTTCGCCCTGTGGTGTGGCCTGAGCATTTTTGCGCACGTGTTTTTAAAAAAGTACCTGACATGTCACATTTAATCCCAGACATGCTGTCTCCAAGGTCATCAGGCTGATAAAGCAGGGTTCTGTCCTGCTTATCTGCACAGCAGTTGGCCTAATTGAAATCACCTAAACAATCAATTCCTATGCCAGGTGGTGCCAATGCTTTCACAGAGAGCCTAGTGCTTTCTTAATAATTAAACCGATTTTAAATATCACTGTCAGGATCGATTATCACTATCACTATCAACACTTTTCCCCAGTTAAACCATGCTAGTCCTTTCTGCCTTGAAAAAGCAAATTGTGCAGAAAATGGCATCATGAAATGTGAAAGGCAGATAGGGGGCTATCCCTCAGGTACCGCAGAGCAGCCCACCACGTTTGGCTCTGGCGAGGGGAGGTGTGGAATGGGGCAGAGGGACAGGGGACCACTCAGGAATGAGTCTTGCAGGATCTTCAACTCAAGGGCTTCCCAGCAAGGCCTCCTCCGCTGCTTCTCTCAGATACCCCAGCTTCAGTTTTGCCGCTCCGAACAGGCCAGGTGGCGTTTATATCTTGACCTCACAGCTCACAACACTGGCTGAATGCCAAGAGGACTCGGAAAACTGAAGGTTTAGACTCAGTCTCAGGATTTCTTTGTGTAAAACTTCAGAATGAAAACGTGGCTCTGGCCGGGCGCAGTGGCTTAAGCCTGTAATCCCAGCACTTTGGGAGGCCGAGACGGGCGGATCACGAGGTCGGGAGATCGAGACCATCCTGGCTAACACAGTGAAACCCCGTCTCTACTAAAAAAATACAAAAAACAAAAAACAAACAAACAAAAAAAAACTAGCCAGGCGAGGTGGCAGGCGCCTGTGGTCCCAGCTACTCGGGAGGCTGAGGCAGGAGAATGGCGGGAATCTGGGAGGCAGAGCTTGCAGTGAGCTGAGATCCGACCACTGCACTCCAGCCTGGGTGACAGAGCAAGACTCCATCTCAAAAAAAAAAAAAAAAAAAAGAAAGAAAGAAAGAAAGAAAGGAAAGAAAATGTGGCTCTGAAGAGATGTTCTCCTGAGCGCAAGTTCACCCTTCCCATCACAGACGTCAGACCCCTCCGAGATCTGCAATCTGTTTCTGTGTGGACATTCGGGTCCCTTTAAACTCATATGCTGTGCATCACCCATAAGGCAGTGGTATAGGTCGTGGGGACTTGGGGAGGCGATTATGTCATGGGAGTAGAGCCTGTGGGAAGAAAAGAGGCCCAGGGGAGCTTTTTCACACCTTCAGCCACATGAGGACAGCAGTGAGAACAGCTTCCTGTGAATCTGGAAACGGGCTGTCACCAGACACCGAACCTGCTGGCATCTCAATCTTGGACTATCCAAACTCAGGAACTACGAGTAATAAATTTCTATTACTTATAAATTACCCAGTGTATGGTATTTTGTTATGTAACAGACCAGCTGGACTAAAACACAACCTGAGCTTCTAGCCAGGGCATTTCATTCCCGTGGAGTATGGACTGTTTCATGGTTCCTGCATCTGTACACTGTTCTATTGCAAACTTTTGTTGCTGATTCTTACAGAGGTCAGCATGCATTCTTTAGTGCATGGAGTCTCTCCAGTGAAGGTTAGCAATTAAACTCCTTCTCCTGGGTTTTAGTGGAGAAGGCACTCATTTTCTGTGCCTGTTACATCGATGCCACTTTCTAACTGAATGTCTTGCATGCACCCACCTTCTACCAAATTGAATCTGTTCTTCTCGGTGAGCTAGAAAAGCTCTGATTTGTTGAAGCCCACAGCCCAGTTCCTTGCCCAGACTACATGTATTTTAACTGTAGTGGCCTTTTTCCAGTTCTTACTTTTCTTCCAAGGAAGTCTTACCTCTGGCCACACTTCTGGAAAAGTCTACCCAATTTGCAAGGTAAGGCTACGTATTGAACGAATCCACAGAAGGCCTACAAAGCGCTGGGCACTCTTCTAGAAGATGAGAGTAGAACGATGAGCATAATAGACTGTGGCCATGAATCCTTTTTTGAAAGAAATGAAGAAAAAACAAGGAAACAATTCAAAATGTGAGAATAAGACAAATCAGAACAAATGGGTAAATAAATGAATGGGAGGGGGCTGCAGGGCAGTGACTCCCATGAGAGAGAAAGAGCCCTAAGTACAGGGTTTCTAGACTGAATTTTCCCACTAATTTATTTCCAGTGCCAACAATACAGTAGGGCACTGAATAGAGAGTTTAGGGAAAGCTGTTCTGAGAAGATCACATTTTAGCAGAGACCTCATGAAGAGAAGCAGGAGAAACGTGGAGACCTTGAGTGACTGTGTGCAGAGAGAACAGCAGCAGGTTTTTGAGCCCTGAATGAGAATAGGTTGAGCCCTGAGTGGGAATAGGTTGAGCCCTGAGTGGGAATAGGTTGAGCCCTGAGTGGGAATAGGTTCAGCCCTGAATGGGAATAGGTTGAGCCCTGAATGAGAATAGGTTCAGCCCTGAATGGGAATAGGTTCAGCCCTGAATGGGAATAGGTTCAGCCCTGAATGAGAATAGGTTCAGCCCTGAATGGGAATAGGTTCAGCCCTGAATGAGAATAGGTTCAGCCCTGAATGGGAATAGGTTCAGTCTTGAATGGGAATAGGTTGAGCCCTGAGTGGGAATAGGTTCGGTCCTGAATGGGAATAGGTTGAGCCCTGAGTGGGAATAGGCTCAGTCCTGAATGGGAATAGGTCGAGCTCTGAATGAGAATAGGTTCAGCCCTGAATGGGAACAAGTTCAGCCCTGAATGGGAACAGGTTGAGCCTTGAATGGGAAGAGGTTCAGCCCTGAATGGGGATAGATTGAGTCCTGAATGGGAATAGGTTCAGCCCTGAAAGGGAACAGGTTCAGCCCTTTTAGAGACCAGTCATGACAGCAAGAAGTTCAGGGAGGTGCGAGGGGCCAGGTCATGTGGAACAGTGGAGTCATGTGGGACCACGGAGTCATGTGGGACTGTGGAGTCATGTGGAACAGTGGAGTCATGTGGAACAGTGGAGTCATGTGGGACTGTGGAGTCATGTGGAACAGTGGAGTCATGTGTGACTGTGGGATCGTCTGGGACCACGGAGTCATGTGGGACTGTGGAGTCATGTGGGACTGTGGAGTCATGTGGGACTGTGGGATCGTCTGGGACCACGGAGTCATGTGGAACAGTGGAGTCATGTGGGACTGTGGAGTCATGTGGGACTGTGGGATCGTCTGGGACCACGGAGTCATGTGGAACAGTGGAGTCATGTGGGACTGTGGGATCATCTGGGACCACGGAGTCATGTGGAACAGTGGAGTCATGTGGGACTGTGGAGTCATGTGGGACTGTGGAGTCATGTGGGACTGTGGGATCGTCTGGGACCACGGAGTCATGTGGAACAGTGGAGTCATGTGGGACTGTGGGATCGTCTGGGACCACGGACTCATGTAGGGCTGTGGAGTCATGTGGGACTGTGGGATCGTCTGGGACCACAGAGTCATGAGGGCTTCTGGATATTTTTCTAGTAGTAAAAGGGAACCATTGGGTAGCTCGTAAGCAGAAGGCTTGCCCGTTCTCATGTATTTTAAATGGAATCAAAATTTTTTCTCTGGAGAATGGCTTACTGGGAATTAGAGAAAAATAGATATAAGAACATGTTAAGCAAATAGTTACATTATTTATAAAATTAATTATCAAAAGTGAAAGTTCCAAGTAGAGAATGTGCAGGGTTCAATTATAGTCAATGACGATCTATGTCAGTATAAGGCTTACCCGGGGATCAAAAAACTTATTTTAAGAAATCACTCATGGAAATCTTGTGATTGAAGATTATTTTTAACCTGTGAGTAACTGATCCAGAAAGAGACACTGGAAGGTCATTCCTGTCTGGGGTGCATGAGATGAGGAACTCTTGAGCTGATTGGACAGGGGCCAGATCACAGAGGCAGCAGGCTGAGATTGATGATGTAGGGTCTTGCAAATAATGTAGGGATTTGGATCCAGTCCCCTAGAACAATGGGAAGCCATGGAGGGTGCCAGCCAGTGAATTCATGACCCACTTGTTGAATTTAAAAGGCCCACAAAGCTGGACTGAAGATAATGAATGGAGGAGAGTCACAGGGTTGGGAGGAGGCTGGTCTGTACCTTAACAGGGGCCCCATGGGGACACAGCAATGTGGGCAGGAGAGGTTGGCAAGTGAGACAGAGAAACAGGATAGGGAGAGTTCTCGGGACCTACTGACAGAAAGTGGGAGGTTGCAGTGGGGTATGGAGTGTGGCCCCAAAGGTCCTGGCATACACAATGAATGGGTGGCTCTGCCCTTTGCTGATGAGAGAAACGCTGAAGGAGGTGCTGAGGTCAGTGATTTATAATCCAGAGACTGCAGCCTTCTCCTTTTCCAAGTCACCACCTAATGGGCCTTAGATGCCATGTTAAGTTACAAGGAAGCTTTTAAAATGTGTTCTTCAGGTCATTGGTCGGAGCAAAGGACTTTTGGATGAGACCTCAAAGCACGGGCAACAAAAGCAAAAATGAACAAATGGGATTCCATTAGGCTAAAAAGCTTCTGCAAAGCAAAGGAAACAATCAGCAGAGTGAAGATACAATCCACGGAATAGGAGAAAATATTTGCAAGCTATCAATTTCATAAGGGATTAGTAACCAGAATATATAGGAAGCTCAAACAACTCAGATGCAAAAAACACATAATCTGGTTTAAAAATGGGTAAAAGATCTGAATAAACATTTCTCAAAAGAAAACAGACAAATGGCCGACAGTTGTATGAAAAAAGTTCTCAACATCACTAGTCACTGGGGAAATGCAAAGCCAAACCACAATGAGATATCATCTTACTCCAGTTAGAATGGCTTTTATCAAAACCACAGGGACTAACAGATGCTGGCAAGGATGCAGACAGGGGAATGCTCACACGTTGTTGGTGGGAATGTAAATTAGCATAGCTACTACAGAGAACAGTATTGAGGGTCCTCAAAAAATTAAAAATAGAGTGACCATATGATCCGGCAATCCCACTACTCGGTGTGTGAAGGAAATCAAAATATTGAAGAAATACCTGTTCTCCCATGTTTATTGCAGCTCTATTCACAATAGCCAAGATACGGAATCAACCTAAGTGCTTATCAATGGATAAATGGATTTTTAAAAATTATATATATAATTTAATATTACTCAGCCATGAAAAATGCCATCCTGTCATTTGCATCAACATGGATGGAGCTGGAGGTCATCGTGTTAAATGCCATAATCCAGGCACAGACAGACAAATATTACATGTTCTCACTCATATGTGGGAGCTAAGCATGTGGAATTAATGAAGATAGAGAGATGATCATTGGCTTCCAAAGGCTGGGAAGTGGAGAGAAGAAGGGCGATGAAGAGAATTGGTTAACGGGAATAAAAATACAGTTAGACAGAAGGAGTAAGATCCAGTGGTCAAAAACACAGTAGGGTGAGTATAATAACAACATTGTACTGCATAGATCAAAAAAGCTACAAGAGAAGAATTAGAATAACCCCAGTACAAAGAAAAGCTAAACATTGGAGGTGATAGATATCCGAATTACCCTCATTTGATCAATACATATTGTACTGAATGCATGCAATATCAAAATATTGCATATTTCCACCAAAGAATGTACAACTCTTATGAATAATATCTGAAAAAATATTTTCTGCAGAAGATAAATAGACTCTGGTTTTAATTTAAAAGCCTACGCTTTTATAGTCATGTACCACATAATGATGCTTCAGTCAATGACAAACCACATATATGAAGGGGGTCCCATATATTTATAATACTACATATATTTTTTGAGATGGCATCTCACTCTGTCACCCAGGCTGGAGTTCAGTGGCATGATCTCAGCTCACTGCAACCTCTGTCTCCCAGGTTCAAGCAATTCTCCTGCCTCAGCCTCCCGAGTAGCTAGGGTTACAGGCACATGCCACCACACCCAGCTAATTTTTTCATATTTTTAGTAGAGACAAGGTTTCGCCATGTTGGCCAGACTATGTCTCAAACTCCTGACCTCAGGTGATCTGCGCACCTTGGCTTCCCAAAGTGCTGGGATTACAGATGTGAGCCATCATGCCCAGCCTATAACTCTATTTTTTAACTATACCTTTTGTATGTTTAAATATATTTAGATACATAGATATGTACCATTGTGCTACGACTGCCTACAATACAGTAACATGCTGCACATGTTTGTAGCCCAGGAGCAACAGGCTACACCATGTAGCCTAGGTGTGCAGTAGGCTACAACATCAAGTTTGTGTAGGGACACTCTAGAATGTTTGCACAAAGATGAAAATGCCTCAGGACACATTTCTCAGAACATGTCCTGGTTAAGCAAGGCATGACTGTTTTTCACTCTTCTGATTATCATCCAGACACATATATTGATATATAGTTTAGATGTTTAATAACAGGTGGGAGGGTACAGTCTTCACAGCACCCTCCACTTTTCAGTATCCAGAATTTAATTTTGTACATGCAGTTCCTCCTACGTTGATAGCCCAGTCAACAAAAATCAGCTCTTGTGTACTGGTGGCATGAACTCAAGAGATGATCTGAGAGGAGAGAATCGAAGAGGTGGAGAGAAGGAAAGAATGCCTACTTTGGTCTATGTAGTAAAGGCAGTTGGTCAAACAGAGAAGAAAAAAATGCCTAGACAGTAGCTGGTGAGAGAGTTAAGTTTTGAAGTGCTTGGCAGAAAATTGGGGACTGTATCAGTCAGGACAGGCAGCAACATGCTGCAGTAATGACCACCCCCAACAACAACATCTCAGTGGCAAGTACCATGAGAGACTGCTTTTTCGCTTACTGTTACGTACACATGATGGTGTTCTTTCCACAGATGGCTGGTCTTCTGAGTCATTGTCATTCTCCTTCTGGGATGCAGGCTGAAGAGCAGCCACAAGTGAAGTGTTGCCTGTCACCTCAGCAGTGGGAAAAAGGGCACTTCCTCTTTTTTCAGGAACTACTCTCATTTTTCCTGCTGAATGTGACCATGTTGGTCTGTGGGTGACTCAGACCACCTTTGCTCCCTTCTCAGTGGCCAAATCCCATCATATGACCACCAACGAGTTGGATAGGGCAAGGCCGTAATGTTCCCATAGGGAACAGCGCTTTCAGTCAAGGAAGAATCATGCCTTCTGCTTTAGGACAGAAGGAAATGTGATCTCCTAACACTCACAGTAGATCATGAGCACACCCTCATGTGAAAATACTGTGGGCACTGCGCATAAAATATGATTTGCTTTAATTATCTCTGTGGTGGCAGTTCCTTCCTCAAAGTCACATTTGTCCTCACCTCAACTGAGCTTCACACCTCTCAGAGTCACAGGGCTGGACAGGGTCTTCTTCACCTGAAGCAATTCATTCTGAGATGTATTTTCTCCCATTCTGTAGGTTCCCTGTTCACTCTGATACTAGTTTCTTTTGCTGTGCAGAAGCTCTTCAGTTACATCCCATTTGTCAATTTTGGCTTTTGTTGCCATTGTTTTTGGTATTTTAGTCATGAGGTCTTTGCCCATGCCTTGTCCTGAATGGTATTGCCTAGGCTTTCTTCCAGGGTTTTTATGGTTTTAGGTCTTCCGTTTAAGTCTTTACTCCATCTTGAGTTAATTTTTGTATAAGGTATACAAATTTTTGTATAAGGTATACAAATTTTTGTATAAGGTATACAAATTTTTGTATAAGGTATAGTTTTGTATAAGGAAGGGATCCAGTTTTGGTTTTCTGCATATGGCTCACCACCACCAGCCCTCCCAACAGACAGGGCCTGGTCAAGACGACAGACACTGAAAGCTGTGTCCTCTCAGCATGGAGCAGAGAGGCCTTGCGGTCGAATTA
Source organism: Macaca fascicularis (assembly GCF_037993035.2). Lineage (NCBI taxonomy): Eukaryota > Metazoa > Chordata > Mammalia > Primates > Cercopithecidae > Macaca > Macaca fascicularis. Next base: position 4,895,562 of record NC_088380.1, read on the forward strand.
CCCTGGGATTGAGTTACTAGAAGCACGCTCAAAATGAAGAACAGTTGCTTCTAAAAATAGGAAAAAGAAACACACATGGATGAAAGTCAAAGAGGAGAAAAGGCAGAACAAAAGCCATTTGGCTTTACAAACATCCACAAGATTTTAAAGTAGGGTTCCATCCTGTCCCTTTGGAACAACAACGGCTATGACGGAAAAGCAGCCAGGTTCTGTTTTCCTACAAGACCTGCTTTTTCAGCCCCTTGGTGAAATGTGATGTAGCAGCAGAGAGGCCCAGCCTGCACCCTGAGATCATAGCAGTGCTGTGGGTGGCTTCACCTTTAACCCCTTGAGGCCACCAAACATCCATTACCTGGCCAGGAGGAGTTGAAGACGAGTCTCACAGGCCTCTTACCTGAGCCCACAGGCAAACTGTCTTCCCCGGATCTGGGACAGAATCCCTTCAGAATCCCACGCATGGGCAAGGCGGCTTCGAGTGGACTTGCAGCTGTTGAGAACTGACCTTGCAGTGGGAGCTTGGGCCTGACTCCTCAAAGTGTTTCCCACAGGCTAACTGTCTCCCAGAGCCTGTCTCCCAGAGCCTGTCTCCCAGAGCCTAACTAACTGTCTCCCAGAGCCTGTCTCCCAGAGCCTAACTAACTGTCTCCCAGAGCCTAAACTGTCTTTCTGAGTCCAACTAACTGTCTCCCAGAGCCTAAACTGAGTCCAACTAACTGTCTCCCAGAGCCTAACTAACTGCCTCCGAGAGCCTAAACTGTCAGCTCTGCAGGGTACTGTTCCCCGCCACCTTCAAAGCCAACTCAGCACGATTCACCTGGTGAGTGGTAGGCAGGGCAAATGGTCCCCTACTCACCTTTGTTGACTTTTCATTGACAAATTGCCTTTGTCCGTACAAGAAATGCATTCTCAAGATATATCTTAAATGTCCCCTGGTTGTGAACATGGCTGAGGGTGCTATGAAATAATAAGTAGTCTTTGTCTCCAAATAATAATTCTAGTATAGGATCAAAAGCAAATGCATCAAGCTTTGTAACAGGTGACAGCCCCAGCCTGGGGGTTTGGGACGCCTTGACCAGCAGCCTGAAAACCTGGCTTCATGGTGAGGAAAGGCATTGCCATCCCTTTCTAGGGCTGCGGAATCTTAGCAGATCCTGAGAGCTTCATTTCATCTGCAAACACCAACAGAAGCATTTTGCTTTTTTTCATTTGGGGGATACAGAAGGTTTTAAAAATCATTTTAATTTTGACACTTAACTGGGATAAGAACGAAGAAACCCTCTTAGAAAAAGAAAGGAAATTTTCACTTGAAATAAACCACCCTAACTGTCTGATGCTATCATCAGCTCCTGCCAGGACTCTAGTGGGTAACTGAGGCCACCTTTCACCCTAATGAGTCCATCCATCCTGATGTCATCACCACGAGAAGACACCTCACGTCCACCTGCATCAACACTCATCGAGGGTGGGTGGAAACTATCAAGGGCGGGTGGAAACTCAATGAACACCTTCTCTCCCACAGGGATCCCCAAGTGTCACAGCCCCTAACAGCCTGCTCTGTGTGACCCCAAGGACCTCACCCAGCTGGCTGCACCCCCATGGCGCGGTGGCCCTCCTCTGCTTCTCTGCAAATGATGTGAGGCAAATGTTACTGGAGAGCCTTCTTCCTGCCTTCTGGAGCGATTGTTCTTAAAGTGAGCTCCTTAGGGCACTGCCCTGCCCCCGAGCTGTGCCCTGGAGCTCAGATGCCCAAATCCAGTGCTGAAGCCCATAGGCCACCCGTGGGAATGCCAAAGGACATGAAGCCAGGGGAAGTATGCTCCCAATCGGAAAATTTTCATAATATAAAAAGTCTTCATTTCATGCCTAAATTGTCTGTTAGAATTAAATGTAAGCTCATATCAAATTTAGCACAAATGTATAAACCTAATTATTTTTAGTTTAGTGTAGAGATTATGTAGAATTTTGTAACTCAACTAGTTTGAGAACCACTTGAAAGGGTGCAGCAACAACAGGCCAATTAAACAGGAAATTCTTGTCCTCTTCAAAGAGGAGAAGATGAGAACAGAGACTAAGAAGGATAAAGGAGAGAGTAAGACCAGGAAATACTGCCCAGAAAGAGGAGGCAGGATTTAGCGATTCAACAGATGAGAAAGAGGACAGAGAGGAGCAGGAAACTATTAAAAGGTAGGAGTCTGATTCCATGGGCAGAAATGATTTTTACAATGAGAAAAGTTGCCCATAATTCTTGACTGCAATGTATTTTACAATACTGTAAGCATTTATTTCAATTTCTTCTGACTACACAAATTCCCTTTTTGTGCTTTAATTTCATGGCATCTTTAATCCATATTGATAATGAAAATAAGACCTAACATTTACATAACATGCTACAATTTTAATGCATAAGATTTTATATAATTTATTCCTTCAAATAATGCCTTACGTAAACACGGCTTTTATTTAATTTTTATGAATGGGGAAACACGGGAGTAAGAAAGAAAATTATATGCCTTTGATCGTGCAGGAAATATGTGCTAACATTGGACTTAGAATGGAAGTCCCTAACTCCCAGTCAAACACATGCACTCTTCGTCATGGACATATGAATTCTGGGTAATGGATAGGCTGAAAGCAACGACCTTGCCAGAGAAGTCTATCATTAGCAGTGTATTGCTGATTAAATGGATAAAATTATTCTAAAGAAGCTTCAACAATGGAAATCTTGAGTTTATTCCTTTAGACATTCTCTCCGCATTTCTCCCCCATTTCTTCTACAGTTGACCCACTTCTGTCTTAACACAATTTTTAAAATTATGGATATGTAATTAAGTGGCTCATTGGTGACGTTTTTGAGGAAATTTTGAAATAGTGCATTAATTTCTGAAAAGAGACATGCAAGATTTTTCTCCAAACCCTCAGAACTTGGGCACCACCCCAATCAAACTGTTTCTCAGAACATGGGTGTAAATACACCAATTAGCCGTTCACTGAATGAAGGGTGCTATTGAAAATTACAAAACACATGCACGATTGTTGAAAAGCTTACTGAATGTCTTCCCTTCCACAATTCAAATATTATTCAAACCAGTGATTAAAGTTAAGGGTTGTTTCCAATAAACAACTCACATCATATATTGCCTTTCAGTTACCAAATTGTTCATGCTATTGGCCATTATCAGGCCACTCGATTAACAGGACAATGGAAAAAGTAATTCAGATTCCAGCTTAAAGATCTCCTCTTCTCTCTTCCCAATTAACACTTACAACATGCTGGCCACAGGCAATTCTCAGAATGCTTTGCCTGACTTAATTTTGCTTTTAGCACTCAGTGCCAGGAATACCTAGAAAATTATCTACTAATTATCTGGCATTATCTATGTTGGTTCATGTCTAAAGAAGAGCTCATCTAATTACAAGCCCCTTTGCTATTTGACTCTAAAGAGTGGGTTTAACTGAGAATTTCTCCAAAAGGGCTTGCACTAAGGGCTGGTAATTATGTGCTTTGCGTTCTTTGGAGGGAGTTCTCTCAGGTATCAACAACAAACAGTTACTGAAAGAATGCTTTCACAGCAGGTGCGCTGTAAGCAATAATTACTTTGTGACATTTCCAGTGTTTTCTTCTACTGGACAATTAGCAAACAGCATGCTAACTTATCCCTAACATTCTCAAGAGAACTCTGAACTCTCACACCCCTTCTAAAAAAAATCCATGGAATCTTCTACAGAGTAGACCTGCTGTAATAGTAAAAAGTGAGTGCCCTCTGAGCAGGTGTTTTTTGAACATGTTTAGGATCAAAGAAATAAAATTTGATTTTACAGTAGGTTGGCATCTAGTCTTAGTATGCTACTGAGAACATGAGGTGTTATAAATTGTCAGGGCTGAAGAGGTATATTAATGACTGAATTTATGTGACTGCTTTATCCATTTAATATGAGCAAGTGAACATACCCCTAGCAGGCTAAAAAATTCTGAAATAGTAGCTAAAACAAAGAAGCACCTTTAATTCCTAGGGTAAAACGGCACCATTATTATTGTCTTCCTTTAAATTTTAAAGCAATTACAAACCTCAAGTTAAAAGTATGATTTAAATAATTTTTTTTTCATGAACTGGGGAGAAATTGACTGGCCTTATGCCCCATCACACTTAGATACTCTGTGAAGCATTTTCAACCAAAAAGGACACTCTCCTACATAACAGAACTGTAAATGGCAAAATCAGGAAGCTAGTGCTGATAAGTGATGAGCTTCTAATTCTCATACTACAGTTAAATTTCATCAATTGTCCTAATAATGTCTTTCTTTAAAAAAATTTAACAAGTTTTTAAACAGTGTGCTACGTTTAGTTGCCATGTGTTAGTCTCTGGCCTTCCAAAGGGAAAAATTTACAGGACTGCAAATACTACTAGTGGACATGGTTAGTTTGTGAGCTGAGCTGTCCCTTCAGAAGTACTGCCTCACCTGGAAACTGTCATTATTAATTTTCAACTGATGGCACTTAAATGACCAAAGCATCAATATTATTATTATCATCATCATCGATGGTGGTGGTGAAGTGGATCACAGGTTTTTTTTTTTTTTTTTTTTAATATTTCTTCACAAGGGGCAGAAAAGTGGCAGCAATCCCTCCAAAGTACAAAAGATGTTGCTGTCCAAATCAGAGTGGACAATGGCAGGTTGGAGAAGCAATGCATTTCTCAGCAGAACTATGGTGAGAGGCTGACTAGGAAACTGAGAACATTGAATGGGACTTGCTGACTACACCTGTGTCAGGGGTGAAAACCCTACCTTTCCAATTCCTCACGGAGTTCTTGCCATATTCTCACACCTCCAGAATTGGAGAGGTGATGGGCTACTGACTGGTAACTTCATATTCTTATCCTTTCTAGGTCCCTCTGTCTCCATTAATTTCATTACCTTCCAGGTCACCATTGCTTCTCACCTGGATGTCTATAGTCACTTCCCCAGCTGTTATCTTGGCTTCCGCTGCCACCTGTCTACAACTCACTATACATGCAGCAGGAAAAACGCCTAAGTAACATTTAAATTTAATCATTCTGCTTGCTGCTTAAAACCATCTAAAAGCCTCCTAACACAATGTGATGAAATCAGTATTTCCAACCTTTATATGGCAAAGGATAATAGTGTTGTCTATTCAGTATCCATTATTCTCTTATGTCTTCTTACCAGAACGCCTCTTTGAGAATCATAAATATGTACAGCTTAGTTAAAAAACAAAGAAAGAAACAAACAACCCCACCCCACCCCCACCCCCAGATTTCTAACCACTCTTGCAACTGTGAGTAACCAGCCTTGTGAAATAATTCTGGCCAATGATACATAATTCTACTAGAAAGTTCTGAGAGAATTTTGACGTTTCCTGATGCAAGATTTACAGCACCCTGGTTGCCTTTTCTTCCTTTTTTTTCTGAGTGGGATACAATTGTGATTAGTATTAAGACTAATATCACTTTTTTCATTTAAATTTTGTGTTCTTTTCTCTTTTAAAATTTGTTATAGTTCTGAAATGTATTATGCTTTCTTTGTTTACTCATAAGTTTTCCCCTAGGTTTTCAGATGGATGATTAGTTTTTTTTTTTTAGGTTTCTGTAAAATCTGATGACTGACACTTTTGAACCTTTAAATTAACACTAAAAACTACCTCACTTCAGACTTCCAATTACCTGATAAAACTAATCTATATGTATTGAACCTATCGTAGTCAAGACTGTATTACTTGCCCATAGGTACAATTGATACATGGCCCTGTGAGGACCTGCATCTGCTGGGACCCATCTAGTTCTTGGACTTGGATTTCTTCCATTCTCCGGTTATTTACTTCACTATGTTTCATTCTCATCTCAAGACCTCCCCTAAGTTAATACCCACACCCATACACACATCCGTCCCTCCCCCAAACCTTTCTTTTATTTTGTCCACAGCACTACTCGCTTGAGATGTTATGTTCACCTTTTTATTACCTGACTCTAATGCTGGAATGTGCATTTTATATGGATAGGGCCCTCATCTGAGCTTCTTTCACTGAACAGGTGATACTTAAAACAATAGTGGTGGACACTTAGTAAATATCTGCTAAATAAATAGAATGAACAGCTCTAACTCTAAGGTGCAATTTATTTAATTATCAAAATTCTGAACATGATATAAAGTTATAAGGTGTTCTTTTGGAATTTTACAATGAAAAGACAATACATATATGGAAATTTAATACTTGAATTGTCATGGCTCATGTGTTTTTGCTCTGTGGTCCCATCTACAAGGAAAGAAAAATTATAGACATGAGATTTCTGGGAGATGATGAAATGAACAGGCTTAGTTTGTTGGGCTTGTCTGTTTTCTGTTTGTTCTTATTGGTTACTTTCTATCGCTGATCATTTGGGGAGATTTGTAAAAGGAGAAGGAATAAGCCACTATTTTGTTTCTGCTATTTTTGGAGCAAACTATTATATCTATGTTACCTCTCTAGTCATCCCCTTTTAAAAATTCTGTTTATTTGCATTCATTATCTTCTTAATTAGTATTGCTATTAATATCACTTTTTCATTTTAATCTTTTTTTGTTATGTTCTCTCTTAAAATTGATTATAGTACTTAAATTTATTAACCTTTTATTTTAGTGTATGTTTTTCCTAAGTGTTTAGAGGGATGATTAGTTTTTTAAAATTAGATTTCCGTTGTATTCTCAAAACTTTATTTAAAGTTAAAAAAAGCTCCAATTTTTATTTTAAACATATACTCATAACCTTACATGCCTAAAGTTGTTTATCATTATGCTATACTGTTTTCCGAATTCATGTATTATTTTCTCTGTAGTCTCGGGATTACTTAATAATGGGCTTAGTGATTTCCAAATGTATGAAAATGTGTTATTGTTGTTGGCTGTGAGGTTGGGGAACACTCTATGACCCTAATTATTTAGAATGCATTGTGTCTTGTTGTCCAATTCATGTTCTATTTTCAAAAATATAACAAAATGTGTATTCTTATTGAATATAAATTTTTAAACTTTTAGATAAAAGTGTTGATTGATCATGTTATTTATGCTTTTTATATCTTTCTTACTTTTGTTCTTTCAATATTACTATACCAGTTCATCAAAGGACTAGTTGAAATTTATTTTCCATCTATCCCCCTTATCCTGTTTGTTCAATTATAATTTCAAAATTATACTTTTAAGCACATTTATATTAAAGACTTTCATATATTTGGATCAATTGTTCTTACTAGTATATAAAATCACTTTTGTCCTGTGATTTGGCCCTTAAGTGTGATGAAGAGAAATAATGAAGCAAGAGAAGCAAGGTAATATGAAGAACCAGGAAAACACAGACACAACTCAACGTGTCCATTTATTTTAAAATGCAGCTACATCACAGCAAGATTTAAAAAAAAAAGAAGTGATCTACATCAACAATAACAACAGTAAAAAAAAAGAAGGAAAAAAGAAAAAGTGAGGCTCAAAAGTTTTCAGAATGCAAGATTACAGATACACACACACAAACACACAAACACACACACAATCAAAACAGCCATAAAGCAGAGGAAACAATAATAATACAACAAAACTTTAAAATTCAGTGATTGTTAATGTAAAGACAAATAGTAAAAATATCTTGAAGAAGAAATTTAAAACCTCATGATAGTTCTAGACAAAAGAAAAGGAAAATGCAAAGTGGAAGCTCATCAGTATCAGAAAGAAGTTGGTAACAGGAAAAATATGTAGGTGAACCTGTCACCTAAGCCTGGGGATGTCAAGGCTGCAGTGAGCTGTGATCACACCACTGCACTCCACTCCAACCTGACTGGCAGAGTGAGACCTTATCTCAAAAGAAAAATCAAAAAAACAAAAAATCAACCTTAAGATTAAATTACAATGTGTTGAGAAGGGCATGTATAACTGGAAATGCAATTTTAAAAATATAGAATATGAATTAAAAAGCTGAGAAAATAAAAAAGAATTAAGTATGTTATCAAAAGAATCTGAAAATAATAGGTGTGGAAAATACGTAAAGAGGCTCCAACAGAGGTATAATTGGAGCAATTAATTCCCCCAGTATTAACACTTTTCCTTTGAGGAAAAACAAAACAGTGAAGCAAATTAATTTTAAAACAGTAACAGTTACACACACACATATACACACTTCTTGAAATAAAACTTAAATTTACACATTGAGAGAGGTGCATAATACACCTGAAAATTTTGACCCAGAAACGTGAATTGCAAAACATATTGCAATAGAAACTTAAACCCTAAGCTACAATTATAAAGATCAAGTTACTAGTAAATAAAAAAGTTAAGTTGCTTTCAAATTCTTGACAGAAAACATACTAACAGAAATGAATGAAAAATAAATAAAAGACTATTCCTAAAAACGATCACCCAATGTAATATTATGCTAGTGTAAAAACTGGGATATAATTATTAAATGATATTCAGAATACATATGTAGTTTAAAAATAAACTTACAGAGTGGCATGGTTATTATGTTGCATTTTATATAACAAAAGAGGTTAAAATAAACATATGTTAGCCTATCTTTGCCAAAACAACAACAAACAACTAATCAAACAAAAAACTGGAAATAAAAACCCAATACAAATAGAAATAGTCACCTCTAGCTGGAGTTGGGCAAGTAGGCATAATGCAAAATATCTATAAGCATACCTCTGAATACATTGTTTTGATTTTGAGACAGGGTTTTGCTCTATTACGCAGGCTGGAGCACAGTGGCACCATCACAGCTCACAGCTGGCTTGACCTCCTGGGCTCAAGTAATCTTCCTACCTCAAACTCCCAAGTGATTGGGACTATAGGCACACACTACCACAGCTGGCTAAATTTTTTTTTTTTTTTTTTTTTTTTAGAAATGGGGTTTTGCCATGTTGGCCAGGCTGGTCTCAAACCCCTGAGCTCAAATGATCCACCCATCTCGGCCTCCCAAAGTGCTGGGATTACAGATGTGAGCCAACACTCCCATCCTCAATATATTTTTGACCTTTATCAATGTTTTACATATTAGCAGTTAAAATATATTTCAAGAAGAAACATTAATCATTAAATGTAATGAAAGCAAATTACCCTAATTGCATATTAGACAGCTAACATAACCACACAGATAAGAAATATCTCAAGTTATTTTTAACACATAATTCTGGTAATATATCTTCAATGAGATATATTTCAAGACTCAAAGGAACTGCAAATGAATCTTAAACTTCACTCAGTAGACTATTTTTCAGTGATGATAATGGTGTTATAATTTTGGCCCTATTCTCTGAAGACTGTAAGAGAGGCAAATAAGCAAATACATTAATGATATTATGAACCACATTTGCAATATAAGAGAAAATAGATAAAAGTAAAAAATAAAAAGAGTTAACAGCAATACTCTCTAGTGCTACATTTTGTTTGGAAATATAATTTTATAATTTATTATAAAACATATATATCTTCCCAAGCTCGTATGACTAAAGCAGACTAGGAGTTATGACTCCTGTAGCAATAAGCACATCTAGTGCTGACTTTATTACTGTTTGGCCAATATTCCTTTGACAAAGGCTAATTTTAACCACAACAGAGAAAGTTAAAAGTGTTCAAAGACAAATGAGAACCATGTCAAAGAGACATAAGAAAGAAACTAGAGAAAGAAGGCCAAAGAGAATCCTCCAGCAATCCTCTACCAAAGAGAAACAAAAAAGCACCTTCATAAGAACAACAACAACAATAAAAAAATCAGATGAGCTATCACAGTATCTGACTGTAACATGATAACAAAGAAAGACATTGAAGACTGTAAGAACAGTCTTGTATTACCTACTTCACCCCTACCCCAACTGCAGTACTGACTCTTTCTGCTTTGGGGAAAACGAGGAAAGAGAGCAAAGGACTTGATCTGTGAACCCGGGGAATTATCCTTTATATTAACCCAGATCCACCAAGGCTGTGCAGCTAGGCATCTGCAAGGATCTTAGCATACTTGAGCTTAGTGCGCCGCCTAGTGCTGAAACAACTGCAGTAACCACAAGCTTAGGTACCAATACTTAAGCCCATTTGAATTCTTAGAAAGTCCATTCAAGAAGTATGAGTACAAACAAGGCCAGACAGTGAAAATTGAATTAAATACTTAACTCTTCAATATCCAGGCATAGATATACATCCACAAGTATCAAGGACATCCACAAAAACAGAATCCACCAAGCCGACTAAATAAGGGAACTGTGCCCAATGCTGGAGTGATGGAGATGTGTGACATCTCAGACAGGGAATTCAAAACGGCAGTTTTGAGGAAGCACAACAAGCCCCAATATAGTACAGAGAAGAAATTCAGAATTTAATCAGGGAAATTTAACACAGAGATTAAAATAATAATAATAGTGATAAACAGAAATCCTGGAGCTAAAAAATTCAATTGACAAACTGAAAAAAATTATCAGGGTGTCTCAATAGCAAGATTCCTATCACAAAAGAAAGAATTAGTAAGTTCAACGACAGGTTATTTGAAAAGACATACCCGGAGGGAGAAAAGGAAATAGTAAAAAAAGAAAGTAGTATGCCTATAAGATCTAGAAAACAACATTAAAAAAGTAAATCTAGTAGTTACTGGTGTTAAAGCAGACATAGAGAAAGAGATTGAGGTTGAAAGTGTATTCAAATAAATAATAACATAGAGCTTTCTAAACCTAGAAAAAAGATATGAATATTTAGGTACAAGAAGGTCAAAGAACATCAAGTAGATTCAACCAAAATAAGACTATTCCAAGCCATATAATAATCAAACTTTCAAAAGTCGAGGACAAAGAAGGGATGCTAAAAGCAGCAAGAGAAACAAAGCAAATAAAAGATAAAGGAACTTTGATATAGCTGGCATCAGACTTCTCAGGGGAAGCCATACAAGCCAGGAGTGAGCCAAAGGACATATTCAACGTGCTGGGAAAAGAAAAGAAAAAAAAAAAACCCTTTCTACCTAGAATATTGCATCCAGAAATGTTATACTTCAAACAAGAAGAAAAAAATGAAAACTTTCTCAGACAAACAAAAACTGATGGAATTCATTAATACTCAGGTCTGTCTCATAAGAAATGCTAAAGGAAGTTCTTCAATCTGAAAGAAAAAGGCACTATTGTGCAAAGAGAAATCAACTGAATCAATGGAATACTCCAATACTGTAATTGTGGTGTGTAGGTCACTCATATTTTTAGCCTGAACACTAAAAGATAAACCCATCAAAAAAATCATAACTACAACAGTTTGTTAAGAGAAAAGCAATACAAAATTATAAATAGAGACAACAAAAAGTCAAAATATAAGGAACTGGAGTTAAAGTGCAGAGTATAAAATATAAAAAACAAGAAATCAAAACATATTACCAGCTAAAATTACTGATATACAAAAGAAGGCAGAGAAAAAGGAAATGGAGAGTACTAACAAAACAACCAGAAAACAAATAACAAAATTGTAGTAAGTCTTTACTGATTAATAATGACATTAAATGTAAATGAACTAAATTCTCCAATCAAAAGACATAGAGTGGCTGAATGAATTTTTTAAAAAAGCAACTATTGGCTGCTTGCAAGAAACACACTTCACCTATAAGGACACACATAGATTAAAAATGAAGAGATAAAAAAGATATTCTATGCAATGAAATAAAAAAATGGAGTAACTATGTTTATATCAGATAAAATAGATTTCTATTTATAAATAAAAGTATAAAAAGAGACAAATAACATCACTATATAATGATAAAGGAGTCAATTCATCAAGAGGATATAACAATTGTAAATACATATGCACCTTTGGGTGCTGAAGCACCCAAATGTGTAAACTAAATTTTATTAGAGCTGAAGAGAAATATAGAATCCAATACAACAATAGTGGAAGACTTCAACACCCCACTTTCAGCATTGGGTAGATCATCTACACAGAAAATTTTTAAAAATGGACTTAATCTGCAATATAGACCAAATGGATCTAATAGATATTTACAAAATATTTTATCCAACGGCTGCAAAAATTACACATTCTTTTTCTTAGAATATGAACATTCTGAAGAAGAGACCATAAGTAAGGAAAAAAATCTAAAAAATTCTATAAAATGAAATTATATCAAGTGTATGTTCTCCCAACAATGGAGTAAATTTAGACATCAACAAGAGGAAATTTGGACACTATATAAAAGAATGGAAATTAAATAACATGCCCTTGAATGATGCTTTGATCAATTAAAAACATTAAGAAAAATTTTTAAATTATTGTAACAAATGAAAATGGAAACACAATATGACAAAACCTATGGAATAAGGAAATTTCTTTTTTTTTTTTTTTTTTGAGACGGAGTCTTGCTGTGTCACCCAGGCTGGAGTGCAATGGCCAGATCTCGGCTCACTGCAAGCTCCGCCTCCCGGGTTCACGCCATTCTCCTGCCTCAGCCTCCCGAGTAGCTGGGACTACAGGCTCCCGCCACCTCGCCCGGCTAGTTTTTTTTTGTATTTTTTATTAGAGACGGGGTTTCACCGTGTTAGCCAGGATGGTCTCGATCTCCTGACCTCGTGATCCGCCCGTCTCGGCCTCCCAAAGTGCTGGGATTACAGGCTTGAGCCACCGCGCCCGGCCGGAAATTTCTTATTAAGAGGGACATTTATAACAATAAACATCCACATCAAAAAGGGGATGATGCATATTAAACAACATAGAAAAACAAGAGCAAACCAAACCCCAAATTAGTAAACAAAAAGAAATAATAAAGATCAGATCAGAAACAAATAAAATTGAGACTAAAAATTATAAAAGATAATAAAATTAAAAGTTTTTTTGATAAGATAAAGGAAATCAACAAATCTTTAGCCAGACTAAGAAAAGAGAAGACCCAAATCAATAAAATAAATTAAAAAGAAGACATTACTACTGATACCACAGAAATTCAAAGGATCATTAAATATTACGATGAGAAATGATATACCAATAAATTGGAAAATGTAGAAGAAATGGATAAATTCCTAGATACATCCATTCTACCAAAACTCAACCATGAAGAAATAGAAAACTTGACTAGAACAATAACAAGTACTGGGATAGAAGAAGTAATACAAAGCCTGCCATCAAACAAAAGTCTAAGACCTGATGAATGCACTGCTGAATTCTACCAAACATTTCAAGAAAGACTAATACCAATCCTATGCAAGCTATTCCAAAAATTTAAAGAGGAGGGACTACTTCCAAATTTATTCTATAATTCCAGCATTTCCTTGATACTCAACCAGGAAAAGAAAAAAAAAAAAAAAAGCTACAGGCCAATATCTCTGATGAAAATAGGTTCAAAAATTCTCAGCTAAATACTAGCAAACTGAATTCAGTAAGACATTAAAAATATCATCATAATCAAGTAGGATTTATTCAAGGGATGCAGTGATGGTTCAACATATGCAACTCAATAAATGTGATGCATCACATCAACAGAATGAAGAATAAACACCATATGATGATTTTAATAGACATTGAAAAAGCACTCCATAAAATTCAACATTATTTCATAATAAAAACTCTCAATGAACTGGGTATAGAAGGAACATACCTCAGCAAAATAAAGACCATTTACGGCAAACCCAGAGCTAACATCATACTGAACAGGGAAAAACTGAAAGTCTTTCCTCTAAGAGCTAGAACACGAAAAGGATGCCCACTTTCACCACCTTTATTCAACATAGTACTGTAAGTCCTAGCCAGAGCAATGGGACAAGAGAAAGAAACTAAGGTCATCCAAATTAAAAAGGAAGAAGCCAAATTATCCTTGTTGGCAGACAATATTATCTTGTATTTAGAAAAACCTAAAGATTGTACAAAAAAAAAAAAAAAAACCTTTTTGAACAGATAAACAAATTCAGTAAAGTTAGAGGATAAAAAGTCAACATAAAAAATCAGTAACATTTTTAAAATGTCCATATGACCAAAAGCAATCAATCTATAGATTCAATGAAATCCCTATCAAAATGCCAATGATAATCCCCCCAGGAAAAGAAAACAATCCTAAAATCTATATGGAACCACAAAGGACCCAGAATAACCAAAGCCATTTGGAGCAAAAAGAACAAAGTTGGAGACGTCACATTACCTAACTTCAAATTGTACTACAAAGCTATAATAACCAAAACAGCCTGGTACTGGCATGAAAACAGATATGTGAACCAATGGAAGGGAATAGAGAAACTAGAAATATATGCACATATTTACAGTCAACTCATTTTTGAAAAAAGTGTCATGAACATGCATGGGGAAAAGGGCAATCTCTTCAACAAATGGTGCTGGGAAAAATAAACAGCCATGAGCAGATGAATGACTCTAGAACCCTATCTTTCACCATACAGAAAGATCAAATCAAAATGAACTAAAGGTTTAAGTGTAAGACCTCAAGCTCTGAAACTACTAAAAGAGAACATTAGGGAAAGGTTTCAGGACACTGGTTTGGGTAAAGATTTCTTGACTAAGATTTAAAAAGAATAGACAATAAAAATAAAAAATGGATAAATGGGATCACATCAAGTGAAAAAGTTTCTGCATAGCAAAGAAAATAATCAACAAGATGAAGAGGCAGCTTACAGAATGGGAGAAAATATTTGTAAATTATTCAACTCACAAAGGATTAATAACCAGAATATATAAGGAACTCAAACAATGAATGGTAAAAGAACAAATAATCCAACTAAAGAATGCACAATTTCTGTTCTTGTGATAGTTTGCTAAGAATGATGGTTTCCAGCTGCATCCATGTCCCTACAAAGGACACAAACTCATCCTTTTTGATGGCTGCATAGTATTCCATGGTGTATATGTGCCACATTTTCTTAATCCAATCTGTCACTGATGGACATTTGGGTTGATTCCACTCATAGGTGGGAACTGAACAATGAGATCACTCGGACTCAGGAAGGGGAACATCACACACCGGGGCCTATCATGGGGAGGGGGGAGGGGGGAAGGGGGAGGGGGGAGGGGGGAGGGATTGCATTGGGAGTTATACCTGATGTAAATGACGAGTTGATGGGTGCAGCACAGCAACAAGGCACAAGTATACATATGTAACAAACCTGCACGTTATGCACATGTACCCTACAACTTAAAGTATAATAATAATAAATAAATTAAAAAAAAAAAAAAAAAAGAATGCACAATTTATCTGAAAATACATTTCTCAAAACAAGACATACAAATGGCCAATGGTTATATGAAAGACTGCTCGACATCACTAATCATCAGAGAGGTGTAAATCCAAACCACAATGAGATATCATCTCACCCCAGTTAAAATGTCTTTTATCAAAAAGACAAAATGTAATGGATCCTGGCAAGAATCTGAAGGGGAATTATCATATACTTTTGGTTGGAAAGTAAGTTAGTACAGCCACGATGAAAAATAAAACGAAGATTCCTCAAAAAGCTAAAAATAGAGTTACCCTATGTTTCAGCAATTTTACTGCTCAATCTATGCCCCAAGGAAAGTCAGTCTATTGAAGAGATATCTGCACCCCCATGTTTATTGCGGCAATATTCACAGTAGCCAAGATGTGGAATCAACCTAAGTGTCCATAAATGAGTGAACAGATAAGGAAAATGTGGTACATATACAGACTGAAATATTATTGAGCCATAAAAAGAACGAAATCTTGTCATTTGCAACAGAATGGATAGAACTGGAGGACATTATGTTAAGTGAAATAAGCCAGGCACAGAAGGACATATGAAATATATTCTTATTTACATGTGGGAGCTAAAAAACATTGATCTCATAAGGGAAGAGAGTATAACGATGGGTTACCAGAGGCTTCGAAAGGTAGTGAGGAGGAGGTAGAAAGGGGTTGGTTAAAGTTTACAAGGATACAGTTAGATAGAAGTAAGACTCAGTGTTCAATAGCACAATAGGATGGCTATGGTTGAAAATAATTTATTGTATATATTAAAATGACTAAGGGAGAAGATGTGAAATGTTTCCAACATGAAGACGTGATAAATGTTTGAGGTCATGAATGTCTCAATTACCCTGATTTGATCATTACACATTGTCTTCTTGTATCAAAATATTACATGTAACCCATAAAAGTGTACAATTATTACGTACCCATAAAAAATAAAACTAAGTAAATAAATAAAAATAAAAGTTTCTGGAAAGAAAAAAAGACACAACAGTTTGATTCAGGGCTCACTGTGGCTAACTTGGGGAATCATTGGTATCAACCAAAAATGATAAATGTAACTGATTGTACCATGTCAAACTAATAAAATATGTTACTTTATTATATATGAAGTGGCAAAAAGAAATACATTCACTGTCCATCACTGCAGTGACTATGACATCGACTCCATACTGTGAGGAATATATTTTAAATGGAAGGGATTAATTCCTTCCTCAAAAAACTTAGATGGAAGTATAGATAATCCCCATTCATGAGTTGAAGGTACTCTTTACATAATAACGTCAATTTATAAATATAGAAGCAATAATAGATTTAAAAATAAGTTTGAAATCCCCCAGTAAAATTCTTTATGCAGGCAGTATCACCAGTGGATGCTAAATCCATCAGATGAGTTTGTTGCAGCTGTAACCAAGTGATAAAATTTAGCATCGTGACATGGCCATATGACATGAGGTCCTCCTGACACACTGAAATCTCACATGTGTAATATCACACAGGAAGTGCTCTTGCTAAAATGACCATGAATGTAGACCTAACATTGAGTTCACAGAAAAATATAAGAGCTACAGAAACGAGGTAGATGGCATGAGAAAATAATCTGACACATCCAGCATGTAGGCACTAAAAAGTAATCATAAGCCTTGATCTCTTAAAAAACTTTATTATCATGAAGAAAAATTAAGAATTTGAAGAGGAAGGGGCTATTACGTATTTAAAATAACAACAAAAAAAAAGTCACAGCAATGCAATGCAGAGACATGAAGTTGATAAAATCAGTTCTACAAATCATTTGGAAAAAACAGAAAAATGAGTAAATGTTGTGGGTTAAACTAATATTAAAGAATTTTTCATTTTATCTAGTGTGATAATAAGATGTTGGATCTGTGTGGGTATGTGAGGTTTAACAAAACATTGATCCATCTCTCTCTATATATTTCTCTACCAATTACCCACAGACATAAACAGAGATAGGTATAGAAAAAGAGATAAAACAAAATTCAAAAAGGTAAATATAAAAAATAAACACAATGCTAACTTTAGAATTGAGGTAATTGTATTATTCTTCTGCCTTTTCTATAGTTTTGAAATTTTTATAATAAAAGTAAAAATTATAGATTAAACTATTTTTGTTTCAGAATTGAATTTTAGATTTAAAGATAATTTTAAAAGATTGGACAGTGCCTAAATCTTTTATTTGAACTTTAAGATTATTCGAATATGAAATATGATTATATTAAAAGTCATCATTTGCATTTCCCTAGTTAAAATAACAGAAACCATAATTTTTAATGATGTGGTTATATTACAAAATTATTTCGTGTGCCAATTAATACATTTCTGTAAATAACATGAAGCTATTTTAGAATTCAATAATGAAATAATTCTCACGGCATTAAACTCTCTAGAAAAGGATGGTTCCACCATCCTGCAACATTTGTCCTTCCTGTCTTTGGGTTTTGGACCCTTTTCGGCTCAGCTATTGGTTCACTGAAGTAAATGTTCTCTCTTTGTTCAAGCCAGACACAATTCCTTCTAAGGGGGTTAGCTCCAAGTGTTTATTAAAATACATTGGATTTCTGGAATAAAAATACCTCTGTGTGTATATGCATGGTGTGTGTGTGTGTGTGTGTGTGTGTGTGTGTGTGTGTGTGTGTATGTAATACTTCTGACATTTGAATGAATTCATTTTCAAATTCATGGCAGTGAATGACACCGGGAGCTGGCAAGTCAGCCTACCACAGTACAGAGGCCTGTGTTTCTGTTTTCCCTTTCCTTGGGGTCTCTAGTTATGGTCATGTAGTCAGAAACATTTACATTTTGTAGGTGAAGGCAGCTGAGATTCAGTGGAATAATGGAAGTGACATTAATAACATTAAATGTCATAACTCTTGACAACCTGATGCAAATGAGCCCCTTACCAAGCAAGCAAGGAAAAAAAAAATTCCTGAATATATCTTTTCTTTAAAGTGCATTCAGTATTCAAAAAATCTTCAACCAAGATGGAAGCCAGGAATCCAATTTTGGTGACCTCAGCTACATTCCTCCAGGCACAAATTAGTCATCTTTTTTCACTGTAATCATCTCAGTGTATGAGAGATAGAGCAGTTGTGATATTTAGAGCTATGCAAATGCTTCTTTTATTTATGCCTCTCCCTTTAGATTTTGCTCCCACTTTTCCTTAATCTTTTATTTTTTTCTTCAATGCTAATATGATTGACAGGCAGAGGGGACAGGCTAAACATTGCCAGGCCTCCACCCTCTTTTCTTTTTCCTCTGAAATATAACAAAGGTGCTTTCAGACCTAAGTGAAGCAAGTCCTAGCATTCCTTCCCTGTTGTCACAACAGATTTAGCAGACCCTTCTGATGTGGTTTCCAGCCTTCTCATCTCCTTTGCCTTGTCAGGGGGTTGCCATCATTTAGAAAGGTACACAGTATTTTGAAAGGATTAGAGGATAAAACACAACTCAATCCTTTATAAAAGAGAGGCAGAGAGGGAGGGAGGGAGAGAAATGTCAGATGTTATGGAGCAATTGGACAGGAGTGACGCGTTCAAAGAAAACCAGCAAATTCATGGGACTGTTTCTGTGAAGCACAAGCAGGCAAGGGCGGCATGTGAATATTTACTGCCACAGAGGAGTTGTCGAAGGAAAAGGCCTGTAAGTGAGTTATGACGATGTTTAGAGGAGATGAAATAAAGCAGGATCAGGAAATCGGTGGACACTTGCGTTGTGCCTGTCGTGTTTTTTCCTTAGCACAGGAGGAAAATAAGTGAAATCCATAATTTTCACCATCGTTGCAATGAAACAAAGTGAAAGTCAAATAGTCCCTGTGAAAGCAAAGTTGAATGAGCTCAGGCATGAGCCATGAATGGACAGAACTGCACTCCCCCATAGAGGTCACAGGAAACGGGGGGATCGGTGTAGCTCCGCTCCTTTATTTCAGAGGTGAGGAATCCGAAGTCCTGAGAGGTTTGGTGACTTGCCTGTGGTCACACAGCTATTACTGTAGAATACCAAATGTAGGTTATGCTTGCATGCCACTGCCTCCAGGTCACATGCCTCCTTTTCTGAATGTTCCTGCTGCTGGAGACTCTGGGCCCTTCAGAAAAGAGCAAGCCCTCTGTCTTGCGCACTCTCTTTTTCTTGCTTTCATTCTTGTTTTCACTGTAACATTATTCAAAATGAATGCTTTCTTTTTTCAGAATAATAATGTATAAAGTAAGCCATGCATAAAATTTCTACAAGTAGTACGATACAAAACATGCATAAATATATACACAGATTTTCTAAGCAGCGAGTCACTGGCACCCTATACAATTTGTTTTTCTCTCCAAACAGTGTTTACTTGGTTAAGACTATTTGCATTTTTAGCATTTACTAAAGGGTCAGGAAGAAACAACAAAAAGAGAAAATACAAAATTAAGTTTGAGGAAATATAAATAGCAAAGGGGTATTATAGGTGCTAATAAGGGTGGTGTTTACTCCAAACCAAATGAAAACCAACATGGGTCAAGTTGCTTAAGGAATCCAAAGGATTTCAAATTGATCTGAACTAATGCATTTAGCATGAAAACCACATTGGTCAAGGTTCTAGCACATTTTTGGATAAATAGAAATTCTATTCAATTTTCTCATTTTAAACTTATAAGCTAGGTGTGTGCACATCTTATTTTAGTGCAGACGCCACATGAGAAGAGAGAGGCCAGGGCAAAATGGGATTACTGTAGTTGACAAAGTTACTTCTAGGTGCTGGTTTGGAGTTGGTGATGTCAATATAATCCCATGCTTAGGTTCACACACACACACACACAGACACACACACAAACACACACACAGATGCAGAAACAATTACAGATGTGTGTATATCTGGGGTAGCATGCACCAAAATGCACAGATGCACTAATGTCCCAGTAGTAATAAACACACCCAGCACCCAGATCTTGTTTGCTAAGTACCATTCTCCAATAAAAGAAATCAAGATGCTTTGGGAAAAAAAATTGCTGATTCAAGAGCAATCAAGAGAAACACAAAATGAGCCTGCAGTAAGTGCTCAAAAAAAAAAAAAAAAAAAAAAAAGGTGACTCAGACTTTAGGCTTAGGGAAAATCAATATGTTTCCCACAGGCCAAATTAGAAGAGGCAAAATAAACAGGTATCATATTGTGTAATAACAGCAAGAATAAATTAAATACCCAGAAGTCTCTACTGACTTGTATAAATGAGTAAAATTATAAATAAATGGAGAAAAAGAGAGAAATGTATCTCACAGAAAAATGCCTATCAATAAATGTAGAAGAAATGAAGAAACTAGAAATGCACCAGGGAGTAATTGCTGCAGAGAACATTCCTTGATGAAATCAGTGGAATAATTTTAAGAAGAAAAGGATATTTGCATGTGCTTACATGATCTCTTCCAATATACTTATTAATCAAAGCGGTGGTTTTGGCACATGCCCACAAATTATTTGATACATTTTCTATGTTGTGGAGCATGATTCCTCTTCCCTGAGGGGGAACTAAACTAAGTGACTGGCTTCTAACTCCTGAAGTAAGGGAAGTGAAAAATGGTAATTTGTCAGCTTATATTTTAGATATTCTGTTTAAATTCCCTCTATGCAAGATTCTTTTTCTCTAACGACATTTAAAATTTTCCTATATTTTACTTTGTCAGTTTGAAAGTGAGTCATTTATTGTCTTAATTCTCTTATTCCTTCATGTTTTCACCACACACTCCTCAATAATTTCTTAAGAACTTCATATGCATGTTGCATAGACAATGATTAGAACATGCTATCTGGTCAGTCTGAGGTACACAAGGGCAAACGACAAAGAAAATCTGAAAACACATCATCACTGCTATGCAATTAGGGATCTAGAGAGGCAAGAACAGAAGATGTCTAAGCAAAGGGGAGAAAATGTCTTATTCTGTTTGGAGAAAAGTGAATAAAAGTTTCCAACCAAAGGGACACAGAAATATAATGGTCGTAAGAGTGAAGAAGAAATGTTGAAAACAGTTCAGGGGGAGGGAGAATTGTATATGTGAAAAAAGGCAAGAATTTTAGTAGATTATTGCCAGAACCCATGAACACTTCTTTTTTTAATTTGGGGGAAAGGGGATTCTGAGGGGAATAGAGTGACTAGGAAGAGATGAAAATGAATTGTGAGGGAGGTGGAGGGAAGAGTGAGATACAAGGCTGTTTCTAGCCATGAGAGGCACAAGGCTGTTTTTAAGTGGTGTTGCACCTTGGACTGTATTCAGATAGGGAGTAAGATCTTGAGATTGCGTTTTGTAATGATTCATCTGGCAAAAAGACGTGAAGGGTGGATGAAGAGGGTTACCTAGAAGAGCAGCAGCCAATTGGAAATCCATTGCAGTATCTAGGATAGATATGATAAGAGCAATAGGGATGGAGAGAAGAATATTTTGGGAGAAATCTAACTGATTAAAAATGATCAACAGTTACTTGCCAATTGACAGTAAGGGCAAAGGGAGAAATAAGATGCTAGATATATTTTCAGATTTCTCCTTTGGTAGTGTGATTAGAATTTTACTACTATTGTTAGTGTTACTAGTAAAAGTAATAGTAAAATCTAATAGTACTCCTAGAACTACTAGTACTACTTATACAACTACTGCTGCTGCTGTCACTATTATTACTAGGGCTACCACCACCACTACTACCACTGCCACTCCCACCACCATGACCACTACCACCAGCACCACCACTACCACCACCACTACTACCAGCACCACCAACACCACCATTACTACCACTACTAGCAACCACCACCACTACTACCACCACTACTAACCACCAGTATTAACCACCACCAGCAGCACACCTAGCACCATGTTCAGAAGTATCCCACACTTGGTTTAATGCTCCATTGTCTCTATCTTGAAATCCTTTTTTTTTTTTTTTTTTTTTTTTTAACAAAAAGCCAGTTTGTTCAACTTTTTCTTGTGAGAACTGGAGTGGCAACTTCCAAGATTTCACATGTCAGAGCAAAAATCAAGGGAGACACTTTCAGTTAGACCATGTTGACCTTGAATGCCCTGTGGGGTGTCTGGAATACATTTGAAAATATCCACCTCTTTCAGGAGAAAGCTATCTGGTCTAGCTGTGCCAAGCACCATCATACAAGGGATTATCTTCTTGATTAGTGTTTAGGGATGACCAAATTTGTGCCCAGTTCTTCAACCCCAGACAGGAGGCCCTGAAGACACTGGCAAGAGGTGCTCAGGAGAAGGACCTATGCCTGGGGTTGAGAGGAACTGCACAGCATCCAGAGGGTAAGAGAACCATTAGAAAAGAAGGGAAAGATAAGTGTTAAACCTGTGGAAAGGTTCAGTAAATGGGCTTAGAAAACAGTTCTTTGATTTTAAGTAAACCTTTTAAAGTCAAGATAATGGTTTTGTTTTGTTTTTTTCTTTTTCTTTTTTTTTTTTTTTTACCAAAATAGCCAATATGATAAATATATTTATTTTGACAAGTGTTAGGACAACAGCAACAACAAATTCTTCCAAGTTACAGCAAAGCGATGTTTAAGCCTAATTAAACATGGTAAGAATTCATTTTAGAATGCAAATCTGACAAGACAACACAGTACAATGGAGGAGTGGCCTGTCATGGAAAATGGTAGCCTCCTCTGCTGCAGATATTTCAGGAGTATTTCTAAATACAATGGCACAACACACTGCAAAGGCATAATGCAAATGGTAGGAAGTGCGTGAAATACACAGAAATAGCTTCACTTCCAATAAGAAGATGCTTTGATGCATTTTCAGAGAAGATGCTCAAGCACAAAACTAAGTGAAAGATGATAAATAAATGATGATTTTTCCTGAAAGTTTGAATTCACAAAAACCTAACTCCCTCTTTCTTCACTGATGTATGCAGGAGCCTATATGGCCATGAGTGCTGTTTTCTTAATTTTTCCCTGAGGTTTCTCCATTTTAAGAAAAATCTAAAGGAGGAAAAAGGACCTGTGGTTTGATGAACGACCACACTTTGGGATCCTGTGAATGCTCTTTAAGCTCATGGGGTCTTCCTGGGTTTCAGTTTTAAAAGTCAAACTATTTAAATCATGAAACTGGAAGTAACTGCATGAAGAAGCTGCTTAGGTGCCTGTCGAACAAGGAAGCCCTCTGAATACCTTTGAAAACTCCAAGATGTTGGAGGGTCTGACATCACACTAAGGCTCGATGTGGACTCAGGAGTCCCTTTGCTTGAAAATAAATTTAGTGACAGTTCTATCAGTTATAAAATTATTAAATTCTTGAATAGAGCACATGGCACACATGTTGGAAAGTACTGATGTGTGTAAATCTCTATCTTATTACATTCTTTTTGTACTTTTAAACATGCATGCCCAGTGCCACATACAGCAGTATGTTAGATTTATACATCCTTCAACTGATGAAATGAGCCAGAACATTTACTTAAACCTAGACACGACTGTTGCAAGTTTACTGCCAAATCATAGTTTATATTTTTCTATTGGGTTTAAATAATTCAAACATGACCTCTTTGTGCTGGGACAAATGAGTACCATGTGTGATCCTGCAATGGAATCTGTGAGTCAGTGTGAAATTATTTCGTGTTTTCTGCTTATTACCATAATATTAATTCACAGTTCCAATGAGACAGGTTGGGGCTACCACACTTCCTGTATCGGTGCTTAAAAAGATGAGAAATTGTAAATCTTTTACGGATCCTGTTACCTCGAATGAGACTGAAAGGTTACTAAGAATTTTCAGTAGCTTCCCCCACCAACCCCCAAGACAAGTCTGTCTGTTGTCACAGGAAATAGTGGCTCATTCATAAAAAGTTCATTCAGAGGCTCTCCGTTTGTCTGACCTACAGGGCAGAGTTCAAACTTTAGCCAACCGATTGAAGGGACATCTTCTCTGCACTCACTCAGCACTTAGGGAATGTATTTTCCATCAGACACCTAAACAGGGAAAATTTTTCCCCTTCCCTACAGAGTGCCTTTCCCAAATGATGCAGAGAGGGCTAGAAAATTCCATTTCAAACAAAATGGGATTGCCACAAATTTGTAACTCAAAATTTGAGAAAGTAGATTTATCTGCCTATCATGATCCAGATTACTTTTTTCCAAAATAAATTCTAAAATAAATCAGATTTAGAATAAAACAGATTTAAATTATGTTCTCTTTTTCCCATTTCCTGGAGAAGCGAACACTAACCTAACGTGGCTCCAAGTCAATGACGTGATTACCTCTTCAAGCCACTGGAACAAGGCTGAGCGAGTGCATCGCGGAATCACAGAACATCACGTTGGAGGGAGCAAAGTGTTACCTCAGCAACTGGGTTTTACAAGATGGAGGATTTAGTGCCAAGATAGCTAGCCCGGGGACATGGCGAGGGAGTTATTAAAATCAGCTCAGGGGTTCGCAGGAGGATTCTGAAGAGGGCACAATGTCCAAAAGGAGAGCTGAAGGCAGGTGGGTTTACGTTGTGCCTCGTGGCAGCAATTACTGAATGGCAGCCTAGAGCGAGCCAGGGGCGTCCATCACGCCACCGCCACTCACTTCCTGAAACAAGTTGTAATGCCTGTTTATCATAGACCTTAATTCCCTAATGTCGGGAACAAAGGCAAGTATCAAAATCTAGCAAATTTTTTTGACACTAGGAAGTGAAGCAAAGGACTAACCTCTCCTCAATCCCATCTTTGTTAAAATAAACTCTCATTTTAGCAGCTCATTCCAGATGTCAGTCAAGCCCTACACATTAGCACCAAAAAGTGCCCGTGACTAAAGCCACAAAAGAAACAGAGTAGAACGTAAAATGAGAAGTGATTCCAGGTGACTTTCCCGGTAGAATAGAAACCACGCAGCTGGTGGAGTCAGAGGCAGTGGACACATTTGGGGAAGTAGAATCAGCTTGCGCTGTCTGTTGCTTGGTGTTGTGCTGTTTTGTTTGTTTGCTGTTTTGATTAGTAGACACTTCGATAGCAGCATGTGTATGTCAGTGAATGCTGGGGTCTTCCCTACCAGCTGAGAGCTCTCTGTTGAACAGAGCGTGCAGGATCAGCTTAGGTTTTTAAAATTATTGTTATTTTCACAAGTCAAACAACAACTGCGCTTTGCATAGAATCATCTTTTCCAAACTTGGAAAATTTACATTTAGCACCTTTCTTTTTAAAACATGCAACCTATCCTTGCACTGGATACTGTGGTAGAGGACAGGGAGACATGAGATATATCTCACTACAAGTTCAGTTGAGATGCTTTCCATCCCTCCCACACCATAGCTGAAGGATCAGTGCTTACCAGGTGGAGATTGGGGCTTACAGGGCTCTAAAGAAGCCTAGACAAGGGCCCTTCCTTAGAAACGCTGTCTGGGTTTAATACAAAACCCAGAAAAATATATAAAAATATATATTTATACAAACCCCCCCAAAAAATACTATATATGATATATCATATATAATATGTCATATATTCATATATGATATATCATATATAGTTGTATATTCACATATGATATATCATATCATATATATGATATATCATATATAAGTTATGTTATATATTATATGATATATGTAATATAACATATATGCATATGGTATGTTATGTATTATATATGTAATATATAGTATATGTAACATATATAGTGTATATGTTATATATTATATCATATATATGTTATGTACTATATGTGGTACATCATATGTCATATATATGTTATGTGTAATATATAAAATATGTCATATATGATATATATTTTATACATGTTATATATTTTAAATATGATATATATCATATATTATATATATGGTTACATTATCATGTCAATAAAGAATAAGTCCACAAGTACAAAGTCATTTTGTGACTCTTCTCCAACATTTGCTCTACAGAGTGAGGCAGGAGTGTTTACAAAGTAGATTTGAAAACTGACTCTCTGCTACCTGGGCAGTGCAGACACCAGCACCTGGCCCTCTGCTCTGTGGGAGGGGAGGGCGGCCCAGGCCACCAAGCAATCACATATGACAGTGGAGGGAGCCCACGTGCAACTCTCCTCTCAACCTCCATGGACGCTCTGTTTATTCTCGTCCCTATCAGAAGCAGTGCCTTGCCATGGAAAGTTGTGTGGAGTGATAATCTCAGACCCTTCTAGAAGGAGGGGACCGTTGCTTTATCTTTAACTGAGCTTTAAGACCACAGATCTGACTGGTAGGAAAGAGTTCTGCACATTTTCTATTCCTGTTGGCCAGTGGCCATTTCCAGCCAAGAGAGGGAGACCTGAGCCCTTGTGGACTTAAAGGAGCCACAGCAATTTGAAGAGGGCATTTGTGCTACCGTGGAATCCGACTCCTCCTCCAATCCACCCACCCCTTTAAATCACGTCATGATGGCATCGCCCTCTCTCTAAAACGATCCCACTTTTAAGGACCCGAAGGAAGATGACTCTTGGCCCCACTCGCCCATGTCTATCAACTGGGCCTTATTACCATCCTCTTTCTACTCAAGCATTTCAGGCAGTTTATGAAACTAGTAAATAAACAATATATGTGTCCCTGAAACACTGATTGATGATTAAAAAAAGAAGACAAGGCAAGATTCCTGAGAAGAGCATCGAACACTCTGCAACTCCAGGCCTACTCTTTGGAGAGAAGTGCATGACTGAGATCACTTTTGCTCCATATCTGCAATTCCATCACCACAAAGTTTGACCGATCTCTGAGCTCACCGGAATTGTGGAGTCAGGCTCTGGGCTTATGCACTCAAGGAGGGACAAAGCCCGTGACCCACTGGAGGTGGTGGAAGGGAAAGGTCACTGACAAGCTAGACATCTGAGACCTCAGCAAGGAGGAAAATCAGCATAGGAAGTAACAGAAATACCCCAAACTCTCTAAGTAACAACTCTAACAGGGGATTAAGCCTGACTTGGCTGACAAACTCAGAAGACGTGAACAAAGAAAGATACGAAGATACGACAGAATCACTTCCTTGCTTCCCATAACACATTTGTTTGAAGGGAAGGAACTAAAATTAAAGAGAGATGACTGGTTAAGGGGAAGAACTGGGTTCTGCATGGTGGAAAGTGTTCTCCCCCTGAAACGTAAGAGGAACCTCAGGAATAAATCAAGGGAACACTCGAAGTCTCATCATTTGATGGGAGTGTCCTGAATAGGGTGTCTGCCACATGTATCCATCCCCAACACAGTTGCCCTGCTACCCTCATGGAACACGGGTGGGCAGTGGGCAACTGAGGTTGGGACCCCTGGAAAATGCAGACACATGCACAACGACACTCTTGCACATGCACACACACGTGGACAGGCACACACACAGCGACACTCTTGCACATGCACACACACGTGGACATGCACACGCATAGTGACACTCTTGCACACACACGTACATGTGGACAGGAACACACACGTACATGTGGACAGGCACACACACAGTGACACTCTTGCACACACACGTGGACAGGCACACACACAGCAACACTCTTGCACACACAGTCACATGGACAGGCACATGCACAGACACACTGTGTCCAGAACTGGTTCCTTCAGATGGGTTCTTGGTCTCACTGATTTCAAGAATGAAGCTGCGGACCCTCACGGTGACTGTTACAGTTCTTAAAGATGGTGTGTCCAGAGTTTGTTCCTTCAGATGTGTCTGGAGTTTCTTCCTTCTGGTGGGTTCGTGGTCTTGCTGACTTCAGGAGGGAACCCACAGACTTTCACAGTGAGTGTTACAGCTCTTAAAGGTGGCACATCTGGAGTCGTTTTTTCCTTCCAGTGGGTTCCTGGTCTCACTGACTTCAAGAGTGAAGCTGCAGACCTTTGCAGTGAGTATTACAGCTCATAGAGGCAATGCAGACCCAAAGAGTGAGCAGCAGCAAGATTTATTGTGAAGAGGGAAAGAATAAAGCTTCCACAGCGTGGAAGGGGACCAGAGACGGTTGCTGCTGCTGGTTTGGGTGGCCAGTTTTTATTCCCTTATTTGGCCCCCCCCCACATCCTGCTGATTGGTTCATTTTACAGCGTGCGGATTGGTCCATTTTTACAGAGTGCTGATTGGTGCGTTTACAAACCTTTAGCTAGACACAGAGTGCTGATTGGTGTGTTTTCACAGAGGGCTGATTGGTACGTTTACAAACCTTTAGCTAGACAGAGAGTGATGATTGCTGTGTTTACAATCCTTTACGTAGAGGGAAAAGTTCTCCAAGTCCACACCCAACCCAGAACCCCAGCTGACTTCACCTCTCAACACTCTTGCACACTCACATACACGTGAACAGAAACACGCACAGTAACACTCTTGCACACACACACACGTGGACAGGCGCACTTTTGCAGCACAGGACTCACTCTCAAGTCCATGCCCACACGCACAGAGGCAGCTTTGTGAACTCTGAGGGACACAGACCCAGTGTCCTGACCCCTGTGAGCTCCTCAGTTCTCACCCTGCCTCTGTCTGCTAAACAAAGGTTACAGCAGGGCTCTGAACACTGAGGTGTGCCCGAGGCCATTTGTCAGGGGAGGCTGAGTGGCTGCCAATTAACTGAGTGCTTTAATTGTGAGGCATCATTATGGAACCCGTCTCCCCAGCACTGCTCTTCAGATGTCAGACATGGAAGAGAACACGCACGTGAGCGACCTACAAACTCCAGATCACGGTCATGTGCCATCCCAATCTATCCCCCATTCTCCTGCAGGGCCCTAATCTGACCTTCAGTGAATAAAAATCAAAGTTGAATCAAGTTCAACAACGGGAAACCTGCTGGTGATTAAAAAGTGATCATTGTTTCTGGTGACCAGAGGTGTCATAAGGACAGTCTTTAAGGAGGAACTTGGAGATCCTGCCCTTTGAGTGGCTCTGCATTCATAAATCATCACACCTTCCCAACCTGACACACCTTTTCACTTCCCATTAATTCCAAAACTACTTTCTGGTTTGGTAGTTAGCTTTCAAACTGTCAGGACAGAATGTAATTGAAAGTGAATTTGATTAAAGGAAAAATAGCTCTGCACACCAGCGATTGGGGTCTGATTTGTTCCAGGGATGAGAGGAGTGGAGCGGTGTCAAAACACAGGGGAGCTTCTCCTGCACTCAACAGGCCAAGCCCAGACAGAACATCAGTCAACTGAGGCATGAGAAGGTTTCTGATGTGAGGTAGGTTCTCCTGCGGATGGAGGGCCGGCAGCAAACGAACCACAGTGACCACTGTAGATAGCTTCCTTGTCTCGCAGCCTCGACAGAAGGCAGGTCCCAGGACAGCTTCAGTTTTCCACGAGGAAACTGAGGCACCAAGGGTAAGACTTGCTATCACTAACCCTGCTAGTAACTGGTACATGCAGTATAAGAACCCAGGGCTGAGGCCATCAAGCACATCCTCACTTGCCTTAGAACCAGAGTAACCTGGCACTAAAAAAAAAAAAAAAAAAAAGGGAATACACAAGACTTCTTGATATAAATTTTCTGCAGCAGTTGGAAATAATTTGTCCTAGAACCAGAGACTAAATAATCAGGAACATTAGAGACTAATAAACATGGGGCAGGGCACAGAGATGCTGGGTTTCTCATCCAGATTCACAGGAGAGTGCCTTGTGCACCGTGGGTCTGAAGATTCTCGGTCTGAGTGTCCATATCCGTCGTGTGGGGCTCAGTTCAAAGATCCCAGGGCCAGCTCTAGGAATTTTCAAACAGTATGCTGACTCTATACAAACCCCCGTCGCCCATTCCTTTCTGCTAAGGATTAGAATCATTCTTGAGAATTTCAACAACACATGCTCCCAAATGTACTAGATGCAAGGAGAGCGTTTGTTAGAATATTCTGTGGATAAAACCTGGGGCACAGGGACTCAGCAGCGATGCACATTTGCCACAAAGGTGCCCTGACCCAAACTTTCCAGTTAGAAGGCAGCGAATATGCGTGTTGACACTTTGTATTCAAATACACATTTCTACGATGAAATACCTTCCACAAGAAACAGCTTCCAGCAATCTTTCTCCCTATCATCTGTTTGAAAGACACGCTTATGCGTAGAGAAGGGAGTGCATAGTGAACAACCTCTTCGCTTATTTGTAAATTTTGGAAAGCATAGGCGAAATAGTCACCGTTTTAAAAAGAGACTGTACTTTAAATGAGAAAAGGTCTTAATTAGTCCAGAGAAGGACTTTCTAGTTGCTTTTCTCCTCCAGACAAAAACCATTAATTCAAATGTGCTGAGGGAGGTTTCGGAATATTGAACTGGAGCTTTGAAATTGCCATTAGAATGGCCCACGTTTATTCCTGCCATGCACGATTAGAACAGAAAGCCAACAACAGCACAAAACCCTGAGCTCCAGTGAACACCAAGCAGGAGCTCATGAGATAAAGGGTGATTTCCTAAAAATGAGGGCAGATGCTTCTGTGAACATATGTCAGTGTTACACGTACACTTGCTAGTCTTCATTCAGAGAATACGTTTTGTTTTGTTGTATTCTACATACATATATGGTTTCCTGGCTCTGAGCGCACGGTAGAGAAACCCGGGCAAAGAATGATCACCTTTGCCTTCCTGGCCTCAAAGACCAATGGCCATACTGCATTTCCTGATTGGGTCAAGAAATGGATCTCCCATATAAAGGAGCAATTATCAAGTGTTTCTTCCCTTTGGGGGAACTATTTTAAGGAATATCAAGACACAAATTCATATTTGATATAAATAAGCTTTCTAAGTTGTCTTCATGAAAAACATATGACATCTCTCTTTGTACATATTAAAAACCTTCCTTAATTTTTTTGGGGGGGGATTATCATTAGTTTTTTTTTTTTTAATACTTTAAGTTCTAGGGTACATGTGCATAACATGCAGGTTTGTTACATATGTATACTTGTGCCATGTTGGTGTGCTGCACCCATCAACTCATCAGCACCCATCAACTCGTCATTTACATCAGGTATAACTCCCAATGCAATCCCTCCCCCCGCCCCCATCCCCATAATAGGCCCCAGTGTGATGTTCCCCTTCCCGAGTCCAAGTGATCTCATTGTTCAGTTCCCACAATACTAGTCTCTGATAAAACAGACTTTAAACCATCAAAGATCAAAAGAGACAAAGAAGGCCATTGCATAATGGTAAAGGGATCAATTCAACAGTAAGAGCTAACTATCCTAAATATATACGCACCCAATACAGGAGCACCCAGATTCATAAAGCAAGTCCTTAGAGACTTAGACTCCCATACAATAATAATGGGAGACTTCAATACCCCCCTGTCAACATTAGACAGATCAATGAGACAGAAAGTTAACAAGGATATCCAGGATTTGAACTCATCTCTGTACCAAGCGGATCTAATAGACATCTACAGAACTCTCCACCCCAAATCAACAGAATATACATTCTTCTCAGCACCACATCGCACTTATTCCAAAATTGACCACATAATTGGAAGTAACGCACTCCTCAGCAAATGTACAAGAACAGAAATTATAACAAACTGTCTCTCAGACCACAGTGCAATCAAACTAGAACTCAGGACTAAGAAACTCAATCAAAACCGCTCAACTACATGGAAACTGAACAACGTGCTTCTGAATGACTACTGGGTACATAACGAAATGAAGGCAGAAATAAAGATGTTCTTTGAAACCAATGAGAACAAAGATACAACATACCAGAATCTCTAGGACACATTTAAAGCAGTGTGTAGAGGGAAATTTATAGTGCTAAATGCCCACAAGAGAAAGCTGGAAAGATCTAAAATTGACACTCTAACATCACAATTAAAAGAACTAGAGAAGCAAGCGTAAACACATTCAAAAGCTAGCAGAAGGCAAGAAATAACTAAGATCAGAGCAGAACTGAAGGAGATAGAGACACAAAAAACCCTCCAAAAAATCAATGAATCCTTCCTTAATTTTTGAACAATTTACCGTTGGGCACAGTCCATAGTTGTAGGTTTAGAAGTAGATATAATTTATAAAATCATTATAATATGCCAGGCATAAAGGCCATGTGTTTTTATATTTCTCCTAGCATCCTCAAGAAACATCTGTGAGGTATGTAAATCAAAGAAAATGACCGAGACAAGTCTCAATCATTTTAGGAGGTTGATTTGCCAAAGTTAAGCTCCCATGGCTGGGAGATAGGTCTACGCCTTTCTCCAAAGACGATTTTGAAAGCTTCAATATTTAAAGGGGACAGGGTAGGTATTGGAGGAAGAGAAAGAAATGTTTAAAATATGTGGGTAGATAAGAGAAAAACAGTTACATCCTTTTGAGTCTTTGATCAGCCTTTCACTGAATATACAATTTTCATTTGAGGGAGGGGTAGAGGAACAGTCACCTATGTCTTGGTCTGGCCCAGTGAATCTGCATTTTACATAAGACAATATAAACAATAGGGCAGAGCAAGCCATCAGACAAGCATTTGTCTCAGGTGAGCAGAGGGATGCCTTTGAGTCTCACCCTTTGCCCTGCGCCTGTGAACAGGATCTATCCATTTGCATGGCCTGGAGAAATGTCACAGAATTGTTTTAGGGTAAAGATTTTGGGGTCCACAAGGAATTTCCTGCTGAGTAAGTTGTGAGGGAGATATGTAGCTTTTGTCTTATTTAGGAACCCGATGGGAGGCAGGTTTGTGTGATCCAGTTTCCTGCTTGACATTTTCCTTGGGCTTCGTGAGTTTGGGGTCCCAGAATTCATTTTTCTTTCACAGGTGGGTACCACAGGACAACCACAAAATCCTCCCGAGGCTTGGATCAGGTCAGCACCAAGCAGGGTCCTGTGAAGTGTGCAGAGCCTGCTAGCCCTTCGCCTTCATACTGCATTCCGTCAGGAGGGGGACTTGGAGGGTTAAGCCACATGTTCGGACGGGAGCTGAGGAAGGGGCGTAGCTGCAACTGATGCCAAGCTCTTTCTCCAAGCCTGGGACCCTAACCATGAAGCGGGAAGAACCGTTAGAATCTGCCGTTATAAACGTCTTACAAAACATGTACAAGAAAAGGTAGACAAGCCAGTCCTGAAAATATAAATTGAAAAAGACCTGAAGCAAAAGTTAAGGTGACTAATTCTCAGATATTCCCTCTCTTCTCCAAAACTCTCAAGATTTGGCCACCCCGCAGCTCCTTGAGGACGTTTGCTCTCACAACACAAGAATCCTCTCCGAATTTCAGGGTGAAGAAAACATGAGTCACGTCTTACATTTCCGTTGATGACAGCAGGTGAGTCACATAGTGGGCGTCCAGCCATGTTGCCATGTAGCTCAGAAGGAGCCTGACACAAGAAGGGGCCGGCCATCTGTGGAGGTGGTTGGGGCAGCCAAGTTAGACTCCAGAGTGGGGGGCAGGGGTTAGGTGCAGTGAGAGCAGCTCAGCCACTGAGCTCCAGAGGGAGAGGAGGCCCCATTTCAGCATGGAGGTCATGGGGGTTAACTCTATGTGTCAACCTGACTAGGCCACGGTTCCCAGACATTTGGTCAATCATTGTTGCAGATGCTGCCGTAAAGGTATTTTTTAGATGAGATAAATCTTTAACTCAGTAGACTTTCAGAAAAGCAGATGACCCACCTTAATGTGGGTGGGCCTCGCCCTAACAGTGGGGGCCTTAGTGGAAAGACTGCTGCCCCTAGAAGAAGAAGGAATTCAGCCACAACCTTCGGACTTAAACTGCAATTCTTCCATGGGTCTCCAGCCTGCGGGCCTACTTTGCAGAATTTAGTCTTATCAGCCCTACTATAGTGTGAGCCAGTTCTTCAAAATTTCTCTATCTTGTCTTTCTGTTTCTCTACATATATATGTGTGTGTGAGGGAGGTGTGGGTGGGTGAGTGTGCATGTATGAACCACACACATATACATATTATGTATACACACACATATATATGTGCACATATACATGCACATACACACTCCCCACCCCCACACACATGCATGCATACACACATGCATACACACACACATGCATGCACACACACACACACATATATTTATATGTATCTATATATTGATATATATATATGTAGTCATGTGCCACATAGTGATGTTTCAGTCAATGAGGGACCACATATAGGACGGCAGTCCAATAAGATTACAATACCATATTTTTACTATGCCTTTTCTATGTTTAGATACACAAATACTTACCACTGTGTTATAATCGCCTATACTATTCAGTACGGTCATAGCAACACAGGTTTGTAGCATGGGAGCAACACACCTAGCCTAGGCAGGCAGTGGGCTATACCGTCTATGTCTGTGTAACTGGCTGAACACTCCATGATGTTCAGCTAACAACACATTTCTCAGAACACATCCCCATCATTAGGGGACACATGTCTCTCTTTCTTGTTCTTTCTCTCTCTCTTTCACACACACACACACACACACACACACACACACCAGTTGACATAAAATCTCCACCTGGCAGGTGCCCTGGGACATGTGTGTGAGTAGGGAGGCTCCATGCATGACTCTTGACTCTAAAGCCCTTTATCATTCCAGGACAGCGTGCCGGGACTCACTCACTCAAGGTAACTGCACCAGACCATGAACCCAGCCACCACATGCTGACACGCACACAGGCACATGCACACAGACACACCACTGTCCTGCAGATGAGTGGATCCAAGCTTCTCAGGGTGGCACAGGTCTGCTGACAGGGGAGTTGCAGCCCCATCGGGGCTGGGGGAAATAGATGTTAAGCCCCACTGTTTCCTTGGCCCTGTGGCAGTGGAGAGGAAGACATGGTCCAAGGCAACCCTCTCAGCTCCAAGCGGAAGGATCCCTTGAACCAGCATTGTGAGTGAAAATATGCACTTATGGGAATTTCAAAGACCCCTTGAGGAAGGAAGTTTTGTACAGATGGGGTGAGCTGGGCTCTGCTGAGTTTAGAGTCTTGCCATTTATGGGACTGCACGGGCACTCACCAGCCAGTCATTCTGAAATACGTCAATGACAATCCCGTCCACTGGGCTCTTGTCTGGGCCTTTGTTCACCTGCATGCTGAGCTCTGTCTCCACATTCGAGGAGGTCTCTCTCTCCCTGACACTGGCAGCGCCCACCTTCTTAGCCTTTCTTGTGCTTCCCTCTTGGGGAAGACGAATGATAAAAACAGGCAGAGGAACGTGAAAAGACCAGACTGGCTAGTCTTCTGGCCTTCGTCTTTCTCGTGTTCCGGATGCTTCCTGTCTTCCAACATCAGACTCCATGTTCTTCAGCTTTTGGACTTTTGGACCTACACCAGTGACTTGCCAGGCGCTCTTGGGCCTTTGGCCACCGACTGAAGGCTGCACCGTCAGCTTCCCTACTTTTGAGGTTTGGGGACTAGGATTGGCTTCCTTGCTCCTCAACTTGGAGACAGCCTCTTACGGGACTTCACCTTGTGATCACGTGATTCACTACTCCTTAATAAACTCCTATATATATCCTCTTAGTTCTGTCCCTCTAGGGAACCCTGACTAATACAATTACCAACAACAAGTATTTCCTGACTCTTGCCTTTTACAAAGACATGACCAACCTTCAGGTTTCCAGCCACTTTCTCTACAGCTGTGTTTTTCAATCACTTTTTCAATCACCTTAAGAGGCCTTTTTAGATCTCTTTTCTTGATGGCCTCAACCCATATAAATTTGAGGACACAGACCAATCGTATGTTTGATTATGAATTGGAAATACGTCTGTGTTTTATGCAAAAAATTAGTACTTTCTTTTATTCTCCCCATCACCCCCAAAACAGTTTTTGTCCCCCTGGGTTCTGACGTGTTTCCTGTTGAGGATATATGCTCTATGGCTCTTCATGGGTGGCTGGGAGCTCCAGAAGGAAATCACGCTATGGACATAACTGGGGCACTGGATGTTTATTCTTTCTCTCCAGTGAGCCCCAGTATGCCTTAATGATGCTTTTACTTGCCTCTGGTCCAGAGATTTACTAATGCACTGGTGTTCCCACCCCAGCTGCAATCCACACAGCAGAAAGAGCAGAAGTTACCCCGAGAAAATGCCATGTCCCCCTGCTGTGCTGCAAATCTTTCTTCTTTGTCTTTTTGTTTCCTTTCTCCAAATACTTGCTACTGCACCTCTGCCCCAGAATTAACACCTTCAGCTGTGTTCTGAATCTCATATCCTTTCATCACCTCCAAGATTTTATGCTTTCTGTTAATAACTTTACCTTCAGTGTCTGCATTCTATATTTTTACAAATGAAAAATTACATGCAAAAAAATTGGAACAAGTGTGCCATATGTTACTAGATCCTGGGATACCCAATTTTTGAATATGAGTTTGTCTTATCTTGTGCTTTCACCATGCCTGCACCATACATTTTTTCCCATACCCAAAAGGTGAGTATTTTCTAAACTTGTCTTACTCTCTGTCAAAATCTTAATCTCTCTGTTAGCCCAGAAAGCTCTCTAAGAACACTCCCGATCTGTTCAACTCCTCCTTGCTTTTTTTGAGACTAAATATATTAGGTTGGTGTAAATTAAAATGAATCTCACAAACTGCAATTACTTTTGAACCAATCTATTAAGCCTGTAAGAAGTCTTCCCTCAACCTCACCAATTTCCATTTCTCAACTTTGTCCCCAATATTTACTCCTAAGTCTGAGCCCTAGAGCCCTGAGTAGAGGGTCCTATCATCATAACACTTGTACTGTCTTATCGACATAACGTCACTTGACTGTGATCCTGCAAGATTGTGTACAGCTTTGGGGGCAGGAATTATGTTATTCATTTCAGAGTTTCCAGTGCCTACACCAGACCCAAGAAGAATATGTTTTCACAAGTCTGTTGAATGGTAGAACAAATGACTGATTGATGAAAACACAAATTACTTGATGGAAGAAAAGAGATAAGAATTTTAAAAATATAACCAGCTCATGCACAGCTTGACTAAATAACTGTAACATATTAACCCATTCAGAATAAATCATATACTTTCAAAGATAAAGTAGAAGCTTCCACAGCCAGACGTGCCTCTTAGATCTCTAGGATGCATTTATCCATTTTACGGAAGCATCTACACTACACATCTCCTCAGGACAGAGACCACACCGCTTGATGACGCGCCCGCAGGCTCAAAAAGTGGCCTTCAGAAGTGTTTAAACAAATGCTTCTTGATGTTAAAAGTCTGTTCTCCAAATAAAATAGAGACAGACAGCAGCACCAAGAATTCCAGGGCAGTTTATTTGACAGAAATGTTGCTTCTGAGTACAACTGATGTGATAAAACCAACAAGGAAGATAGCAATTTTATCAGGCTTTTACTCAGTATTGCTACTTTCCAGCGACTTTGTACCAGCAGCCTGTCATCAGTTTATATAAATTAAGAACTGGAAAGGATTTTGGGGCTCAATTACACCTACGAAAGAATAATCCACCCTTGAACAAAATATTTGGCAAACATTTTATTATTAAGTTCAAGCAAAAACATTCTAATTTAAAAGTTTAAATATTTTAGGGTAGATTTTCTTTGGTTCTTTCTCTTTTAATTGGTGTGAAAATATTCTTTCCTCAAACTTTGTTTTGTTTTTTTCAGTCATTGGAACATGCCCGAGGACCATCATTAAATACTAAAAGGTGAGAGGAAGCCATCTGGTCACCTCTGAGGGACTTCCAGATCTTGATGGCGCTCCATCTGCATCCGTAACAATTTACTCATTACATCAAGGGCATGGAGAAATTTGAAAGTGGACCTGTATAGGAGAAACTCAGGTCTGAGTGGCGTGATGCCAGGCATACCATGCTCAGACCGCCTTCTCTCAGCTGAGCACACCTAGACTGAGTTAAACATGGTAAACATATTGCTACAGCAAGTAATACATTCACCTAGTAATGCATTCTTTGTTTTTTTTCTTTTGAAAAGAGATTCTCTACAAGATGACATCACTTGCTATACAAAACAGACATGAAGAACATGTTTGCTCCTTTCACACATGGAGCGTCCTATATCAACATCACACAGGGTTGTACAAGGAGTTTTCTTGGATGTTGAAATGGAAAAGCATTCATGGCTTCCCTGAATTTTATGACCACTGTAAACTCAATTTCCAAATAGCTGTTCTCTAGGTTAAGACAATTACACATCAAGTGTGGCTACTAGACTTCTGCTGTGCATGTCCACTTCTTCCATATGTCACGCCACTGCTGCCCGCTCCTGCACTTCGGCTCAGAGTCTCCTTGCATTGCTCTCTTGAAAGGCACCTGAAGTTCACGTCTTTACCCAAGGTTGGTAGCATGCCTCAGCCCAGTGCATAAATGGTAATAATAAGAACAGCTGTTCCAATTTTGTGTATGCAAGTCTGCCTAAATCTATAATTTTCTAACCATCCTTCTTTCTGCTTTACTCTAAAATCTGCTGTGAATTAATTCAGTAATCTTTACTTTGTAAATTAGTGCTATAGATGAAAAGAGTCCAGCAACTTGCCTAATAGTTCATAACTAGTAAATGGTAAACCATGAATCCAAACCCATATCTATGCAATTGCAAATACTGAGCTCGTTTTTTTACATCATTGAAAAGATAATGAAGCCTGGGCAGATCATTACAATTTTAAAATTTACTTAAGCTGTTCAAAGGCATACCATTAAGATAATTAACAGATTTCCTGGAAGTCAATACCTTGAACAATTCATTTTCAGATTTAATGTGTAAATATGTCCTGTTAATAATTAAAGGGGAAAATGAGCAATTATTTCCATCAATCTCTCTTAAGTGACTAAGAATTTTTGCATGTGTTCCAATTACTCTGATTCTTGTGTGTTTTCAATCATAAATATCACTCACATTTATAAGTTGCCGATACTGAAATCCTCCAAGAGTAAAAAGACATATGTCAGATCAAGGTATTGATTTTTAACAACACTGATTTTTTTAATCATGATAAGTAAGTCTTATCCAATGTTACCTTAAACTTGAAAAGAACCGCTTGGCCCTTTGTTCCGAAGAGCCATCATGGAAAGTTGAACTTGACAGAGTTCCAAGAGAAACCAACATCCCGAGATGAGGCAGCTCATATAGTCACCCAGAGTGCACCCTCAGGTGAGATCCCCTGACTCCTTACAGGTGTCCCTTCTCTATCTCATCCTCAGCATCCCTACCTACTTCCTTCTACCAGATGAGGCCTTAGAGTGAACAAACACTTGGGTGTGTGACTTTGAAAATTGCTGTCAGTGTCAAGCATGTTTATATATATATAAATCAGTTTATGCAGAAATTACATTTTTAAAATAATGTCAGTGTTGTAGAACACAAATAACAGGTATACTCCCTTTGCAAATCATTTTACTTCAATGACTCTAAGGAAAAATATCATGGTAGCTGTGGACCAAACAGGCTGGAGAAAATGTAATGCAATGTGGACCTCATGTATTTTCTTCCTTCCCATTTAGATATACAGTGCATTTTTCAAAGCCTGTATATCTACATAATATACATTGGTATATATCTATCACTAAGTCAATCAGCATAGCTTGATTACATTAGTCAACAGACTGTGTATTATAGTACTAAAGAAAAATAGTATAGATTAAAAGTGAAATAATAGCAATGTTTACACATAATGGAATATATAAAAGC
This sequence comes from Macaca fascicularis, assembly GCF_037993035.2. Lineage (NCBI taxonomy): Eukaryota > Metazoa > Chordata > Mammalia > Primates > Cercopithecidae > Macaca > Macaca fascicularis. The sequence continues at coordinate 4,935,311 of NC_088380.1, forward strand.
ATATTTATCAGAGTATATTTGTGAAATCAATCAATTCTCATTTTTATAAGCAATAATTAAACTAGGGGAACTGAGGTGATTATAACTCTGTAGAGAATTCATGACAGTCAAGGAATCTAAATTTTGAAATCACAGCTTCCCTAAGAGGCAGATGATGGTGGCATGCTCTAGAACTTGGCTTCCCTGTCTGTGCCTCTCCACACAGGCCAGGACTACTGCTGAGCTAGAGGGATGCACCCATGCAGGCTCCATGCACTTCTCTAGAGCACCCTTCCGGGGCTTCCCTTCATTTCATTCCCAACCATGTCACCTAGCTTATTTAACTCACTGGCATACAGTTGTTCATAGGATTCCATTATAATACTTTTGATTTCAATAAGGTCAATAATAATGTCTCAGCCGGGCATGGTGGCTTACGGGCAGGTGGATCAAATGAGGTCAAGAGTTTGAGATCAGCTTGGCCAACATGATGAAACCCTGTCTCTACTAAAAATGCAAAAGTTAGATAGGCATGGTGGCGTGCCCCTGTAATCCCAGCAACTCGGGGGGCTGAGGTGGGAGAATTGCTTGAACCTGGGAGGTGGAGGCTGTCTCATATAATAATAATAATAATAATAATAATAATAATAATGTCTCCTCTTTCATTCCCGATTTTTGTAATTTGAGTTTTCTTTCATTTTTTTCCTTGGTCAGATTAGGTAAATGTTTATCCATGTCATTGGTCTAGTCAAATAACTAACTTTTAGTTTCATTGACTTTGCCTATTTTCTCTTCTCTGTTTCATTTGTTTCTGCCATCTTTCAGCTTTCTTATTTTTGCTTGCTTTGGGTTTCCTTTGTCTTTTTGTTTAGTTCGGTAAGGTGGAAGTTTAATTTATTTATATGATTTTTAAAAAATACTATAGGCACTTACAGCTGCAAATTTTCCTCTAACAGTCCTTTAATTATCTGCTATGAATTTTGTGTGAACATTGTGAGTATTGTGTTTTTGTTTCTACTCTTTTCAAAGTATTTTTATAATTTTCCTTTTGTTGGGGACAGGTCCTAAGAAATATGAATTTCTTTAGAATTCATTAAAGAGAAAATATATTTGTCATCTGATGCTGTGAAAAATCTGCTTATCAGTTTATTTGTCAAATCAAGTTTTAAAAAATAAAATTCAAATATATGGAAAATTTAAAGAATTATTATCAAGATCTTTATAGTAATCAAACATTGTGTTTTTCTTTCTCAGTTTCTTGCGGAGCTCTTGGTATAATAGCGAATGCATATTTATTATGTTCACACTACATGTGCATGTAATTATGGCTGCATTATCATGAAAAGTGTTCCTTTACATGCAGGAGAGTTCTAACACTTCTAGAGACTCTGAAGGGAACTTCTTGGGATAGAATCAGAAAGTTGGCTTTCTTACAAGAAAGGTTAGTACACACTTTCTGTTCTGGTGGAATGGCAGCACCTATGGCCCCTTTGTTTCTGATGAATTACAGCTTTATACACCAGGAATATGTCTGGTGGCCCTATTTCATATCCATTCTTAAAATATGGTAATCACCTTCATGATATACATAAATTTATTGTCTATGTTGTAATAAGACACAACATAGAATGACAGGCCAGTCACGGTGGCTCACACCTGTAGTCCCAGCACTTTGGGAGGCCAAGGTGGGTGGATAACCTGAGGTCAGGAGTTTGAGACCAACCGGAACAACTTGGCAAAATCCCATCTTCTACTAAAAATACAAAAAAAAAAATTAGCCGGGAGTTAGGGAGGATACCTGTAATCCCAGCTACTCAGCGTGCTGAGACAGGAGACTCGCTTGAATCTGGAAGGTGGAGGTTACAGTGAGCCGAGATCCCGCCACTGCACTCCAGTCTGGGTGAAAGAGCGAGACTTCATCTCAAAGGAAAAAAAAAAAAAAAAGACACACCATGGCATGACTAAAATCTCAGCTTTCATCTCTAGGAAGACCGCACCAGCTTTTTGACAAAGTGTTAAGTTTTCATGGTGACAAAGTCTACAGAGTCTGTCAACACTGAAGGATGACTTTCTGAGAAGGTCACAGCCTCAAATGCCTTAACAAAAAGATAAGGAATATTGATAGCATTAAATTTATAAATCAGAAGAAATGTCTCAAATCAATAACCCAACCTTCCACCTGACAAAACTGGAAAAAAGAAAAGCAAACTAAATGCCAAACAGCAGATGGAAGGAAATAATAAAGATTATAGTGGAAGTAAATAAAATAGAGAAAAAAATGCAATCAAGAAAAATCAATGAAACTTGAATTTGATTCTTTTGGAAAAGATGAACTCGTGTCATGGACCTACCAGTTTTCTGTTAGTTCTTTTTCTCCAAGACTTCCCATGGTTTTGACAATGTCCTTAGTAATTAACAAGAAAATATAGATACTAAAAATAAGTTAAAAAACAACAACTTAAACAACAGCAGACACATCTATTAATAATAGGATTTTCTACTTAATTGAAAGAGGTTAATATTCTTGACATTTGTATTAGTCCTTTCTTGCATTGCTATAAATAACTGACTGAGACTGCATAATTGATTAAGAAAAGAGGTTTAATTGGCTCACTGTTCTGCAGGCTGTACAGGAAGCATGGGTGGGGAGGCCTCAGGAAACTTACAATCATGGCAGAAGGCAAAGGGAGAGCAGGCACAATCTACTGGCTGGAGCAGGAGAAAGAGAATGAAGCGGGACACGCTATACACTTTTACAACAAGGTCTTGTGGGAACTCATGCACTATCTTGAGAACAGCAAAGAAAAAATATGCCCCATCATCCAATCACCTCCCAGCAGACCCCTCCTCCAACACTGGGAATTACAATTTGATATGTTATTTGGGCAGGGACACAAATCCAAATTATATCAACATTAAAAAATCAGTGTCCTTTTCACACTCTTTTGCAAGTAATGAGTCCCATCAGGCAGAACTGTAGCAGGAGCAGTCCTTATGCACTGTCTTTCCTCTGGCAGAATCTCTCCCGAGCAGGGCATGGTCTTGTCATAGACATCATCTTTACTCTATGTGTAGGTGCTGGATAAGTAATGTCATCCTGATCTTTTCCTTTGTCTTTCCTAGCATGGGAATTTCTACTCCGCAAGTGAGCTGAGCAGGGGAAATTAGAAACCAGTAATCTCAATCTGCCATGCAGAGTGTAGAGTTTGTGCTAGTAGGAGAAAGGTGCCCCAGACCTTTTGGAAGTGGGTATCTGGAATAAAACTTCTGCAACACAGATCTGGAAGAGATGTGAAATCATAATGGCCTGCCCCTTCTAGGGTAAAACCTCATCCTGAAGAACAGTTCCCACACCTTCCTGAATAATAGCTCTGCTATAGTTTGGCTCTGTGTCCCCACCCAAATCTCATGTCAAATTGTAATTCCCAGTGTTCGAGGAGGGGCCTTGTAGGAGGTGATTGAATCATGGGGTATACTTCCCCCTTGTGATTCTTGTGATACAAGTCTTTCAAGATCTGCTTGCTTAAAAGTGTAGCACTTCCCTGCCCTCTCTGGCCAGCCAGGTGAAGAAGTGCTTGCTTCCCCTTTGCCTTCCACCACGATTGTAAGTTTTTGAGCTCTCCCTAGAAGCAGAAGCCTGCACAGTCCACAGAACCATGAGCCAATTAAACCTCCTTTCTTTATAAATTACCCAGTCTCAGGCAGTTCTTTACAGCAGTGTGAGAAAAAACTAATACAGAAAATTAGTACCAGAGAAGACTGGCATTGCTATAAAGATACCTGAAAACGTAGAGGCAACTTTGGGACTGGGTAACATGCAGAGGTTGGAACAGTTTAGAGAGCTCAGAAGACAGGAAGATGAGGGAAAGTTTGAAACTTCCTAGAGATTTGTTAAATTGTTGTGATCAAAATGCTGATAGTGATGTGGACAATGAACTGCACACTGAGGTGGTCTCGGAAGGTGATGAGAAACTTACTGGGAATTGGAGTAAAGGTCACACATGCTATGCTTTAGCAAAGAGACTGGTGACATTTTGCTCCTGCTCCAGTGATCTGTTGAACTTTGAACTTGAGAGAGATGATTTAACGTATCTCACGGGAGAAATTTCTGAGCAGCAAAGCCTTCAAGTTATGGCCAGGCTGCTTCTAAAAGCCCATACCCATTTGCATAAACAAAGAAATGACCTGAAACTGGAACTTATATATAAAAGGGAAGCGGAGGATGTAAGTATAGAAGGATTGCAATCCGTTCATGTGGTAGAAAAGGAAAACCCATTTTCTGGGAGAAATTCAAGCCAGCTGCAGAAATTTGCATCGCTAAGGAGGAGCTGAATGTTAATAGCCATGACAATGGGGAAAGTACCTCCAAGCCATTTCAGAGACTTTCATGGCAGCCCCTCCCATGACAAGCCTGGAGGTCTAGGATGAAAAATGGTTTTGTGGGTCAAGCCCAGGGCCCCCACTGCTCTGTGCAACCTCAGGACATGGCACCCTGCATCCCAGCCACTCCAGCTTCAGCCATAGCTAAAAGAGCCCCAGATATGTCTCAGGCCTCTGCTCTAGAGGGTGAAAGCTGAAAGCTGCCAAGGCTTTCATGTGGTGTTAAGCCTGCAGGTGTACAGAGGGCAAGAGTTGAGGATTGGGGGCCTCTGTCTAGATTTCAGTGGATTTATGGAAATGCTTGGATGTCCAGACAGATGTCTGCTGCAGTGGGGAGCCCTTATGGAGAGCCTCTACTAAGGCAGTGAAGAGGGGAAATGTGGAGTTGCAGCTCCCACACAAAGTCCCCACTGGGGCACTGCCTAGTGGAGCTGTGAGAAGAGGGCCACAGTTCTCCAGACCCCAGAACAGTAGATCCACTGACAGCATGCACCGTGTGCCTGGAAGAGCCTCAGGTGGTCAATACCAGCCTGTGAAAATGGCCACAGGGACTGTACCATGCAGAGTCACAGGGGTGGAGCTGCCCAAGGCCTTGGACTTTTGAGTTAATTAGTTGACTTTGGGGTACTGTTAAGAAAGGATGATTATATTTTACAGTGTGAGAAGGACATGAGATTTGAGATAGGCCAGAGTGTAATGATATGTTTGGCTCTGTTTTCCCACCCAAATCTCATGTAGAATTGTAATTCCCAGTGTTGGAGGAGGGGCCTTGTGGGAAGTGATTGAGTTATTAGGGGGGATTCCCCCCTTGCTATTCTTGTGATAGAGTTCTCCAGAGAGCTCTTTATTTAAAAGTATGTAGCACCTCCTCCACCTCCTGCTGGCCATGTTAGGATGTGCTTGCTTCCCCTTCACCTTCCACCATGATTGTAAGTTTCCTGAGCCCCATCCCAGAAACAGAAACCTGTTTGGTCCATAGAATCGTTAGCCAATAAAACCTATTTTCTTTATAAATTACCCAGTCTCAGGTAGTTCTTTATAGCAGTGCAAAGACGGACTAACACAAACTCCCATAGGAGCTTCCATGAAATAGAGCTTGGGGTGGGGAGGAAGTATGCAGAAACTCTGTTGTTGGTCAAGTGCTGTAGACTCTTGCCGTTCTTCCCGACATTTAGTAAATGTTCTTGAATAAATATTTCTCCATTTGCAGTAGGCATTTAGGTCAAATTCTAAAGATCAGAACTTATTTGTTTATATGTTTTCCTCCAGCTAAATGGTTGTCTGTTCCAGAGAAGGATTTGATCCTGTTACTCATGCCACGATTCTGGAAGTCAGTCTCACCACTGCATTTTAAAAAATAATTGATTAAGGGGCCCTTTGAGTGGAAATGTCCAAGGTCACTTTGATGCTCGTCTCCTGAGTCATGCAAATTGTCGTGAATGATTTCTTTTAGAATCAGGAGTTGAATAGAGTAAATCGAAGAATATTTTAAGTTCAATTTACCTCCCTGGAATTTTGAGTCCCACAGTAACACTGGCATACTTTTCAAAATTAAGGCTATTTAATTACCTAAATATGTCTATCTCTAGTCATTGTTCCTTTTTCAAATTTGATATTCAGTGGGAAATCAGTGCTTCTCTTTCCCAAGGTCCTTACCCTGCCATGTCAGGCCCTGGGAAGGGAGTAGACCAGTTTGTATAAGGAATCCAGGCACCAACCCTTGTTCCAAGATTCTTATTCAGGAAATTGTTTCCTAAATCATGATAAATTCAAAGAAGCAGAATTGAGCCAGAAAAATCTATAAATAAACCAGGAAAGCTGTGTGGTAAACCTAGTAGCAAGGAGAAAACCTAAGTGTCTGAAATAAATGTAGCTTATGGAATAGGCTGTCTACACTAAGACCCCTGGATTGACACAAGGAGAAATGGCCATGGTGGAAGCCTCGCTGAAGTGACTGGGGATGCAGCCATCCCTGAGTGTGTTACAGGAGCACGATGGAAACACACAGAACTGTGCCCATAGACCCTGGAGACCACTTCCAGAGCAGCTCAAGTGTGGGTGTGGCTGCACCAACAGCATTCTCCAGTAGCTTGGCCTGCGGACACAACAGCCTCATACTCCTTCCCTTTGATCTGGATCAGCTACAGGATTTCAGGACAATTCAGATTGAGGGACAGAGTCAGTTCATTCAAAGTGAGATTCTGCTCTTCCTAGCAGGGCATGGGCAGACTCTGCCTGGCTGAAATAAGATACAAGCAAGTGATCATGCAGATAGTGCTAGTATCTGCTGCATTTCCTGCCGGTTACCAAAACAGAGATATTACATATCCATGAATTTAATCCATCTATATATGTACACAAATATTGACTTTAAAATATATGGCTATTTACTGCTTATCCTGGATAATTGCCTGATGTATTTCAGCACAAAATAGCAAACAACAGAAAGTTGCTCAGGTTGGAAATAGTTAAGTAATTTTGTAAACTTGATTTTGGCAAGAACACAAGTCCTAATATGGAACTCATACAAATCATAGAGAGGCAAACAGAACTTAAAATATTTCTTAATAATTGAAAGCAATTCAATGAATAATTAAGAGTCAAGTTGTACTAACTGTTGACCTTCAGAGAGGCATAAATTGGCCATCATTTTTTAAATTAATATTTTAGAATCTTGAGATCATGTAGTAATAGAGTCACATGCAGTTGTAACTAATAATACAGAAAGATCCCATATAGCTTTTATCAAGTTATCCAAAGGCAACATCTGACAAAACTGTACTACAGCATGACAAGGAGAACATTGACATTGACACCATCAACAGGCAGAATATTTCCGTCTCCACAAGGATCCCTCAGGCTGCCTGTGGGTAGCCATGCTCAATCCTGCTTGTCCTGACCTCCTTCTCACACTTAGCACCCACTAACTTGTTCTATACATCTGTAATTTCATTGTTTTAAGAATGTTATAGAAATGGAATCACATAGTATGTAACCTTTTGGGACTGTCTTTATGTACTTATTCATTGATTTGTTGTTTGTTTGTTTGTTGTTTTTGAGATACCACCTTGTTCCTGCAAGAATGGCCATAATTTAAAAAATCAAAAATTAACAGATGTTGGCATGGCTATGGTAAAAAGGGAACACTTTTATGCTGCTGGTGGGAATGTAAACTAATACAACCGCTATGGAGAACAGTATGGAGATTCCTTTAAAAACTAAAAGTAGAACTAAAATTTTGACCCAACAATTCCACTACTAAGTATCTATCTAGAGGAAAAGAAGTCATTATATGAAAAAGACACTTGCACACACATGTTTATAGCATCACAGTTCTCAATAGCAAGAATATGAAACCAGCCTAAATGCCCATCAACCAACGAGTATATAAAGAAAATATTATAGACAGATAGATAGATGATAGATGATAGATAGATAGATAGATAGATAGATAGATAGATAGATAGATAGATAGGTGGAATACTGCTCAGCCTTAAAAGGAACAAAATCATGGCATTCACAGTAACCTGGATGGAGGTGGAGACAGTAATTCTAAGTGAAGTAATTCAGGAATGGAAAACCAAACACTGTATGTTCCCAGGTATAAGTGAGAACTGAGCTATGAGGATGCAAAGGCATAAGAGGGATATAATAGATTTTGAGGACTCAGCGGGAAGGTTGTAGGAGGATCAAGGGATAAAAGACTACACGCTGGGTACAGTGTACACTGCTCAGGTGATGGGTGCACCATAATCTCAGAAAGCACTACTAAAGAACTTTTCCATGAAACCAAAGACCACCTGTTCCCCCCAAATTATTGAAATATAAATAAAAATAAATTTGAAAAAAGTATTAAAATTTATAGAAGCTTTACATCTATTTTATTGTTTTAAATAATTGTGTACTAATATTATTTGCAATGTTTTAATTCTTAGAGCCTTATAATCAGAGATGATATGAAAAATAAAAATTGGCATTTACTTATATAGTTTCTGTTTTATGTATATTAAACATATATACACCTTGGTAAGATGACCTCTAAGGTACTCAATTATAAATATATTTTTTCATAAAAATTACGGGAAACATGTGTAATGGATTTGTTAAAGGTGGAAAATCATGGGTATCAATCACTGAGATATCAAACAACATTTACATACATTTTTCAAATGAGTATCACATCAAAGCGGCATTTGGATTTTATTAGATAAATTTAAATATAGTGTGTCATTTTATTTTTTAATGTTACTATCTGTTATATGCTAAACCATTGAAATGTATAAAATGTTTCAGATGTCAACTTCAAGTGGTGTGAGTAGATTTCGAATCCTTAAGACAGGTCATTACCTTGAGAGACCACCCACTGTGGAAAGAAATAATGGGTGTTGTCATGGCAGAATTTACCAGGATTTCTTGCTTATTTGTCCTGGAATTAGGAGAAAAAAATTTTTTAAACACTTACGTGACTGGGAAATTAGATACTGTATAGACAATTGATATTTGGATAGAGATAACAACAACAACAACAAAAAACAGCTCTGACGAATGAGAAAAAAAACAGAGAATCTCTGAAAAACAATTTAGCATATGTTATGAAATGCAAGGAAGGTTGAACCATTGGAATATATGATAGGTGATAAAGGTATAATTTTAAGGATACTAGGAGACTTCTTGCTAGAATACTACTTTTAATGTAATTTGGTTCCAACAACTCCCAGCCTCTTATCATTTTCAGTTCAAAAATTGAAATTCCTGGGGGAGAGAATCGTCTGGTTAATTTGATTTGGAATAGGTATCTACCCCTTAATGAGGTATGACTGTATCATAGGGTCATGTACAGACACAGTACTGAGAATGAATCTTCCAAAGAGCAAGCTAATTTTAAATAAGTGGAAATTTCTGTGAGCAAGAAAGCTGACCAATAGAACCCACTTTCTCTTCCTACCATAGATGTGATTAAGGAATGAAAAACCATTATTTGGTTTTGTGTAGGCAGTCATACCCAGGTCTCTTCAGAAAACGGAGAGGTCTGTGGACACTGATATGAGTTGCATTGTGTTCCTTAATATTTATATGTGAATTTCTAATCCCCAGCACCTGTGAATGTGACCTTATTTACATATGACATCTAATATGGTCTAGCTCTGTGTCCCCACCCAAATCTCATCTTGAAATGAAATCCAAATTATAATCCCCACATTTTGGCAAAGGGACCTCGTGGGAGGTGATTAGATCATGGGGACAGTCCCCCCCAAGCTGTTTGCATGATAGTGAGTAAGTTCTCACAAGGTCCGATAGTTTTATAATGGGGCTTTCCCCCTCTTTACTTCACACTTCTCTCTCCTGCTGCCATGTGAAGAAGAAGTGTTTGCTTTCCCTTCTGCCATGATTATAAACTTCCTGAGGCCTCCCCAGCCATGCGGAACTATGAGTCAATTAAACCTCTTTCTTTTATAAATTACCAAGTCTCAGGCAGTTCTTTTTAGCCGTGTGATAACAGAATAATACAGGGTTTTTACAGCGGGCAATAGGGTAAGATGAAGTTATTAGGGTGGATGCTAATCTGATATCTTAGAGTTCTTTATAAGAAGAAGAAATTTGAACAGAGACAGGCACTTGTAGAGGGAAAATTATAAACAGACATGAGGAGATAGCCATCAATAAGCCTAGGAGAGAGGCTGGAGCCACACCTTACCTCATAGCCCTTTTTGAGGGAACCAACCCTGCCAATGCCTCCATCTCTGACTGACATCCTCCAGAACTCTACAACAATACACTGCTGTTTCTAAGTCACCCAATTTATGGTACTTTGTGACACTCCTAGGAAACTACTACAGACACTCACGGGCAAGAGTGAGTTCTCAATTCAGGACCAACTGCTTCTGAACACATGTGAGTCTTTCTTCTCTGGGAAGGAAAGGTGTTCCTGAGTTCACACCAAGGATGGAACTAAGCAATGCTCTTCAGTATTGAGCTAAAGGGCATTTTGCTAAATGGAGGGCCATAGTTATTAGTTACAGATTTATCCAGCAATCACATCCTTCAAGTGCACTAGTTATGCCATATTACAGTAAAATTAATGGATTGGTAAGTATTAACTTTAAACCTGTGATAAATAAGTCTAATCCCAACCGCAGCATTTCTGATTTAAATGAAGATATAGGCTATTACTCTTCAACCAGAGCTTAAATAATTTAGTCAATGGTCATTTCACATTTGCTTTCTTGAATATGCCACATGTTTTATGATGTCTTCCTAGGGACTTGCCTCACTTCCTCTACAATGAAATACATTGGCTTGATTTCTAGCAATATCTTTAAGTAGGGTATTAAGAAAAATATTCATAGAAAACAGAGGTCAGTACTGGGCCTTTCCCCTTCCAGTTAAATTAGAAAGAAGAACAGTTCTGAAATTCATCTATTATGTCAGGGCATTTTCTTTTAAGATGTTCAGTACACTCTTCAAAATTACAGTTACCAACACAAACATAATATATTATGTCCGGAGTGTATTTGACATTTTAGATTAACACATTGGTTCCTTTCCTCATTTTCTGCTTCGAAGTTAAGCAATACATACATTTTTATTGGAGACAGGGAATCTCTGTGTTGCCCAGGCTGGGGTGCAGTGGTGCAAATATGGCTCACTGCAGGGTCGACTTCCCAGGCTCAAGAGATCCTCCTTCCTCAATCCCACAAATAGCTTGGACTACCAGCACATGTAACCACTCCTGGATAATTTTTGTATTTTTTGGAGAGAAAGGGTTTCACCATGTTGCTCTGCCTAGTCTCAAACTCCTGGGTTCAAGAAACTCACCCACCTCAGCCTTCCAAATTGCTGGTATTACAGACATGAGTCACCATGCTCCGCCTAGGAATACATTTAAAAACAAAAGCCCAGGCACGTTTTTTTCTCATAACTAGTGAGATAGGCTATAATTTCTGGGACCTCCACATAATTGAGTGATTTAGGGAGGTTTTATGCAGGTTTGGATTAAGTAACCTGACATATAATGTCACCAACAAGTTACTATGTAAAGTCTTACTGTGTACATGTCCCTTAGAGTTTATCCCTGTTTTGTAATGATTAAGCCCACAAGTCTCTTATGATCAGCTGCATTCAAGTACCCAGGTTGACTCTACCGGGAAATCATTATCCTGACAGAGATCGCACTAAAGTGTCAGCTAAACCATGTCACGTCTACCTTTCTCCATCTGCTTTAGAAAAGGGTGTTAGAGAGAGGCATTTAGAAATGATATAACCTTTATTCATTCAATTACCTCTTTAACAAACTTATATTTAATGAATAAAGACGAAGTGTTCATAGTTACAAAAGGAATTGGGTTTGAATAGTCTGTAAAAATAGAGATTGGGGAAAGTTTGCAGGTCAGGCTAGAATTTTTGTTTCTAACACTCAGTGGCTTGCCTCCTGTCCACTGAAGTTGGACTTGTGTGGTAATAAGAGTTGCTTAGTGACATCTATAGGTTTAGTAATTTATATTCACTAGAAGACAAGGAACAGCCACCAAGTCTGGTGATCATTGTGGACACGTTCAAGAGCCAAGATTAACAAAGAAGACGGTGAAGCGGGTACCAAAACTAATGACAAGAGAAACGCCAGAACTCTCAGAAATTGATGACAGCACCTATGCTTTCCAAGCCTGTTAGATAATAATAAAAAAATGCAAATCATTATCTTTAATCCAGGATGTCTCACCCAGAAGTGATGAAAAGTGCATACACTAAATAAAAGTTTTTTTCTTAACTAATGTCAAAACAACAAAGATGGATGATTTATAATATACTTTAAAGTATACACAGTAGTTTATATAATTTTGTGATGTTTTATGACATCTTCGTAAATGATAGATGTTACAGGACATGGTTAATGCTATAGTCATCTCAGGAAGGCAGGATGAAGCCCTCAACCCAAAATATCATTCAAATTTTGAGAAAATGATTACACACACAGACACACACATACACACACACACACAAAGAGGATATAAAAAAGTATTATTACCCAAATAATGAGGCTTTCTGGGGGAATCAGGACAGACTGCCAGGCAGGTCCAAATATGACTTGAGACAGCCAAGTGGGCCCACGGACACAGCTTTACCTGTGGTTAGGCTTGGGGTAGTTTGAAGGCTCCTGCTTCTGATTTGAGATTACTCATTTGAACTTCCCACTTTTGCTAAAGGAAGGAACATGGAAGCTTTTTATTGGCTTTGATAGATATGAGGAAAAAGGGGGAGAAAGAAGGATGGAACTTAAGCTGTGAACAGCCAAACATTCAAATTAGAGTCAGATTCTTTATTTCAATCAATGTGTGATGTTAAAGTACATCATATTTATAGTTTTTCTTGAGATAACTAACAATGTTCTTCGGTCATTAAACCCTAGTTGGAAGTCCTTGCTCCTGACAAGCTCTACAATTTGATCCAGATGATTCCAACAGAAACAAAAATGTGTAAAGTAAGTGCAGGCAACATCATCAAATCCAGAGTGAAGGACTGTTATCCAGCAGCCACAATGAATGAGAGATGCATTTCAGTATTCACAGAGAACTTTTATAACTGAGAAAGACACCAAATAAATAAAATTCAGTTAAAATAGATAAAATTTTCTCTACCCAGACCTTTGTTTTTATCAAAATAGTACTATAAACCTAATCGGAGAAAGATAACGACATTCTGATGGTAGAGGTACACTACAAGACACCCACATTTTCTCCAGTAATGGTATGTAAGAGCAAGTAAACAAAAAATAATAAATAAAATTCAAGCAAATAAGAGAAATCATGGAAATGCAGCCCAGCAGACTTAGATGGTAAGCAAAATAAAGGCAGTCTCCCAGCTCACTGAAATACCAAATACATGTCACTTCTAGTAGTGGTAGTAACAGCCAAGTTTTGAACTGGAAAGCAGTGAACAACTAAAGAAATTAAGCAAACTCCTGAGCTCTTCCTGCTATCATTTATTAATATGATAACATTCAGAGAGGTAATAATAGAAATTTACAGATGCAACATATGCACAATGAAGAATCTATTTAGAGAAAAATAATATTCCAACTGCTAAATAATTCATTAGATATGGTTCAAATGCATTAAAATATTTCTTGGTAAAAGTGGTACTTTAATTTTGTAAACCCGATAGTATAGTATAGATTTAAAACCTATAGCCCATAAAATGCCACTGTGAATATTCCTGAATGGTGTACTAAAAAAAGGTTTGGAAGAGCCATAGTTAAAATAAATAGTTATTAAATGTTTAGTTTCAGTATGCCAGTTGTATAGCAAATAAAAATTTAAAGTCACCTTTTAGTATTTTTATATCGTTATTTAGACACAAATGGCCTTTAGTAAGTAAAACAGTGGTGTGACTTCCAAACACAGAGCATCCATTCCCAGCCCACCACGTGTTCTGTGACAGTCGAGGCACTGCTCTTTCAAACCTTGGTTTGAAGGCTTTACTTTAACATATTGATCAATTAGACCACGTTCTAGGATCTAATTCAAAATCACTATGTAAATCCAAGGACTGCATGTAGGAATAAGAAATGATATGTGACAGGATTAAGGATTCCATTTTTAGTTACAGCTTCTAGTTATAACTTTCTCAGATTTTTGTCAGTCAATCCAAAATAATTTAAGTATGGCTACTCCTAAACAAACACAAGTTTACTCTGGGGAAGTATTCTCCATTGCCCTTTTATTTTACTTATAATTTCCAGTGATATGCATTTATTTTAAGCTGATTGATTTATTAGACCTTTGTACAAAACACAGAAATCAATACAAGAAAAATGGATGCAAAGTGTTAGTGGCCACAAAAGATTGCATGTCTCTAAAGCTATTGTAGAGGGAAGGTTTGACATAAATTTATCTCAGCAGAAACTTCTGTTTTATTCCACGCTTCTGAAAACTTTGTCCTTAACATACAGAAGACAGTAAAACAATAGCATCCAGTAAAACAAAGAAAGCTCTTTAAAGAGTGAAAGCTACTTAACCTGGTCCATTTGAATATTCAAGCATATTTTTTTTAAATTAATCATTTCATTTTGAGATAAATGTAGATTCAAATGCAGCAGTAGTAAGAAATAATATAGATACTATGATTCTTTACCAGGTTTCCCCCAATGATAGCATCTTGAAAAATTATCACACAATATCAATAACCAGAATATTGACACTGATATGTTAAAATAATAGGGCATTTCCATCACCACAAAGATATTTCATTTTGTATTTTTATAGTCATAACAAACTTTCTCCCAATCCACTCTCCCTTCTGAAACATCAGCAACAACCAATTTGTTCTTCAGTTTCGTAATTTTCTTATTTCAAGAACGTGATAAAAACGGAATTGTACACATGTGACTCTTAGGGACAGTCTTTTTGCCTTAGCACAATTCTCTGGAGAGTTATCAGGTTGCTGTGTGTGTTTCTAGAAATAAGGTACCATTTCCTTTTTGGTTTCAAGATTTTTGTCTTGTTTTTGAGATTTCTTTTTGTCTGCAGTTTCGATTAGGATGTGTCTTGGTGTGGATTTCTTTAAGTTGATCCTACTTGGGATTTCCTCGGCCTCTTAGATCTATATATTTATGACTTTTCTCAAATTTGGGAAATTTTCAGCTATTATATTCTTGTGAGCTTTTTATCCTCTTCATCTTGCACCCCTTCTTCCAGGGCTCTGATGACACAAATGTTGTGTCTTTTGTTGTGTTTCCACTATTCTCTGAGATAATATGCCCTCTCCTCTGTCTCTACCTCTCACTCTCTCCTCTGTGCTATTCGGAGTGGGTGTGGTAAATCAGTAATGCAGTTGCTGGAAGAGGTTTTCCCTTTGGGTAAGGATCCTGAACCTTGTCTTTGGAAAGCACCTACATCCTCTAAAATTTAAAGTAAATTCTGCATGTGCATATGTAGTGGGGTGTGTGTGTGTGTGTGTGTGTGTGGGTGTGTGTGTGGTGAATGAGTGTGTATTGCATTTTAAGGGGGAAAATGAGCATAGCTCATTTGTTTCTCAAAAAGGTTCCCACTGTTTTCATCTCTTCACACAAAGCCCCTCTTTTCAGAATGTCTTTTGGTCTTCGTTCCTTAATTCCACTCCTAATATCCCCTTCCATATCCATACTCCTTGACCATAAAGATGTTGTTTGTTTGATATACCCACAGCATTTAAGTAAAGGATTTCTCCACTCCAGGCTAGATAACCTGTATGAGTGTTGCCAATCATGGAAAAGATCCATATTTACAACTGAAATCATACCAAACACACTTTTGGACCATGGCACAATAAAAATAGAAGCCAAGACAATGAAAATCACTTAAAACCATGCAATTGCATGGAAATTAAACATACTCCTGAATGACTCCTGGGTGAATAATTAAATTAAGGTAGAAACCAAGGTGCCCTTTGAAAATAAGGAGAACAACACACCAGAGTCTCTGGGACACTGCTACAGCGTTTTAAGAGGCAAATTCATAGCACTAAATGCCCACATCAAAAAGTTAAAAAGATCTCAAATTAGCAACCTAACTTCAAAACCTAAAGAATTCGAGAAGCAAGAACAAATCAACCCCAAAGCTAGCAGAGGATGAGAAATAAGAAAAATCGGTGAAGAACTGAAGGAAATAGAGACACACACACAAAAATGCAAAAGATCAATGAATCCAGAAGTTGGTTTTTTGAAAAAATTAATAAAACAGGCCACTATCTTGATGAGTAAAGAAGAAAAGAGAGAAGATCAAAATCAACACAATTATAAACGATGAAGGGAATCTCACCACTAGCCCCACAGAAGTAAAAATAATCATCAGGAACTACGAACACCTGTATTCACTCAAACTAGAAGAGATGGCTACACTCCTGGACATACACACCCTCCCAAGACTGAGCCAGGGAGAAACTGATTCCCTGAACAGACCAATAACAGCTCCAAAATTGAATCAGTAATAAATAGCTTACCAATAAAGAAAGCTCTGGATCTGATGGATTCACAGCTGAATTCTGCCAGATGTACAAAGAAGAGCTGGTACAATTACTACAGAAACTATTCCAAAAAAAAAAGAGGAGGAAAGACTCCTCCTCAAATCATTCTTAGGCCAGCATCACCTTGATATCAAAACCTGGAAGAGACACAACAAAAAAAGAACCTCAGGCCAATATCCTTGATGAACATTGATGCAAAAAGTCTCAGCAAAATACTTGCAAACCAAATCCAGCAGCACATCAAAAAGTTAATCAACCATGATTCAATAGGTTTTGTCTCTGGGATCCTGGGTTGGTTCACTATACACAAATCAATAAATGGGAGTCATCACATAAACAGAACTAAAGACTGAAACCACATGATTATCTCAATAGACACAGAAAAGGCTTTTGATAAAATTCAACATGCCATCATGTTAGAAACTCTCAATAAACTAGATATTGAAGAAACATACCTCAGAATAATAAGTGCCATCTCTGACAAACCCACAGTCAACATATACTGAATGGGCAAAAGCTGGAAACATTTCTCTTGAAAACTGGCACAAGACAAGGATGCCCTCTCTCATGACTCCTATTCAACATAATATTGGAAGTCCTAGCCAGAGCAATCAGGCAAGAGAGAGAAATAAAGTGCATCCAAGTAGGAAGTGAGGAAGCCAAACTACCTCTTCTTGCAGATGGTATGTTTCTATATCTAGAAAACACCATGGTCTCAACCCCAAAGCTCCTTCAATTGATAAACAGCTTCAGCAAAGTTGCAGGATACAAAATCAATGTACAAAAATCACTAGCATTCCTATACACCAACAACATCCAAGCCAAGAGCCAAATCGGAAATGAAATCCCATCACAATTGCCACACACAAAAATAATATATCTAGGTATACAGCTAACCAGACAGGTGAAAGATCTCTACAATGAGAATTAAAAAACACTCCTCAAAGCAATTAGATATGACACAAACAAATATAAAAACATCCCATGCTAATGGATAGAAAGAATCAACATCATCAAAACAGCCAGACTGTCCAAAGCAATTTACAGGTTAAATGCCATTCTTATCAAACTTCCAGTGACATTCTTCACAGAACTAGGTAAAAGTATTTAAAAATTTATATGCAACCAAAAAAATTTATATGAATTTCCCTCTTAAAATGCTGTAGCAGTGTCCCAGAGACTCTGGTGTGTTGTTCTCCTTATTTTCAAAGGGCTCCTTGATTTCTAACCTTGAATAGCCAAGGCAATCCTAAGCCAAAGGAACAAAGCTAGAGGCATCACATTACCTGACTTCAAACTATACTGCAAGGCTACAGTAACAAAAACAGCATGGTATTGGTACAAAAACAGGCACATAGACCAATGGAACAGAATAAAGAGCCCAGAAAAAAGGCTACACATCTAAAACCATCCAATCTTTGACAAAGATTACATAAACAAGCAACAAGGAAAATATTCCCTAACTAGCCAGCCATATACAGAAGATTGAAGCTGAACCCCTTCCTTATACCATATACAAAATACACTCAAGATGGATTAAATACTTAGATGTAAAATCCAGAACTTAATAGTTTTAATAAACCCTGGAAGACAACCGAGGCCATACCATCTTGGACATAGAAACAAGCAAAGATTTCATGACAAAGACACCGAACACAATCACAACAAAAGCAAAAATTAACAAGTGGGATCTAATTAAACTAAAGAGCTTCTGCACAGCAAAATAAACTATCATCAGAGTGAGCAAACAATGTACAGAATGGAAGAAAATATTTGCAAACTATGCATGTGACACAGGTAGAATATCCAACATCTATAAGGAACTTAAGCAAATTTACAAGAGAAAAGCAAACAACCCCATTAAAAAGTGAGCAAAAGACATGAACAGACACTTCTCAAAAGAAGACATATTTGCAGCCAACAAGCATATGAAAAAAGTTCAATATCACTGATAATTAGGGAAATGCAAATCAAAACCACATCGAGATACCATCTCATACTAGTCAGAATGGTTATTATTAAAAAGTCAAAAAACAACAGATGCTGGTGAGGTTGCAGACAAAAGAGAACACTTATACCCTGTTGGTGGGAGTGTAAGTTAGTTCAACCACTATGGAAAGCAATATGGTGATTCCTCAAAGAGCTGAAAGCAGAACTACCATTCAACCCAGCAATCCCATTACTAGGTATACACCCAGAGGTATATAACGCATTCCACCCTAAAGATACATACACATGACTATTCATTGCAGCACTAATCACAATAGCAAAGACATGGAATCAACCTAAATGTTCATCAATGGCAGATCGTATAAAGAAAATGTGGTACACATACACCATGGAATATTGTGCAGTCATGAAAAAGAACAAGATCATGTCTTTCACGGTAACATGGATGGAGCTGGAGGCCATTATCCTTAGCAAACTAACGCAGAAATAGAAAATCAAATACCATATATTCCCACTTATAAGTGAGAGCCACGTGATAAGAACTTATGAACACAAAGAAGAAAACAACAGACACTGTGATCTATCTGAGGAGGAAAGGTGGGAAGAGGAAGAGAAGCAGAAAATATAACTATTGGGTACTGGGTTTAATACCTCAGAGATAAAATAATATGCACAAGAATCCCCATGACACGCATTTACCTATGTCACAAACCTTCACATGTACCCCAAAACCTAAAATAAAGGTTAAAAAATCCATATTTAGGAGCATATAATCCCTGAATTGGAAGGATGATGTGTTGTGACTTGGGGGTAGCATTGAGGTAGGGGTGAGTGTGGGTCATAGACCCCAAATGGAAATTCTCTACTGGTAAGGCCAGGCTCACGGCTTTTGGTTCTCCCTTCCTGCGGTGGCTCCAGCCTTACTGAACTCCCTGCAATTCCCTGCGTGCATCGCTCTCTTCCCAGGCCCTGCACAGGCTGCCTCATCATCTCCGACTCCTATTTCTGCATTGCAATGTGCTGGAATGTGAATAAGAAATCCTTTGAATATGAAAGGTACTCTGTTCCTTGATAAGTGAGATCAAATTTTGCAAACACTTGTCTAATTATTATTCAAAAAGAGAGGCTATACACAACTTAGAATTTTATCTTGGTTTAATGTAAGGCATATTTTCACACAGTCCATCTAATATCCACAGAGAAAAACCACTCTAGAATAGTCTTACACGTAATGTAATACATTTACTGTGTAGAAGTATATCTTAATGGGTTCAAATGTATAGCATTCATATAAGATATGGAACTAATAATTCATATAAGATGTGGAATTAATAGGGAATGATTCATTCATTTATTATCCTGTGCTGCTATTTAGAAAATATTGGCTAACTTAGAGTTTGAAGATTATTAAAGTTAATAAGGATTATAAAAGACCTCTATGAAAGTAGATATTATTTTGAAGTTTGAAAGTAGAATGGATGAAGACATTATAAAATAAAAGCAAAAGGGTAACCAATAAAATAAAGTATGTTTGAGTACAGCAGAAGAAAAATAGCTGTTCTAAGCAAACCATCTATAATTGCAATTAAATAATTCAGTAATAATGATGAATTTTAGAATAAACCTGTTTTTGGGGGGTAAGGGAGAAGGGAGGGTATTTTTCAAATTATTATGTGACAGTGCTTTGAAGATGTGCCATACGTCAGTTGAGTAGGAAGGAGTTAATTATACATTTAATTTTATATCTATATTTATATCTATATCTCTTTTTCAAGAGAAGGAGAGAGCAAGAATGAACTTAATATACTCATTGTTTCCTTTGTCTATTTCAACTTTCTGTGATTTTCAAGTTCTTAAGTTTCCATTGTGCCCATATTGTTATTAGACTTAGAAAAGCTTATTTAAAAGTTTGTACTAATAGTTCATTTTTATAACTTGCAGAAATGCTGCCCATTGCAGTGATGCAGAAGTGGGTGCTCAATATATAAAGTATTAACGAAGTGTGGAACAGACAAAAGAGGAAAAGTAACTGCCTTTGGCATTCAAACTTCAACCCTGTCATAAAACAGTACATTCTGAAATCCTAAAATGGGCCGAAAAGCTTGGCGTCCTGAAAGCAGGCATGTTATAAATCAGCTAAAACAGGGGGCCCTTGGGTAGCTGATCTCAGAGCCTCCTTGGATTCCAAGGTAACAGTTAGGAGTTAGAGACCAAGTTCAAACAAATATCGTACAAGCTTCTGGAGCTGACATTCACACTGAATAAGCACATCGGAAAGCCTGCCTTGGAGTTTGGCATGGTTTCTATTTTATTTTTGATGCTAAAACAGATACAAATCCAATGGAATGATTAGAAATTAAAACCAAAACTGAAAATTTGATCTCAGTCTAAAAAGCACGACAGATCAGAACGATCTGTCCATGACATTTACAGGTGAGTCAAAGCTCAGATTGATCTATCTTCGGTATACTAGTATTATAAAATATTATAATATAGTTTTGTAACATAATCATTTTATGCATCTTCTTATAGTATTATAGCACATGATAGTAGACTATGATAGAAATACAGCCTGAGAACATGAAGAAATTGGAATCTAATGCCAAAATAGGATATTTTTTAGGTAAAATTGTGTTGAAAGTGTAAGTGGCACCCAGCAAAGGCGAAGACCCTCTGCTCTGGGGAGAGCTCCATCTTTGCTTCTCTGCTTCCCCATTTCCAGAATGAACAACCACGCCAAGTCCCCCACTTCCTTCACAAGCAGCAATCTGGGCCATGGCATAATGAATTGAAAAGTTGTTGAAACAATAAAATAAGTTAAACATGATATGAATGCCAGTTTCATTATTTTCTCCAGTTTATAAAAGTAGATTGCTGTATAACATTAGCAGCCACAAGGAAAGGAAAAACGTTTAGATTCCCTAAAAGTCTATTGAGTTTCTTCTATGTGTGTCCATGGTGAAGAACACAATGGAGTCTACGGGGGAATCAGAGAAGATGGTTGAGAGAAGTGGAGGATAGGGGCACAGAAAAATCCAGCAGGTCAAGGAGAAAAATAGAAGACATCATCAGGCTTATTTGGGATTAACACTCGTAGAAAAAAAAAGATACAAATGAATGTTTACTTTCATACCTGTTATGAGAGAAATAAATTGATAATTTACTTTGATACATTTATCAGTGATTTATACTGATACTTTATCAGTGATTGAGCACTTTGAGAGACTGTCAAAGTCTGGGGCCCCCAGAGGCTGGAGTCAGAGTAAAGGTGGTTGGGCATGGTCAGGAAGAGGTTTCAAAGAAGGAGGGATGAAGGTTTTGATGAACAATGGGAAACTGAGGATGGTTAGTTCAGAAAGAGGAATAGTTTGAGTATCAGAAAAACCATGAGACGAATTAGCCAGTCTTCCCGCTGTGACCAATACCTTGTTGGTAAATTTGGGAGGACAAGTCAGGTGCCAGTTTGGATGTTCAGGAAGCATTTGCGCTGTTAAGAGGGGCAGGTGGGTGACTGCTGTCAGCCCCACGAGACTGGGACCATCCTGCTGGCTTGGCTGTTGCTCCTGGAACATTGAGGGCTACCTCCAGGGAGATGGGCCAGGCAAAGACTCACAGGAAAAATCGGAGTGGACTGCAGGGAGGGTGCATATCTGGAGTCAGATTCTGAGCGACCAGTAGGACAGTACCGAGGTGTCCAGACAGAGGTGACAGAGCCCGGACCTTGGAAAGAGGAGGCAAGGCGAGGGTGACCACTGCAAGGATGCAGGCAGGGCAAGGAGCATGGGCTGATGCTGAACACCAAGCATGTGAGGACCTTTCTGCTTTGGAAGCTTGGTGTTCAATGGACAAAGTAATTCATCTCAATGGTAGTTATGATCTGCTTTGGAAACTTGTCATTCAATGGGCAAAGTAAGTCATCTCAGTGGTAGTTATGATCTGCTTCGGAAGCTTCGCATTCAATGGGCAAAGTAATTCATCTTAATGGTAGTAACAATTTTACCAGAAATGTAATGAGCTCTTGTGAGTCAAACACTACGTGAAGCAGTTCACAAATCTTTTCGCATCTTCTCCACCCATGACGAGGGGGATACTATTTCTATTTTCATTTATAGCTGAGGAAACAGAGGCATTAGGAGGTGACTTAACTTACCGAGTCACAGAAGTACCTGGGGGTAGAGCTGTGTTTCAGCTCAGATGCTCCCATCTGGCCCCGGTCTTAGACAGTATGTTCAACAGTGATGCAAAGTACAGAAGCAGCAAAACCAGAAAAGGAAATAGTGCAGTGTTTGGGGGCTTCTTGTGGCATAGCAAGTAAACGAGCCTTCCTGGGTTAAGTGCACATGGAGCGAGCTGAAGGTCTAAAGCAAAGGCAGCCCTAGGCTCAGTACAAGGAGGCCTGAAAAGCAGGAGAGCAGAAGCCAAAAGCTACATGACAGCCTGAAGCCACCTGGATTTGGGATGCCCCTGGGTCTGGCTCCAGGGAATCTGCGAGCATATTGGGGAGTCTTTCTTAACTAGGAGAAGGCCAAATGAATGACGTAAAAATCACAAAACAATTATCTAGGAAAGTCCTGTCAACATAAAACTATATACAGATGGATCCCTAAATAAAAAGGTTTTATTTAGAACAATGTACAAGAAGTAGGATTGCAATCCAGGACATCCATACAGATCAGGGTGGTCTCTGGTAGGTGCAGAGGACAAAGGAAAAGGTTAGTGTTTATTGGGGAAAGAGGAGGTCACCCAAATTGTTTGGAAAGAAAGTTCATTGGCTCTGGCAGTGATTTCTAAGGGCTGGCAAGTGCTGACTGGCTAGAGTGAGCAGTCACTGGGTGGGCTTGTTATCCTAGTGTTAGGGTTAGGGCTTTGTAGTTTTGCATTGCGCTTGTGAGACAGTGTGTCACGCAAGTGTTCTTGTCTAAGTGGCTGGCTGTCCTCTTGTGACTCATGTAATGAGCTGCGATTTGGGAAAGTCCCTTGTGATAGTTCCTGTTATCAGGCAAACGGTGCATGAGACTCCCCACTTCATGGCTTTCCCCAGCTCCATCTGCCAAAGTTTGATACAAGCGACTCCATTTTGAATCTGACGACTTTCAAAGCCTAATGCTAATAAATAATACAAAAGCAGAAATGAAAGTGATAATTTTCAAGACAAATACAATTGACTAAAATTTTATAAACTATAAATGGAAACCACAGATAAACAATACACCAAAAACTACTGCATTAGTTTTCTGTTGCCGTGGCAACAAATCAACCCAAACTTGTTGTCTTAAAGCAACAGGGATTTAACATCTTGCAGTTCTGGAGGCCAGATGTCTGAAATCAGTTTCACAGGGATAAAGGGAAGGTGTTGGCAGGGCTGATACCTTCTGGGGACTCTAGAGGAGGGTCATTTTCCTGTCTTTTTTAGCTTCTGGGGGCCTGTGTTTTGTGGCTGATTGCCTGTCCCTTTCAACGGCACAACATTTTTATCATCGTATCACCTGCTCCTCTGTAGGCAAATCGCCCTTTTCCTCCTTCTTATAATGACACTTGTCATTACACTTAGGGCACACCTCAAGAATCCAGAATAACCTTCCCATCTCAATACCTTAACTAAACCATATTTGCGAAGCCCCCTTTGCCATACCAAGTAACATTCACAGGTTCTGTGTATTAGGATGTGGATAATACGGAGTGTTATTCTTCAGCTTATCATAACCATGAAAGAAAATGAACCAATAATATGATTTTCACCACCCCCTCTTCACCCATTCACATCATGAAAATGTATCTGTCCCAGATAATTTTATGGTCAAATATTTCAAGCCAACTAAGGAAACCAATCATCCTTATTTCATTTTTAATAAATTCAAAACCTAGAAAAAAATAAAAGCTACTCAACTTGTGTTTTAAGGCTACTATACCTTGATTTAAAAGTAAGTATAACAATATAAGAAAAGACTATCAAAACTAATGCCTGCTGAATAAATTCTAGCTTATGAATATAGATGCAAAAATTAATTAAAATGCAAGCTAAGTCAGATATATCTTAGAAATGCAAATACAGTTAAGCAGCAGAAAATCTACTTACATAATATCCTAAAGTAGCAATTTAAGGAAAAATTACTTTTGATCATCTTAAAGATGCATACAACACATTTAAAATACATTTAATGGAATTCAATATCCATTTATAATACCAGCCATTAGCAAATTAGAAATGAAGATAGATTTCATAATAAAAAATATTTATCTCATCATCTAAAAGACAAACATAAGGCAAAGGAAGTTAACTAAGCAATTCACGCATAATAAACACAAATACCTAATGGACAATTAAAGAAGTTCAACCTTTCTAGTAATCAAGGAACCACAAATGAAAAACACAGTTTTATATATCTACAAAGGAAATTGTATAAAAATGCTTGTAGTGTATTTATTAAATAATAGCCAAACAATTTTTTGTTGTGGTCTCACTATAAATGTCAACCAGAATTTATTTTCATTTTTTGAAAATGGTGACATTTATACAAAGAAACCAATAAGAATCACCATTAAGTTTGTGGGAAGAGATGAGAATAAACTAGCCCATCAGGTATTAAAATATATTATTAAGTCTTAAAATACTGTGGTACTGGCACATGAAAAGTAAGATACATTTTACAAAAGCAAATTGACTAAAATCACAGAGATAGACCAACATATGTAGGGACTTACTGTTTCACAAAGGCGAAATAATATGTACAACAAACCCCCATGATGCGTATTTACCTATATAACAAACTTTCACATGTACCCCTCAGTCCAAAATAAAGATGAAAAAAATGGGGAAAGGGAGAAAAACTGACTGGTGTTTAAACATTTAATATTAGAACAATTTAGTAGTCGTATTTTTAAAAAATACAATAAAGTTTGCTTCTCTACTTGACATATTACATCATAACAAATTCCACATGCATTGAATTTTAATTCACCTTAGAAAGTAAATCAGTTGTTCATTCCAAAATGCCCTTCTCAACAGATGTGCATAAAAACTAGGTAATTTCAACATCTTGATTCCAACTAGAAATAGAAGAAAAATGTCTTAACTTCATATGGGATATCTAGAGATACAACTGATATGTTTGATGACAGAATGATGTCGTTCTTTTAAAAGTTGGTAATAAGTCAGTGGTGTTCATTTTTCCCTTCTGAATTCAATATTACATGTGTTTCTTGCACATACAGTGAGACAAGAAACAAATGAATAACAAAAACTATGCAAATTGAAAAGAAAAACAAAAATTTCCTTGTACAAACAATATTATGTCTACATACAAAACCTTGAGAATCTATAGATAACTTGTTATAGCTACTAGGAGATTTAGACCAAACTGTTGAATATAAGATAAATATACAAAAATAAAGAACATTTTTATGAATCACCATACACAATTAGAAAGTATATAGCTGATTAATAAGAATAATGATCCCACAGGAAGAGGTGGGCTGTCACTGTTGCCGCATCTCCCCACATGGCTGCAATCCCCTCCCGCTCTGACTTAAGTGACCTCCAAGGAATTTAAAGGGCCAGAACCGTTTCTCCTTTGTATCTCCTTGATTTTCCTCTTTTTTTTTTCAAACCTTCTGGGAGCCTGACATTCAAATCTAAGACATTCAAAAGCAACTGCATATATAAAGAAAAGTAAAAAATGACTGTGCATACCCAGAAAAAGTGACAAGCTTAGAGAAGACCTACGAAAACTTTACATATACACATGAGTCTAGTCCTTCCCACAGTTATATCCTATAATAATAAATAAATTTTTAAAGAGACAAAGTAGAAAACCCTGGAGTGGGGAGGAGAGGGGGGAATGGAATCTGATTTCCAGAGTTACCACATTATTTGGTTCAAATGTCCAGTTTCCTAAACAAACAAATGAACAAACAAAAATCATACAGCATACAAAGAAACAAGAAAGCATGGCCCAACCAAAGAAAATAAATAAATCAACAGAAACTGTTCCTCCCTAAAAAAAAACCTGTTGGCAGATATGCTAGGCAAAGTCATCAAACAACTGTCTTTAAAAAGATGCTCAAAGAACTAAAGGAAGATGTAGAGAAAGAAAAGAAAATGATGTACTAAGAAAATGGCAATATCGACGTAGAAATAGAAAATTTAAAGAGAAATTTAAAAGAAAAAATTGGCGTGAAAAGTACAATGCCAGAAATAAAAAACTCACAGATTGAGATCTGAGAATGCAGAAAAAAAGAATCAGTGAACTTGAAGACAGAAGAATAAGAATTATCAAGTCTGAAGAACAGAAAGAAAACATATTGAAGAAATGGGAACAAGTTTAAGGGACCTGTTAGGTACCATCAAGCAGATCAACATACATATTGTGGGAATTCCAGAAAAGAGAAAGAGAAAGAAGACAGAATATTTGAAGAAATAATAGCTGAAAAGTCTTCAAATATGGTGAAAGACATGAGCATAAGCATCTAAATGCTCAAAAAATTCCAAGTAACATGAAGTTAAAGAGACCCACACCCAGACATATCATAATCAAAGTTTCAAAAGACAAAGAGAGAAAGGCGAAGGGACAAAGGCAAAGATAAAGACAAACAGACAAAGACAAAGAAAATCTTGAAAGCAGCAAGAGAGAGGTGACTTATCACACACAAAAAATCCTCCATAAGATTATTAGCTACTCTCCTATCAGAAATCTTGGAGGCCAAAGAATCTAATATGCGAGAAGACCGTCCCTCAATGTGAGAAAGAAACTTAAAACATTTCCAGACTTAAAAATGTTGAGAAAATTCATTACCACTAGACCTTCGCTGAAAGAAATGATCAAGAGAGTCTTGAAGGGTGAACTGACGGAAGACTAGACAATAACTCGAAACTCTATAGAGAAATAAAGATCTAAATAAACGTAAATACATGCACAATCCTAAAAGCTAGTATCATTGTAACAATGGATTATAACTGCACTTTTTGTTTTGTACATGATTTAAAAGAATTATTAATTTATGTTTTGGAACACACAATACACGATTTATGATGTACAAAGATGTACCTTCCTGATATCAACAACCAGAAAAGAAGAAGAGGAAACTGTTAAAGAAGCAGAGTTTTGTATGCTGTTGAAATTATTATCATAAAAATTCATTAGAGTGTTTGAATTTTGGGATGTTTGAATTTTGGGAAAATTAGAGTGTTATAATTTTGGGATGTTAAATGTGATCTTTATTGGAACCACAAAGAAAATAGCTACAGAACGTATAAAAAGAGAAATGAGAAAGAAATGTAAACATTTCACTAAGAAAAACCAACTAAACATGAAAAATTGCAATAGTGTAGGAAATGAGGGACAAAATGCTATAAGGCATATGAAAAACAAATAGCAAAATGATGGAAATAAGCCCCCCCTTATCAGTAACAGTTATCAAAGTAAATGCATTAAACTCTCAAATCAAAAGACATACATTGGCAGAGTGGATTAAAAGCAATAACAACAGAAAAACATGATTCAACTCTATGCCGTCTACAAGACTCACTTTGTATCCAAAGACATAAATTGATTAATAGTGAACAAATGGAAAAAGAGATTTTATGTAAATAGTAACCAGAAGAGAATAGGTGTGGCTATACTAACAACAGACAAAATTAAATTTCAATCAAGAAAGTGTATGAGACAAAGGAGGATATTATATCTTAATAAAAGGTTGACTACAGCAAGAAAGGCGGTACTTAGAGTACGCAAAATCATAGATACATGAAGTAGAGGGATCATTGCTAAGGATTCAGGAAAGCAAAAAATGGAAAATAATAGTTTAGCAGGCACAGTGTTTCAGCTTTAGAAGATAAAAATGTATGGAGATGGATGATGATGATGGCCGTACAACATTATGAAGGTATTTGATACTGTACCACTGAACCTACACTTAAAAATAGTTAAGGTGGTAAATTTTATGTTATGTGCATTAAAAATAGGAAAAAATATTTTAAAAATGTATTGTCTCATAGTTCAAGGGGTCAGAAGTACAAGATCAAAGTAATGACATGAGGCGAACGGAAAAGCTGGACAGGGACCCCCTCTTCATTTTCCCTTGCACACACCTGGCTACACTATGTGCACTGAACCTTTCAGCCTTGCAGCCACAAACACCCCCCTTCACAAAATAGACCAATCACATCTGAGACAAATGGAGTACTTTCACCCCAGGCACCCTGACTGTCAACTAAAACGACTTTCCAAAAGACCCTCCCCAATTGCACATACACAGTGAAATCTCAGCTTGTCCTAATCTAACCTCTGCTTCAATTTAATAGCAAAAATTACATCCCTTGTTAGAGATTTAAGATAATAATAAGATGATGTTCTTGTGTTCCTTTCTGCTCAAGAGGAAAGCCCCAAGGAACTGCCTTACTGAAGCCCATATCAGACTCTTGGTCTATTTCTATTTACTGAGGACAGAGAGTCCGCTGCTGGTAACAGATGGGGTTGGTACCTTCTGAGGGCTTGAAGGAGAATCTCTTACATGTCTCTCTCCGGATTCCTGACAGCAGCCAGAAATCCTAGCA
Organism: Macaca fascicularis; assembly: GCF_037993035.2. Taxonomy (NCBI): domain Eukaryota; kingdom Metazoa; phylum Chordata; class Mammalia; order Primates; family Cercopithecidae; genus Macaca; species Macaca fascicularis. Next base: position 4,964,169 of record NC_088380.1, read on the forward strand.
TCGCCTGGCTTGTGGATGCATCACTCTAATCTCCCTCTCCATTGTTACATGACCTTCTTCTCTTTGTCTTGCTGTCCTTCCAAGCACACTGGCCTTTGGAGTTAGGGACCATATAAATCCAAGGTATTTTAGTCTTAAAATCCTTAACTAATTATATCTGCAAAGATTCTCTTTGTAAATAAGGTCACGTTCTGAGGTTCTCAGTGGACACAAATTTTGTGGGACACTATTTAACCTACCACACTTTCTAACTATTCACTCATTGAAGTCTCTATGAGGTAAAAATATTGGTATTCCTTTTTTGTAAATGACAAAACCAAGGGTACAGAGAGTTTAAAACACTTGCTTAATATCACACATGTAGAAAAAAATGGGTGTCTGGCACCAAGTCCAGGGCTCTGTCCACTTTTCTATATTCACAAAAACTGGGGCAGCTGCCCTGAGTTCTTTCCCAAGATTGTCTCACATCCTAAATGGGGAAGGTTTTTAGCCTTCTTTGAAACACACAGAAAACTGACTTTGAAACACACAGAAAAAGGCACTGCTTCTTCTACTCCTTGCTCAGGGCCCATACTCACACGTATCACACAAACATGCGACTTTCACCCACACAGGAACACAGCACAGGGTGTTTTGCAGCCTGGCAAGTTCAATGCTGGGCTTTTAAGTGATCAGTGCAATTATGCAGGTGAGCACCAGGAGTGGGGCCACAGTAGAGTCCAGGTGGCCTGGACATCAGGAGTTTAGTGGCCATGACCTATTCTTGAATTAAATTAAAATAACCTGCTGTGTAGAAATCAATACACAACAATATTAACTTACTTTTCGGGAGAAACATGCAAATACGACTAGCAATCATCTCCTTGGAAATGTAAGTTTTTTAAACTTTTGTTTCAAGTTGGTCTACTCTCTCCAGGACTGATGAGAGAGTTGAGTTTCCAGAGAGGATGTGGGGAGTTGGAAGGGAGACAGGGAGGGCCACCTGCAGGTCAGGCTCAGCTCTGCTCAGTTGGGGTGCTCCCCTGAACTCTTCAGTTCCTTCATCTGTAAGATCGGGTCTCAGCCAAGATTACAGGAAATACTACCCCCTGATTCAGAGCATCTTGGATGGGGTTGCGGTGTGTGAATTCATCCCCTGTAAAGGAGGTTCTTCTTCCTCGAAGACTCAGCCAGACACCTAGCCTGCACCCTCCGCGGGCTCTCTGTAGGGCGACCCTCAGGGGGTGTGGCAATCAGGGGGTAATCACTCCCCTGGGATTGGCTTCACAGCTGCAAGTCAAATCTTATAAGACCCAAGAGGCATGATTATCTGCTGTCATGGTTTAATTCTTAATTAAAACAAGAACCAGCACTAAAATAGGATTGGGGAGAGGATTATGCTCCTCTCTGCTGAGACAAGGGTTGTGTGGGCTCCCTGAGAGCTTTGGGTCAGAGCCCTGAGGATCCCTCCTTAAAGCATGAGCAATGGGCACTCCAGTAGAAATCTTGAGGCTGCATAATTTGCTGAGGATGCCCCAAAATACAGAGGTCTTGGGACTCTCTGATGTCAGCAGCAAGCCAGGGCATTTTCAGACTCACACTCTCTTAACCTTTTAAGCGCACTTGTGAGCTGTGTTCTCATTAGCAGGTTTGTGTTGCAAGTACAGCAAGGGGGTGAGACTCATTATGCCTATTACAGAAAATTAGAATAGCTCAGTGTTATATTTAATACAAAGAGGCCAAACCTGCAATTAGAGAAAGTAATTTCAAACCATGGTGAAATATTAATATTAAAAGTGTTGCAAGGACAAGAATCTAATTAACACAAGTTAAAGAAAAGTCTTAAAGATTCTAATTTTATGATCTTTTTAAATAAAAATTAACCCGATTAGAGTTCTCTCTTAAAGGTGACATTTATAAAAAAAAGTTCCAAGCAATTTAACTACAGTGGATTTCGACAAGACAGCTTCCTGTCTGCACTGGCTCCCTATTTTTAAATTGTACGAGGTTCTTCTGGCAGAGTTTTGTAACAGTTAAGATGAAAATTCGGATGCATGGCACCCTTTAAAAGGAAGGGGAAGAAAAGAAAAGGAGGAAGAAGAGGAAGAAGAAAGGAAAATAATCAATTTGGTATCAAATTTATTCCAAAGCAGAGAAGTGCATATTTTTTTTTTTTTTTTTTTCTGATTGTGGAAAAAAGACATGCAGAGAGGTCAAAGGTCACACAAAGAGGAGACAGTATTGTGTAGAAACTGTCACGCATCACCACCTATTTTGACATGCACGGGGCCGTTTGTTGTCTGTCGAACATGCAAATTAAGTGCCTGCTGTCATAGCCAGCCGATATCTGAAAGTGGAAAATGAGACCACCTGTAACCAGTGAATGGAGTGATGGACAAGCATTCAGGGCTCGTCATCTCCGAGGCCATTCACACCACCTTCGAATTGCATATGACATGTAAAAATCTTTTCTTAATATTCACAACCGGGAAGTTTGGGGAATTATGGAGGCTTCAACTGCTGCATCTAATGGGTTCTCCAAGCAGACAGCTGTGACTGTGAGCTGGCTTGATAATTAGGTGTCCAGGAAGATTTTATGCTACGAATCAGTTAAAAGGGAGAAAAGAAAAAGAAAATAATGGCAAGCAAAACTCGCTGGGATGGAAATTGCATTAACCCTTGTGTGTCTTCCTACTCGTAAGCTTTCTTGGAGCCAGGATTAATTTTCAGGATATGGTGTCATCACGCCTTCTGTGTGTGGGTTTAATTCGTAAACACGCCCCAGTGTGCCGGATAGAATGGCTAGCTAATTTGGGCTACCATCCAGGAAAAGGTCGCTCATCAGTCAACGTGATACCACTTTCCATAGTCATGCAATGATTCCCAACATGCCCTGAAATTTTCCTGTCCGAATGAAATTTTTGAAAAGTGTATTCTATCAAAAAAGAAAAAAAAAAACAAAAAACTAAGAATAGGGAATCATGGCTGCCTTCAGGCAAATCAAAGTGTTTAATACACAGCTTCAGTCTTTGGTAGTATTTCTTCACCAGATCTTCATATTTATTTGTTGGGAGTTGGGGGCACCAAAATAGGCCGTCTATACAAAAAGAATCAGAAACTACATTCTGATTGAGAACACCATATGCCATGCCTTTAGACTGGAACTAAAATATGGGAAGTATTGAATTATCCTTGAATGAGACTCAATAATATAAACTGGAAGGATGTTGTTTACTGAAAATTGCCACCTCCTTCTTTCTTCAAACACAAACTTCCTGGTTCTAAGCTGAGCCTAACTGGGGAAATGCAGACGGACATTTCCCCAGGAAACGGGCTGCCTTCCCCTCCTGAATCTCCTCCATGACAGGGACTCTGAAGAGCTGTGCTAGAGGCAGCATCTCTGAGTCTGTGTGTGTGGGACTCGCCCCACACTGAGCCCGGCCTCCAAGTTCCTTTCTCCTGTGTCTCTGTATCAGTCTACCAAGAGAGCGCTTTGTTCCAACCGGGTATGCACACAGCAAAAATGTGAGCCTTCTTTAAAGGAAGGATAGGGCTTACATTTAGTTAAATTTAGGGCTCAGATGTGGAAACAAGGAGCCATGTCATGGTTAGGACAAAAATGATTTTACTTTGTCCCATCGGAAGTGCACAAAGATGGAAAGCCTGTTTTAGAGTGGCAAGGTGACGTCCTTTAACCCTCCACTCTGTACACCACCGTTTGTTTTGTGCACTGTTTGAGATAGGATTTGTACTCCTCCCGATCTTAATGGCATTAGTGTAGAAAAGTGATGTGTTAATAATTGGCAAGACTTTTTTTTTGTCTGATGAGTGTTGATTGAGAGCCCACTCTGCCACTAAGTGCCGGGTTGCAGACCTCAGTGATGCTTCAAGGAACACGAGAATAAAACTTTCTGCTCTCTCGACCCTTAGATTATGGTGAAGGGGAGTTTTACATTGCAGAGATAATAAATGCATAAAATAAATTTTCCATGCACAAAAGCAATGGAAAAATATCACAGTGTAGCAGGGTGAAGAACACCATTTGGAGGAAGGCAGGGAAAGCAGCACAGGCATGCTATAAAGTCCGTCATTCCAGAGTTACTTGCAATAGAGAGTTTTTGAAAATTAAAACAACATCATAAGTGGTGAGAAATGTCAGGAAAGCCTGTTTGCAATGCCATGCTAGAGCCAGCTTGTACCAGTGAGGTGGTTGTTAAACACAGCCATGGTTGATATTTTAATTATGTGCATTTAAAATTCAATATATTCTATTATAGAAAAAACTGATAAATACTGAATGTATATCACTGCGGAATTACTTGAGTGCATTTTGTTATCACTTAGGGTCTTGGGGCTGTTCAACCTCTGGCTTCTGAATGATGCAATACTGTACAATGATGCTGCTGCCTAGCCTGCCCCACTCCATGTTCAGTGAGTCATGTTTGTAGATCGAAATTGACCATGGTGGGAATGTTTACACCATGGATATTGGCAAATGAGACCTATCGGGGCCTTTGTCTCACCCCTCTGAGAACTGGCTGGTGGTTAATCATTTACCAGCACATCACTGTCCTTACCCTAGGGTTGACATCCTGACACCTTGATGAGTTCTGCTCTGTGGGACATTTGCCACATGAAATAAAAAGCACACAGAGCTTCCAGGAGGGCAGGCGGAGTGGCAGCCCGTTCATTTTTGATCCAGATGCTGGCCTTAGCCATGTTTTCTTTGTGGTGCCATATCCTGCTTTGTCAGAAGCCTTCCCCGTCGCCTGGCCTCTAGGTCACCTCGAGACTGTTCATGCAATCATCCTCCCCAGCAAAAGTGTTTCAGTTCCAACATTACCTGGCAAATCCTAGAAAAGCAGAATCATTCTAACCTGGAATGGCTTCTAACACAGGGGATTTCAGAGTGTGGAAAGTTGAGCCTGCATGATTCTGATACAACAGCTAAGCTCCGTTTCTGACCAATTCACCTGCCTAACGCTTAGGTTCTTGGACTGGCTGCAGGAAGTGAGTTTAATCCGGGAGGCTGTGTCTTCTTCATCATGGTGTCCTTCATGCCTAATAACGGGTTCTTTTTAAAAGCCCCTGGGCTCTTTGCAGCAAAATCAAGCAGCGTGGGAATCCCTGGGCCACTCACAAGCTGCACCTTCACTATGGATGGGACATCCCTGCATGTAGCAGGACAGCCTGGGCAGCTGCTGTGGGCTCTAGGAGCCTGGGAGTGAGGCAAAGAAAAGATTCAGTTAGAAAATTCTGCAGTATTTTAAATGTGATGTTTCTACCTTAGGTTACATGATGCAGCTACAGTCCTCCAAATCGGTTTCACAGTAATATTGTCTGGGAAAATATTTAACAGTGACTTGCATTTAGTTTGGAAAAAATAGTGACTATTTTTATAGAAATAAATCAAGGCACTTTTGTAAATAAAAACATAGATTGATGCATTCATTCTAGGTTCCATGTCATGACTGAAAAAGACTCTAAACAGGAAAATTCTTACTTTCAGCAAATATGTCCAAGCTATACCCCACCTGAGCTGTTGGGTTTGGCACCTTATCTTCGATCCATTCCAATTATAGGGAACAAGAAAACTGCATTTTTCAGTCAATTCAGAGGGGCACATCTTTAATTGTACCACTCACTTGTGACAGCTTGCGTCCAAATTGTCACAAAGTCAGCAGCTTCGCCCATGATGTGATTGTGTATGTGTGTGTTGTGTGTGCAGATGTGCAAGAGGGAGGGAACAGGGAGAAGGGGATCATAAGTTGTATGTGGTTTAAGCAATGCCAGCAGCACGAGTCTGTGGCAGGAGCTGGATGCTGGAGCTGAGAAACAAAGTCGGCCTACCTGAGGGATACAGACATGTTCTCTAGAGGTGGTGCCATGGCTGCATCCCGAGTGATGGACTGAGTTTATTTAACACTTCTTCTCCTGGCTAAAGGGGATTTTGTTTTCCAGCAGTCAAGCCAGGTGGAGGGGCTGGAATTTGGGAAATGGGTGTATAAGACGGAGGTAGGGAGGGAGGAGGAGGAAGGTGGTGTGGCTCAGGACATGCCTCCTGGAGCCATTAGGGAGGGGATTCTGCATGAGCCATGATTGGCCAAGTTCCCCTTTCCAAAGTGGGCTTCCGTGTCCCCACAGGTAAAAGTCAGAGCCCTGTGAGGTTGACAGTAGCTTGCATGGGTAGGGGAAGGTCCCCCTTTAAGCTTCAGCCTGGTCTCAGAATTCACAGTGGGTTTGAGAGATAGATCTAGTCTTGAAGCATTCGGAGGTTTTACCTTCTTTTACAATTTGTAAAAGCATTTCCCTGTGCCATGTGATACACTAAGCAGTCATCATGTGTTTAAAGTTCAAAACAAAACTGGAAGAAAGGCACTATTGTGCCCATTGTTTAGAGGTGCACATCAAGCTGGACTGTTGTCCCATTGCTTATTTTGAATTTATATTTGATTTCTCATGCAGAGTTTTGAATAATATATGATACTACTGATAGTGGTGTATTTTTTTTCTTTATTTTTAAACAATTTTATTTTATTTTATTTTAAGTTCCAGGATACATGTGCAGGACGTGCAGGGTTTTTTTTACATAGGTAAGTGTGTGCCATGGTGGTTTGCTGCCCCTATCAACCCGTCACCTAGGTGTCAAGCCCAGCGTGCATTAGCTATTTTTCCTGATGTTCTCCCTCTCCCTGCCCACCCCTACAGGCACCTGTGTGTGTTTTTCCCCTTCCTATGTCCAAGTGTTCTCATTGTTCAGCTCCCGCTCATAAGTGAGAACATGAGGTATTTGGTTTCCCGTTCCTGTGTTAGTCTGCTGAGGATAATGGCTTCCAGCTCCATCCACGTCCCTGCAGAGGACATGATCCTGTTCCTTTTTATGACTACATAGTATTCCATAGTGTATATATCACATTTTCTTTATAGTGGTATATTTTTTCTAGTAACCATAAGAAACTTAGTTCTAGAATTTCGAATGTCTTCATTAAAAAAAAAAAATTTAGATAACCATCCAGATGAAGTGTTTCTTACTAACTACCAGAAGTTAGCTTCTGATTTGTAAATGGGAAGCTACTCAGATAGCATCTTTGACTGGCATTTTTGTTGTATTATGATAATTAAGCAGGACTTGAACACTACTGTAGGAGCAGAAGTCCACTTGTCTATGTTAAGTTCACACATTTGGTCAGCATTTGTTTGCTGAACACCTAGTGATACTCATATTCACTGTTAGTGCGCTATGGCAAACACTGGGTGAGAAGTCAAGTTGAGCTGCCCTCGAAGTTCTTCGGCTCTGGTAGGACAGACAAGTAAAAAAAGGCTTAGTTTTCTCTGCAAACATAGAGTCCTTCTTCCCATTCCAGCTCCTGGTGAAGGTGTTCTGTAAACTTTCAGCAATTTCACACAGTGCTTAACCAAAACACAGCCTTTGCTCATATTGCCTTCCAGTGTGAGGAAATTCTAGATTTCAAAAATGTAGGTTCATGGTATCATTTAGCTGAATATAACAATATTACTTTTCATTCATGTGCACTGAAAAAGGACTTAGCATCTCTTCAAGTCTATTAAATTTCCTTATACAAGAGCAGTCTTTTTACTTAATCTTTTTAAATCTCTTGATAATTGATCAACCTCCACTTGTGTCCCTACATCCTGGTCGGAGCCTTCCCAACACTACCAGCCAGTCAGCTGTAGTCGTATCTATTTCTGGATTCTGTTAGACAGAGTTCCACTCTGTCCCTTGTGGAGAAATGCCAAACAATGACCATGAAAGATAATCACCATGTTTAAAACATGTCATTTTATATGTAAAGTTTTGCTTCAAGTTTAAAGTTAAACATTCTGGATTATACATTTCTAGGAACATTTGGCTATGTTTTAAATGTACAAGTGGACATGGTTATGATGTCACATTTTAAAAGAATTTACGTTATGAACAAACAGCAAAAAGGAGCTCTAACACACCAGTCTGGCCTTTTTCTATTTTCCCCTTTGAGGTTGGTTTCAGGTTATTTGTAGCAAATAGCAGGTAAACTGGAAAAACTTCTAAATGTTTAATCACACTTTCCTTCATCCTTTACAGAGAAACTCATCACCTCCTACCATGATAGTTCCCTTCAAATGGGGACTCCCATATTACACCAAAGTAAGTAATGTCAGATTATGATTTAAAAATGAAAGTAAAAATTTACACACAACCTAAAAGTATGACCACTTTGTTTCCTACTAACCCTACATTGAAATTCTGATTAATCCTAAAGAAAAACGCCAAGATTTTTTTCCCCTTAGGACTGCATTTAGATGGTCTAAAATATTAGCAGGGATTATTGCAGTCTGCCCTCAGAGTTATCTTTATCTTCATTTTGCATTAAAAGAAGACATGACTGTGCTTTTCTTGGAATGGCATGAGAGTTGTGGGAGAGGTTTGCAAAATAAACATCACCCCTTATATTGTGGAGGGGAAGGCATACACACGGTGCCGCAAAATGGAAACTTATATTATGCAACTTCATGGATGGCATCTGGGCAGACATAGTTTTTAACCAAACCTTGCTTTAAGCAGAAGGAAAGCACAGAATATTCTTTTCACAGGAATGCTGGCAGGTGCAAAATCAAGCACAGGTTGTCTCCATAATGTAAAGACTCAATATTGAGCAAAGTTAAACAAAATCTCTGCGTAAGAGGTGTAAAAGCTACTGGATTTTTGCACCGACTTAATGTAGAATGACACTTTTCTTGTGTTATAAAAACCAAAACAGCACCAAAGCCTAAATAAAGGCATCTTATGGGTCAAGCATGCATAGTAACTAACGCGCAGTCTAACGGGTGTGGAGAAAGACCTACGGTGTGAGCAAGTTGGAAGGGAATGCGTTTTAATCCTTCACTAACACGCTGCTTTAAAAGTTCTAGAAGGGCTTTTAGCATATCAAATTTACAATTATTATTCGCAGTTTGTGATTTGGCTACAGAAGTATTAAAAACACTTTATTCTTTCAAAAAAGTTGACTATTTCTTTCCCATACATTCTTTCTTCTTATTTTGACAGTGACAATTAGTTTTTTCTTAATATCAAGTGCAAACATACAGTTAAGAACTTAATATTTAAACCCATGGTTTTATAGTATATGCAACTGATGATCATCAAATATATGTAAAAATATAAGAATTCAAGATTTTAGTTCCCTCTTCCTTTCAGAATTCCGGACTTCTTATTGCATTTCAGTCTTTTTGACATTGAGGATCCAATTTCTTTCACACTCTTTCCACTAAAAAATTAAATATTATTTCCAAAATTTGTAATTTTTTGGAACCACATTTTTCCTTCTGTGTTCTTCCAGGGAAAGGCAGAAAAACTGGGATTGTTTCTCCCCTGTGGGAGTCTCACTTTGGCCCATGCGCTAGCCAGGGCTTCAGAGGATACACATCTTCTACCACAAATACCTAGGGCTCCATTTCCTACATGCACATAAGCAAATACAGACATAGCCATATGTGCTTTCTATAGGGGTGTTAAGTTAGACCTTCAAAACAAAAGGTGGTCTGAAAATGGTCTCCCAGTTAGGATCAAAATACAAGATAGTTCACAGCCCTGCAACAAGAGGTTATACCACTCAGTCCACTTATCACTTAATATATGGTGGTGTTTTATGAAAAGCTATATCACCAAGTTTAGAAAAATTTAGGTTAAATATATGGTATAATTTTTGTATTTTATAATTTTTGAAATTGTAATTTTTAATTGTTTTAATACTTCATTTTTAAAACACCAACTCTCCCTCTGTGGTTTACAAGAAAATTTTTAAAAGCTTTTCTTTCCTAGAAATGCCTTGTTTAAAAACTAACAACAGCATGCTTCACACAGACAGCAACTCAGAAGATAAGAATAAAACAGACAACTTATGTTATAACAGAAATGGCCTTTTTGAAAATAATATGCTTTCAGAATTGACATACTCATTCCACTTAAAACTATAAAAATGTATTTTGCATTTACTTTTGTATAATGAAATAAGCACATGGCAACGTGATTCTATCTTTGCAAAGCCTGTAGACTCTATTAATTACGGCAGCTACCTGTATTTGCGATCATCCAGCTCACTGTTAAGAATAGCTATTTTAAAAATCATTTCTGCAAATATTCCCAGTGAGCCATAAAATGTGCCTTAAAAACAAATACTACTAATGTCAAGTGTGTTTTGTGTATCTATCAGTCTTTTTAAAAATATATTTTAGTAAGGTTATTTTGATAGATAACTTTAGGAAACTTTTCTAACCTGTTTTAAAAGAGTCCGTCAAAAACATTAGGAACAAAGCCCAGTATGAATATAAATTATTTGTCAACATATGGTAGGGGAGGGCGTTGCCGAGCTCAAAGTCCGCACAAAGAGCAGGCATTGTCCCTGGTGATGAAGTTCTCAGAGTGAAGTTCTATGGTGGCGGCAAGAACTTGCTCGCATGTTCTGGGCTACAGCACTTGGTAAAGCAAAGGACAGCTGCAGCAATTCTACATAATTAGTCAAGGTCAGACACTGCAAATGGAGGACATTCACCATTTGTCAGGAGAACAATGGAAGGAGACCTAAGCATTCTCCACTGGGAATGGCTGTGAGCGGATCGCATTGAATATGGGGTGAAGCAAGCCTGCCCTCTTTTGTGCTCACTGGAAGGGGGGCAGCCACTCAGGACAATTCAAATGTTAGCACTAGCAAGGCTAACCAATGTCACAAAACACAATCTTGTTTTAACTACCAGAAGCATATGTTCATTGACACAGCGTAATGTTGGTGACACTTGAAGAAAACAGTGAAAGAAGAAACGGGAGAATAAATGTATTTTTTACATGTGCTTGGGATTTCATGTTTCCTTCATCCATTCAATGGTATAATCTTTTAAGTTACCAGTTGATGCAATGTAATCCTTTAAATAAAGGGATGATTACTTTTAAATGAACAGTAGAGCTTTGGAATGAGGAAAAATATGTCGATTAAGGATGAAATGCTTTTGTCTTAATGGTTGCTTATAGAAGTGCTTTATTTCTAAAAGGAAAAATTAAACACATGCAAATGGTCAACTAAAATAAATTTAGAGGAAAACTTCCGGTACTGATAGATATCTTCGTCCCACTAAAACATTCCAATCTGCCCAACAAGCAAGAATATAGTGTAATATTTGTAAAGCTGAAAAAGTCTGGGCTAGTTTTGAGTAAAAGGGAACAAGGAAATTGGTGTTTAAGTTGAGATTCTCAAAGGTTTGGGAAGGTAATTTATTTTTAAATGCCTGCATCATATCCAGTGAAGAGGAAAGCTTTCAGTTTGTCTCTGTCCTTGTTTTTGTGTTGCCCTTCCCAACTTGTGTAATGCTGAGCAAAGAGAGGACCCATGCTGGCCTGAGGCAGGGCAACGCGGGGTCCGCTGAATGCTCACTGGGCATCCTCTGCCTCCTGCCCCAAAGCAGGCCCTTGGGGATGAGCCAGGACCGCCTGGCAAGAGGGGCCACTGGGCTGTGGGCTGCAGAGATTGCTCATCAGCCGGCTCTCTCCGATCACAATTTCCAGGTGACATTCATTCTTTGGACTCGTGGCCCTCATTAGTGTCTCATTATAATGTCTTCCCACAAATCAGATTTATTTCACTCCATGCACTTTGCAACAGAATTTTCTCCTGCACTGGGAGGCAAAAAAAAAAAAAAAAAAGGCAGTCAAAGAATGACTAAAACTAAGAAGTTAGTGTCTCTCTCATTCTCTCTCTCTCTCTCTCTCTCACACACACACACACACAATCTGTTAGAAATTACAGCGTGCATTATGTTTGTAGAAGACTCCAGAGGCGAGAGGTAGTTTACCACCTTTCAATTATACATTGCAGGAATTCATTATCTCATTATGTAACAAAACAATACATTTTAGCCTTTTAGCACACTTTCATTTTCAAGTGAATAAGTCAGAATAAGAAGAAACTACAAGATCCCTCCCCACTACTGCAATCAAGGCAAGTGAATTATACATTATATATAAATTTCCAGGATTTTATAAGAAGAAACTGTAGGTGTGTGTATCCATGCAGTTATCCAGTGTACGCATGCCGATGCACACACACGCACAGAGAGTTTGGATCATTTTCTTCCATCCTTTCAGCTAAAAAAATAATCCTCAGCTTTCTCTCTCAGGAGCCCTTCTTACCTCTACATAAGACAAAAAAGGAAGAACAAAATAGCACAAAGTATGTCATCTCTAATATTAGAACCACTTCTCCCACATCCCTCACATCTTCCAGGTTTTCTCCTGTGTCTTCCAGAGGAAATGATAGCATCTGCTGTGTAATGTAGGTAAATCCCCACATGCGAGCATACAAACTTCACTCTCAGTAAGGTTAATACAGATCATGACCCATTAACTTTTTTATTTTTCCATAGCGCCATTTATCCGAGGGCATAAGAAACTGGCAACTACATGTAATCATGGCAAATTACGTTCTTTGAATTCTCACTGAAATATATTCAGCAATTAAAAATGAAATATACTATGAGATCAATTCTTCCTTTGTAGTATTTGCTTCATCACTCTTTATTTAAATTTAGAGGAAATGCTGCTGTTTCTACGTAGCAGAAATACATTCGTTGCAGTTTCTTTAGGATGACTGTTTAGAAAAACTCTCACAAGTGAACCCGCTGTGCAGCACCACCCTGGTATCCATCCCTTCATCCACTAACTGCTGTACTAAGTAGGTTCCTGGTAGTTAATCATGTCAGGGAAAATGATACACAAAGCACACCAGGCTATCCATTGTTTCAATTTAATCTGAAGGGGGAATAATAACTGCTAATGTGAGATTATGATTCAGCATGTTTATTACAATGCCATTATGTCTGATTATTTTTATTTCAGTCACTAACACATGCAATTAACACAGTCTCTAAGGACTTAAAGGCAGTTCTATATTTATTTCTGATCTGAAATGTGACTAGTATTGATTAAACTAATATCAAGAAATTATATTTATCATTAAACATCCACTAGTTAAGCCTCAGCCTTTGATAAATGAAGAACGGTTTTTACAGCTGAAGAGAAGTGCATTCAGACTAAACTAATTTAACCCTAAAGACAGCCATACACATATAATATATAGATAACTCACTACTTCACAAAAGACAAAATAATTTTCACCGGTTAGTCTTCTTTGAATGGAGAGTAGAAGCAAGCATATTTAGAAGGAAAACTAAAATGACATTAGTACTGAAGACAGTACTTTGTGCTTAACTTTAAATTTAGAAAAAGAAAGAGTACTTAATGTATTATTTATAATCTCTAATTATAACATATTGCATATGATCTCTATCCCTCCAGATGGTTAATTTTAGACTTGTCTGCAACTGATCATAAAGTAACCCTAAAGTGAATTAACTAAATAGTTCTGGACAAGGGATACACTGTGCTTTTCTCTTTCTAAATTTGGAAGTGCCTTAAAATTGCTCCTCCCTCCATTAACATATATAACGTTCCTCATATTAACTGCAGAAGGAATGGGGGCTCCGAAGGAAAGCTGGCTCCTCTAAGCTAAAGCTTGTTCTAATTTTTCAAATTAATGCATCTAATTTTCAAATATTCGGTAAAAAAAATTCTAAAAGTCTGGGAATCTGTAAATTTGTTCTGTGGTTTAAAAATGTCCTATTTGTGCCATAAAGTAATTGTTTTCAGCTTTCAAGTATCTTAAAGCTGTAATTATTATCATTAATCTTTTTTTAAAGAGCAGACTTAAGTTACTTCCTGGTAGTGAATTTTAATGACTACCACAGTATCCCTAATGGGATCCTAGTGACCTAAAATAATTAATGCGCCTCAGAAAGGGCCAGCATTGTAAATCAGGAGCATGCTGGGAAAATCCTGCAGATCCAGCCCCACAGTGCGGGACTGTACCAGCCACAGGCGGATGTGGGATTTTCCACTCTTGGGTTTACATTTAGCCCTCAGAGCTGAATCTTTGCCTCTGTGGAGACAATCACAGAGTCAACCATGGGTCGATGATGCTTTATTGCTGCTGTTTTTGTTTCCTCTCCACTCTTGCATTTTCTCTATGCAAATCACTAACTAACTATTCATCCTGCCTGTGGTTTCTTGGGTTCACGCTCCACAAGCTGAGAAGATTGCAGCACTGATGAGCTTTTATGATGAGAAAGGGGGTTGTCTGTTTAGCTGAGAGCACGGCTTCCAAAGCACCTGCCTGAGAGAATAATAACCATGCACACGCGGACATCCACGTGCACTGCAGAGTTGGAATGTGCTTTTCTGAAGTCTAACAAATGTTTGCAATTCTTCATTGTTTCTTAAGATACTAACAAAGAAAGGGTTAATCATGAGCACAAAAATTCCACCAGAAAATTCCATAACCAAATAATTTATTGTCTGCAAGAATGTGAGAACAAAAGAGAGAAAAGCTAACTTCTGCAATTCTTCAGGATATACTGATGCTGAAGGAAGATCTGATATTTTACATTAGACAACTCCTAAACTATCACTTGAATTATCTCAGCACGTGACATCATTGAAAACAGTTCCAGAATTCAAACATCCACAGAATGAGGGAGGTATGCACTTAAACAATGGTATTATTAGTGCTGTGACCAAATTGTTTCTTCTTAGTTAACTCTGATTTTATCCCTCTTCTTTTAATTTTGTAACGACAGTCACTATATTTCTTAGCTCCATTCCAAAATATTAATTGGGGGAGCTGCTCATTTATAATAGTGCCAAACTTCTGACAGACAGAAATTTACAAAAGAGGCCCAAGAAAAGCATCCGAAGGGAAACTTTTAAACAGAAATGGTAATTTGAAATACTGACCCTAGCTTTAGAATTTAGAAAAGGCCTCTTTTCTGGAGCAGGCGTGTGGACGGTCCAACAGCTCCCTCTACTCCTCCAAGAGGGAAATATGAAACGCAGCAGGGCTGTATGGATGTGTGAGCAGCCCAGGCTTGGGGACAGCCACATATGTCCTTGTTCCAGCCAGGAGCTCCAAAATGGCCTTGTAAGTACAGCCTAGGCAGAAGATGAGGAAACCTCTTCCCCTCCCCCATAAACACTACCCAGGTAAAACCTGCCACAAGTTTCCCTTCATTAGCTGCCTTGATGACTGGCCGGAGGTAACAATTAAAGGGAGTTATTTTATGGCATTATTAGTGCAAAGAGTATTCAAAGGTGGCTCCATTTGTCATGCCTTATTAGCAAAAGCATGGGAAAATATTAAAATAGCAATAAACTCAACCTCCCAATAAAAATTCTGCCAAATCAATTTGACTTTTCCATGTTTCCCTTTATTCCAGCTCCTTCCAGTTTGAAAGAAATGAGACTGCGGGGAATAGATACATATAATATTATATATATAACATTTGTGCATGTGTGCATATATTTATAACATTTGTGTATATGTGTGTGTATACATATATACTCTTGTATATACATATCAAACATTTATGATAAATTTATTTACCCTACTCAAAACCTTCCATGTTTTATTTGCCCCAAAGACCACTTATGGCAATTAATTACATGCTATATAATTCATATATTTAACATTTTCAAAATGTGTTTCCTCTGGGAAAATGATTATATATGCAATTATTACTGGTTAAACCACACTTATCACTTGAAATCCTTTTCCCAGGATACCTTTTGCTCACTATGGGTTAGCTTCCACTTTGAGTTCTTTTCCTGGCAAGTGTGGTATTCACTCATTCACCCATCCATTTACTCATTTAACATTACAAAGGACCTTCTGCGATCTGAGTGGGCATGGGAGGGAGACATGCCTGGAAGCTCTGGGAAGGAGAAACACCTCGACTGCTCAGTGTTAGGCAGTGAGGAGAGCAGGCAGAGGCCACCAGAGTTAGAGCTGCATGTCAAAGAAAA
Source organism: Macaca fascicularis (assembly GCF_037993035.2). Classification (NCBI taxonomy): domain Eukaryota; kingdom Metazoa; phylum Chordata; class Mammalia; order Primates; family Cercopithecidae; genus Macaca; species Macaca fascicularis. The sequence continues at coordinate 4,980,049 of NC_088380.1, forward strand.
TGAACATGCCGGCCAGGCATGGTGGCGCACGCCTGTAATCCCAGCACTTTGGGAGGCCAAGGCGGGTGAATCACGAGGTCAAGAGTTCGAGACCAGTCTGGCCGATATGGTGAAACTCCATTTCTACTAAAAAATACAAAAATTAGTTGGGCATGGTGGCGCGTGCCTGTAATCCCAGCTACTTGTGAGGCTGAGGCAGGAGAACTGCTGGAACCTGGCAGGCGGAGGTTGCAGTGAGCCGAGATCGTGCCACCGCACTCCAGCCTAGATGACAGAGCAAGACTCCTTCTCAAAAAAAAAAAAAAAGAAAGAAAAAGAAATGAACGTGCCTAGGAGAGGCACAGGCACACAACTGTAGCTTCATTTCTCTTATACAAGCCAGCCATGGCCTGAATTAACTATATGTGTATGTGTGTGTGTGTGTGTGTGTGTGTGTGTTGGTAGTCTAATGTCTTCATGTGCATATTTAGGGAGTATTGACTTTTGCATACAAGATACACAACTATTACTCTAAGTTAAAAAAATGCTGTCTCCCATAGTATAATCCTTTCTCATTTCCTCCTCACTGTACACACATACACATGCACACTCAATGTAATACAATCATTTATCAAATTAAAACAAAACCAAATTACTTAGACTTTATGCAGTACTAACAAAGAAATAGCCTTGTAAAAAATATGAGTTTATTAGCACCCCATCCTCCCAATGTACATTGATAGGGAATATAATTAAATCAGCATTTTTTACTACTCACTCAGCATAAATTGCCGCCCGCTCTGCAAGACTGATAAAATGCATTGTTTGTGTTCAGGAAGACAATAGTCTTTGAGGCTGAAATCTTTCTTTTTCCTCCAATTTAGAAAGAATCTCTCTGCCCAAACCTTGGCAAATGGAGGAAAAATGGTGACTAGCTTCACCCTTGCCATGCCACCCAGAGATTCTCCTCCTGGCAATTGTCAGTGCCCTGTGTTCGTGTCAGTGAACCAAGAGTTGACATGTGGTGGCTCTGCTAACTCACCCACTAGTCATTTGACATCTAGCATTTCAGACATAATAAATCCCACCAACCGAGAGGCAAAAGACCACATATTGTATTGCCTGGTCCTGGTCCCTAAGCCTTCCAGTCCGTTTGAACAGGCACTGTGTTGGCTTGAAAAGCTCTAATAAAATCCCACAGACTAGGTGACCTAGACAACTTAAATTTATTTCTCAGTTCTGGAGGCTGGAAGTCCATGCCAGCAGATTTGGTGTCTGGTGAGAAGGCCTCCTCCCTGGTTTGGAGATGGCCAACATTTCACTGAATCCTCACATGACCTTTCCTTAGTTCACGTTTTTAGAGAGACACAGAGAGATCTCTTCTTCTCATAAGGGCACTCATCCCATTACGGAGGCCCCACCCTCATGACCTCATCTACATCTACTCAGGTCCCAGAGGCCCCACCTCCAAATACCATCACTTTCCGGGCTAGGGCTTCAACATAGGAATTTTAGACAGAAACAAACCTTCAGCCAGTAACAGGTACTGTAATCCTTTTACATTAACATGACTTCTGAAGTTCACTTTTTTTTTTTTTTTAGACTCGCAGATTGTATCAAAATGGTGCAGAGTAGTTTTAAAAGACTCCTACATAAAATAAAGTAAATAAAAAATAAGACGGACCCAGTTTAAAAAGGTACCATGATTCCCAAATGTCCTCAGGACAGCTGGAAATTCCTTGGGGATAGAAGGTGCCCTCACACTCCAGCCCCGCAGGCCACAATGAGAGCAGAGGTGTGCCCAGGGCCCTGCCAGCACAGTGCTTGCTGTGACCTCAAGCTATCCTCACTCATAGTTCACAGTTGTAATATTTTGGGCGGGAGCAGCCACAGCATCACTTTGGCACAGCCTTTTCCCGACCCCCATGGTAATGATTTGCAGGTTGTCTCCCCAAGCGCTCCCTGGCATTTCCACAGACCCCGCCCTTCGTAATTTTCTTCGAACCTCGTGGCTACACAGGTGATTTGCAGGTTTGCCTTGAAATCCCAATTATTTTTCTGTAGACTGAAACAAATTCCTTAATTCTGCTCGACTTCAGTTTATTCTTATATTGTACATGAGCTCATGCTATTAAGAAACAATCGCGGTGGCGCTGGACTGAGGACAGAAGCACCCTGCGTAATGTACAGTCCCGCACAGCAGAGGCATTCCCCGCGCCAGCGCCCTGCAGAAGAGCCAGCAAAGAGAGGCGCGCGTGGAATTAAAATCCGGGGCGTCCCCCGGCTTCTCGCTGAGCTCCCGCGACCAACAACGCTCAGAAGTGGAAAGTGGACCAACCAAGAGGCAACGCTTCCTGCTGCCGCTTCCACAGTCAGAAGGCGAAGGCGGAGAGCAAGCCTCCAGGAGAGGGCTCTGCTCCACTCTCTCCGGGACATGGAAGGGGCAGGTGTCTGCTTCACGCTGTCATGGGACACATCAACTTCCATCCCCGCTTTACCATTTTAAATGCCCTACAGTGGAGCTTACTTGAAGAAACTGAAAATTTGAGCAGGTTGGGTCTTTGCGTACGTAGGAGACTCTTACCCACACTTGAAAGGTGCAGATTGTCAGTGTTGATAAAACGAAAACTTCAGCCAAATCAAATGTAAAAGAGTTTAATTGAGCAATGAATGATTCGCGAATCGGGCAGCCCCCAGAACCACAGCAGATTCACAGCGACTCCAAGGGTGTCTCGTGGTCAGAACAAATTGATAGACGAAAAAGTTAAAGTGATGTACAGGAATCGGAAGTGAGGTGCAGAAACAGTGAGACTGGTCACAGCTCGGTGTTTGCCTTCTTTGAAGGCAGTGTGAATATTCAGCAGTTCATGAGTGGCTGAAGTGTGGCTGCTGTTATTGGCCAACACTCAGCCATTGTTACAGGTGCATACTATTAAGTTAGGTTTTCAATTTTGTCTGACTATTAAGCTAGGTGGCAGTTCATCCAAAGGACTGATATAGAGAAGGATGGAGCCCTTCCCAGGCCCTATGTAGTTTGCTTTAACAGTGTCAGTGGTAAGTGTTGGCAGCTGAACCACAAGCTTCAGTGCTCCAGAGCCTCTCCACGTAGCGGGTGAAAGCTGCCCTACACTTTGTGACCACAATTTCTGAGCCTCCAACTCACAACCCCGACTCCAAACCCATCAGGACACGCTTTCAGGTGAGCTTTTGAAAAATAAAAGTTCATAGATTTTAAAATAAAATGTGATCCTGACTGACTGGGTGTCCATCTGCAAATTGACAAACATGTTAAATAAAAGGTCTCCATAAGACATGAAGTATTTATTAGGAAATCCGTAATTCTCACAACTTCCTGTCCCTCCTCAAATTCTGTTCTAATCCCACTGGGTGGCCGTCTGCACATACATGAAGCAGAGCTCTTCCGGGCATGGGTCTGCCTTTGGTGGCTAGAACAAGTTCCGGGAAGCAGAGCCACGCTGAGCAGCAGGGACCTGTTTCTTGTCTGGTCAAATTACCCCCGATGAAACAAGGCCCAATGGGACAAGCCCCTAGTTTTTCTTTTATCTTACCTTTCAGACTTCTGCAAAACTCTAACCCACCATCACAGGACCCAACACGTCAATGAAATAAATTCCTTACACGGAGAATAAAGAGATATTTTCTTTTCTTTTTTCTTTTCTTTTGTTTCCTTTCCTTTCCTTTCTTTCTTTCCTTCTTTCTTTTCTTTCTCTCTGTATTTCTTTCTTCTTTTTTTTGCAGGATCTAATTTTGTTGCCCAGGTTGGAGAGCAGTGGCACAATCAGGGCTCACTGCAGCCTCAATCTCCCAGGCTCAAGTGATTCTCCCACCTCAGACTCCTGAGTAGCTGGGACTATAGGCATGTGCCACCACACCCAGCTCATATCTTTGTAGAGACGGGGTTTCACCATGTCGCCCAGACTCGTCTCAAACTCCTAGAGTCAAGTGATCTACCCGCCTCGGCCTCCCAAAGTGCTGGGATCATAGGCCTGAGCCAGCTCATGCAGCTAAGACCAGAGAGATTTTCTGTCAAGATAAAGCTTCCTCCCCTGTGTGACACAGAGGGATGGTGGGGCAAATGGGGGATGGAAGGTGAGCCAGGGGCAGGGTGGGGCGAATGGGGGATGGAAGGTGAGCCAGGGGCAGGGTGGGGCGAATGGGGGATGGAAGGTGAGCCAGGGGCAGGGTGGGGCGAATGGGGGATGGAAGGTGAGCCAGGGGCAGGGTGGGGCAAATGGGGGATGGAAGGTGAGCCAGGGGCAGGGTGGGGCGAATGGGGGATGGAAGGTGAGCCAGGAGCAGGGTGGGGCGAATGGGGGATGGAAGGTGAGCCAGGGGCAGGGTGGGGCGAATGGGGGATGGAAGGTGAGCCAGGGGCAGGGTGGGGCGAATGGGGGATGGAAGGTGAGCCAGGGGCAGGGTGGGGCGAATGGGGGATGGAAGGTGAGCCAGGGGCAGGGTGGGGCGAATGGGGGATGGAAGGTGAGCCAGGGGCAGGGTGGGGCGAATGGGGGATGGAAGGTGAGCCAGGGGCAGGGTGGGGCGAATGGGGGATGGAAGGTGAGCCAGGGGCAGGGTGGGGCGAATGGGGGATGGAAGGTGAGCCAGGGGCAGGGTGGGGCAAATGGGGGATGGAAGGTGAGCCAGGGGCAGGGTGGGGCGAATGGAGGGTGGAAGGTGAGCCAGGAGCAGTAAAGATGAGATTCACTCTGTGGGCATTTTCCTCTGGTAAACAGGGTGGGACACACAGCTGGCCAGTGGACCGAGACTGGCACTGCAGCTCCTGAAGGCCAGCAATTCTCACCCACACAGTGAGCCTGGGCAGAACAGCAAAGAAAGCAAGTGAGCCAGGTCTTGTCTTGCAGACTGCGTGCTCTCCTTTCTTCGCTCTCTGTCTCTGCCTTTCTCTCTTCAGGGAAAAAAAAAAAGGCTGGGGGGGAATGTATTTACAAATCAAAATTAGATAGTGCCTACATAAAGCACAGGCTTTATATATAGTTACAAAAATACATACTGTACGATGCAACTTACATGAAATCAAAGGATAGACAAAACAAATCTGTGCTAGTTACAGTCAGAAGAGAGATACTGAAGAGAGACTGATGGGAAAAGGGTGCCACGGGACTTTCTGGAGGAAGGAACTGTCATATGTCTTATTTGGGGTGGTGATTACTTAAATGCATGCAATTGTCAGTACTCATTGTCCTGAACACCCGAGATCTGTGCATTTTACTGCATGTAAATTACACCTCAACAACAACAATAGTAAACTTCGACGCTTTCTTTCTCTGCTATATTACTAGACTAGCACTCAATAATGTTGATTTTTTAAAGAAACAAAATAACCTCAGCTCTGAAATCTGATGTCAGCGGGCAGCAGCTGGGCTTTCATTTGCAGGTTTTTTGAGTGTTCTCTGTGCCCCGTGACACTGTGGAGTTATGTGTAAATAAATAATGGTGGAAGCAGCACATTGGAACACTCACTTAACCTGTGAATCGCAAGGTTATTTTTGTAGCTGTGTCCTGTCTTCCAGCGTGGAGGGTGATTTATGGTTTTCAGCCGAGCTTCATCATCATTGTTCTCACCTTTGTTTCCATCATAGTTAATTAAAGGGAAGGTCATTGTCACCTTATGTTTTAAACCTTCTTAACATAATATATCACCCTTGGTACACTTTAATAAGGGGATTTGTGAAGGAATGGTGTAATAGGAAAAAAGTTTACAGCATAATCCATCCTGTTCACAATTACACTTTGGCTATTGCACATAATGAAAGTTAATAAGTAGACAAAATAAAGGGTCTGTCTGGGGATTCATTCAAGTGTTGATTAATTGGCTGGGTGATGTAATAGAACAAGAAGATACCTCGCTTTTCTAAACTGCAGGCACATGTGGCCAAAATAAACTCTATTTAAAGGACAATATCTCCTTCATTCTTTCATTGCGAATTGTCACCCCCAAACAATATGAAATTAATTAAACAACTGTTTATTGAATGCCTTCCACGTGCCAGGCACAATAAGAAACCCCGGCCAGAAAGGGTGAAGTAAGATCCTGCTCCCATCCCCAAGGGGACCGAGGCTCATGTTGGTGAGATTCAAAGAAGGACAAATTATTTATTCTACATGGTTCCTCCTGAGGATACAAGAATTAGTTAGGATTCATAAGAATGACTGAAATAATATTATGTACACCAGGCACATCTGCCAGGAAAATGTTAAATCCTTTCTCCAAAGCCATTTATTTTATTTAACAAACACTTTAAAACTGAATAACAAAAGACATAAATTGTTTTAAGCATTTTCCAAATAGTGAGTCATTTGATACCCACAGCATCCCCAGTAAGGAAGATACTGATATTATTCCTGTGTTGTACATGAAGAAACCGAGGCAGAGAGGGATCAGGTAAATGACCCAAGGTTGTGTAGCTACCAGGTGATACAGCCGGGAGCCGAACCCATGCAGGCACTTTCCAGAATCTGATGCATATTCATGAGGCTATGCTACTTCAGAATAATGTGTAAGTTTCAGAAAACAATGTATTTTGCAAAATGTTATGTTTATAGGGATTATGTTACGTGAAGATCTTTTCTGTAAAATTTTCTGTATCTCCAGCAGCCATCGGTCCTATTAAATAACATAACTCACCTAAAGTAGAGAATCCATGGACCCAGTAGAAGTGAATTGCTGACCCAGTTAAAATCTACGGAGAATGTGTTCTACGGCATATCCCCCAGTACACCTTCAAAAGGAAAGAGGTTATGTCCAAGTGGAGACGAGGAATATCTGAGGTGAAACTTCAAACATCTAGAGAAACATTACAATGCTGGCTCAGCAGTGGCGTGATTGCTGTTGGAGCTGTCAGCAAGCCCACTTTTGATCCGCGTCTCTCCAGGATGAAGGTGGATACAAGTTTGCATCATGCAAAAGACAGATGTGAACTAAAACACATCACAGATGGTCAAATAGGAATTTGTTGTGGAAGGGTCCACTGCAGTTCCCATTCCAGAATTGACACCCTTCTGTAATCTCCTGCCCTTGAAAGCCTGCTGGACCTGAGGACTCACTTCATGGAAGCAGAGTGTGGCAGAGGGGCTGGGGTGTTCATGGGCTCCAGAGATGTGGCTTCTGTCTCTGGCGTTTTCTTGCACTTGTTTATTCAGACGCAGGCAGATGTAAGGTTGTGAGCTACCCTCTGAAGAGGCCCATGAGAGAAGAAACCAAGGTCAGGCTCTGGCCGAAGCCAGCAAGGTACTGGATACTGCAACATTCTTGCTGCAACAACTGCAGGAGTGAATTTGGAAGTAGAACTTCCCCCTTCACAGGTGAGTTTCCAGATGAGACCACAGCGCAGTGTGATACCCTCCCTGCAGCCTCATGAGGGATCTTGGGCCGGAAGCACCCAAGGAAGCTGCACCCACCTTTCCACCCACAGAAACAGTAAGATAATACGGTTTTGGTTGTAAAACATTAAATAAATTTCAGGGATAATTTGTTATGCAGCTATAGATAATGAAACACCTTTACTCCACACATTTATTTTCTACCAAATACCAATAAACTGAGCAAGACAGTAAAGAAAAATAGGTGAGCTAGCCTCTGCTTCCAGGAGTTCAGAATCTTGTGGAGGACAGTTGAATCCACGATCACAAAATTGTCCTGGTAAAAGCCTGCATCGTATCACGTCAAGAACATGGAGCCCCGGGGCCCCTGAGAACTTGTGGGTAATGGACTTGACACAGGAAGTCCTGACTGATGGAATGCAGGTGTGTAACACTGGCCAGTATCTTTACGCCTCATTTAGGGTCAGTGAAACAGAGAGGATTAGCTGCAGTGGGAACAGATGGCTTTCTTAATCTCGTAGGTGGACACAAGCCTGGTAAATCTGGGTGGGTTCCTGTAGATTGGAAAACGTTAGCACGTCTGCCCTTTTGTTCATCTCCCATTCCTTTACTCGGTATTTGGGCTGCAGTAACGCAGTGAAAGAATGGCACAGGAGGGACAACCTAAAGAAAGCCAGGGCTGCTCTTCCTCCAGTAAGTGCTTATTTAGTACCTCTCTATACCAGAGGTAGTGCTGGGGCTGGGATGTATAAGAGAAAAGGCCTTGCCCTTGGAGAAAAGGTTATGCCAGAGAAAGAGAAGGGCAAAGCCAAATGTATTGAACATTGAACACCTGCTTTGTGCCAGGCAGTCAATGCTCTGCAAGTACAATCTAGTTTATTCAGTTAGAATTGAGGAAGCCGAGGTTTGGGAAGGTTGAGAAAATGACTCAAAGTTGCATAAGTTAGTTTTGGAATCAAGATCCGAACTCAGTTCTAATTAATCAATTGACTCTGAAGCCCCATGAGAGATGATAGCTGGAAGTCGAGCAACATATTTCCTTGCAGGTAGGGCATCCCCTGAGCACCTGCCCCCGCTGAGCCTCGTCCGTGTTTGCAGCAGGTGCTGGGACTGGAAAGGTCTCCTTCCATCCTTCTAAGTCCCTGCACCATCTGCCATGCAGAAGATAATCGGGCAAAGAAAAACAAAAAGACAGCTGAGGAAGAAAATGGAAAAAAAAAGAGAGAGAGAGAGTAGTTGGGCGGTGAGAGTTCCAGAGCACAAGGTGGCCTTTCGGTAAGCTTTACACCTCTCCAAAGTCAGAGAATGAAATGACAGCCACACACAGGGAATCCACGGGGCCACCTTCTCTCCTTTCCCTGCATCCTCTCAGCCAGCGGCTCTCACCTACTCAATGAGTGTCTCCTCTCAGGAGAGGTGGGGACATTGCCTGCCAGCATCTGTTCAAGGTGATACTTCCTCTGCTTCATCTGGCACCTTCCTTACATGCAAACAGAGCAAAACCCAAGCCCTTGCCTTGGTGCTGAAGATGGGGCTGCCTCCCTCCCTCAATAATGGGCCATATGGAAAACCCTAAGACTATTTTAGAGGTTAATGAAGTTATGATAAAGGAAACACATCTAAATTCAAAATACATCTTATGCACACTAATGACTTTTAGTCATCTGTTGCCTGTTTTTGTGTTCTAAAGGATGCTAAAAGATCTTCAAAGGTGTTACAAGCCCACTCAGAGCCCTTTCATGATAATTTCTCTTCCAACATGAACCTCTGTGTTTGCCAAAATACCAGTTATTCATTCATGATTTGCATCTCCAACACAGCCTCTTTATATCAATTCTAAAAAGGAATAGGATGCTGGGTATATATCTATTTGTTTCTTGGGGAAATATTTTTACTTTCCAATAGTAGGAAACAGGAATATTTTAATAGATATTTTGAAACATGAATCTGGTGGGATTCTTGTTCTCTTATTGATGTGGAATGCAGAACACATATTCATGACAAAGGCACTGCAGCTTTATCCATCCGAGGACACAAACTAGCCTCACTGGCTCCTGCATGACCTTCTTCCGTGCTGGCCTGAGGGAGGGGAGTAGGATGGATGGCCTATAGGGCCCTGGGAACCTCTTCCTTGCTGACCTGTGGGAGGGGAGTTGGACGGATGGCCCATAGGGGATCCTGGGAACCTCTTCCTTGCTGGCCCGTGGGAGGGGAGTTGGACGGATGGCCCATAGGGCCCTGGGAACCTCTTCTTTGCTGGCTTGTGAGAGGGGATTTGGACAGATGGCCCATAGGGCTCTGGGGGTGGTAATACATCTCCATAGTTTATGGTTAAAAGTATCCTCCACTACTCACGAGCTCTGGGGTTTTGAGTAAGTGACAATCACTTTAAGCCTCCGTTTCATTATCTTTGAATGTATCAGATACCCACCCTATAAGTTGAGGACTTAAACAAAAAAGATAACTTTTAAGAAGCACCTACCAAGCAACTGTCATAGAATAGGTACCCTGTTTATAATGATGGTTATTAGTTATGCTTCTTAAATTCAATGATCGTTATTTACATTCATGACGCATTACAATGGTGATTCCTGAATCTCTATGACAAAGTGAAAATGTTACACTGGTGGAATTGGCAAATAAAAAATGTATAATCTGGCTGTGAAATCCTTTGAATGATATGCTTGTGTAATCAAAATAGCACACTTCAACGCCCTTCATCCACTGGAGGGTTGAGCAAAGACTTCCCAAGGCCTGCAAGAGCAGAGGCCAGATGGGTTCATTTCTCTGCTCTGTCTCTGGGCACTGTGACTGGCACAAGTAGGTGCTCAAAAGGACGGGATTCTGTAATGCCTTTAAAAATATTAGAGAAACCATCTGATACCGTTTGGTTCCATGTTCCCGCTCAAATCTCATGTTGAATTGTATAATAATTCCCGGTGTTGGAGGAGGGGCCTGGGAGGGGGTGATTGAATCCTGGGGCAGGCTTCCCCCTTGTTGTTTTCGTGATAGAGTTCTCATGAGATCTGGTTGTCTGAAAATGTGTAGCACCTTCCCCTTCTCTTTCTCTTCCTCCTGCTCTGGCCAGTGAAAATGTGCTCTACTTCTCCCTCACTTTTTGTCGTGATTTTAAGTTTCCTGAGGTCTCTGCAGCCATGCAGAACTGTGAGTCAATTAAAAGCCCTTTTCTTGGTAAATGACCTATCTCAGGCATGTCTTTATCGCAGTGTGAGAATGGACCAATACACCATTCCTTCTAGTTGTTTTGAGAATGCTTCAGGGTGGTGGAATTCCCCTGAATTCCTACCTGGAGGAATGTCTACTTCGTCTTTGAAGGTTTCATCCTTTCCTCTTTCTTGGCTTATATTGAGGAACGGAGGAATTATCTTAGACTAATTGCGTTTCAATTTGACTGTTTTTCTATGGCAGAATCTCACAAGCAATTTTTCTTGTTCAGTAAGTACAGCACAGAGATTAGTGTGACTTATTGTGATCCTAGTCCTTGAGAAATGTGGGAGTTTAAGAACATGAACTTGCAAGCATATATAACAACTGGCATTTCTATATATTTTTTAGCAAGTCGGAGAGAAATGCTGAGTCAGAGCCCCAGGAAGTTGAAAGCAGGGTTGTAGGTGATGAAGGTGGGTCCACATTAATGAGAAAATCACCATGCTACTCAGGCTGATTTAGTGAGTTCTTTGTCCATGGTTTCCTTTAGTTTTATGAGCATATGTAAGGTGGGTAAATTAACATCTTTTCTAGTTAAGCCCAGTGCCTGGGATTCCTAAGAGACAGTTCCTATTAATTTTGTTTTTCTATAATCAGGCTATACTGTTTTGTTTCTTTGCATGCCTCATAGTCTTTTTATTAAAAATTGGAATTGTAAATATTGTAATGTGACAATTCTATAAATCAGATTCTTCCCCTCCCTGGGGTTTGCTGCCTGTGATGGCCTATTGTTGTCTTCCTTTCCATTGGCCTCTCCAAACTAGAGCTCCAGTTTTCATGTATCTGAAATGAAGACACCGGTCTAGTTAAATTTTGTCCTATCCTAAACTTCAGTGATCTGCCTTAGAAGCAATCATCAGTTCTTTCTTTCCTGACTCTGAGCAAGAATTAAACAGTACCTCACTCGTGTCTTCCATATCACTCCTGGGGGAGCGTTTCCCCTGCCCGTTAAATCTCACAGCAAAAGGAATAGAATGTACTCTGAAACCCAGAGGTCTTACCTCTGGTAAGTCAGACTCGGTGACACAGACATGCAAGCCAGTAGATAAATTATTTTGTGTTTGACAAAGAGCAATAAACCAAACAGCAATGTTTCATTAAATACATTTCCAACTCTTTGTAATCGATTGTCCTTTCTCCCTTATTTCCTTTCTCTAGCTAGCTCCACATTACCTGGGCTCACAAGACAGATCCACTGTGCCTTAATCTGCCTTTCAAAAATGCCTTCCAAATTCAACTCTATGAGCACTAAAGGAAGTCTGTAAAATATAGAGCTTGCTAAAGTTTTGCAAAGTGCTTCCTCATTTATCCATGCCATAAGCAAGCTGAGATTTGGTAAACAACTTTTAAGATCCAAGTAAAGGGGCCAGGTACATCTCTCCCTGTCCCCAAGTGATAAAGAAAAATGCATGAGACAATGGCTACTATAAAATTCCTCAAGATGAACGTGTTGTTTTTTAACACACCTTCTTGAGCTCCCTTGCCCTTGCTGTCTTGTAAAGGTAAAGAATTCTCCCAAAGGAAGCTTCTCAAGGTGCCCCGGACTGCTTAACAGCCATGTGCATATCTGTCTTAGTTTGGGTTGCTATAGCAAAAATAGCATAGATTGGGTGCTTGAACAACACAAATTTATTTCTCACAGTTCTGGAGGCTGGGAAGTCTAAGTTCTAGGTGCCAGTATGTTCAGTGCCTGGAGAGAGTCCTCTTGTTGGTTTCTGATGAGTGCCTTCTTGCTGTGTCCTCACATGGCAGAGAGAGACCATTTTTTTCCTGTGACTTTTCATGAGTGCTGCTCCCATTTATGAGGGCTCCAACCCTCATGCCTTACACCTGCATAAAGCCCTCCCTCCTCGTATCATCTCACTGGAGATTAGGATGTCAATGTATGAATGTGGGTAACACACACATCCAGTCCACAGCGTCATCTGTCTGTGTCTCCCCTGCAGCCACCTCAGCTGTGCCATCCCCAAGCTGCTTCCACAGGCCGCTGCACACAAAGCACAAAAACACCATGGTGTCTCTGGGACCCCAAGGATCTTGGTCATGATTCGACAGTAGCCCAAATCTCTCAGGAAATATTTTAAGTCATAATCAATGCATTTTTTCAGATTACCTGTGACTTTATTAAGGTACTACTGTAGTAAAATTTGCATAATAAAATTTATGTTCCAAGACTATCAAACTCCTTTAATGGATGACTTGCAGAATACTCTCTCTTCTTCAATCTCCTGGTTCATTCCAAGGGACCAAACCGTTCTCCAGCTTTGATCTTTAACTTAAAACTTCAAGCAGAAATAGCCTTGTCAAGTTTATACTAATTGAAACAAATAACAGCACTGTCGATTTATCAGGACAAGAGTGTATTTGACGTTCTGTTAGAATGCTGCTCACTGGACCTTGCATTAGAATGCTGCTCACTGGACTTTCTGTCGGAATACTTCTCACTGGATCATAAGGCACTCTTTTCTGAGATTTCTGCCAGGTCTACTCACTGAGCACTGGGCTTTCTAAAACTTTCTCTTTGCAGAAGAAACACGCATTTCAGAGTGTCCTCACACAGAGGCAGATATGTTTCCTCTCTCTGTCTCCACTGGCCAAAATTAGATTCTGCAATTTTAGCACTGCTCTAAATAAAGAATAGTTTGCTTCCTGGCTGAATACCAAACTTCATAAAATAATGATTAATAACTAAAGCTGTTTTGTTGTATCTAAGGTTTCATGATATCTCCGGGTTTTAGCTTATATTTTCCATTTGGTAACACAACTTTGACTGGATGGAATAGAGTCACCTGCTCATGTACATATTTGGCTATTTTGGGTTTGAACATTCACACTTCTATAACCATAGTAGAATTGGATTGGTGTATTAGTCAATTTTCACGCTGATGATAAAGACATACTTGAGACCGGGAAGAAAAAGAGGTCTAATTGGGCTTATAGTTCCACATAGCTGAGGAGGCCTCAGAATCATGGTGGGAGGTGAAAGGCACTTCTTACAGGGTGGTGGCAAGAGAAATTCAGAAAGATGCAAAGGTGGAAACCCCTGATAAAACCATCAGATCTCGTGAGACTCATTCAGTACCATGAGACCAGTATGGGGGAAACCGCCCCCATAGTTCAAATTATCTCCCACCAGGTCCCTCCCACAACACATAGGAATTATGGGAGCACAATTCAAGATGAGATTTGGGTGGGGACATAGAGCCAAACCATATCATTCCACCCCTGGCCCCTCCACATCTCATGTCCTCACATTTCAAAACCAATCATGCCTTCCCAAGAGTCCCCCAAAGTCTTAACTCATTTCAGGATTAACCCAAAAGTCCACAGTACAAAGTCTCATCTGAAACAAGGTAAGTCCCTTCTGCATATGAGCCTGTAAAATCAAAAGCAAGCTAGTTACTTCCTAGATACAATGAGGTTGCAGGTATTGGGTAAATACAGCCATTTCAAATGGGAGAAATTCACCAAAATAAAGGGGTTACAGGGCCCATGTAAGCCCAAAATCCAGTGGGGCAGTCAAATTTTAAAGCTCCAAAATGATCTCCTTTGACTCCAGGTCTCACATCCAGGTCACACTGATGCAAGAGGTGGGTTCTCATGGCCTTGGCCAGCTCCACCCCTGTGGCTTTGCAGGGTACAGCCTGCCGCCCAGATCCTTTCATGGGCTAGCATTGAGTGTCTGTGGCTTTTACAGGTGAATGGTGTAAGCTATTGGGGGATCTACCATTCTGGGGCCTGGAAGATAGTGGCCCTCTTCTCACAGTTTCACTACTCAGTTCCTCAGTAGGGACATTGTGTGGGGGCTTCAACCCCACATTTCCCTTCAGCACTGCCCTAGCATAGGTTCTTCATAGGTGCCCTGTCCCTGTAGCAAACATCAGCCTTGCTATCCAGGCTTTTCCATACATCCTCTGAAATCTAGGCAGAGGTTCCCAAACCTCAAGTCTTGGCTTCTGTGCACCCACAGGCTCAACACCATGTAGAAGCTGCCAAGGCTTACAGCTTTCACCCTCTGAAGCCACAGCCCCAGCACTATAGTGGCCCCTTTCAGCCCTGGCCGGAGTGGTTGGGACACAGGGCACAGAGTGTCTAGGCTGCACACAGCATGGGGACCCTTGGCCCAGCCCACAAAACCATTTTGTCGTAGGCCTGTAGGCCTGTGATGGGAGGGACTGCCACGAAGGTCTCTGAAATGTCCTGGAGACATTTTCCCCATTGTCTTGGGGATTAACATTTGGTTCCTCATTACATATGCAAATTTATGCAACTGGCTTGAATTTCTCCACAGAAAATGGGTTTTTATTTTCTATCACATTGTCAGGCTTCAAATTTTTCAAATTTTATACTTTGCTTCCCTTATAAAACTGATTGTCTTTAACATCACTCAAGTTATATCTCGAATGCTTTGCTGCTTAGACATTTCTTCTGCCAGATATTCTAAATTATCTCTCAAGTTCAATGTCCTACATATCTCTAGGACAAGGACAAAATGCTGCCAGTCTCTTTGCTAAAACATAACAAGAGTCACCTTTGCTCCAGTTCCCAACTAATTCCTCATCTCCATCTGAGACCACCTCAGCCTGGACCTTATTGTCCATATCACTATCAGGCTTTTGGTCAAAGCCATTCAACAAGTCTCTAGAAAGTTCCAAACTTTCCCACATTTCTTCCCTTCTTCTGAGGCCTCCAAACGCTTCCAACCTCTGTTACCTAGTTCCAAAGTCACTTACCCGTTTTTGGGTATCTTTTCAGCAACACCCCACTCCCAGTACAAATTTACTATATTAGTCCATTTTCATGCTGCTGATAAAGACATACCTGAGACTGGGTAATTTACCAAAGAAAGAGGATTAGTTGGACATTCAGGTCCACGTGGCCAGAGAGGCCTCAGAATCATGGCAGGAGGTGAAAGGGACTTCGTGCATGGTAGTGGCAAGAGAAAACGAGAAAGATGCAAAAGTGGAAACCCCTGATAAAACCATCAGATCTCGTGAGACTTATTCACTCCCATGAGAGCAGTATGATGGAAATAACTCCCATGAATCAAATTATCTCCTACTGGGTCCCTCCCACATCATGTGTGAATTATAGGAGTATAATTTAAGATGAGATTTGGGTGAGGACACAGGTATTTGATGCCCTTTGATGTTTTGTGCTTCATTTCAGAGATTGTATGATATTATAATAGCTACCAAATAGGTTTAAAATACTCTCAAGTTTATATGATTCATATGTGTATTTGTATAATCAGTTAATTAGGACTCATTGGTTTTCAATTTGTTTACATCTAAAAAGTAAGTTATGTCCGGGGGCAGTGGCTCACACCTGTAATCCTAACACTTTTGGAGGCCGAAGTGGGCAGATCATTTGAGGTTCAGAGTTTGGGACCAGCCTGAAATCCTGTCTCTACTAAAATAAATAAATAAATAAATAAATAAATAAATAAATAAATAATATATATATATATACACACACATAAATAATAAACAAAAATTAGCCAGATGTGGTGGTGCCTGACTGTAGTTCCAGCTACTCAGGAGGTTGAGGAAGGAGAATCACTTGAACCCAGGAGGTGGAGGTTGCAGTGAACCAAGATGGTGCCACTTCACTCCAGCCTGGGTGACAGAGTAAGACCTTGTCTCCAAGAAAAATAAAAGGAAAAGTAAGTTACAATTTAAAGTAACTGTCATCGATTATGTTTTGATTTTTATTATAAGGTAATATCTTCATGAATGAGTAAAAATCATAGTTTTCCACACATAATAAATTCTATAAAAAGTTTATTGGCTGTTGGCTATTCTATAAAATACTTGAAGCCTAGAGTATACAGGTTTCCACCTTAATTCCAAAAATAAATGAGCCCGATAGCATTTTCAAGAACACAGAAATTAATCACTAACCATTGCACTACTTTTGTTTTGTGGGCGTAACAAATGACCACAAATTTAGGAGCTAAAGCAACATATGTTGATTGTGTTACTGTTCTAGAGATCAGAGTCTGGAGTGGGTCTTGCTGGACTAAAACTGAGGTGTTCCACAGGGCAGCATTCCTCTCTGGAGGCGCTTGAGGAGAACCTGATTTCTGGACTTTCTGGCTTCTAGAGGTGGCTGCATTCCTTGGCTCCTGGCTCCTTCCTCCATCAGCAAAGTCAGCAGTGCTGGGTTGAGCTTCTCTCAGATCACATCCCTCCACCCTCTCCTTCTGCCTCCCATTTCCACTTAGAAAGACCCTGTGATTATATTGGGGACACCTGGATTGTCCGGGCTAATCTCCCCATCTCAAGCTCTTTAATTTAATTGTATTGGCAAAGTCTCTTTCCCCTTTTAGTTCATAGTCACAGGTTCTGATAATCTGGACATCTTTGGCGGTCATTACTCTGCCCATCACATTGTATTTACGCAAGACTTTATTATTTTTTTCATTCTTTCAAAGTGACATGTAAACCCAGGTGAAAATCAGGGAAGGAGGTTCCCACCAGCTATAGTTAAGGTACGTGGGATATTGGTGGCTCTGCTTGGACAAGTTATAATAGCTCCACAGAGGGGTCAACACTTGAATCAGAAGAGAATTGCTGGGATCGTGACTAGCAGGTGCAAAGGAATGGCATGGCCATGCTACATGGCCACACTTGGGACACTGGAGGTGGCTTGGCCAAGGTGCGATAGGAGGATGAATGAGGCCAGAGAGACAGGCCTTGTCCAGATCAGGAAGGAGCTTGTCACATGTCCTGTGCAGGCTGACCTTTATGCACACTGAGGGGCACTCAAGAGATCCCAAGCAGTTGAAAACATGAACAGATTTTCATTTTGGAAAGATAACTTGGGCAGTCATTTGGAGGCGGGTCAGAGCAGTGCAAGGGAGAGAGTAGGAAATCAAGTAAGAGATGATCTCAGTCATCCTGAAGAGAAGGAGAGCTACAATTAAATCCTGAGAATGGAGCAGAAGGCTCAAGTCCACTCGAGGAGGTAAAAATGCATGGCTTGAGGATAGCTGTAACAGGAGTCATGAGGAGAGGGGATGAGGGGGGCCTATTGCTCAGACCCCATCCTGGCTGGCTGGTGGAGTCAAGACCACTGGCCAGAATGGGGGAATAAATTTGGGGGCAAGGCCAGGAACTGGTTTGGTTATTCTGAGTCTGAGACCCCTCTGGGACACTCAGGCTGAATGGACCATGAAGCTGCATCAGTGTGGGATCTGATGGGGTACAGACTTAAGAATCACAAAAGGTTCTCTGGAAAGCGAACAGGGAGCTTTAGAAATGTCCCAGAGGACAGTAGAAAGAGGAGGCTCCAGATACTCAGGTGTCAACCCTGGATTCTAAAGTTCAAAGTTTCATTTAATCAGCAGGAATGAATTCTGGAGATGGAATGTGCAGCACAGGGACTATCGTTAAAAATCCTCTATTAAATCCTTGAAATGTGCTAGTAGGGTAGATCTTACATGTGTTCTCACCACAAGAAAAAAAGAAAGGAAATGGCAGCTAAACAAGGTAAGGAATATTTTAATTAGCTTGACTGTGGTGACTATTTCACAATGTCTACATATATCAAAACATCAAGTTGTACACCAGAAATCTGTGGAATTCCTATTTGTCAATGTATGCCTGAAAAAAAAAAAAAAAGAGAGAAACCATGGATTCCAACCCTCGAGGAAATGCACTTCAAGTGCTGACCAAACTTTCAGGTTGTCCCTGAATATTCTAAAGCCTGAACTACATAAGAATTTCTGTTTAAAGGCAACTGAATGTGTGTTATGCCTGTGTGGGGTGAGAACAATTCAGCTTCTCTCTCAGCGAGCAGTGCCTCCTGCTGATGGCTAGTTACAGACACGGAGTCCGCAATGGAGGCTCTTTCTGCATGCATGTTATGCTTGCTGTGTTTAGGGCTCCTACCAGGTCAGCTCACGTTCACATTGAATTTATAACCATTAGCAGCTCGACATTGTGATAAAAAAATTCCACAGTAAAATAAAGCAGTGAACTGAGTTCTGTCTTCACTTGCTAACTTTAAAATCTCTCTGCATATCTAGTATGTTCATTTCCTTCCTGTTTCTCACAACTCCCTGCCACTCGCAACTTCCTGTGGATCACAACTTCTTCCTTCTTACAATTTTCTGTGTTTTGCAAAGAGTGGCTTGAAAGACCCAGGCCTTGTTTTGGCTTTGTGTCCACAGGATGTCACTAAGATACCATCAGCTTTGTTGGATGTCTGCTTTAGCAAATACCTGTCACATTGGAGCCCCTCTGCCTGATCCATCCTTTGGCCTTGCCTCCTCTCTGGACTTTTTTCTTGTTCCACCTAAGACGTTTAGGATAATGCTCTAATACTTGGTTATTGCAGTACAGAACCCACAACAACAAAAAACGCTTCGAAGTTTTAAAAGTTGTTGAGAAACACAAACTTCCAATCTCTCTTAGCTGCAATAAACCTGCTACAGAGAAACAAATTCTACCACCTAAAAGGGAAGAAAAATAATAAGGTGCTTATTCAATCCATTTTTAAATGTGTAATCAATAAAACCTACTAACTTATTGTTTCTAGGTTACCTTTAAAATGGTACCAAGGAAAGGGCCTATGTACATGAATGCATGCAAATAATTCGGGATTTAACAACAGCATGAAGATTTTCTCAAAGGAAGAAACACATACACATGCTTTCTCATATGCTTTCCAATTTATCATTGTATTCTCTTAAACTCTGGGGTGTTGCATTTTAGGGTTCTATTAAATAAATCAAAAGAGAATATTATCTGAAATTAGGAACCAGGCAGGACTGAGGCTAAAATTAATTCACCATAGTAATCTCCTCCTAAGAAACTCCCCTGAGGGAAAACATTATATGCCCATTTCTGTGGGCAGAGATTTAAATATATCTCCCCTATTAGTTTTACATGCCTAAATCCCTATGCATTAAAATAAAAATATATCTATCCTCTCAGAAGAGAACCCTGGAAGTCTGTACTGACCTCTAAATGAATCCAATTAAATTTAATCAAGTTACACATCTATGTTTTAGAGTCACATTGAATATGTGAGAGAGAAAACTGGTCTAAAGAGAGATGTGCTCATGTACATTTCCAAACATTTCAACCCTTGCCTTGCCAATGAAAGGAAAACCCAAACTGAGGGCTATCAACACAGACACACGCATGCAAAAATCCAATCATCCCAACCCCTTCATCTTGAAGCTACACATGCAAACATAATAACTGTGTTCAACAGAAGTGTTGTTAAACATTGGTACCAAAATTCCATTTCATTTCACCTCCAGTGGGTTTGGGGTGGGGGGCACTAAGCATGGTTGGGTTCGTTGAAGATAATATGATACGGAGCTAGAAGCCCTCCTCGGATTTCAAACAGGTCAACTTGTCAAAGCTTTATTTGGGAGCCAATTACATTAATTTTCCACAGCAGCCAAATACATATTTCATTTCCATCTCCCACCAGAGATGGGGTCCAGGGATCCTGTTTCGAAAGGCTCTTATCACTAAGTAACATTCATACCCCCAGAGGAACCCTTGGCAGCCGGTGGCCCATTGATGTGATTGCACAAGGCCCGGGCTGCCGGATGCTGCTGGGGAGCAGTCACAGCCTCACACGCTTAGGGACAATGGGGTTTCCACGTCAGCCACATTGTCAATAAATTTCAATTACGCTAATTGCCAGGAGTTCAATGAGTGCACTTTGAAAGGGGGGAGAAAGGAATATATATTTTAAAAAGGAGCTTATGCCTTATAGCGCTAAAGAAAAGGAAGTAATAAATAGTGTGTGTTTTCTAATGGGGGTATTCAAGTATTTTTCAACATGGCTTAACCAGATTTTACAAGCTGTTCCAGCTTCAGGGATCCTGGCTTACATTTCTTTGTTACTGTCCCCCAACAACATATACAGAAACTCAATTATGTGGCATTGTATTACACAGGACATGTAATTTCTGCTTTTTCTTTTTTCACACATCGTTCTGCTCTGCTTGGGCAGATAGGACGCTGAGTGAATTTGGGGAGGCCATTTTCACAAACAAAAGTGGGTGCTTTAAAAACAAACCCAGAGGATGACAGGAAACTCAGGGTGTTACACATCTTCAGAAAATGAGGACCTTGGAGAAGAAATCCCGGCAGTATGCTCATGGTCACATTTTCATGTTAAAGTCAGGTCGCTTGACTGTGCACTGTTTTCGTAAGGTCCCGGGATCGTGATCTGTTTGTCAGGATCATTCATCATTTCTCACTCATTTTGGTCCTCCCAGGAAAAGAGAGAACAAAGGGTAGGAATGGTTTTCAAGAAGTTTAGGAACACTGGTGGCTTTCCGAAGCCTGCTTAGCACCATGGAACCAACCAGGGCAGCACCCCAGGAAGATCAGGACTGAAGGAAGCTCTCTCCCTGAGGCTGTTGAGCGGAGATCAAAGAACCTGGAGGACGTCCACACACTGCATGCGTTTACGTGGCTTGTCCCACTTGCTGAAACCTTGGCTGTCTGGATCATAATGAGGCCAAGATGGCTAAGGAGACAACACACCTGCTGGTGTCTCCCATAACCTAGTTTAAAGGAACTAAATTGGGCTTTCTTCACAGGAGGCATCGTTTATCACAGCTTGTTACAGGAGAAGGAGCAAGGCCACGGAGTCAGCTGCAGTGTGAACCGCAGCCATTAACCTCCCTGGGCCATCTCTTCCTGCGTAAATGGAGATAATAGCAGACCCCTTCCTTAGCGGACACTGCATCAGGCACTGTACTAAACCCTTTACGTGCATTAACTCATTTCATCCTCAGACGGAATCCTCAGGGTCATCCTTTCTCATCTTCCATCACAAAACCTGAGCACTAGAGAAAAGTGGTGTTAGTCAATTACACCTTGGTAAGACTTTTAAGTCATTGTGTTGCCTCTTCCAAGAATACTTTCATTTTAAACAGTATCTCTGCTTATTGAATGAAAAGCTTTGTGCTCTGTGAAGGGGTTTTAAGCATCAAGGAGCAGATGGGGGAAATTGTAATAGCTTGATCTTTGGAAACATGGTGCTAATTACATCCTGGGAGGATTAACAAAAACGAGTGAGGAGGATGACAGCACTTCCGAGCACATCCCAGGGAGGCAGTCACCGGGCTGTGTTCAATGGAGGATTGTGTCCTGGTGAACAAAATATTCAACAGTGCGATGTGTGATTTTGTGAATGCCTCATGCAAATGAGCTGTCTTTCCTAAGCATGACGACAGGGCTATTTTTAATATGGCTCACTGACTTGTCAGGCTCTGATGGGCCTTTAGTTCATTGTTTGGTCACATGACCCGCTCTCCCAATCATCCCAGACCCTTTATGGTAGAAGGTTAAAAAAAAAATTGAAAAAATTGAAAACGTGAGAAAGAAATGTTTGGGGCCACTGGACTCTTTGCTCCTCAGAGTGTTTAGAATAAAACTCAGAGGGCACTCGCATGTATGTGAATCTCATATGTTTTAAATTCTCTTTTCTTGTATTTGTGTATGAAATAATTACACAAATACAATTCGAAGAAAAGTTAAAATGAGATGCTCTTCATCCCGCAAAGCTGCCACATCTCCTATGCTTCTGCTGCTCAGTGGGAAAAGGCAGGCCCATGACACAAGGGCTCTGGTCCCAGAAGGTAAGTTTTCTTTGCGGGGACACCTGGCCCTCAGCGGTGCCGTGGCTGCTTCTGTTAGTGCCATTTCAGAAATCCATGTATCTCAGAAGATCCTGTTAGCTTTCCAGAGCAGGAAGCATGCCTACTGTGTGAATAAAGCATCTTGGCATTTTTTATAGATTTGAAATTAGCTCAAACACATCTATCTAGAGAGTCTGCCTTAAGACAGAATACGCAAATTCTTTCGAGTATATAGGAAGAAAATTATTAGTGTTTGCATTTTCAGCAACAGATAAAATGAAGCAGCATTTCATTAATAGAAATCTGGATGTGACTGCAAACTTCCAGGTAACTCATAGTCCTCATTCAGGTGGTGAGAGAAAATCACTTGTATTTGGGGCACAATAAACCCAAACTTAGATGCAATAGAGACAGATGTGTGCGCTGTAGCCTTCCAGGGAGGCTTTATAGTTCGAGTATTGGAAGGGAGCGACCCTACTGGGCCAGGAGCAAATTAATCTACTAAATGCATGGAAACAATGAAAATATGAACATGAAAACAAGACGGTGGGGGTAGATTACAGCAAAACAGAAGAGGATTATCTCAATCTGAAATGTAGCATGTGTATGATTAAGGAGGCTGAAAATTGTCCTATCTTTGACATTTAGGAAAATTATTTATTTTTACAAATTGAGTTTTCTTAAGTATTTGCTCCTACCATGGGGCCTGTCTAATTAATTATTTATTCATTTAATGTAGCATATGTCAGTGTTCTCCAGCTATCAATTATGGCATTCTGATCAATATCCTTACAGAAATTCATGAGATAGAATGAAAAAGCATCATCCAGACTCTTGAAGAGTGTGCAATATTAATTCCACTCCAAAGGTCCCACCCTTTACTCAGGAAGCAGAATCAGCCCTGGGGGATCATTTAACTCACAGGCGTTAAAGGACTGGAGTAAAAAATATTGCTGCCTTGGCCTTCAGGAAGGTTAAATGCCCATGAGAACTATTGTCTTGTGTGATTTCAAGACAAAGAACAGGTATAAATGATCATTCCCCAATCCTGACCTTGTTTCTTTAGAGGAGGCCCTCTCTCTGTTTTTCCCTGAGTTGTCTTTATTATAACAACGGTAAGAATGAGGATGGTCTCACCAGGAGATGCTTGCTGAGATCTTCCCAGGCTTCAGGTTAACTATTTTTGCATGAACTATCACATTCAACCCTCTACAATATTCTATGAGTAGAATCTGCTAAGTATTACTACTGATTCCATTTTAAGGAAAGGACATGGAATCTCAGAGAAGATATGTAACTTTCTTTTTGTAATACAACTCTTAGATGCTGAAGCCATTTTGAACACAGAACACCTATCAGTTCAAGGCTGGTTGTTCATTACTCCTGTGCGGAACTTCTGTTCCTCATGAACATACCACCCACATAGTCAGGCAAGGCAATCCTCTTGCTGCTAGAGTTGGACAATATAAGCCTTCAGCGAGCATTTGTCTGTAGAGCAAGGGCGGTTAGTAATATTGGCCAGGTCTGCAGACAGACACCACCATGGATTTTTTTGATGCAACTGCCCAGGATGGACGAGAGAAACAGAATGCCAGCTGGGTCTGGATTTCCCGTCACTAAGTACACCTGTGCATGGTTGAGGACACCTGCCTCATCTGGGCCTGTGGGCTCCCAGACTCCTGTGAGGACTACCAGAGAGGCTCTGTGGCTAAACCTATCCATGGGACAACCTGAAGGCCACTGGGCCACACTAGTAGCCTCCTGACCCCTTAATGCTGTTTTGCTTTTGATTGTAGAATCCCAAACCTGCTAACTGGAGGCAGGCTTTGAGACATCATGGCTGATGATGGCAGGAAGGAAAACCAAAGTGAAATAGAGGGTAATTCATCTAGCATCTCACTTGATGTGTTTTACATTATAGGTTCCAATATGTCCCTGTTTTAAGTCCCCTAACTCTATTTTAAGCCCCAAACAGGCATAGTTGTGGCTCTAAGCTCTGGGTTTACTGGTGTTGTAAAGTGTGATATTCATTCCTTCCATTTAAAAAAAAAATGAAAAGAAAAGAACCTTTAAGTGTCAGTTGTATTCTGTGATTTAATTTATTGTCCGATTCTTGCAATTTTCTTCTCATAGCTCTTAAGGTACCTGCTAATCTAGCCAAATGGGGCACACAGTCCCGCACTGGTTTCAGTGTCTCCACACACAAAGTTGCTTGTCAGTGGTGGCTTCTATAGAATTTCTCAGCAGTTTTGTGCTTTCTTCCCCCTCATGTGGGAAATAATAATCCTTTATATTTACAAGCTTTGAAAGGAGAAATTATTTAAAAACTTACACCGTTGTTCTTTTTCTGCTTTAGTTGTGTCTTTGTTTTTGTGTTTGACTGAAACTTCCAGTAAATCCTCAAGGTGTTTTTAAACTCCACAGTAATGACTGCAGCACGTAGGCTAAGTCAACTCCAGAAGTGTGATGTATTAAACCTGGCAGGAGCCTGCTCATTCATCTTTGAAGTGTAGCTGGAGCGTCGGTAATTCCAAAAAACGTTGCATGAAAATGAAAAGCCCCCTTATGGCGATGGAAGGTGGTTTTTTGTTTCCTGTCATCATCCATTTGTATCTGCCAATAGCCGCTAGTTAAATCAATACTCCTGATAAATACTGCTTGACTGAGGACATAGAGCAAATCATCATTTTTTAGTAATGGATATTTATCTCATGTGTGATAATATTTATTTTTCAGATACACACTTACACAATTTGTCCCAATTTTATAAGCAATTAAGACAGTTCAATGAGTGACTTGAAATTAAAACTATTAAACACATGATTGTTTGCTTTCTTATCTTTTCATTTTTCCTTGAATTAGAATAAATTATAACTGGTCAACACTGGAAGCCTAGGGAAAGGTGGAGGCGGGAAGCTGTGGCTACTCAGCTCCCAGACTCTAGTCCAGCTCCTTAACTCTGGGATCCCTGATGTCTCCACCTTCACCTCTCATCCCACGCCTTCCCTGGGCACCTGCACTTGCTCTATGCTGTGCCCCAGGGGAAGTGCGGAAAACCATGCCGCCTCAGACCTGTGGTCCTGGAGTTGGGAGACACACCAACACATGGGAAACCGCAAGTCTGATTAGTTCTGCTCGGGAAGACCAGTGCCTTGAGATCGACAGCAAGGAGATGTGAACTGTTCATGGAGCTTGAGGAAGCCTTCTTGAGTGAGCAGCTCTCAGCCAAGTTTTGAATAATTTGTGTGGGTTCCTAAAGTTGGCCTTGAAAAGAAACGATTCCAGAAAGAGAGAATAGCCTTGCCAAGTTCCTGAAAAGTAACAACTGTGTATAGTGCAAGACAGTGTAATGTTGATCAAATGGAGTAAACACGATGAATATTCTATCAGTCCATTCTCATGCTGCTAATAAAGACGCACCCAAGGCTGGTTAATTTATAAAGAGAAGAGGTTTAATTAACTCACAGTTCCGCAGGCTGGGAAGGCCCCAGGAATCTTACAATCATGGCCGAAAGAGAAGCAAACACATCCTTCTTCACATGGCGGCCGCAAGAAATGCCATGTGAAAGAGGGAAAAGCCCCCTTATAAAACCATCAGGTCTTGTGAGAACTCACTCACTATCATGCGAACAGCATGGAGTTAACCATTCTCATGATTCAATTACCTCCCACTTGGTCCCTTCCATGACACATGGTGACCGTGAGAACAACAATTCAAGATGAGATTTGGGTGGGGACACAGCAAAACCATATCAAACATAGAGAGATGAATGCTGTAGACAGACCCAGACTATGAAGGGAGTTGTAGGTCAGATAGTCTTTCTCTCACAAGGAATAGGAAGTAGGAAGTCTTTCTCTCACAATCAGTTATAATTTATTCTAATTATATTTATATAAAATAATTGAGAAGCTAAAAGGTGGGTAGGGTGGAAAAGAGGGTATTTATGTCCATACATATATTTTGAAATGATGTGAAATGATGGCACCATCTGGATTACAGAAATTGGATGGAGGAGGATGGAAAAGAGGGCAGAAACCATGCACCAACCCACCTATGGGGTTAACAGCCCTTCAAGTATGGGCAGGCATGGTCATGGTGGAGTTGGCGGTGGTGGTGGTGGTGGTAGTAGTGGTGATAAGGGTGGTGGTGGTGATGGTGGTGGCGGCGGTGGTGGTGGTAGTGGTGGTGATAAGGGTGGTAGTGGTGATGGTGGCAGCGGTGGTGGTGGCGGTGGTGATAAAGGCGGTGGATCAAAGTGGATGAAGTAGAAAGACATGGAAGATAAAATTAGCAGGATTTGATGCTGAGTTGGATGTTTCCCGAGCTTGGGAAAGCTAGTTAAGATGAATACTGTGCTATTACTACATCTAATGATAATGAGAGAGGGTCCTGTTTGTAAGAAGATCACATCTGATTTCAACCAATACAAGGAAGCTCATTTGTAAAGAGAGTCTTTCTGTGGATAATTCATTGATTTATGTGGCTGCATAGTGCTGACTCTGTGCCAATCCCAGTCTAAGTTCCTTACATGCGTTAACTTAATGTTTTCTCATCACAAACCTACAAGGGGGGTCTGAATATTGTTCCCACGGAGCTTAAGAAGAGTTGGACACAGGTATGAGAACCAACCACGAGCAGTTAACCGTGGGCCCATGGCCCTCATCATGGGCAAGGCTGCCTCCCTCTATACTACGACGGCTCAACTTGTTCAGGGTTTCAACGTGACACAGTTTTCATTTCCCATATTTCTGTGTTTATCTGTACTTCAAGGAACCAAAATGTCTCCTTTTCCTGCTAAGCAGTAGCTTCCTTGGCCATATTCCATAATTTCCCAACACTGTTAGTCTCTTTCAAGTGCTTAAGACTGCAGTGGAGTTCAGAAGACTTCACTCACATATCCTTCTGCTCAAAACTCTTCTTCTCTCACCTTCGTGCAGACCGGAGCTACAGCTTGGAATGTGGGGTAAATGTGGTGTGGTTCTCAGAGGAGCCACTCTTTCATCCAGATCTTAATTGCCCTGGGGTTGATGTGGGAGGCACCAGGAAGCAAGAGGGAAAAGCAACAGTCCATTTAAATGGCCAACTTAGTTCCCTCCTGTTTGCCCCTGGCTCCAAATTTTAGAGGGCTTCTCCATATCAGAAACAGAAAAAACATGTATGCATTCACTGAAGAGCAGAAAAGTCCTAGGCTCAGCTTTGACCGAGTGGCTGGTTTTCTTAAATATCTTCCCTCCTAACACTGCTGAGGCCCCAGGGAAACAGTTCTCCATTTCCCTTGCCCTCTGCCCTTTCAGTAAAGTCACTGTGTACGAAGGCCGTGAAAGAAGGTGCGGTAGATACTGCCAATGTCAGAGACACACTCTTTTGGAATACAAGCAGGTTTTGAGTAGTTACATAGGTAAGATAAAAGACAAATTAATTAACCCATCAATCCCTTTTGGAGAAATCATGAACACAACAAATTATTGCAGAATGAAGTACTGTCTCTCAGAGTGCTGAACATTCATTTCTTCCTTCTCCTTGTGTTTGAATTTCTGGTTCAAGAAGTATTCCCAAATTAGCACAGTGTGCATGATGGTGTCAGACAACTTCACAAAATAGAACAATTCATATTGAAGAACTTAAACTTTTATATAAACAGATTTATACCATATATTTGTGAACACTATTTACATTAGCAACCA
Source organism: Macaca fascicularis (assembly GCF_037993035.2). NCBI lineage: Eukaryota > Metazoa > Chordata > Mammalia > Primates > Cercopithecidae > Macaca > Macaca fascicularis. The sequence goes on from NC_088380.1 coordinate 5,007,923, forward strand.
TATTATCTACATCTTCTCACTCTCTCTCTCTTTCTCTCCTTTTCTCCCATTTTCCCTCCTTCCCTGCTTTTGTCTAACTGAAATGTTTAAAAGTCCATTTTAGAAAGAAGATAATATAAGACCCCAGGTGTTCTACGTGTGATTCTATGTGATCAAGCCATCAAAGTCAATTTGTTCTGATTTTAAAATCTCATTGAAGATTGGAAACATGAAATTATTTCAGAAATCAGCCCAACCACTCAAAAACAATCTAGAATACAAAACCCACACCACCAGTTGATTCTTTCAAAATAATACTCTCTTCAGGTTTTTGTGTTGAGGTTAAGAGGAAATGTAGAAAAAATAGACATTTTATAATCTTAATAGATTTTTACAGCTTCAAAGTCAAATGACTATTTTAATTCATAAGCAGACATAACTCTTTCAAGAGACAAAGTCCACCTTTCCACAAAGAAAGGAAAAACTGTGGTTAATATATAGCATGATATAAGAAAGTATTTTGGCTTCCAAACAGAAATGTAAATTCTAGAGTATGTGTAATTTTTCTGTGGAGTCCAGAGTTTCAGAAGCAGTACCTTTTAGTGTAAGCCTCTCTTGTAGTCATGAGAAGCAAGCCCTTTGACTAGGACATAGGTTGAAGAAGCAGTTGTTTTATCTGCACACCTAGTTTTGAACCATCAAACCATCCATATTAGTCTGTTCTTGCACAACTATAAAGAAATACCTGAAACTAAGTAATTTATAAATAAAAGAGGTTTAGTTGGCTCATGGTTCTGCAAGCTCTACAGGCTTCTGCTTCTGGGTAGGCCTCAGGAAACTTACAATCATGGTGGAAGCCAAAGGAGAAGCAGGCATGTCTTACATGGCCAGAGCAGGAGGAAGAGGATGAAGGAGGAGGTGCTGAACACTTTTAAATGACCAGATCTCATGAGAACTCACTCACTAGCACCAGAACAGCAAAGGAGAAATCCGCCCCCTTGATCCAATAATCTCCCACCAAAACTTTCCTCCAACATTGGGAATTACAATTCAACATGAGATTTGGGCGGGGACACAAATTCAAACCATATCACCATCAGAGTCAGCTAGTTCTGATCCTAAATAAATATATCGATTATAACTAAGTATGAATGACATATGCTAAGGTGGTTAGAAGGCGATAAACTAGAACATAGGTGTGCTCTTATGAAACTCACAATTAAGAAGACTATATCTTATCATGAGATCTGGAGGGCACCTATCCAAGTCAGTTCCCATGCTGACTCACAGATGCCCTATTTAGAACTAATTCGGAAACTGCTTTCCACAGGCCAGGCCTGTCTTTTCCTCATAACCTGGTGGCAATGGTCAAAATGGATTATTCCCAGCTTCTGTAGAAATTCCAGCCTTTTCAAAGCATTCCTACGATCCTTGGGTGCTACCTCACCTGTGTTACGTTGTCCTCACTCTGGAGCCTGCTACTGCCTCTCCTTTTTCACCACCACCCCTGAGCTGACGTACTCAGTCACTTCATGATCTAAAACAGTATACACATACTGTGTAGGTGTCGATGCCTGCTGAGGAAGTTCCCCCACTGCAGCTGCCTCCCAACCATGCCTGATGGCTTGCCAGTGTGGGGGCTCTGTGTGCACCAAGGGGACACCCATCTCCCCTTGAAAGTCCTCTGCTAAGAAATCCACTGAATTCGGGTTCAGAAGGTCATGAGTCTTTGCTTATATCATAATTTCCTCCTGCTATCAATGGCATAGGAATCCAAGTAGTGGGTTCCTTAAATTTTCAACCTCCCTGACATTTTGGGGAAATAACACTTTTGTTTTTTCATTTTTTGTCCTTTTGCAAAATCTTTGCCCTGGGTAATATATCCTTGTCAGTGACAAGCACAAATTATACTCAGTGTATTAATTTTCTAGTGCAGTATAACAATTCACCACACACTTAGTGGATTTGAGCAATGTATATTTATTATCCCACAGTTTGGGTCACTTTCTCAGGGTCTCACATATGTAAAATAAGATGCCAGCCAAGATGCAGTTTCATCTGGAGGCTCAAATGTTACAGAATCCACGTTGGACCTCTTTCAGATTGTTGGCCTTATTTGTCTTCTCTTGGTTGTAGGCGTGCTATTCCCATTTTCTTGCTGGCTGTTCACCAGTGGCCACGCTCAGCCCCCAGAGGACCCTGCAATTCCATGTTGTGTAATGCCATTACAACATGACAACTGTCCTCTTCTGTGGGCAGGAGAAGTTCTTCTCTCCAGTTTGCCCAGATGGAATAGTCATGGAGGTTGTGAGATCCCACCACATTTGCCAGGTTATATGGATGAGAAACAAGCTAAAGTTTCCACTCATACCCGAGGGGAGAGCATTACCCAGGGCCCAATTCACTGGGGGTCACATGGGTGTGTCCACCACGGGAAGCATCCCCTGAACAAAGCCCCAGTTTCCTTTGCCCTCCATGGTGTGTGACATTTTCCAAATGGCTTTATCACACCTTATTCACGTAGAATCCTTGCTATGCTCCTTGCCCTGATCAGCCCATCAAGCTTCCTGCATGTCCCCTGACAGCCTCATAAATGCAACTCAAAGCCCAGGTGGATCCTGTTACACTGAACAAAATGTGTATAATAATGAAAATTAAAATATTCAGTTTTTCTATATCTTTTAATAAGATAATAATCAGTATCATTTTAAATCTGTGACCTCTTTTCAACCTTCTGCATAAAGATTATAAAAAGGAATACATCTATTTATGTTAAAATCGTTAACCTGTATACATTCTAAAGGGGATTTTAATAAACTGTAGTAAGGTCCTCTTCACATTTCTACTTTGGAATAGATGCATCCTGAGAGCTTTATTCAATTTATAACTTTTAAGAAATTGACACGTAATTACTATAATTGAATTGCAGAAGCAAATTCATGTTGACTTATGATTTCGTTAGGGTGATCTCACCGGAGTTCCTTCATTCATCAGAATTTTTCATCATGCTCTTATTACTTGTCGGGAATGAAGGGTAGACACCAGAAATGATAGTTGTGGTTCTTGTCCCCAAATTCTTGTGTAAACCAACCCACCCACCTAGCTTCTCATTGAACAGGGGCTTCCCCTCCCACGGAGTCTACAGGGAGCTTTCTGGCTGGGCAGAGGATATGGCGCTGACTCCAGAGCCTCTGAGATGGCACCAGCCTTATCACTTCCCAGGGGTAAGCAGAGGGGCACCTAGGTTTTCCTTTCACTTCTTGTAGATTCCTGGTCCCAAGTCTCTGAACTTTGGGCTTGCATTTTCTTGCTTCCTAATTCTCTGCTGAGTCTTACTTGCTATTTCCTCAAAGGTATGTCTTTTGTGCATCCCCAGACCCACAGGAATTCCCCAGCCCCTCCTCTGCTTGGATAGCAGCAGCTCTGACTCTTTCTTTGTCTTCAGTTTCCAAAAATCCCTTGGGTTTCACCTCCGCATTCACGTTTCAGATTCTCCAAGTCCAGCCTTGCCTTTGCTCCCAGCCCCACAGTCACACCAGGGCGTTAGCCCTAGACATCCCAGGAACTATTCGTCATCATTGAGGTCTCAGAAAGCTCTTAAATTCTTCCTCTCAATGTATGACTCACTGATTGCAGATTAATAATCACGAATTGCTTTCAAAAAAATGTTAAGGGTGATGAGAGATCACTTATAAATGCAAATGCCAGTGAGAAAGTAAATGAAAGGGAAATGTAGTCATATTTTAAATTTGTCTTTTAAAAATATCTGCGTAGTTGTTGGTAAATGCCAAGTGTTCTATAAGTTGAATGAATTATGTTATGAGGCCAATGCCAAGCCACACTGGTATAGCGTGAAGGTCCACAGTATATACGTGATGGTAGAAACCAGAATAATTAACATGCAGTGCCTCCGTTTTCTGATCTGTATAAAATTTTCAGATATTTTACATCTGTTTTCAACAGGGGTACATTGTCTCTAAAGAGACATTTGGCAAAGTCTGGAGACATTTTTGGTTGTCATAGTTGGGGAAGGGGGACTGCTCCTGGTATCCAGTGAGCAGAGGCCAGGGAATGGGAGCATGTCCTGCAGTGCAGGGGGTAGCACCCAATACAAAGCACTGTCTGCCCCAAAATGTCAATAGGCTGAGGTTGAGAAACCCTGCTTTACATAAAACAGACATAAATGGGGCTGTTAGAAAGATAACTGGGGGTTACTTTGACAAATTTTGGAAGAAAACTAGTCCCGTAAAATAAGGTATCTAGCTCAAAAGCTACATGTGTAGCTTGTGCTTGGTGAGAGATGTGTGAGGCAACTATGTATAGGATGTTAGACAAAGCCTCTTTCTTCCAAGGGGACTTCCGAGAGGCGTTGCAGATAGGCGGTGCACGATTGCAAGCTTAAATAACCAGGAGGAGGGCAAGAGGAGAAAAAAGACCTGCAGGGTACAGCCATCACCGCTGACAGCCTGAAATGCATAAGCCAAGTAGCCGTGAAGTGATGACAGCGGACACCTCTTAAACCATAACAGAGTAGGCAATGTAACTTCCAGGCTGTATTCCTCGTGCTGATTATTACTGTGACCTATAACATAAAATCCTAAAGCCTACCCTCTTTTAGTTCCTCTATGTTTATGAAAATAAAAAGCTATATGTTATTTATTTATTTTTGAGACAGAGTCTCGCTCTTGTTGCCCAGGCCGGAGTGCAGTGGCATGATCTCGGCTCACTGCAACCTCCGCCTCCGAGGTTCAAGCAATTCTCCCACCTCAGCCTCCTGCGTAGCTGGGATTACAGGCGTGTGCCACCACACCAGGCTAATTTTGTATTTTTAGTAGAGACGGGGTTTCTCCATGTTGGTCAGGCTGGTCTTGAACTCTTGACCTTGTGATTCGCCCGCCTCAGCCTCCCAAAGTGCTGGGATTGCAGGTGTGAGCCATCATGCCCGCCAGCCATAGGTTATTTAAAAGTAACTGAATGCAACAAGAATCTAAGAATGATGCCACTCCCTTCCTGGGGCATGAAAGATGTATTCAACATTTAGAGAATTAGAAAAACTGGTTGTGATAGTCAACAGCAGCAACACATAAAAACACGCACTTAAATTACCTCCATACTAAATGCGCAGTTACTAAAAAAAATACTCCCTTTGCTTCCAGCAAGAGTGATCTTCTCTCTGTTAGAAGCCAAAAAACAACAGCTATTCATGGTTCCTGTAAAGAGGTCTCATTGCTGCATTCCTCATTCCCTCTGGTTTGTGGCTGATTTTTCACTCTGACCGTCAGAGGCACTGCCTATCAGCTTGGCCTACAATATCTGTGGAAGCATGAGAGGTGTGATTTATTCATTCCAGACTAAATCTTTAGGTGAGAGTACAAAATAACCCAGCAGAAAGTTCTGTGCTTAAATCAAAGCAATGACTGCAGACGGACCACACCCTCTTTTTACTTAAGATTAAGTTTAAATCAATCCAGATCAGAGTTTGAACCAGTGTGTCCATACTTGTGGTGACGTGTGCTGGAACGTGTTCCTTGTCTCTGATGTGACTTGGACCTTAAAGCAAACCACCAGAACAAAGGAACGTGGAGTGTCAACACAGAGCATGGAGTGTCATTGTCCTGAAATGCTCTCATGTCATGAAGACACGAGTGGTATATTAAGACGGTCCAGTCTAACTGTGAGAATAGTTTGCCTAGATAAAGAGGTTAGAAATGGAGTCAGTGTTTGTTTTCTTTTCTTGTTTTTTTTTTCTTTGCCGGTTTATGCTGGGTTATCCTGAAATATATTTACTGGTGAGAAAAGAAAGTTTAGTTGACTTACTAGATCTTCTAGGTTGGTGCAAAGGTAATTGCTACTTTTGCCTTTAAAAGTAATGGCAAAAACTGCAATTACGTTTGCACCAACCTAATAGAAGACTATGGTATGTGAGAGAAGCCTAAGGAAACATTTGTAGCAGTTGGAGTGAGGCCAGAAAGCACCGACACAGCACTGGGCCAGGGTTCGTAGGTAAGGTGGGCAGGCACTGTAATTCCTCCTTAGTAAAACGTCCTGCTTTCTAACTTGCTAATATCTATGTAGAATTGGATGGGGAAAGGAGACAAAAATAAATCGTGTAAAATGTAATACTGGCAGCTATTAAATAATCAAATTTGCAAAACATGGTAGGATATGTGTTCTTGGAAGGATAGTGAACTGATATAGGTAGAAATGAGTTTTCCTCACTCACAAGATTCTTCAGTTAAAGAATCAGAACTGTAACTTATTTAAATCTCCATTTACATATGTATCGATCTAGCCTACATTTAGTGACACTCAGGAGAGGACTGGAGATGAAATAAGGTCCCCGGCAACGAGAAACTTAGAGTCTGCTAGGAGGAAACTGAAAGGTAAGGGTCACTAGCAAAATCACCACAGTAGTGATGCTTCCCAGTACATTGCCTGGGAGCCCTTTGCCAACTCAGAGCTCTGGGCCCCTCTCCTTCTGAAGTAGGAGGAACTTCTGATAGGTGTCTGCTTTTCATAAGAGGCTGCCCCCTTCTAGGTGTGCTGCTATGGGCCCTGTTAGAAGCAATAGTGCTATAGAAATTTGCTGAGGAAGAGTGTGGCTCCCAGCTCCTGTGGGAGCTACATCAGCACCAGCTTTAAGCAAGGAGGGTCCTTCGGCTGTGTCTCCGGAGAAGGTTGTTGGGGGTGGGGAGGCGAGGAATGGGAAGCAGGCATTCCAGTTGAAAAAGCTGCATATGAAGACCCATGAGGGCAGAGAGAGTACCTGGAATCTGGAGACCCACTGGTGGGCTGGCATGGCCCAGGCATGGGGATGCTGGCAGGAAAGCAGATGTGGCTGGGGCCTGCCTGCCCCCCCAGACTCTTTTATATGTCTTTACACTGCTGTACTTCAAATGCTACCATCCTCAGCCTTACCCTCTCTGGGTTGGAGTTTCTTCACGTACAGCTCAAGAGAGTTGGGTCAGATGTTTCCTAAGGAGCTTCACAGGAGGTACAGAGTGTGTCCCTTGCCCTCCTTGAAGTCTCACAGCAAATCAGCTCCATAAGTAAAAAAAAAAAACAAGTCTCAATGCAAGCCCAGAATCCTCTCACATGGCATTATTTGAATACTATTTATATTGGTTCTTGATGTTCAATGAAATGATTGAATTAAACCTGAAGGCACTTAGAATGTTCCAGCTAACACAGACAACATCGTTTTTTGGCGTTAACAATGACTAGAATGACAATGGCAAGCATATCTCTATCAAAATCACTTTGTCATGTGTTCATTAATGAGATGATATTAAGGTTTTGAACATAAAAGAGTTCATCTTTTAATTCATTTAGGAAAGTTATATTGAAGTCTATACGAAAGGACAGAAAGACAAAGAAATCCCCAATTAATTTCCATCTGGTCACATTCAGAGGGGATTCACATGCTGAATAAACTATTTTATTTCCTTACGTAAATGCCTTTGCAGAGTTCTAGCTGAAATTCATTTGGCACAAATCATGAGTCATTCTATAAAACTGCTATCTGTATAACATAGCCAAAACAAATTTTTACGTAATTGCTATGAACTGTGTTATCTCCTGTGCTACTCAGTGTCAACTAGGCAGAGAGAAAATTTCCCACAGAGTTACAAAGTAAAACAAATTAAATTATTCATTTAATAGTATATTATTTTAATTAAATAATGAAGGCCAAAATACTGAACCTTATCACTATTTTTTCCATAATAGAAAAATTGTATGTTATTACCAATGAGCCATGTTTGCCAATATGTTTAATTTGAACTGGATCAAACCCTTGCCTCAAATTCTAATTTGCATGAAATAGAAAGGCATTACAGGAAACAACATCATGAAGAAATAATCAAACAAATCCAAAACGTGGGGTGTTCATCAAGTTACTTGAACTAGATAATTAAACGACATGAAGAAAAAACATGGCCGGGCGCGGTGGCTCAAGCCTGTAATCCCAGCACTTTGGGAGGCCGAGACGGGTGGATCACGAGGTCAGGCGATCGAGAACATCCTGGCTAACACGGTGAAACCCCGTCTCTACTAAGAAATATAAAAAACTAGCCGGGCGAGGTGGCGGGCGCCTGTAGTCCCAGCTACTCGGGAGGCTGAGGCCAGAGAATGGCGTGAACCCGGAAGGCAGAGCTTGCAGTGAGCTGAGATCCGGCCACTGCACTCCAGCCTGGGCTACAGAGCGAGACTCCGTCTCAAAAAAAAAAAAAAAAAAAGAAAAAACATAAAAGCAAACTTTAGGGACTATTTGGACTAAAAAGACATATGGCAACCTTGTAGTCTTGGTTAAAAACAGACAGGCCAGGCGCAGTGGCTCATGCCTGTAATCCCAGCACTTTGGGAGGCCTAGGTGGGCGGATCATGAAGTCAGGAGACTGAGACCATCCTAGCTAACACGGTGAAACCCCATCTCTACTAAAAACACAGGCGAGCGTGGTGGTGTGCCCCTGTAGTCCCAGCTACTCAGGAGGCTGAGGCAGGAGAATGGTGTGAACCTGGAGCTTGTAGTGAGCTGAGATGGCACCACTGCACTCCAGCCTGGGCGACAGAGCGAGACTCCGTCTCAAAAACAAAGCGAAACAAAACAAAAAAACCACTCTATTTATTATTGGAACAAGTGAGCAAGTGGAAAAATTTTAAAGTGGTTGAGATATTAGATAGAAATGATATTAGATGTTAATAATGAATTAGTTATTTTTGATGGGATAATGCCTTGTTTATGCAATACAATATACTTTGTTCTTAGGTGAAGCAAGCTGAAGTTGTAGGGGTAATATGTCATCATGTTTTGAACTTATTTGAATTTTTTCCAACTGGATGAGTCAATATATATGTATGTATGTATCCATGTGAGTGTATGGAGGTACAGTTCTGTGTGCGTGACTGTATTTCTGGAGAAAGAGCAAACAAAAAAGCAAACATTAACACTTATGAACTCCCAGAGAAGGCTGAATGACTGAAATAATGGCTTAAATGATGGAAATTGCTATTTCCAATGATATTATATATCTTTATGGCATTATAGTTATAGCAAGTCTAGCTAAGTTAAATTTAAAAAAAGATAAGAGCACACATTTTAACTGATTATAGGATACAAAGCAGACTAATGAGTATTAATTTTTTTTTTTTTTTTTTTTTTCCTGAGATGGAGCTTTGCTCTGTCACCCAGGCTGCAGTGCAATGGCATAATCTTGGCTCACTGCAACCCCCACCTCCCGGGTTCAAGTGATTCTCCTACCTCAGCCTCCCCAGTAGCTGGGACTACAGGCATGTGACACCATGCCTGGCTAATTTTTTTTGTATCTTTAGTAGAGACGGGGTTTCGCAGTGTTAGCCAGGATGGTCTTCATCTCCTGACCTTATGATCTGCCCACCTCTGCCCCACAAAGTGCTGGGATTACAGGCATGAGCCACCACGCCCAGCCTACAGTTCACATTTTAATAAGTCACTTTCCCCTCTGTGTCATATCTTCTTAGCTATTAAATATGTCATTAGAATTACATAAAAAGTGAGGCTCAACATTAAGGATGTATACAACCATATTTAACCAGACCTAATGTCTCCATGTCTAGGACGCCCTTACTGCAAGCCTTATCAGCGATTGACATACAGTGGCATAACCTATGAAAGGGGCACCACGTATCAGAAATCAAGGAAATCCATAGAGTTCAGTAGAGTCCAGAAGACCAAGACTAAGGAAGGTTGTAGAGGTCGGGCCCTCCGTGTCAGAGGAACCTGAGTGCTAACACTGGAAGAAATACATACTGGCATGACACATGAGAAAAAGAATTGGGGCCATATTATTATAGTTACAGGAGGATAAGGAACATAAAAGTCCCTTTATTTAATCTTGTTTAATATAGGAATTTGGGATTGACACAACCTTTGGAAGAAATGGTGGGTAAAGTTCAAGAAGTCTATCTCAATGATTAGGGAAGATAACGCTTAGTATATCAGCCTGCAGCACTGAAGAGAATGGTTCTCAAGAGACTACTGGTGGCTGCTGCAGTTTTTAACAGGCTCTCTGAAGCTACCAGGGACTTTCTAAATCTGTGGTCCTGAAGCTGGTGTTCAAAAACTCTGAGGAGCTCTGGCAAATCTTGCATCTACCAGCACATGGGGCCGCCACTGCCGACAGAGAATAATGGCTTCTCCTTCTTCCTGACCTTCTAAACCTCACGAACGTGTGTCTCATTGGAAGGAAATGCTGAGAAATATTGTCCTTAAACTGCAGAGGAGCCCTTGGAAAGAGATGGCACTGATGTTCAATTGCAAACAGATAATCAAGTATAAGCCATGGTTTTTATGCAAGTGAGAATCTATATACCCCCTTTACCCATAATTCACCTCCAAACAAAAACAATGAAAGAATGCTTCCACCTAACTTTCTGCAACTATTACATGTACCCATTGAAGACATGTTCACTTTCTTTCCAGAGAGACACAAGCCCCAAGTGTTAATGTATCCATCTCGAAAACATATCCAAGCTTGCTCTTGTTCAGTAACAATACCTCTTTGAATTAAATAGCTAATCATTTAACTTGCATGAGATAAAGTAGAATGAAGGAGGAAAAAATAGTTAATGTAAACACTAATATACATATGAACACAAAGAAATGTGGAGAGATTTTCCTCCAGGATAATTTATCTACCTATCTACTTATTTAGCTATGTCTTCCTGAGCCATACACACCCTTTTCTCCCCTGCCTGGGAAGGTACATACTTTCAGTTTAGGAGCTTTGTAGAGATGCAGACTTCTGCTGAATTCTACCTTTTTTCCAATATTTCAACTTTCCCATCCACTGTGTTTATAATCTACAAGACTGGTGTCGAACTGTTCAGTTTTTCTCCAGAATAAACACCTAGGACTTGGAAAAGCAACATGAGATCAGTTGATGGGTTGATCAAGGTAGGTATTTGGATACTCTAAGGACTTTAAAGTATTCTGTTATCTAGGCTTTAGTCCCATGATCTGGTGCCATTGCATGGTTCTGTGGGCCAATTCAAAGTTCTTGATAACTAACATCCAGTGATTTCTGATTCTCTTTGCTCTTAGAAGTCTTGTATATTTTTATTCCTTTTATACAATTTGCATTGAGTTTAAGGAAGGAGAGGAAAAAAAAACACACAACCAATTCTTAGACAACTAAGCAATACCAGTTATTTGAGGAATATCTCTACCATAACAAACACTCAAATGAGGCAAATAGAAAAAAAAAAAAAAAAAAAAACAACCTGTAATGGGGGAAACTCAGCAATATAAAACTCTTTGACAAAATGTAATAATAATAGAAGTAACATAACATAATGCCAGTAAAAACATAGAGTCACAAACTAAAAAGTATCAATATGAGAAAAATAAAGAATTCATAAAATTTAAAGATGAAATAATCTGAAACTAAAGTACAGAGGGATGAAGGAAAAATCAAGGACATCTATCAAAAAGTAGAAGAAAAACACAATGAAGTAGAAAACAGGAAAAATGATTAGAACATAAAACAATCAATCCTAAAAGATTAAAAGTTAAAAAAAGTCATTTGGAAAGAAATTATAAAGGCAATAGTGGAGATAAAAATATTAAAAAACAATAAACGGGAGTTGTCATGATGGAGGACTGATTCAAAGCCTAGTGACTTGAATACAAAACTACCTACACTAAGGTAAAACACCAAACACTTAGAGAACCCCAGGATTAAAAGACAAATTCCAAAAGGCCCAGAAAAAAATTAGATCACTTATAAATAACAAGTTAGAATAAGTCTAGCATTTTAGAGGCAACAATGGATATTAGATTTGTCATTAATTAGAACTACAGGTCACAAACTCAAATATTTTCATTTCAGAATCCTATCCTCTTAAAAATTATTAAAGTAACATGTACAGATTCCTAAAAATATACAATCTACAAAGACTGAATCATTAAGAAACAGAAAATACAAACAGACCAATAGTGACCAACGAGATTGAATCAGTAATCAAAAATCTCTCCAAGAAGAAAAGCCCAGGACCCTATGACCTCATTGGTGAACTCTATCAAACACTGGAATAAGAATAAATGTGAATCTTTCTCAAACTCGTAGAAAACATTGAAAAAGAGAAAACACTCTCAGACTCATTTTATGAGACCTGTTACCAAAATCAGACAAGGATGTTACAAGAAAAGAAAATAATAGGCCAATATCTCTGATCAACATACGTGCAAATGTTCTCAACAAAATACAAACCAAATTCAATGACACATTAAAAAGTTTAAGCATAATTTGTTCGTGGGGTGCAAGGACGGTTCAATCTATGCAAATCAATAAGTGTGATATGTCACATTAACAGAAGGCATATACAAATATATTAAAATTTCAATAGATGCAGAAAAAGCATTTGAAAAAATTTAACATCTTTTTGTGAGAAAAACTCTAAACAAATTAGGGATAGAAGGAATGTACCTCAACATAATCAAAACTATAAATGACAAGTCAACAGCTAACATCCTACGAACAGTAAAAATCTAAAAACATTTTCTCTAAGATCAGGAATAAGACAATAATAACTTCTTTTATTCAACATAGTACTGAAAATTCTAACTAAAGCAGTTAGGCAAGTAAAATAAAAGCCATCCAAACTGAAAAGAAAGATTTCTCTTTTTGCACATAACACAATCTTATATACAGAAAATCCTAAAGACTCTACCAACAAGGTAAGAATTAATAAAGAAATTCAGTAAAGTTGCAGATTACAAAATCAACATACAAAAATCAATAGCATGTATATGTGTTACCCATGAACTATCCAAAAGAGAAATCAAGTAAAGCAACTCATTTGCAGTAACATCAAAACGTACTTTAAGAATAAATTTAACAATAGAGATAAGTTTCCTACATACTGAAAACTATAAACCACTGATGATAGAAATTAAAGACAAAAATAAATGGGGCCAGGTGCAATAGCTCACACCTGTAATCCCACCACTTCAGGAGGCTGAGGCGAGAGGATCACCTGAGATCAGGAGTTCAAGACCAACCTAGCCAATATGGTGAAACCCAGTCTCTACTAAAAATACAAAAAAATTAGCTGGGCATGGTGGTGGGCACCTGTAATCCCAGCTACTTGGGAGGCTGAGGCAAGAGAATTGCTTGAACCTGGGAGGCAGAAGTTGCAGTGAGCTGAGATTGCACCATTGCACTCCAGCCTGGGCAACAAGACCAAAAAACTCTGTCTCAAATAAATAAGTAAATAAAATAAATGGAATGATATCCCACGTGTAGAGATTGGAAGAATTAATATTAAAATGTCCATGCTACCCAAAGAAGTCTACAAATTCAGTGCAATTCATATAAAAAATCTAATGGCACTTTCATAAAAACAGTGAAAAAAGAAACAATAATGTGTCTGGAACCACAAAAGATCCTGAATAGCCAAAGCAATCTTGAGCAAAAAGAACAAAACTGGAGATATCACACTATCTGATTTCAAAATATACTACAGGGCTATAATAATCAAAACAGCACAGTACTGGAATAAAAACACACATACAGACCAATAGTGCCCAATAGAATGGCCAGAAATAAATCTACACATTTGCTCCTCAACAAACGTGCCAAGAACACACAATGAGTAAAGACAATCTCTTCAATAAATGATATTGAGAAAACGGGATACACACATGAAGAGAAATGTATATGGACCCTTATCTCACATTGCATATAAAAATCAACTCAAAATAAAGACTTACCCATAAGACCTAAAACTGTAAAACTATTAGAAGAAATCACGGGCAAAAAGCTCCTGGATATTGGTCTGGGTAATGTTTTTTTTAGGATATGACCCCCAAAACACAAGTAACAAAAGCAAAAATAGACAAGTAGGATTTCATCAAACTAAAAATCCCCTGCATAGTAAAGGAAACAATCAACAGAGTGAAGAGACAAACTCCAGAAGGGGAGAAAATAGTTTCAAGCCATACGTCTGGCAAAATACATAAGGAACACAATCACCTCGGTAGCAAGAAAATAATAACCCAATATAAAATGTGGGCATAGAATCTGTAAAGGCATTTCTACAAATCAAGACATACAAATGGCCAACAGGTATACTTTTAAAATGCTCACCAGCAGTAATCATCAGGGAAATGCAAATCAAAACCACCAGGAAATAGCACTTCACACTTGGTAGAATGGCTGTTACCAAAAAGGCAAAAGATAACAAGTGAGTGCGAGGATATGGAGAAAAGGAAACACCGCACTGTTGCTGAGAAAGTAAATTAGTACAATTGCTATGGAGAACAGTATGAAGGTTCCTCAGCAAATTAAAAACACAATTATCATAGGCTTCAGCAATCCCCTTTCTGGATATATATGTAAAGAAAATGAAATTCACGTCATTAGGAGATACCTGCAACTTTCATGTTCACTGCAGTAGCCAAGATATAGAATCAACCTAAGTGTCCATCAGTGGATGAATGAATAAAGAAAATGTACATACACATGTGCACACACTCACACACACACACAAATGGAATACTACTTAGCCTTCAAAAAGAAGGAAATCTTGTCATTTGCAACAACATCAGTGAACCTGGAGAACATTGTGCTAAGTGAAATAAGACAGGTCCAGAGAAGCAAACACCACACGATCCCACTTACATGTAAATTTAAAAATGTTGAACTCATGGAAGCAAAGACTAGAATGGTGGTTGCCAGGGACTGGAAAGTGGTTGGTAGGGAGATGTTAATCAAATATTACTAAATTTTCATTATAAAACATAAATAACTTCTGAAAATCTATTGTACAGCACAGTGATTATGGTTAACATATGGTATTGTATACTTAAAATTACTGAGAGTAGATCTTAAATGTTCTCATAACAAAAAGTGATAAATATATGAGGTGATGAATATATTAATTAGCTTTATTTTAATCATTTTGTAATGTATGCATGTATCAAAACACTACATTATACACCATAGATATACATAATTTTTATTTGCCAGTTGTATCTCAATGAAGCTGGGAAACATAAGACTTTTATATATGTCGGTTGTATCTATTAATACTTACTATTTTAGAAATAAAATCTGAAATTTTGTATTTTTTATTTATTAAAAAACAATTAGCTGAATGCATGTGTGTATATATAATGTATATTTTGTAAAAAGTAATTTTACTTTTAAAAAGAAAAGACAGAGGAGAGGCATTTTTTGTTTTTCCCTTTTTCAAGTATCTTGAGTGTCTGGCTTCCTAGAAGACAACTGGATGTTAATAACTGCTTCTGCATTTCACTCTGTTGTGATGTGTGGCTTTAGTTTAAGTATATGAAGGAAATCTGGCTCACAAAAAAAGAGAGAAACATTGTAATAACCTTTTATTATAATTGCGGATATTTTTCTGTACTACTACTAAAACTAGACAGGCAGTAGTTTCTTGCGATGTGAATCTGAAACAAATAAATCAATTTTCAAGCTCTGTTACATTAAAATCCACCGGTCTATTTTGTACTTTGAATGATGGATCTTTTACCCATGTATGAAATTGTAACATCCCGCATTGGTCATTTGGAAAATACTGGTTCACTGAGTTTTACAGATCTTCCAAATCTTGACACATTTCATTTTACAATATCAAAAAATTGCCTTTATTAATACCATCACCAATCTCATCAGAAAAGCCTTTAAGTATTGAGAAGCTGTCAAGCTCAGGCTTAAAAACTTAAATTTTATCCTTGGCTACAAATACTGTCAGTTGTTTCCCTTGAAGTGTCAGGTTCATTTGATTTGTTTTCAAGAAAATGTCTACCAAATGTCTACCAATGTCTGAATAATTACAGTTTGTCTGTCAGATGTTGTTTCAATTAAATATGGTGTTCAATGTAGAACACGTATAGTTCAACTTGCAGCGCACTCACACTAGTTTCCAGGCAACCTCTGCCAGGCTCAGTGTGCAGCAGCTGTGCTCTGTGGTCACTTCCCATTCCAGCACACAGGGTACTGGAAAGACAGAGATCCCAGAGTGACCAACTCAGAGCAGGGTGGGTGAAGGGACCCTGGGAAATGCAGTCCCAACCCTGGAGGATGTTGAGCGTGGAGCCGAGTCTCAACAGGCTGATGTCACCCTGTATTTTCCTGTACAGGCTCCTGGTTAAAGGCTGCTAGCAGACAATTTTGAACTAAAAATGTTAGGAATTGTTTAGAATATAACACATTTAAAATCACTTGATGTATTAAACCATGCACTTCATTTGCAAGATCTTATTTTCTGAGAATATTTTGTTCTTTATATTGTATGTTTTCACTTTGTCAGAAATGTAAAGTGTTCAAAGAGACACTCTAAATACATTAAACTCAAAATGGAGTTGGAATACTTAAGATAACGTATTCAAATAAATAATTAAATGGTCCTGAGTGCTTTAAACTTATCTCTGTCAGCCCATTAGATTTAATTAATAATGATTTAAAAACAGAAACAGCTGCTAGATTAATAAACTGAACAGCAAGGTTAGTAAATAATTATTAACTACTTAAACAAAACTAAGGCTATGAAATTTTTACATTCACACATTGCACATTACAATAAAATCCAAATAACTGTAACTAGTCCTTTCTGACCTCCTCTTGGACTTAGATACACACATGCACCCACACACACACATGCACACATCTAGGCATTCAAAACAATATAATAATTGGGTAGAGCTTTTAAATAATTAAAATTATAACAACTTAAAAGCTAATAAAAGATCCCAAATATGAAGAAAATAAAAAATATTAAAATAATAAAAATAGTGTTTAGAAGTAAAAACACAATAAGCAAAATGTATAACCCAATAGATGCTTTAACAACCAATAGTTTGCTTAAGCAAAAGAGAAATGGTAAACTGAAAGATAGAATAAAGGAAATTATCAGGAAAGAATAAACAGAGTAGAAGATGGAAAGTAGAAGTGACAGAGCAGGAGGACACTGGAGAATGGCATGAAAAGGTGTGACTCATAACCAACATGGAGAAAGCAGAGAGTACAGAAAGACCATATTCAAAAAAGTACTGGCGACTTATTTTTAAGAAGTAATGGAAGGAGAATAAGCTAATTCTGTCCCAAGCAGAATAGAGCAAATTAAATCTCCACTTAGACATGAATTAGTGAAATAGCAGAATTCCAAAAACATCGAAAGCCTAAAAGATCTAAAAAGAAAACATAGCATATTTATAAAGAAACTAGAGTTAGAATTGCAATTGAAAAGCAACTATGTAAAACTAGTTTTAAAAATGAAGAATAGATCCCATTTGTCAATTTTGGCTATTGTTGCAATTACTTTTGGCATTTTGAGTGAACAGGCAACCTACAGAATGGGAGAAAATTTTTACAATCTACCCATTGGACAAAGGCCTAATATCCAGAATCTACAAGGAACTTAAACAAATTTACAAGAAAAAAACAAACAACCCCATCAAAAAGTGGGTGAAGTGTATGAACAGACACTTCTCAAAAGAAGACGTTTACACAGCCAACAAACACACGGAAAAAAGCACATCATCACTGGTCATTAGAGAAATGCAAATCAAAACCACAGTGAAATACCATCTCATGCCAGTTAGAATGCTGATTATTGAAAAGTCAGGAAACAACAGATGCTGGAAAGGATGTGGAGAAATAGGAAAGTTTTTACACTGGTAGTGGGAGTGTAAATTAGTTCAACCACTGTGGATGACGGTGTGGCAATTCCTCAAGGATCTAGAATCAGAAATCCCATTTGACCCAGCAATCCCATTACTGCGTTTATACTCAAAGGATTATAAATAATTCTACTATAAAGACGCATGCACATGTATGTTTATTGCAGCACTATTTACAATAGCAAAGACTTGGACCCAACCCAAATGCCCATCAATGACAGACTGGATAAAGAAAATGTGGCACATATACATCATGGAATACTATGCAGCCATAAAAATGAGTGTATGTCCTTTGCAGGGACATGGACGAAGCTAGAAGCCATCATTCTCAGCAAATTAACACAGGAACAGAAAATTAAACATTACATATTCTCACTGATAAATGGGAGTTGAACAATGAGAACACCTGGAGACAGGGAGGGGAGCATCACACACTGGGGCCTCTTGGGTGTTGGGGCAAGGGGAGAGAGAGCATTAGGACAAATACTTAATGTGTGCAAGGCTTAAACTCTAGGTTGGTTTATAGGTGCAGCAAACCACGACGGCACATGTACACTTATGTAGCAAACGTGCATGTTCTGCACGTGTATCCCAGAACTTAAAGCAAAATAAAAAAAAAAAAAACTCAATACATATATAGATAAAATAAAGATAGAAAAAATAAAAAGCAAAAAAAAAAAAAAAAAAAAAACCTAAAGAAGCAATAAAAATTATACCAGACTTTTTTTCAAAAGGTTAAACAATCTCTGTCAAAAAGAATTAAGAGAATGGAAAATTATGGCCAGGCGCAGTTGCTCACACCTGTAATCCCAGAACTTTGGGAGGCCAGGGCGGGTGGATCACCTGAGGTCGGGAGTTTGAGACCAGCTCGACCAACATGGAAAAGCCCTGTGTCTACTAAAAATACAAAATTACCTGGGCGTGATGGCGCATGCCTGTAATCTCAGCTACTTGGGAGGCTGAGGCAGGAGAATTGCTTGAACCTGGGAGGTGGAGGTTGCAGTGAGCCGAGATTGCACCATTGCACTCCAGCCTGGGCAACAAGAGCAAAAATCTGTCTCAAAAAAAAAGAAGAAGAAGAAGAAGAAGAAAATTTGTAAAACTATATTCAATTTGTAAATTGTGACAAATTAATACAAAAACATGTAAAAATTATGAAAAACTACAAACTATTTTATCGTGACAAATCTGAAAACTTAGATAAAATATACAATCCCCATAGAAACATTGCTTATGAAAATTAAGTCAAAAACCTAGAAAGCCTGGATAGATTTGAAAGCATTAAGTAAATAAAGTCATTAGTAAATTTCTATTCTCTCTCCCCCCCACTAAATATGTACAGGCTATATGTTTGATGAGATTTATCAAAATATCAACAAATATATCATTCTTGTGTTATATAAACTCTTTCAAAGGAAAAAATAAGGAGAGCTCCGTAACTCACTTACAAGGTTAGCAGATCTACAGTTTATTACAAAGAGGTTAAAAAAATTCTAGAATGATTTCACTTGGCACCATAGAAGGAAGGATACTAAATAAGATAGTAGCAAAGCAAATTCCTTTATGTACAAAAACATAGGTCATCACTAAATAGTAGTATAAACTTAACAAGAATTTAATGCAATTTAATAATCACAATTAAGAACATGTATTATCTTAATCAATTCAGAAATATTATTTGATAAATTTCAACCAACTCTAAACTCTCATAACAAATTATATGAGATCTCAAATTTGGAATGGAAAGTATATTCTTTAACACTATAAAACATTACTTTAATAACACTACAGTGTAAGCCATACTTCGTGTTGAAACATCACAATAATTCCTCTTGATGCCAGGAAGATAGCAAAGATGCCAGTTATAGCTGATTTGATTCTATGTTGTGCTCAGGTTCTAGCCAAACAGAAAACCAAGAAGTAATATATAAGGATTATAAAAAAAAGAAATATAGCTATTAATATATGTGATTACAGTATATATACACACAGACATGCAAACACATGTACATATATACAAGTGCATACATACATACATACACGATGGCAACTATACTATATATAACATTATGTAGATACATAGATATGTATATTAGTATTTTGGTGAACTAGTATTAATTGTAAAATGTAATAGAAAAAAATGCAAGATCTACTTTATTGTAGAAATAAAAATTATTGAGCTACCTAGAAAAATGACCAACAAAATATGCTAATAAAAGTCATAAAAGATGACAGAAATAAAATAAGAACCCTATCATATTATATTTATTTATGGGAAGAGAGGTTACTTCTTCTTTCCTTGATCTATAAATACGACACAATTTTAATCCATACATTTTATGCAACTCAATAAAATTACATAGATATCGACAAGTTTTTTATTACAGTCCTATGCAAAAACAAAGCACCAAAGTAAGCCAAGAAGACTGAGTAAGCATTTTCACCTAATCAGAATTTAAGAACAAATTTGTAATAATTTAAAAAGTGTACACTGGTGAGGAAACATTTTCACCTAATCAGAATTTAAGGACAAAGTTATAACAATTTAAAAAGTGTACATTGGTGTATGGATGCCGATACTGACTTTTTGAAAAAATAAAGATGCTCAAATATCCATGTATATGTGAATATTTTGTTCATGAAAAAAGATGAAATAACTAGTGAGAAAAGCAGACTATTCAATATTATAATTATCTATATTTGAAAAAGGAAAAAATGGAATACAAAAAATACAAATTATAAACAAGTCCCAGATGAACTAAATAATTAATTAAAATGCACAAGTACAAACTTTCAGAGGACAGCATAGAAAATATTGATCTAGCATCAGTGTAGGGAAGTACTTTTTAAGTAATTTCAAAAGATCAACACGCTGTCCTCAAATCAGTTGTGCATTTTGACTACATTAACGTTAAAACTTCTTTTTTCCAAATGACTCCATTAATAATAATGATAACAAATTGTTATATAGTGCTTATTTTGCACCTGGCCTTGTTCTCTTCCCTCTGTTAATATTACCTCACTTGATCTTCAAAATATCTGTCAGGTAGATAATGTTGTTATCACCATTTTTCCTGAGACGATATTGAGGCATGGTAGATTAAGTAATTTCCTCAAGATTAAACAACTAGTTCAATTTAATTAATTTAATTAAAAGGTGAAGCAAAGATTTAGAACCTTTTAAATGAATAAATGCATATACAAATAACATACCACACAGCAAACCAAAAGAACACTCTCTAGAATAAATTAAAATTCCAACAAATTAATGAGAAAAATTAAAAATTAGAAACCTTAGAGAAATAAGTAAAGTTAAGGTTTTGTTGTATTAAAAGGCAAATTGAAGCACAGCATGATTGAAGGGTTTATTTGAGCAAACAGTGATTAATGAACTGGGAAGCTCAAAACCCAGATATGGTTTGGGAGTTCCACCAGGGAACGCAAGGGGAGGCTTTTATAGGATAAACATGGAAGTAAAGGAAATATACTGTTGACTGGTTATAGTTATCCAGTTACTTTATTTGGTCTGTTTTGATGGAAAGGTTCTAGTTTTATAAGTAAAAGTTAGTTGGTGGCTTCTCACTGGTTAGCCTTAACTTCATTTTTTAAAAATACAGGCATTTACAATAAATTTTGCAAGTTTTGCTTATGCATGCAATTTTTTAGGCTGTTTTTGTGTTGCCATAAAGAAATACCTGAGACTGGGTAATTTATAGTGAAAAGAGGTTTAATTGGCACACAGTTCTGCAGGCTATACAAGAAGCATGGGGCAGGCATCTGCTCTGTTTCTGGGGAGGCCTCTGGGAGCTTCTACTCATGGTGGAAGGTGAATGGGATCGGGGGGTGCATCTCACACAGAGGGAGCTGGAGCAAGAGACAGTGGGGGAAGTTGCTACACACTTTTAAAACAACCAGATATCACAAGAACTTTTACTATCACAAGGACAGCACACAGGGTATGGTGCTAAACCATCGATAAGAAATCCGCCCCCATAATCCAATCACCTCACACCAGGCCTCACTTCCAATACTGGGCATGACAAGTTGACATAAGATTTGGTGGAGACACAGAATCACACTGTTTCACTAATCAAGCAAGGTGAAGGTGGCTCATGAGACCTAACTGGCTTTATGTGCTCAGGTACTTTTTGGGCCTGCTGGTGTCCCTTTTTTTTGTTTTTTTTTTTTTTCACCCAGGCTGGAGTACAGTGGCTCGGTCTTGGCTCACTGCAACCTCTGCCTCCCAGGTTCAAGTGATTCTCCTGCCTCAGTCTCCCAAGTAGCTGGGATTACAGGCACCTGCCACCATGCCTGGCTAATTTTTGTATTTTCAGTAGAGACAGGGTTTCACCATATTGGCCGGGTTGGTCTCGAACTCCTGACCGCAAGTGATCTACCCGCCTCAGCCTCCCAAAGTGCTGGAATTACAGGTGTGAACCACCACACCCAGCTGGCCTGGTGTCCATTTTAATTTACTTCACCCATTGTCATATGTGACTGATGGAATTACGCATCAGAAACAGAGGGCGAAATAGTCTCACTCAGAAATGAGTAGAAACTTCCATTTGGAGTTCATCAGCAGGGGAGGCAGCTTACTTCCACGGTGTGTTCCAGGCCTACCAAAGCCAAGTTTCCTTTCAAGAGCACACAGGCCCTGGCAGTAATGAGATGGAACTGTATGATAATCCAGCAAGAGTGGAGAATCTCAACTCTGCTATCCTCAACGGGAGCTTTATCTCACCTGCTTGTCAGTCTGTCCCCAGACTCTCTGGAGATATTACCTGCATGTCTCTTGCGTCACAGGTTTAAGCAACTGTGGAAGAAAACCCACCCCAAATGTATTCATGTATTTACTGCAGACTGGATGAATAGAGATCCCTTCTTTGCCATAGAATCCCAGGACACACCAGACTCCAGGTTTGAGGTCCCTTCCCAGAGAGGAGCAGGCAATTTACAAAGGAAGGAACGTGAGTCGCTAATAAACATGTGGAAACGTATCAAATCAGTCTTAAGCAGGAAACATAAATTAAAACTCTTATGAAATGACATCGTGACATCGGCAAAAGTTGAAGAGTCTAATAATGCTGTATGTGGAAGAAGATTACGGGGAACAGAAGGAAATCTAGATTGTGGGTGGGAGTACAGATCGGCTCAACAGCTTTGGAAAATACCTCGGCAATAACTAGTAAATGTGAAGATGTTCACATCCAAATACACAGCTTCATTCTACATCCATATTCCACACTACCGAACTATGGCTCGCCAGGACACAGGCACAAGAATCCTGATTGCAGGATTATTTAAAATAATGAGAAACAAAAACAACTTTCCCTCAAAAACTGAATGTGTAAGCAAGTTTTGTTCATTTAATTCAGTGAAATATTACACGGCAGGTCTTTGGATGAACTGTATCTACATATCACCATTGTTAAAATTTCAACAGAATACTGTTGAGTTTTAAAAAACAAGTTGAAAACAAATATATAATAAGTATTGTGATATTATTTATATGTTGAAAAATATGACGATAATATTTACATTATCTCTATGTCCAAATATACCTTCTAAAAGCATAATAATACAAGCACAAATATATGTATTAAACTAGAGATGATTGTTTTTGTGGAATGAAGTACAGGAAAGGATGTGGGTTAAGGTTTTAATTGTACATATAAAATAATGACTTTTAAATTAAAAAGCAGCAATAGAGAAATCTGGGACTACTAAGGACAAATTATCAGTTTAATTTTGGTGATGAGTCTATGGATGTCTGTAATGTTTTTCTACAAATTTTGTGTGTAAGAGTAACAAAATATTTTATTTTTAGAAACAAGACAAAATAAAGGAAGGAAAGAAGAAAGTAAGAGAAAAAAGGGGGAGGCAGGAGAGGAGGGGGAGAAAGAATGGAGAAAGTGTAGACAGAAACCCACAGGAGCTAAAATTGTAGAAGTCATTTACAGCCAGGGAAAAGTCTATAACTGACGCTGATGCAGGCCAAGGGGTGGAGGCAGGTGGCGGCTTTGCATGTCACACCCATGGCAGAACAGATGGCATGACCACAAGTCATTGAGAGGTAGGGAGCTGACACCCATGCTCCGGTAAAGCCAGGAATCTCAAGGAGCATCCTTCATTCATGGGAATGGAGCCAGGACTTCTTTGTTCTCCAGCTGAGAGAGTAACAAGTCAGCCGATGTCCACTCATGAACGTGGGTGAAGGTCTCCCCGCAACAATCACTCTGTGTCTTGCAGGAACTCCAAGCAGAGAAGTTTTTTAAAAAACGTGTCAAGAACAAGAGAAACGTTATAAAGAGAGAGCTTTCGCAAACCAGGGTCCCTAGGGTTACCTCTAAATTAAGGCCCATACGTGTATAGTGTGATTGGTTTCCAGAAGGAAAATTGAAGTGATCAATGTTTTGCAAGAGACTGGCATACTTGTTTCTGAGATCTTTGGTTAAAATACAGAAATAATCTCATGTAACTTTGTTTAAAACAGTGATTTTTTACTTATATTTATTCATCTACTTATTTTTAAAAACAGTAACTCTTTTAAAGATCTTAGACTTTACACTCACAATTACTGATGGGTTAGGGATGACTCAGATACTAGCCCAGCAGACATGGCAAGTACTACACAGCAATATTAGAGAAGAAGGAAGTTAACATATCAATGACCTCAGCCTTCACGTTGGGGAAAAAAAAACAGAAAAGGAAAGTCAAACTATATTCCAACTGAGTAAAAAAGAGAAAACAAAATGAGAGAGTTAATACATGAAACAGAAAATGTAAAAACAATAGAAAACATCAATAACACCCAAAGCTGATTCTTTCAGAACAGCAACGAAGTTGCTAAACCAGTAATCAGGAAAGAGAGAGAGAGAAAGAGAGTGAGCAAGGACTCCCAACATAAAAAGTATAATAAAGAACTAAAATAACTATTATGAATAAACTTTCTGCCAACAAATTCAACAACTTAGACAAAATGGATCAATTGTCATGCCTGTAATCCCAGCACGCTGGGAGGCCGAGGCGAGCAGATCATCTGAGGTCAGGAGTTTGAGACCAGCCTAGCCAACATGGTGAAACCACATCTCCACTAAAAAAAAAAAAAAAAAAAAAAAGGTTGTAATCCCAACTACTCGGGAAGTTGAGCCTAGAGAATCGCTTGAACCTGGGAGGTGGAGGTTGCAGTGAGCTGGGATTGTGCCACTGCACTCCAGCCTGGGTGACAGAATGAGACTGTCTCAAACAAACAGAAAAATATTTTTCAAATTATTGTTTGAGGCAAGGAATAATCTGACACCCAAACCAAGAAAAAGACATTGCAAGAAAAGAAAACTATAATCTGGTATCTCCCATAAACACAGGTACAAAAATTTCAAAGAAAATTATGCAAATAAAATTCAACAATATGTAAAAAGGGATGATACATCATGACCAACTGGAGTTGATCCCAGGAATTCCGGATGAGCTCAGCATTTCAAAATCAACAAATAAAGTTCATCGTATTAACAGACTGAAAAAAATAAAGATACTACAATAATGTAAATACATGCAAAAAATGACAATAACCAATATCTATTCCTTATAAAACCTCTCAGAAATGAAAGAATACAAGGAAGCATCCTCAACCCGATTTTTTTGAAAAAATCTACAGCTAGTATTTATTTAATGGTGATTTACTTAATGTCCCTCCCAAGATTAGGATATCTATTCTCACCACTTCTAGATATTTTACTCAGAGCAATAAAGAAAGAGCATTCTAATTAGGAAGAATGAAGTAAAACTGTCTTTATTCACAAATAACAAGATTATCTATGTAGGAAATCTCAGGTTATCTCCAAAAGCTAGGGAAACTGATAAGTGAGTTTAGCAAGTTTGCAAGATATAGGATCAATAAACAAATGCTAATTGCGTTTCCACTGGCAATGAATAATCAAAAATTAAAATGTAAATATAAATAGCATCAAAAATATACATCTGACAAAAGACTTGCAAGAAGCAGAGCACTGAAAACTACAAAACATTTCTGAAAGAACTTAAAGAAGACTGGATAAAGAAGTGACAAACTGATCTCGGGTTGGCAGAGTTAATATTAAGACGTCTATTTTTTTTTCAAATTGGCCTGATGTTTAAACTCAATCCCAATCAAAATTTCAGCAGATATTTTTGGTATAAATGGGCAAACTGCCTCTAAAATTTATAGGGGAATGCAAAGGACATACCTCAAACAATATTGAAAAATAACACATTCGAGAAATAATATTCCCTGACTTCAAGACTTATTATGAGGCCCATCAATCAAGGCCATGTGGTATCAAGATTGACTGATAGATCATTAGAACAGAAGATAGAGTCAAGGAACATAGCCACACATATATGAACAAACGATTTTTGGAAAAGTGGCAAAGACTATCTGGTGATGATGTGATAGTTTTTTGAACAAATTTTGCTGGATTTTTTTTTTTTTTTTTTTTGAGACAGAGTCTTGCTCTGTTACCCAGGCTGGAGTGCAGCGGCGCTATCTCGGCTCACTGCAACCTCCTCCTCCTCCTGGGTTCAAGCGATTCTCCTGCCTTAGCTGGGACTACAGGCATGTGCGCATGCAGCTAATTTTTTGTATTTTTAGTAGAGACAGGGTTTCACCGTGTTAGCCAGGATGGTCTCAATCTCACGATCTCATGATCTGCCTGCCTCAGCCTCCCAAAGTGCTGGGATTACAGGCGTGAGCCACTGTGCCCAGCTGCTGAAATATTTTAATATTCATTTGTAAAATAAAAATAAACTTTCAACTATACCTTTATATGGTATACAAAATTTGTCTAAAAAGAGACCATAGACCTAAATACAAAATCTAAAAATACAAAACATCAAGAAGAAAACACAGGAAGCTTTGTGACATTGGCTTAGATCAGTATGTTTTAGACATGACACCAAATCCCAGTCTGTAAAAGAAAAAGGTTGCAAATTGACCTTCATCCAAATTAAAAACTTCTCTTCTTCAAAACACAGTTTCAGAGAATAAAAACAGAACAAAAGATTGAGTAAAATATTTGTAAATCATGTGTCTAATAAAGAACTTTTACCACAAATGTGAAAATAAACAAACTTGATAATAAGAAGACAAACAGTCCAATTTAAAAATGAACAAATGATTTGAACAAACACATTGTGAAAGAAAGTACACAGATGTCAAATGATCAGATCAAAGACGCTCAGCATCCTGCGTCATTAGGGAAGTGCAAATGAAAACCAGAGCAATACCACTGCATACCTGCTAGGATGACCAAGTTGCAGAAAAATAAATAAATTTAAAAAAATAAAGTAAGGTTAAGCCTATAAAGCGTCAGGGAGATGTGGAGGACCTCAAGCACGTGTATACTGCTGATAGGAATGTAAAATGACAATAAGTTTGGAAAACAGTGCATGTTCCTGCAGAAGTTAAACGTGCCCTCCCAATATGATTTGGCCATACAATTTCTAGAAATTTACCCTCCAGAAATGAAACCAAATGTATGCACATATACATTTGCACAATGTATGTTTATTACAACCATATCAGCACTGGTCAACAATGAGAAATAGCTCAAGTGCTCATCAAGAGCTGAAAAGATAAACCAGCTGGGGTATATGCACCCCGTGGAATACTACTCAGCCATGAAAAAGAATGAACTATGGATACACACTGCAACATGGATGAATGTCAAAATAATTATTCTGAGTGAAAGAAGTCAGAAAACAAAATGATACATTGTATGATTCCTATACATTTCTAAAACAGGCAAACTAATCTACGGAGCTCGAAAGCAGATCAGTAGTCATTTGAGGATCACAAGGCAGAGTGAAAGGGAGGGATCACAGTGAAACTTTTGGAGATGATTAATATGTTCATTATCTTGATTGTGGTGATAGTTTCATGGGGAGAACTTATATCAAAGCTCATCAAACTGAACACTTTGTACAGTCAATTTTATGTCAGATAAACCTCAATAAAGCTGATTTTCAGTCTTACTAAGATCATCACGTTAATTAGCTCAATAACCATTCCAGCTTCCACATTGAAACACGCATTTTCTTTTATTTCCTCCTAACATGCAAGGCTGCAGCAGGCGGCTGAATCGTCACTTCCGGCTTGACCATGCTCTTTCTGGCTGCTGGCGAAGTAAAGCCCACGCAGGGGAATGTTCTCACATGCACAGGAAGCACCCGTTGACAGGTCAGATGTGATATGAACATGGAGTTGGAACATAGGGAACCTGCCCATTTTATAGGGGCAAGTCTTGGTGTTCAGAATGATGTGCTGCTTTACTTACGATTCAGTTTATGTGTCTTTGTTCACTTAGTTAAAGCAAGAGGCTAACAATATCCCAGTGATGCCAATATATGAAAGACAACTCCAGGGCAGCATTTATCACAGTGGACATCTTGTTATAAAGCATGTCCACTTCAGAGATATGCAAAAAACAAAACAAAACAACAAGAAAAGACATAATTGCTTTTTGCTTCTGTGGAGGGTATATTTTTAGTCCTGTGAGCTCTTTATAAACTCACATCGACTTTTTTTTTTAACGTGTATGTCTTGCTTGGAAAGAAACCTTCATTCCTTTCCTCAGTTCTGTGACCCTACCACTGCACAAGTGCCACTTGTCACCCTTGGACTTGCCCGCCTTCCCAGACCAGCTTATTCCACTCAGAACAGCAATGGCAATGCAGTTTCTGGAACTTTCTCGCTGGTAAACACCAGCTCCTTCTGTATTCCGAATACCTTATTGTTTTGTGACATTATGGTGATGTCCGAGGAATCATTCTTGGTTGATCCTGAGATTAACTGGGTCTGGGAAACATTTGTTTGTGTGAATATGTTTTCACCGTCCCTGCCCTCAGATCACCATAGGGCTCTGAGACTCTGTTCATGAGGCGAACTTTCTGAGTTTCAGCCTCTTCGTTTTTGAAATGGTGCGTTGTTTTTGCCACAGTATTGACATGATTGCCTGAAGAGGTATTATGTGTATGTGAAAATATTCAGTAGAGTGCCCCGGGAATTTCTGGCTCTCAAGAAGTGTTAGTTCTTGCTCAATAATCACCCTTGCCATCTGACTGCTATATCAGAAGGTATTCACTTAGCAGTAATTAAGAGGAAAAGCTGATTTTTATCGGTTGCAGTTGTTAAGATTAGACTCACATACTGGCAGCTGCCCATGCATTCCTGGTGTAAATGTAGTCCTGTGGCGCCACCCACTGACTGACTCTGGACAGCCCCGTGCCTGGTGGCTCTCTCGACTATAGCCGCTTCAACCAGATTCACACCCAACTCATTTCCCACCCCCTCAATGGTGACTGTGAAATTCACGCAGCTCACAAAGGAAAATGATTTCTCTAAAAGCCTTAATGGTTTTTAAGGTCTTTGGTCAAGAGCCAACTCAGGTTTACAGTGGTAAAAAAAAAAAAAAAAAAAAAAAAAAAAAAAAAAAAAAAAAAAAGGGAAATGAAATGTTCTCTGTGTTTATGTATGTATTATGGTCAGACCCATTTCAGAAGACATATTTTAATTAAACTCCTGAGTAGTGAGAAGCTAGCCAGTATTTTTTGTCTTCTATGCGTCAAGAAAAGTACATGTAAATCAATGTGTTTAAAATAAATAGTAAATCACAAGAATACTGTAGGATTCATTTTTCTTCATTCACAATGGATAAAATAAGCATTAAAAGAAGTGCTTTGGTAATTTTTATTTTATGATATTAGTTCCACTTTCTCCATTGAAATAAAGGAATATCATGCCACTCAAACTAGAATTGAAAAAGAAAAGGTATACTAGGAAAAACCCTCCAAAATATTCTGGAACACCTAATAAAACCAAAGAAATTGCTCTTTAATAGGCCGTGGAAAATGTTGCAATTATTACCCAGTGAACCACATAAATTCTTTCGAGTTACATTTTAACTGCAGGCTTTCATTTCTATTCCCCAGCAATACAGAAGAAAAACAATTCCAGGCTAATGTTTAGTTTAAATTGAAGGGAAAAAAATGCTTTTCTTGATTCAGATGCCTCATATAACTGCACTAGTGACAGATGCTAACTTAAATATAACCTGTGTATCCCTTGTCCTAAAATACGAGTTGGAAAATCCCAGACCTTGCTTCTAAATTTTGTATTTGAGAAGACTGAAGCTCAGAAGAGTTAAATGTTGGAATCCAGTTAGATTACACAGCTGGTTAGTGATTGAACTGGAGAAAGAGATAGATTTTTGGTTCTCAGTTGAGTGGTCTTTTCCCCTTCACTACACGCCTCTCAATGAAATATTAATATTTATGTGGTCATATACATGAGCATATTATAACTTATACTAAAAGTAAAAATGTACTTTCTAAAAACTTTGGAGGAAATCTACCTTAGACATATGGTGCAGAAGTCAAAAGTAAATAAAATATCTTGGGTTATAAAATTTATAAATTTAGAATGCTGTTTCTGCTCTCATGACTGCAAAGAGGATATTTTTCTTAAGTCTTTGAAATTTCCGTGGACTTCTTGCCGCTGACTGATAGATTTCAAAGTCCTGGCACTTCTCAGTTGAACACTGTTGTCTGCAAAATGAATTGTAGGTAACCACAAGATAACCGGGATTATGTACATTAAGATGAATCATTCATTAATTTTTGTCTTCATGATAAAATCAATGTCTGTTCATTATAAGCTTCTTCAACAGGCAAACATATTTCAAAGTGTAAAAAACATAATGAAATCATCAATAATTCTGTTACTGAGCATGTCCAAACAAAATAAAATTACAATTTTGGTATACTTCCCAGAGTCTCTCTCTCTCCTCCTTTCTCCTTCTCATCTCAATCTCTAACTTGTCCATATTGCTTTTCTCATAGTAAATGAGGTAAGCTCATGGTGACTGTTGAAAAACTTCCTTACTTGAGAATATTTTCTGTCTTATATAGGAATATAAAAAGTGCACAAACATAATTTCCAAATAGAAGGGCTGTGTGCTGGGAAAATTTACACATTTTCTGAATTTGAAGGGCCTAGGATTCTCAGGCTCTTTTCACTTGGGATCGACTGTTCCAAGTATGAGCATGGCATGCGCACATGTGGGTGTGTGGGCTCAGGCCCTGTCG
The DNA here is from genome assembly GCF_037993035.2 of Macaca fascicularis. Taxonomy (NCBI): domain Eukaryota; kingdom Metazoa; phylum Chordata; class Mammalia; order Primates; family Cercopithecidae; genus Macaca; species Macaca fascicularis. Next base: position 5,038,704 of record NC_088380.1, read on the forward strand.
CCAGTATTTACTGGGGTCTTCAAAAAAGGCCTTGTTTGTGTATTCTATTTTTCACATTCTGCATAAAATTTTAATGTAAATACTGATTTTGTTAATCTTTGGTCTATTTTGCAAATATTGATGCTTTCTTATTTAATTATGATTCCTTTTTTGATGTCCTGATATTAAAAATCACATAGACAAATTTATCAAATGTTTTCAAGATTTTCTTTTTCTCTTTTGTTTTTTGAGTTAGCAACTTCCTCTTGCTCTTGCGATTTGATATATATTCATTCATCTTCATTCATCTGCCTTTTGTGGTTCATTAAGAGATTCATTAAATATATATTCTAGCTGAAATTTATTTTGGACTTCTCAAAAATGAACCATCTAAATTCATCTTTTCTAGGAAATTAACAAAAAGTATCATGTTTTATCACCAATTTAACACTTCTTAAAACATAATTTTTATGTTTATGGTTTTTTCACAAATTGAATTAGAAAAGTTGGTTGTCTAATTTGTTTTGTTTCACTAACATCTTCTGTTCATCTACTATAATTTTTTATATCAGTAACGTACTTTCTGATAACTGTTTTAGAGCCAGGAGTTCCAGATCATTGGTTTTGGATGTAGTTTTCTGTCCCTTTATTTTATACTTCTTTTGCATAATCATATTTGAATAGACACCAATAAAAAGGGTTATAATTTCTCTGGATGTAATTAAAGCTTAAGTTTAAAAAATAAAGATATTATTTTAAAATAACATTTTAAGGCATGTCTTAAATATTTCAAAGCATGTCATGCCTATTTATTTAAAAGATATTCAGCCTTCAGATAAGATTTGACATTTTCTTCACATGCATTCCCTGCAATTTTTGTTTTAATGTCTTTACAGATATTTCCTACTCTTGTGGCCATGATGAACAGGATGTTAGTAACCATTATGGTTCTATAGATTGTAACATTCTATATTAAAGAATGCTCTTAATTTTGTACAATGAATCATCTGATAAAATTTTATACTACTTTAAATTATGTTTATTCATTTCTCTGTAGTTTGTCAACTAGAATCACAGGGCTTGAAGATACTTACCTGTACTTTTTATCTTTATAGAAAGTCATTTCATTTTTATTGCATATTTCATATAATTATCTAAAAAATTTTTTTAAATCTTAAGTGATAAAGAGGATATTCAGTTTTTTACTTACATAAAATTGTTCTAATTAAATGCTTTTGTACGATTTTGATTATTTGCATGAATAAAGGTGATTTATGTTAAAGAACTTTCTACTTCAAGTTTCCTGAGTGATCTTCATTTACTTGCTTTTTTTTCTTGTTTTAATCAGGAAGGAATATTGAAGATGATCAAATTACTTTTATAGCTCTATTGGAATTATCATTATGAACACATAGGCCATATAAGAGGATTTACTAATATTTTTATTCTACTTCACTTTTCTACAGCTGATGTCATTAAATCTATTCTACAATTTCTTTGAGTTTGGTAATTTAATACATTATTCACTAGGAATGTTAGTATGTTTAATTTAATTTAATTTTTTGGTTTAATTATGAAACTAATTAGGACTTTAAATTTACCTCTGAGCGCTCTATTAGTTAAATCTCATAAGGACTTTTTGCAGATATATCTTCTTAATTTTAAATGTAATTAATAGATGTTACATAAATTTTAGAAAATAATTTAGGTAACTAATTTATTTTATAAGAGTCCCAGAAATAGTATTATTTCCATTTTTATTCTCTGTTGCTGCAAAAGAAACTTTGTAATGTTACAACAACAATATGGTTATTCTGCAGATTGACTGAGCTCAGATATATGGTTTCCAGTTTTGTGCAATGTTGACTGGAGCTGGAATCACTGGAAAAGTTCCAGCTTTCCACTGTCTTGTGAATCTGCATTGTTTACAACATTACAATACCACTTGTAGTTTCTAGAGAAACTTTTCACATGAGGACAGAGAAATATGCACATGGACATTCGTAGTAGCACATCCGTCATAGCAACAACTGGAAATAATTGAAATGCCTAGTTATGGGAGAATGGATAATAGTATCTCACAAGGTAAAACAAGACAATGGTAAAGATAAACTCATTACAATTACATGCAAAAATATGTGTGAATTGGGCCGGGCACACCTGTAATCCCAGCACTTTGGGAGGCCAAGGCAGGAGGATCACTTCAGGTCAGGAGTTTGAGACCCGCCTGGCCAATATGGTGAAATCCCATCTCTACTGAAATAATACCAAACTTAGCCAGGCATGGTGGTGGTGCCTGTAATTCCAGTTACTTGGGAGGCTGAGGCAGGAGAATCACTTGAACCTAGGAGGTGGAGGTTGCAATGAGCCAAGATTGTGCCACTGCACTCCAGCCTGAGAGATCGAGTGACACTCTGTCTCAAAAAAAAAAAAAAGTGTGAATCTTAATGATGTAACTTGAATGAAAAGAAAGCCCCAGAGCATATCTAATATATTAATATGTATATGTGTGTATACATATATAGCAATGTTTTTAGCTATATAAAAATATTTGATATAAATATAGGTATATCTATATATTATATAACATATTACATATACATCTATAACATATATTATGTTATATATTACATATACACACATATCACATATATGTATGTATATGTAATATATGTAACATGTATATAATGTATGCATTTGTATATAATATATGTAACATAAAACATTACATATATACTTGATATAAATGTAGGTATATGCATCTCTCTATACATTATATAACATATATTACATGTATATGTAATATGTGTATATAATGTGCATATGTGTATATAATGTATGTAGCACATATATAAAACATTACAAATATACATATTATATATTACATATAGTGCACATATATATAATACATATATATGTAATCTAAAATGAAGCAAAGTACTAATGTAAGGCAATAATTAACACCACAGTCAGGTGGAGCTTAACTTGATGTGTTGAGAAGTCAGGAGGTTGGCATAGATTCAGAACCCTTGGGTAGCTGCATAACATTGGTAATGCTCTAGTTGTTGAGTTGGGCTGCAGGCTCCTTGTATTACTACATCAATGGATTCCTTAATTAAACTATAAGAGAGTCATGATTCGTGGACCAAGGACCAGTATATAGTACACTGTCATGTTCTCCACACGTACGCTTTATCCATCTTTTCCTGTGGCTGTACTTGCAACAATCAACCCACCAACTTATACCACTGATCTTTCTCTTTCCACAAGCACTTCTTGCTGTCCCTCTGGGAAACTTCAGCCATTTTTGGCTCAGACACAAACCTACAAGTTCAAGGGATTTAGCCCCTTAGGGAACTTTCCTGGACCAAGGGAGATTGAGAGGCAATGAACAAATTGTGGAATTTTCCAATGAAGCCGTCTGGCCTTGGAGTTCTCTTGTTGGAAAATTTTTAATTAAAAATTTAATTTCTTCAAAGGGTAAGTGACTGCAGTTTACCTATTTCTTTTTGAATGAGTTTGGTAGTTTATGTCTTTGAAATAATTTGTCCATTTGATCTAAGTTGGTAAATTCCTAAGTCCTAAGTTGGTCATAATACTGTCATTATCATTTTAACATCTGTACAGTTTGTCATAACTTTCTCTCTTTTATCTGACATTGGCAATTTATGACCCTTCTCTTTTTACTTGTCAGTCTAGCTAGAGGGTCATCAAAGACCGAAGTTTTTGTTTAATTGTCTCTATTGCTTTTCTGTTTTCAATGTAATTAAATTCAGCTCTCATCTTTATTATTTCCTTTCTTTGTTTTGGCTTTAATTGGTTCTTCTTTTGCAGTTTCTTAAGGTGGAGTGGTGCACTGTGTTTGGTAAGACTAGAAAAGAGTAAATTGTGCTACATGGTCCCAAAGGGCTGACAGAAAACCCTTCTGACATCTGTTTAGCTAAGGTTGGAGATTAAAAGAGTTAAAGTTGTTAGAATAGTGCTTAATTCAAGGGAAGCACTGTATCACTATTATTCTTCTTATTTAGTCTTTAGAATTTTTGAATACTTGTGTTTTTATGGCTTAAATAATTCACATTATTTCATACTTTTGCTGTTTTTCTATCTTTCTGACTCCATAATATCTGCTGAACATACTGGTTTCTCATGAATTAGACAAATTACTGATTTGATGTCTTTTCCTGCCCATTCTATAATAAGTGTTCTGCTGTGTTTGTATTCTTAACATATACTTATAAAATTATTTTTTATCCCTAAAGTTATATACAGTATAGCAAAATAAACAAATTGTCGCTACTTAAAAAAACAGTACATTCATAAACGCTTGAATTTTTGAAATTCTCCCATGTTCTTTCTGGGTATTTTATAAAGGTTTTCATTTGTAGGTTACATCTGTCTTCAAATGGAGCAACTACTGTATATAATTTTATATTTGTAACTGTACTTTATCATTGTCTTATTTTATTATGAATTGAGCCCATGTTTATATGCATTTTCTAGTTCTTGATGTTTCCAATTGTCTATATTTCTTTAAAAAATGCTTCTTTGGACATGTTTATATTGAAGAAGTAATACATATTTGTTGTACAGATGAAATAACATAAATCAAAAGTATAAAATATAAAATAAAATCTAATTTTATTCTTCATCCCTGGTGCGATCTGGCTCTGTGTCTTCATCAAAATCTCATCGTAAATTGTAATCTGAATTGTAAGACCCACGTATCGGGGGAAAGACCTTGTGGGAGGTGATTAGAACATAAGGGCGGTCCCCCAAGTGCTGTTCTCATGATAGTGAGTGAGTTGTCACTAGATCTGATGGTTTTATAAGAGGTTTTTCTCCCCTTCACTCTGCATTCATTCTCTCTCTTGCCACCATGTGAAGAGGTGCCTCCCACCATGCTTGTAAGTTTCCTGAGGCCTCCCAAGCCATCTGGAACTGTGAGTCAATTAACCCTCTGTTCTTTATAAATCACCCAGTCTCAGGTATGTCCTTATAGCAGCATGCGAATGGACTGATACAATCAACATCTGAGGTATCAGATTAAAAACTTGCTATGTTCATTTCTAGCAGATAGTATTTTTCTCCAAACAGCCACAGCAATACATCTGAACCTACAAGCTCTTCCAGAACCTTGCTGATCTCCATAAGAGATGCCTTTTATTTCACTCTCTTCTTTCATTGTCTACTATAGTGCTGGATGTAGTGCATCTTCCTTCAGCATAGAATTTCATATACTTAGAAGAGCACAAAGGCAGAGAATACTGTTACTGAAGGCATTATTAGAGCACACATACTTGGAAGGAGAACTATAACTCTGATATTTGCAATTCTAGAGATTTTTGAAAAACGAACTTATAACAAGAATGATCAAAATAGATTTGATGACATTATTGTCAATGGGGTCAAAGAGATTAGGGAAGTCCCAAAATAAACTCTGTATAATGATGACTGGCTCATCCAAAGCAGCAGGGAGAGCCACATACACATGTCTCTCTGATACTTACATGTTCATGGCTTCTAGTAAGGGAAGGTGACCACCAACTCTCGCGTTGGACAGAGAAGCAGAGAATTCAAAATTAGATAAGGAACCAGAATGAGAACTAAGGAGTATCCCAGCCTTTTTGACCAATGTAAAGTCACCTTCATCTTTCCCACGTGAGGGGATGTTCACGGTCACAATTATGTCTGTTACTTTAGGTTAGACCCAATGTCAAAGTTCAAGGAAAGTATAATGATACTTATGTATCGTTTCGCGTTATCTTCATTCTCCTTTGTGTTGAGTACAGAAGAATAGGTGTCTCTGTTGTCGCAACTTTCTTCTTGACTTCTAGCATAGAGCCAAGTTAGCTGTAAAATCATCTCATATCCATGCCTCCTGCAAGCATGCTGGATGAATCACATAGTTTTGTGAGGAACACAGTCAGGTTGCAACTATTACTATACTATCAGAACCTACATTTTCTCCTGTCCCAGTCCTTTTAGGAAGCATCTGAAAAAGCTACCTCTCCTATTTCCAAACAAAACAAATTACACATAGCTCAAGAATTATTTGTGTAGCCACATGTTCTGGAAGAGTTAAAATTTATTATGTCTTAGAACAAAGAAAAGAAATGAAGCTATCAGAAATGACAACTTGTAAACTACCTCTTTTACTTTCCTTTATACTCAACTAAATTCTTCTTCATTGTACTTTTTACCACCTGACATCATATTAAGATTTGGTTCCTCATTCTCTCTTTCCTCTTCATAATTTACATTTTGCTCTATGTGGCTATTCAGAACTTTCCTTTTCACCATTATATCTCCAGTATCTAAAAGCTGTTAGACACTCATCAAATATTTATTAAAGAAATTAATATGTGATCTAAGAAAGTGGTGCCTCAGTCAAGTGACGAAATGAGCTCTGGTATCACTGACAACTATGTAAATTCTTTGCCACAAGTCACAGAACAAATGACAGCACTATCACATCCCTCCAGGTTACAACCTAGAGGAAAGGCTGCTGAGGGTAGTGGACCAACTCCTGCATTTCATTTGTTGAGGAAACTCATACGCTATCAAAGACGAATTCTTATATTTTGTAAAGTTCAAATACATTAATATCTTCTAAACCAGGAAAATTTCTTTTGCTAGGCAGAATATCAAGTTTAAATTCATCAATTTATTAATGTATTAATTTCACTTATTAATCATATGCCCCCACTTGACACCTAGTTTTGCCACTTTGACAAAGAAAGATGCCTCATATCTCATAGCAAATCTTTGCCTTCTGCAACTGCATGAGTTGACAAGGACTGTGCCCCAAATCCCCAAAGCAGTGTGTTCAATGCTCTACAAATAGTTAACTTCATCAAAGCTGAGATTTTCAACCATCATCTTTTCATGACAATTTACTAAGGAAATGGAAGATCCCAGAGGATGTCTTTAAGTGTTTGATTGAAATGCTAAGCAATAAGAAAAACAGGAAGAAGTTGATTTTATGAACTATTGAACAGACAAAAAGCCATTCATGAGCTGATGTGCTGGAAGTATTTCTAGATGTGTGAATAACGCAAAGGCTTTGATTCAAAGGCCCGTTGGCCTCATTATGCACAAGCTTCTGCCCTACACAGAAGAGATTGGGAGCACATAATGGTGTCAACTCTTCAGGGTTCAGGGAAATGCTGTGAAGGCTCTGTTTGAAAAAAAAAAAAAATGGGAGGAGAAAGATGGCCGAATAGGAACAGCTCCAATCGACAGCTCCCAGTGAGACCAATGCAGAAGCTGGGTGATTTCTGCATTTCCAACTGAGGCACCCAGTTCATCTCATTGGGACTGGTTAGACAGTGGGTACAGCCCACGAAGGGCGAGCAGAAGCAGGGTGGGGTGTCACCTCACCTGGGAAGCACAAGGGGTTGGAGAATTCCCTCCCCTAGCCAAGGGAAGCCGTGACGGACTGTGCCACGAGGGGTGGTGCAACCCAGCCCAGTCACTATACTTTTCCCACAGTCTTCATAACCTGCAGACCAGGAGATTCCTTCAGGTGCCTACACCACCAGGGCCCTGGGTTTCAAGCACAAAACTGGGCAGATGTTTGGGCAGACACCAAGCTAGCTGCAGGAGTTCTTTTTCGTACCCCAGTGGCCCCTGGAATGCCAGTAAGAGAGAACCATTCACTCCCCAGGGAAGGGGGCTGAAGTCAGGGAGTCAAGTGGTTTAGCTCAGTGGATCTCACCCCCATGGAGCCCAGCAAGCCAAGATCCACTGGCTTTACATTCTCACACCCAGCACAGCAGTCTGAGGTCAACGTGGGATACTCAAGCTTGGTAAGGGAGGGGAGTCCACCATTACTGAGGCTTAAGTAGGTGGTTTTCCCCTCATCATGTAAACAAAGCCACTGGGAAGTTCAAACTGGGTGGAGCCCATTACAACCTGGCAAAGCCACTGTAGCCAGGCTTTCTGTCTAGATTCCTCCTCTCTGGGCAGGGCATCTCTGACAGAAAAGCAGCAGCCCCAGTCAGGGGCTTATAGATAAAATTCCCATCTCCCTGGGACAGAGCACCAGGGGGAAGGGGTAGCTGTGGGCACAGCTTCAGCAGACTTAAACCTTTCTGCCTGCTGTCTCTGAGGAGAGCAGCAGATCTCCCAGCAAAGCACTGGAGCTCTGCTAAGGAACAAACTGCCTCCTCAAATGGGTCCCTGACCCCCATGCCTCCTGATGGGGAGACACTTCCCAGCAGGGGTCAACAAACACCTCATACAAGAGAGCTCCAGGTGGCATCTAGTGGGTGCCCCTCTGGGACGAAGCTTCCAGAGGAAGGAGCAAGCAGCAATCTTTGCTGTTCTGCAGGCTCTGCTGGTGATACCCAGGCAAACAGGGTCTAGAGCGGACCTCCAGCAAACTCCAGCAGACGTGCAGAAGAGGACCCTGACTGTTAGAAGGAAAACTAACAATCAGAAAACAATAACATCAACATCAACGAAAAGGATGACCACACAAAAATCCCAATCAAAGGTCACTAACATAAAAGATCAAAGGAAGATATATCCATGAAGATGAGGAAAAAAACTTTCAGCAAAAATGCTGAAAATTCCAAAACCCAGAATGCCGCTTCTCCTCCAAAGGATCACAGCTCCTTGCCAGCAAGGGAACAAAACTGGATAGAGAATGAGTTTCACTGAAGTAGGCTTCAGAAGGTAGGTAGTAACAGAATCCTCCAAGCTAAAGGAGCATGTTCTAACCCAATGTAAGGAAGCTAAGAACATTGGTAAAAGGTTACAGGAACTGCTAACTAGAATAATCAGTTTAGAGAAGAACCTAAATGACTTGATGGAGCTGAAAAATACAGCATGAGAACTTCATGAAGCATACACAAGTATAAATAGCTGAATAAATCAAGTGGAAGAAAGGATATCAGAGATTAAAGATCAACTCAATGAAATAATGCATGAAGACAAGATAAGAGAAAAAAGAATGAAAAGAAATGACAAAGACTGAAAGAAATACAGGACTGTGTGAAAAGACAAAATCTACATTTGATTGGAGTACCTGAAAGTGATGGGGAGAATGGAACCAAGTTTCAGGATATTATCCAGGAGAAATTCCCCAACCTAGCAAGACAGTCCAACATTCAAATTCAGGAAATACAGAGAACACCACAAAGATACTCCACGAGAAGAGCAACCCCAAGACACATAATCATCAGATTCACCAAGGTTGAAATGAAGAAAGAAATGTTAAGGGCAGCCAGAGAGAAAGGTCAGGTTACCCACTAAGGGAAGCACATCAGACTAACAGTGAATCTCTCTGCAGAAACCCTACAGTTCAGAAGAGAGTGGGGGACAATATTCAACATTCTTAAAGAAAAGAATGTTTAACACAGAATTTCATATCCAGCCAAACAAAGTTTCATAAGTGAAGGAGAAATAAACTCCTTTACATACAAGCAAATGCTGAGGGATTTTGTCACCACCAAGCCTGCCTTAAAAGAGTTCATGAAGGAGGCACTAAATATGGAAAGGAAAAACCAGTAACAGCCACTGCAAAAACATACCAAAATGTAAAGACCACCAACACTGTGAAGAAACTGCATCAACTAATGGGCAAAATAACCAACTAGCATCATAACGACAGGATCAAATTCACACATAACAATATTAATCTTCAATGTAAACAGGCTAAATGCCCCAATTAAAAGACACAGAATGGCAAATTGGATAAAGAGTCAAGACCCATCAGTGTGCTGTATTCAAGAGACCCATCTCATGTGAAAAGACACACATAGGCTCAAAATAAAGGGATTGAGGAAGATTTATCAAGCAAATGGAAGGTAAAAAGCAGCAGGGGTTGTAATCCTAGTCTCTGATAAAACAGATTTTAGACCAACAAAGATCAAAAAAGACAAAGAAGGCCATTACATAATGGTAAAGGGTTCAATTCAACAAGAAGAGCTAACTATCCTAAATATATATGCACCCAATACGGGAGTAATCCTAGTCTCTGATAAAACAGATTTTAGACCAACAAAGATCAAAAAAGACAAAGAAGGCCATTACATAATGGTAAAGGGTTCAATTCAACAAGAAGAGCTAACTATCCTAAATATATATGCACCCAATACGGGAGCATCCATATTCATAAAGCAAGTCCTTAGAGAACTACAAAGAGACATAGACTCCCACACAATAATACACCCCACTGTCAATATTAGACAGATCAACGAGACAGAAGGTTAACAAAGATATCCAGGACTTGAACTCAGCTCTGCACCAAGCAAAACTAATAGACATCTACAGAACTCTCCACCCCAAATCAGCAGAATATACATTCTTCTCAGCACTACATCTCACTTATTCTAAAATCGACCACATAATTAGAAGCAAAACACTCCTCAGCAAATTTAAAATAACAGAAATCACAAAAAAATTGTCTCTAAGACCACACAGTACAATCAAATTAGAACTCAGGGTTAAGAAACTCACTCAACACTGCACAATTACATGGAAACTGAACAACCTGCTCCTGAATGACTACTGCATAAATAAGGAAATGAAGACAGAAATAAAGATGTTCTTTGAAACCAATGAGAACAAAGACACAATGTACCAGAATCTCTGGGACACATTTAAAGCACTGTGTAGAGGGAAATTTATAGCACTAAATGCCCACGTGAGAAAGCATAAAATATCTAAAATCGACACCCTAACATCATAATTAAAAGAACTAGAGAAGCAAGAGCAAACACACTGAAAAGCTAGCAGAAGACAAGAAATAAGTAAGATCAACAGAACTAAACTAAACTAAACAAAGATCAACAGAACTAAAGAAGGTAACCATAGCCTTGTAGTATAGTTTGAAGTCAGGTAGTGTGATGCCTCTGGTTTTTTCTTTTTGCTTAGGATTGTCTTGGCTATACGGGCTGTTTTTTGGTTCCATATGAAACCAAAAAAGCAGAACTAAAGAAGACAGAGACACGAAGAAACCTTCAAAAACTCAGTGAATCCAGGAGCTGGTTTTTTGAAAAGATTAGCAAATAGATAGCTACCCAGACTAGTAAAGAAGAAAAGAGAGCAGAATCAAATAGACAAAATAAGAAATGATAAAGGGGATATCACCACTGACCCCACAGAAATGCAAACTAACATCAGAGAATACTATAAACACCTCTATGCAAATAAACTAGAAAATCTAGAAGAAATGGATACATTCCTGGACACATACACCCTCCCAAGACTAAACCAGGAAGAAGTAGAATCCCTGAATAGACCTATGACAAGTTCGGAAATTGAGACAGTAATTAATAGCCTACCAACCAAAAAAAGCCCAGGTAAAATTCACAGTGGAATTTTACCAGAGGCACAAAGAGGAGATAGTAGCATTCCTTCTAAAACTGTTCCAAACAACAGAAAAAGAGGTATTCCTCCCTAACTCATTTTATGAGGCCAGCACCATCCTGATACCAAAACCTGGCAGAAATACAACAAAAATAGTAATTTTCAGGCCAATATCCCTGATGAACATTGATGCAAAAATCCTCAATAAAATACTGGCAAACCGAATCCAGAAGCACAATAAAAAGCTTATGCACTGCAATCACTTTGGCTTCATCCCTGGGATACAAGGTTGGTTCAACATGCACAAATCAATAAACATAATCCATCATAAAAATAGAACCAGTGACAAAAAACACATGATTATCTCATTAGATGCACAAAAGGCCTTCCACAAAATTCAACAGTCCTTCATGCTAAAAACACTCAATAAACTAGGTGTTGATAGAATGTATCTCAAAATAATAAGAGCTATTTATGACAAACACACAGCCAATATCATACTGAATGGGCAACAGCTGGACGCATTCCCTTTGAAAACCAGCACAGACAAGGATGCCCTCCTCTCACCACCCCTATTCAACATAATATTGGAAGTTGTGGCCAGGGCAATTAGCCAAGAGAAAGAAAGAAAGTGTATTGAAATAAGAAGAGTAAAAATCAAATTATCTCAGTTTGCAGATGACATGATTGTATAACTAGAAAACCCCATCATCTCAGCCCCAAAACTCCTTAATCTGATAAGCAACGTTTGCAAAGTCTTAGGATACAAAATCAATGTGCAAAAAGTGCAAGCATTCCTATACACCAATAATAGACAAACAGAGAGTCAAATCAGGAGTGAACTCTCATTCACAATTGCTACAAAGAGAATAAAATACCCAGGAATCAAACTTACAAGGGATGTGAAGGACTTCTTCAGGAAGAACTACAGACCACTGCTCAAAGAAGTAAGAGAGGACACAAACAAATGGAAAAACATTCCATGCTCATTGATAGGAATAATCGATATCTTGAAAATGGCCATACTGCCCAAAGTAATGTATAGATTCAATGCTATCCTCATCAAGCTACCACTTTCTTCGCAGAACTAGAGAAAACTACTTTAAATATCATATGGAACCAAAAAAGAGCCTGTATAACTAAGACAAATCTAAGCAAAAAGAAAAAACTGGAGGCATCACACTACCTGACTTCAAACTATACTACAAGACTACAGTAACCAAAACAGAATGGTACTGATACCAAAACAGATATATAGACCAATGGAACAGAACAGAGTCCACAAAAATAATGCCACACATCTACAACCATCTGACGTTTGACAATTCTGACAAAAGCAAAGAGGAAAGGATTTCCTATTTAATAAATGGTGTTAGGAAAACTGGCTAGCCATATGCAGAAAACTGAAACTGGTTCCCTTCCTTACACCTTACACAAAAATTAACTCAAGATGGATTAAAGATTTAAACATAAGACCTAAAATAGTAAAAACCCTAAAATAAAACCTAGGCAATACCATTCAGGACAGAGGCATAGATAAAGGCTTCGGACTAAAACACCTAAAAGTATTGCAACAAAAGCCAAAATTGACAAATGGGATCCAATTAAATGAAACAGCTTCTGCACAGCAAAAGAAACTATCATCAGCATGAACAGGCAACCTACAGAATGGGAGAACATTTTTCCAATCTATTTCTCTGACAAAGGTCTAATACCCAGAATCTACAAGAAACTGAAACAAACTTACAAGAAAAAAACAAACAACCCCATCAAAAAATGGGCAAAGGATATGAATAGACACTTTTCAAAAGAAGACATTTATTCGGCCAACAAACATATGAGAGAAAGTTCACCATCACTGGTCATTAGAGAAATGCAAATCAAAACCACAGTGAGATACCATCTCTATCTGTGGTATCAGATATGGCAATCTTTAAGAAGTCAGGAAAGAACAGATGCTGGAGAGGATGTGGAGAAATAGGAGTACTTTTATACTGTTGGAGGGAGTGTAAATTAGTTCAACCATCGTGGAAGACAGTGTGGCAATTCCTCAAGGATCTAGAAGTAGAAATACCATTTGGCCCTGCAATTCCATTACTGGGTATATACCCAAAGGATTATAAATCATTCTGCTATAAAGACACATGCACAAGTATGTTTATTGCAGCACTATTCACAATAGCAAAGACTTGGAACCAAACCAAATGCCCATCAATGATAGACTGGATTAAAAAAAATGTGGCACATATACACCGTGGAATACTATGCAGCCATAAAAAGAATGAGTTCATATTATTTGAAAGGACATGGATGAAGCTGGAAACCATAATTCTCAGCAAACTAACACAAGAACAGAAAACAAAACACCACATGTTCTCACTCATAAGTGGGAGTCGAACAATGAGAACATACGGTCACAGGGAGGGGAACATCACACTGGGGCCTGTCGGGGGGTGGAGGGCTAGGGGAGGGATAGCATTAGGAGAAATACCTAATGTAGATGATGGGTTGATGGGTGCAGCAAACAACCATGGCACATGTATACCTATGTAACAAACCTGCACCTTTTCCACATGTATCCCAGAACTTAAAGTATAATTTAAAATAACAATAATAATAATTTAAACTTTCACATAAAGAATAATTCTGGTCAATTTTCTAGAAAAGGAAATTTGTATCTTCCTTAAAACTTTGAAGATATATTTTGTAAATATGTTACCTTGTGGATAACTTTTCAAATTAAATATGCAAATGCATTAAAGGCACAGAAACCAGCAAAAATAAAGTAATTGAATTGAGTACAAAGGGAAGGATATGATACAACTTTAATTCTAGGATCTTAGAAGATCTAGGTAGTTCTTGAATTAACCTATCCTTTTCTGGCCAAGAAACTGACAACACCTATAATTTGCTAAAATATATCCTAAAGAATTTGTTTACTTGTTGTCATAAAAAAAAACGAAATTGATTGTATTACAAAGAGAATGTCCATGGCTCTTTTGAAACCTTCTCAAAAATTTTAATTTCTTATCTAATGCAAACATCAATAATGTTCTTATTTATTTATGTTTAACTTTATCCAGAGTAAATTGTACTTATTGTTTAAACAGTTTGTGCTTAATAATCTTTGCTTTTTTCAGGAAGATTTTATCGTATTTTCTCATGAAAAGAGAGACATTTGTTATAGTTATCTTTTTCTCACTTAAAAACTCAAAATAGTACTAGTCAAGTTGAGCATAGAAACATCCTATATTTTTCTGTAGTTTCTCTATCTGTATATAGTAAGTTGGTCAGTTCGTTGAAAAATTTAAGATAAGTTCTTCTCTGAACTTTGTTGTATTATTTCTACAGAAGGTCAGGCTTAAAGTTTCTCTTTAAATACTTTTAAGAAAAGGTACCAGGTCCACAGGAGCCCAATATTCTGTTTACTGACAACCCTGATGCCAAACATTGCATATGTCAGACACTGTGAAGAAAGATCTGTGGCAAATATTCTAATTTACATGTACTACTCCATGCACAGTGAACTTGAGGCTCCTGTTAATGAATCAGATGCACTCACTCTGTAACTACTGTTCTGAGCACTGCTTTAGACCAAGTATTTTAGAAGCCATGTCTTCAATCCTTTGCACAAGCTGAGCGTTTCCTTTGCATTTGCAGCAGAACAATAGACAGATGATCATTATCCACCCACAGGCTGAACACACGCAGGGGGAATAGACGAAAATGCTTCATGATGGGCTTCTGCCCACATAGGTGTTTTCATATTTGGGAGTTTTTTTTCAGTTTAAAATGCATGTTAAGGACGAAGACATAAACAATCTTCCTTTAAACTCTGCTTGTCAAGGAGCACCTATTTCTGATACATAAAAAACAAAACAAACAAACAAAAAAACAACTCCTGATGAGCCTATGTTGAAAACAAGCATAAATAGTGGTGATAAAAAGAAAAGAATGTAGATAATATGTGTTTGTTGGAAGCTGGTTGAAAGTGCAGATGAGTTGGAAGGCTGGAAAGAAGCAAAGACTGGTGATATTCATCATTTAAAAAATGAGTAGTTTTAAGGTTGCATTCTGCAGGGAAAACAATAATTACACATTTAGGTCAGCCTGGAGGGACCTCTGAGATTGTTTCAGACTTAATATTTCTACCTCTAACTCAACATTATACTCAATTAGTCTGCCTTTGTCCAAAATTAGAAAGAGATTTTAAAGGGCCTGATTCTTTCTTGCTATGAGGAACTTTCCCCTTGGAGAGTGCAGCACACACGTTGCAAGATTAAACCTTCCTTTTTGTTTCTGCAACCTAAGCTAATATAGCAGGGCCTTGTAATGTCTCACAGCAGAAATTGATATAGTGAGATCAGGAAAGATAAATTATAATGACTGAAAAGGGCATTCACAGCCAATCCAAAGGGCTGGGTGAATTTTTTTTTTTCCATATAAGGGAATTTATCTAAAAGAGTCATATCTGTTGAGTTCAATGCTAGTATGAACTAGGAAAAAAATTTAAAAGCTTGAAGTTGGTAAAAATATTGACAATTTCAAACACAGCCAAGCTTAGAAGTCACTATCAGAATTCCTCAATGTCTCAAATGACTTTATTTCTCTAAACGTTGACCATTATGTACAAGTGCTTCTGTTAAAAGATATATATAAGTCTTACCATTTACCTTTCAAAGTGGGAAACTGAAA
Source organism: Macaca fascicularis (assembly GCF_037993035.2). Taxonomy (NCBI): domain Eukaryota; kingdom Metazoa; phylum Chordata; class Mammalia; order Primates; family Cercopithecidae; genus Macaca; species Macaca fascicularis. Next base: position 5,054,694 of record NC_088380.1, read on the forward strand.
TGCAGACTTTGCTATGGTTCTGTAGCCAGAGTTTGAATTCCAGGTTTGCAAAATTATAACCTTCAAGGTATAAAATATGTGGCTGCCACATGACATGAGCTCTGACATGTGAGTGGTGCTCAGCTTTTACAGCAGCAGGAAACAGAAGAATTCTGAGGATGCTCTTGACTGTTGCCTTCAATATTAATAAAAGGAAAACAGGTGAATTATATTGTTTCATCCTTCTACCCTCATAAAGATAAGCTTTCTTTTTGCGAATGTACCAGTCCTTGATTGCTTATTTTCTGTGTCTATTTGTCATAATTTCTTTTAACAGTCAATGCTAGACTTTCGGATAATTGAAATGTTTTGCCTTTCTTGTGTTATCTGGGTCTCCAGATCCACTGTGTCTGATATACATTAGATAATCAATTTGGTGCAGGGCAGGCCAGCTCCAAAACTGGGACTTAGCCTGGGGAGGTTCTTGGCTTTGCTCAGGAAGGATTTCAAGAGCGAGCCAGTATTAGAAGAAAACAGTCTTGTTGAGGCAGTGGTGTTACAGATCCATGACTGGTCCTGCAGAGCAGAGTTACCCCACAGGTAGTGTGCTGAGAGCAGCAGCTCAGGGCAGTTCTGCTGTCATATTCACTTCTAACTACATGCAAATTAAGGGTCAGGTTATTCTGAAATGTACCAAAAAAGGGGAGTAACTTCCTGGTTTTTGTCATGGAAAGGGGAAGTAACTTCTGGGTGTTGCCATGACATGGTAAACTGTCATGGCGTTGGTTGGCATGTCTTATGAAGAGGCGTTTTAGTGCCTCTTCTCTGTTCCAGCCAGTCTTCAGTCTGATCCAGAGTCGAGTCCTGCATCCTACTTCAAATAGATGTTAACTCCTTTTCTCATTTTTGTCTGATGGTGAGGTTTCTAAGTAAAGGGAAGGGACTTTGCTGAAAACGGTGACAAAGTCCCTCCCAGGGCAGGTTGGAAACTAAGAAATACACTCCAAAAGGTATGTAAAAATCTCCGAGTAAGGTGTGATTGCTGTAGAAGGATCTCTGACCACTGAAGCATAAGGTGTCCTACCTTCTCTTGTATTGAGAGTGTGGGCCTCGATTCAAATTTCAAACACTGAATAAAGTTAAAATAGTTGTCAAACTGCTGACATTTTCTCCAAATGTAACAAAGAATGTGAATGTGGTGAATAACAGGATATCGATGTTCAAAATCTATGTTTCTCATCTAAAAAATCATGTATGAAACTCCCATTTTTTGTTTCCAAGGAGGAAAAAATCCAGAAAGTTTAGGCATATTAATATTTATGAGTTAAAGAGAATAAAACTTATTTCAGGAAATGCAAGATGTTAACAGTATGAAAAATTTTCAGGCAGACATTTGGAAGAAGCTAGGAAGAGAAGTTTTTTTTTTTTTAATAAAGAGAATAAGGTATTTTTTTCTTGCTTTCTTCAATGAAATTAAGAAAAAAAACAATACCACACCATAGTGATCATATTATTAGTGGTAAGAAGAGGAAATAAGTTGATAATGACTAGTAAAGTGCATTTGGAACAGACCGGAATAGTTCTAATAGCTAAAAAGTCTCATCCAAGAATTTCATTTAATTTAAACCTTTAAATAACTATTCAATAAGAATAAATATTAACAAGGCTATATCAGAAAGATGCATAGCTTTCCTGGCTCTGTATGTACCTGACAAAAATTATGAAAGGCAGAACATTAAAATAATTATAAAAAGAAATATATAAATCCACAATCATTGTGTATATATTTAACATAACCTCCTCAGAAATTGATAGGCCAAATAAAGCAAAAACCTAGCAAAACCAAAGAACACATGTGGAAAATTAACAAAAATTGAACACACTATATTCTTCAAGACGTATCTCAAAACAATTAAGACATCTACATTATATCTTCCACACTCCTTAATGGTAATTATTTGGAATAATTATAAATGAAAACTGAAAAAATAACCACAATCATCCTATATTTTGGTAATATAAAAGCACACTTCTAAATTCTTAGTGTATCAAAGACAAAATGATAATGGAATATTAAAAATTATAAAAATGTGATTTCCACCATGACTTAGTAGATGTATTATTAATCTATTTCACACTCACAGAGGTGGAATTTAAAAACCATGCTTCAGTTCTTTGCCCAAGGATGTACTAACTGAATGCCAAAACCAGAAATTAAAGTCCAATCTTCTGATTCAAGAAACTGTCTCCTTTTTGATGCTTTTATAACCCTGCCCATAAAATAAGTAGTGTTATCAATAATACTAACAAATACTTTGTTTTACCTAATGAAGTTAATATTCATAAATTTCATGGAATATCTTAAGATTTGCTTGGTTCATCATAGCAAATATATATGGGCCCTTAAATAATCTACCTGCTGTCACCTTTGAGTTAGGAGGAGTTGTGTTAATGTGTATGGTGAGGAAGTGTAGGTGATAAGGACTGGACATTGTGATGATTCACATTTATGCTCGTGAGGAATAACAATCATCATTCCAAATAAGCCACATTCCTTGGTAAGATTCTTCGTTACACAAAAATATGACTGATTTTGTGCGAGTGTGGTTAAATCTGATTTCGAAGATATTATGGAATAGTCACATGCTTCTCTTCTAGACCTGCTTCCTTTTGGTCTCACCCTGTCTTTTGGCTTTGGATGTACCCGAATGCCAAGGAACTTCTCTTCTTTCTACTGCAGCCTCTGTCCTAAACTATAGACTCAGACGTCAGCCCCACCGCCTGCCCCGCTCCCATTTGGATGCCTGACAGACATCTCAAAATCGACAGGTCCAAACTGAACTCTCAGATCTCCAAGTCACCCCCGTCCAAACCTCTTCTATCCCCTCTCCTTCAGCAGATGGCCATGGTCTTTCAAGCTCCTCAGACCAAAAAGCTTGAAATCATTCTTGACTCTTATCTATTCCTTGTGTCCCACAGCCAGGAAGTGAGGAAATCTGGTTTGCTCAACCTTCCTATATCTTCAGAATCTGACCCCTTGTCACCACGCCACAGCTCTGACTCAGTCTGAGCCATCATCTCTCCTGCCTGCACATCTGCAATGCTTTCCAGCCGGTTGTCCTGCTTCCATGCTGAACTCTCGGCAGTCAGTCTCTCCAAGTCTCTCTGTGGAAGCTGAAGTCCTTAAGAAGGTGTAATAGTTCATTCTCACATTGCTAATAAAGATGTACCTGAGACTGGATAATTTATAAAGGAAAGAGGTTTAATTGACTCAAGTTCAGCATGGCTGGGGAGGACTCACAATCATAGCAGAAGGTGAAGGAGGAGCAAAAGCACATCTTACATGGTGGCAAGCAAGAGCGTGTATGCAGGGTAACTGCCCTTTATAAAACCACTTGATCTTGTGAGACTTATTCACTATCATGAGAACGGTATGGGAAAACCCACCCTTATGGTTCAATTACCTCCCACCAAGTCCCTCCCATAACATGTGGGGATTATGGAAAACAGAGTTCAAGATAAAATCTGAGTGGTGACACAGTCAAACCATATCAGATGACCCTCAGCAGGCCACGCAATATGCCCCCATTTCAGCCCCTGACAGTGTCTCCCACCCATAGTAGACCATGCACCAGCCCCTGGTGATCCTGGACCTTACCTGACATGATACTCCCACCCTGAATATAGCAATGTAGGCAGCAGTCTACGCAGCCCTCCCAGGCTCTCCTGGGCAACCTGACTCGGGCCTACTTTTAGTTTTTCTTCATTTCACAGTCCATCATATGTTAATATTTATTGAGTCATCTTGCTTATTGTTTACTTCCTATCTCCTTCTTCAGAAAGATGAAAGACATTATTTAATGTTAAAAAATGTGCTATCTGCTAATTGGTAATATTGGCCTAAGCCCTGTGCAAGTACACCAGCTTTTAGCAGGAACCAAACGACTCCCCACGTATGAATTTCAGTCTTTACAATCAATGTGCTTCATGTTCCTGAGTCTATGGTAGAGCTTGCCTTATTCATGTCGTGAGCAACACACTTGAAGAAATAACATAATAAAAATGCTTCTTTCATTCAGTGCAATGATTAACGTATCAGGTACCATTTTAATTTTATTAGTAAAATATTCCACAGTAGTATTTCTTTTAAACTAACTTAATAGAAACAATTATTTTTTATCTGTTTTCACACTGAGGCTTTAATAGAAGATATTCTACAAATATATTAATTTATGCCTAATTTGTTTAAACAAAAAAAAACCCTACACAATATTTTTTACAAATTAATTATTAGATGTAGGGCTGTGAGTAACTTAATTTCTGAAGCCTCTTGGAGGGAATGGCATTAATACACTAAATGTCACATCAGTAGACACAATGTGGGATGAGGTATACACAGATGGAATCACAATAGGAGGCTCGAAAGAAGTAGGAAGAGACAGCTATATATCTTCTGTGCTTCTTTTTAAATATCTATTTTTCATTTCAGAGTTTCTCATTCCCTTAGGTGCAGTATGAACTTAAAAGCAACCTAGATTCTTCATAGGACTTTTAGAGTATATGATAGATCAATAATTTGTTGGTTTGTTTATGAAATATGCCAACTTACTAGGACAGAGTCATTTTTAAGAGGAAGCCAAGATCAATATATATGTGCATAGATTTATGGGTGTTTTTGTTACAATCAGAATAAGTCCGTTTAAAGAACTCTAAACGGCAAGGCTGGCTGTTTTTCCTGTGATCTATTGGCTCATGGGTGCCACTTTAATTCCAGAGACTAAAAATATCACATCTGAGACTTTCATTCTGATAAACTCTCCTTGAATGTAACTAATTTTAACAGTCAGATTTTTAAATTGCAGACAAATAACAACCCAGCTGTAACTTACCAGCATAATCTCTAGAATTTGCTCCCTTTCTTAGGAGTACCAAATAATTGTTCCTGCCAGTGGATTTTAGAGTTATAGCCTTCTGAATTTTAATACTGCATTTTTTCCTTTACAGAATTAAAGAAAGGAGGCAGAATTATGGACTTAAACATGTGTTATGGCTTAACTATTGAACCACACCTGTGTTCCCACATGACCCAGCTGTGATACCTTTCTTTGTATAGCTGGTTGGATCTCATCCATGCCACTCTGGACAATCTAGTTTGGGTAAAGACAGAAGACACAAGTAAACGTCCTCATTAGGTTTATTAATTTCAGTGATACTTTCATTCTGTTGGTTTACTGAGCATAATCAGCTGGTCTATTGACGTTGCACAATTAGCCCAGAGAGATGGGTTGGCTTCAGGTAGTCTAACTAAATAGAAGGGACGAGAAACACTGTGACATGGCAGCAGCATCTTTCTAAAGCTCTCATGGACATAACTTTAAGACGACGTATGGGGCAAGTTAATACTCTCCAGCTACAGAGGCGGGAGTGTGGTACTTATCTCCATATTACATTTCAGTTGTGATCATTTTCATCACACACTCCCCACGGTGCGGCTCACTTTAATGGTGAATGTAATAAACTTCTCTCATCCTTCCCCACCCTCAACTGCATGCAGGTTTCTGACCAGAAAGGTAAACACAGTGTCATCTAACTTTTAAGGTGTTAATCACTAATCGAAGGATGAAGACTGTTGTCTTAAATCCTAAAACTATTAAAATGCATTAAAATTGTGCAAGCATATGGGGAAGATGGGATCAAGGTTATTTTAGCCACAATTTCTTATTTGACAAGTAAGAAATTAAATTTATTTTTTTTTCCCATTCATAGTATTTGATAAGAGAATGATTCCAATTAGATCACCCCTAGGTAAACAGAGTTTCTTCCTTTTAGGGATCTGTGAGGAAAGACATTTAGAGTCTCCTCTCCTTGGCTCTTGACCTGAGCCTCTACTGTGCTCAGTTGGAGGGTGAAATCCGGAATCGCATACTCAAACACCTGCACTGTTCTTCCAAAAACAACCAAGTTGAAACGGTAAACGACTCATCTGGTATCTCTTAAGCTAAGGTGCAACATCATCAGTGAATACATTCAGTTGCGTATGTACCTACACAGTGTATTTCCAGCTTCCTCCTAATCTGATCCCAACTCACCTATCCCTCCTCTGCATCTCTTCCTGCTTCCCACCTGCATGGTCTCCTCCCCTTAGCCTACCATGTCTCACTGCTCTTGATCATGTGTGTCACTGCTAAGTCCCTGGGACTTTGCCCAGTGTCTGTCTCCCTAACTGTTGTGGTTGACATCAGTCCCAGCTTTTTAAAGCACCCGTAACACAGATTTTAGTGCATACTATCATGAGCTATTACATGCTGCCTTGCGCCATTCATTAAATGCTTTATATTTTCATTCCTCCACCAGATTGAAAGTCCTTTAATGGAAGAGCTCTATCCTGCGGATTCGATCGAGAGTCAATCATGTGGAAGAGAACTGGTTGCTTTATTAAGAAATTTTGCTAGGTGCATCAGAAAAAATGACTCCGAAGGGGAAAGAAAGATTACAGTAAAATAGTCACCCCAGGAACATCACAGAGACTTTGGACAAGAGAAGGAGGAGAAGAATACATGGGTGGCAAGGAAAGGAAGGAGAGATTAGGAACATTAGAAGAACGTAGAGAATGTCTTATAATGATTCGTAGATATCTAACAGTCATGTTAGCAAATATTTAGCAATATATAAAATTGTAATAACCATGTCAAATAAGCAAGGGTAGAATTGCATGCCATTACCATAAGGTTGACCCCTTGGGGAGTGTTTTGAGGGAAATGTTTACTATCTTGGGTCTCTTTTTCTTGCACCAAAGCTCAGCTCTACTGTAATTTCTAAGGAGAAACAAAATGAGAGTCAGAATTAAAAATCCTAGAAGAAACCCTAGGTAGTACCATTCAGGACATAGGCATGGGCAAAGACTTCATGTCTAAAACACCAAAAGCAATGGCAGCAAAAGCCAAATTTGACAAATGGGATCTAATTAAACTAAAGAGCTTCTGCACAGCAAAAGAAACTACCATCAGAGTGAACAGGCAACCTACAGAATGGGAGAAAATTTTTGCAATCTACTCATCTGACAAAGGGCTAATATCCAGAACCTACAAAGAACTCAAACAAATTTACAAGAAAAAAACAAACAACCCCATCAAAAAGTGGGCAAAGGATATGAACAGACATTTCTCAAAAGAAGACATTCATACAGCCAACAGACACATGAAAAAATGCTCATCATCACTGGCCATCAGAGAAATGCAAATCAAAACCACAATGAGATACCATCTCACACCAGTTAGAATGGTGATCATTAAAAATTCAGGAAACAACAGGTGCTGGAGAGGATGTAGAGAAATGGGAACACTTTTACACTGTTGGTGGGATTGTAAACTAGTTCAACCATTATGGAAAACAGTATGGCGATTCCTCAAAGACCTAGAACTAGATGTACCATATGACCCAGCCATCCCATTACTGGGGATATATCCAAAGGATTATAAATCATGCTGCTATAAAGACACATGCACACGTATGTTTATTGCGGCACTATTCACAATAGCAAAGACTTGGAATCAACCCAAATGTCCATCAGTGATAGACTGGATTAAAAAAATGTCGCACATATACACCATGGAATACTATGCAGCCATAAAAAAGGATGAGTTTGTGTCCTTTGTAGGGACATGGATGCAGCTGGAAACCATCATTCTTAGCAAACTATCACAAGAACAGAAAACCAAACACCGCATGTTCTCACTCATAGGTGGGAACTGAACAATGAGACCACTTGGACTCGGGAAGGGGAACATCACACACTGGGGCCTCTTATGGGGAAGGGGGAGGGGGGAGGGATTGCATTGGGAGTTATACCTGATGTAAATGACGAGTTGATGGGTGCTGACGAGTTGATGGGTGCAGCACACCAACATGGCACAAGTATACATATGTAACAAACCTGCACGTTATGCACATGTACCCTAGAACTTAAAGTATAATAATAATAATAAAGAAAGAAAGAAAGAAAAAAGAAAAAAAGCAGGCAGGTAAACAGCAAAAAAAAAAAAAGATTAAGTTATATTCTTATTCAATTTGACATGTTTGTCATAATTGATTTGAAACTTTTCTGCAGAATTTCTTGTCAGTATGTCCAAGACATCCATCTCATGTTTTAAATACTCTGAAAGGATGTTTTCAGAATTCAAATCAGTGTCTGGCTCTGCGACTTTAGGAAGAATTGTGAACACATCACAGACCCTTTTTTCCAATATTGATTGAATTTCTCATGGAAGTCTTCCTCACTCAACTTTTTAGCCTTTACAATTAAAGCCAATTTTTGGCTCCTTTCCAATAATTTGTTTTATAATTTCCCTTTTTCTCATCCAGCCTTTCTTAAATTTTTTAAAAAACTAATAAGTTCACTGGCTTTTCTTTTGCTGTCTGAAAGAAGTTGCTTTTTAAGGATTATTAGCTTATTTTCAAAATTGAACTCATTTTTCCAAATTGAGCTTACATTTCCATTGAACTTATATTTCATTCTCTTAGTCTTCATTAAAATGTGTTTCAAGTTCTTGCTTCATAGCTTCATATTCTTCTGTAACTGGAGCCTCAAATGTGCTTGTTTCGAGTGTGTGAATTTTTCTATTCTGAATCTGGTTGATCAGCTGGTTCTGTAAGCCCAGCACACGATTCTTCAGCTCCCAGGTCCAGTGGTTATACATGGTTTCCAGTTTGCTCATGACCATGACTTCTTGGATGTTCCTGAAACCAAAAATAAAGTTCTCATGTACCAAATCTCTCCACACCTTTCAGGTGTGTGCTAGACTTCATTGTGGGTGTTCTCAATATTGATGGGCTTTTTAGTTGCCAAGGTGAGTTGCAATTTGATAGCCTGATTTTGGCACTTCCTTTTACATAGAATCAGTTGGAGAAATTTCTATCCAACTAGCAATATGTCAAATTAAGAACAGGAACAATGAATATCATTCTTATTACTGCTATGCAATCTGTGAATATTTATAACTTCTCTCATCTTTGTCAATATAAATTTCTCCTCAGAAGGAGACTTTTAAGGTTCTTGGACTTCAAAAACTGCTGCCTTGCCCAATGGAAATAATATAACTTCAAAAATAATCCTGAAATTCTGAATGCTTGCCTTATTGAGAATTTATTGCATCTATCTTAAATTTACAATGGATATCTCTGTGTTTTTAAATGGTATGGACACTTAAGAATATCAAATCAGAAGTGTATTTTTGACCTTCTTAAAATGCAAGGAACAAATAAATGACTCTTACTCTCTTAAAAAAAAAAAAAAAAAAAAAAAAGTTACAGTGTGGACTGTTTTCTGCTCCAGATGAAGCCTTGGTGTGGGGAACACCGATGGAGGTGAGTCCTAGGCTTTGTGCCATTCCACTCCCCACTCTGGATGTGCACTCATCCGGCTATCGGAGGCGGGAAGCATCGTTAAGAGATGAGGGCCTCCATTCGTGCTCCTTGGTCCTCTCCCAGGAAGGAAATCTCCTGGATGTTATCTAATTTCTCCAAGTCAGTTTTCTCGTAGGTCACATAGGGATGATGATAGCATCCAGCTCACTGAGACGCTGCAAATACTAAATGCATCGGGCCTGTATTGTAAGGCATCCATGCTAATACCTATGGGCCCTAGTTGCAAGGAATATAAAGGCAGTGTTGTTACATGGTGCAAAGGAATCGAGGCTGTCTTCAGAGAAATGGGCCATGATGAAAAGGGCTCTAGTAGGGGAGGTGGTGCAGAGACAACAGTTCCAATGGTGCAGACTAGAGGACTTATCCCTGGACAGAAACAGGAGCCACCACAGCAATCACAGCAGCAGCTTGCAGTCACAGCTCTGCACTTGCCAGGCTCTTATAAGCAGTCAGTGTTTTCTGGATTACTCCATTTAATCTTCCAAATGAGGTTAAGTCCCACTGTTTCGCCACTGAACTGATAAAACCACTACCTCAGGTCACCCAGAATTAGGAGAGCTTATATCTGAACCCCAGCATGCTGATCCTTGATCCACACTAAACTGTTCTTTCTCTATTTTATATTAGTTTAAATAACTGAAATGATGTATTTGGGTGACAAAAGGATGGATCCAGCTCCACAGAGTGAACCTCTGCAATTTAGCACTCTCAACAGATGTTGGCTGAGGTTCTAAGGCTGAAAAACAATGTCAAACGCAGGGCCTGTGCTTAGAACACACACGGGTCAGAAGCTGGGAAGCCCATCCTTTCATCTATTAGGAGGGCAAGAAAGAATTTTCTGAGCACCTGCATGACTGCAGACCAATGCAGAGATGCTACTTCCTCTTTGCCCTCAGCAGACAGGCTGGTAAATATCTGCACCTCTCATGTACTTCCCTCTAACAACACTGGTTTTGGAAATAATGCTGAATTCAAATAAACTCATCGTTTTGTTGATGTTTATTTAAAATTGTATGTAGATAGCCAGGACAACATGGCTATGAATGTGTGTTTAGTAGATTAGCATGAATAAAATTCAATAGATTGTTTTCTTTTAATATATATCTTAGAAAAACAGTCAATAAATTTCCTCAATATTCTTAAAGGCAGCTGTGGCCTTACTCTTTATTCCTAAGTCATATGTAAGAAATCACTGTTTTTATCATATTTCAGTACAATATTCAGAAATTGGGGTTGGAGCTGGGGTCAAGGAGCTCCCCACTCTTTGGCTGGTAAGTTAGGGCATCTGTGACTGGGACTGAAGACTCCAGAGGTTGACACACCTCTCACCCGTGACTTCAGGCGGAAGACTACTCCTGGGCTGTTTTTAGGCATTCCAAATAACAGCACTTGTCCATTTCACTGTCCACGTGGCTACTCTGCAAATAATGGAAATATTTCCACATGCATACATCGAGGTATGATCAATTGTGGGTGACTATAAAGTAGTAATAAAATCATCCTTTTAAATAACTGAAATGGCAATTGACCATTAAGCCTGTTATTCATACCAGCAACATTTCAATGATTCAGAAATAAGGAAAATGGGTAAAGTGTTTACATTTTGCAGTTCCAAACTACTTGTATCTTTTAGAACAACAACAGCAACACACTCTCGGTCTCTCAATGTAGACACATACATGCATACATAGACACACACATCCCTGTATGCGTATATACAGATGTGTCTGTATGAAAGCAACAATAAAAATATACTTTTAGCATTTTATACAAATTTTCTAATTTTGAGAATATTTGGCACACCAAGAAAGAGGCCAGTTGGAATATTTTGGCTCTTAAGGCTCACAGGAGAGAGGAAAAGAGAAGGGGAAAAGGACAATGCAGTTGTAGGGTCCAGGTCCAGGCCCAGTATGAGCTTGGAGATGCCACAACGATGGAGAAGTGCGGGACAAAGCATTAGAAATAGACACGAAGGTTCTGCTCACCTGTTTCAGGACAGTAGGGAGATCACCCTGGCACCGCGGGCATGTTCATCACTGCCAAACCAGACAGCAGACCATCCATTAATGACGCAGAAGAATGATCACTGTAGGGACGGGGGTCACTGAAGCGAAGCACTGGCACCAGGAACATCCGTGTGTTCGTATGTGCCTTATGCCGAGTTCGTATTACTGAGCAATGTCTAGAATTCCCAGGGGTTCACGTAAAAGTCAAAAGTTTGGAAACCTATTATTTATAGTAATGCCCTTTTAAAGCATTCTCTAGGAAGTCACTATGAGCTTTTTGTAATTCAAATTCTACAGAAGTATATAGAGTCCTTTCCTCTCTAGACTCTAGCCAAGGGCTCTATAATGTAAACTTAAGAGCACTTCCTGTTTGTATTAAAACAACAACAATAACAGAGAGCTGTATGGCTCCCAGTTAGAAAGTATCTCTTAGGTGTTGATGCTTCATGAAGCACAATGATGGTTCTGAGGCGGGTGCAAGTGATTTTGGATTAAATGACCCTAAGACGTGACTTGTAAAGATGACACGTGGTCAAAGAGAAGTGGTATGGGGGAGAGAGCGAATCCTAAAAAAGAGACAAGCCTCGTTTACACTTTATTCGTAAACTTCATTTTAGAACACTTTTAGGTTTACAGAAAAGTTATGCAGTATAGAGAGTTCCTATATACCCTGCACCCAGTTTGCCTATTATTAACAGCTTGTATTAACATAGTACATTTGTTAAAAGCAATGGACCAGTATTGGCACGTTATGTTACCTAACATCCTATTTCTGTTCCCGCATGCCATTCAAGATACCCCATCACATCTACTTGTGTCTCCTTAAGCTCCTTTTGAGTTTGAAAGCTCGAGGCATTCCCTGTCTTTAATGACCCTGGCAGTTTTGAGGGGCATTGATTAGATGTTTTATACGGCATTCTTCAGCTGGGGTTTGTCTGATGTTTTTCTCATGATTAGGCTTTTTTTTTTTCTTTATTGTGATTTTATTTTTAACTTTAGCATAACAATCAACTTCCCAACCACAATCCTCTTAAAGTGAGATAAAATTAATTTTTAATGACTAAGAACACATCTAGTTGGGCAGAAGTGGAACAAAACCCAGGGTCAGCTCATTGGCTGTGATCCAGAGCTCCGCTTAAGACATGCATGGTCTTAGAGACCCATCATTTGCCTTGAGAAAATGAAGTGGCTGAATTATTTTCCCTAAATAAATAGTGTCTGGCATAGAGTTAGGCCTCATGACTGTCTGACAAATATTGAATGACTCTGCTCAAGGAATTACAAATAAAAAATGAAAATTTACCTGTGTCTGTCTGTCTATCCTATCTATCTATCTATCTATCTATCTATCTATCTATCTATCTATCTATCTATCTATCATCTATCTATCTATCCATCTGATATGGTTTGGCTCTGTGTCCCCACCAAATCTCATCTTGAATTGTACTCCCATAATTCCCACATGTTGTGGGAGGGACCTTGTGGGAGATAATTTGAATCATGGGGGTGGTTTCTCCCATACTGTTCTCATAGTAGTGATTAGGCTTTGATGATGTGTTTTTAGGAAGAAGGGCACAGAGGTTAAGTGTCATTTTCCTATTGGGCTACATCAAAATAAATACCCCAAAACACATTTTCAACTCCTAGTTCCCAGAACTTATAAATGTGACTGTACTTGAACTAGGTTATTTGCAGGTTTAACTGCATTAGAGATCTTGAGATGAGATCATCCTGGATTTAGAGTAGACCCAAAACCCAAGGACTGTGTCCTTGCAAGAGAAAGTTGATGGAGATTTGAACACAGAAACACATGGGGGATAAGGCCATGGGAAGATGGAGACAGATACTGGAGCAATGCAGCCCCAAGCCAAGGAAGCCCAGGGCACCAGAAGCTGAAAGAAGCAAGGGAGGGCCCTCCCATGGAGCCTTCAGGGGCAGTGTGGCCCAGCTGACACCTTCGTTCCAGACCTTTGGCCTCTGAACTCTGAGAGAATAAATTTCCTTTGTTTTAAGCAACCCAATTTATGGTCATTTGTTACACTAGCCCTTGGAGATGGAACAGGCATTTACTATCCACATGACTTCACCACTGATGTGAACCTTGATCACCTAGGGGAGGTGGGATTGTCAGATCTCTCCACTGTTATCTGTGACTATTGCATGGTCACAATGATGCGTAGTAACTAACCTTACTATGCATGATCACAGTTCGCACTCAAGGAATGGGAACTATGCACCACCTCCTTGCAGACACCTTAGATACATCTATGTTTGAAATCCTTTTGGAATTCTTCTTCATGGGAAACCTGTCTCTTCTTCTCTTCACCTTATTTACTTATTTAATCATTTATTTATGACAGTATAGACTCATGGATATTTATGTTTTGGATTTTAATCCAATACTACATTGTTCTTTTTGTTGGTAACTTGTGCCAGATTTGGTCACTGGGAATTCTACCAGTTGATTCTTGCATTTCTTTGAAATAATCTCATTATTGCAGGTTTTTTTGTTGTTGTTTTGCTGTTGTTGTTTGTTGTTTGTGTGTGTGTGTGGATTTGCCTTGTATTTTTTTGTTTTGTGAACACTTTCTGAATTTCTAGCAAATGGTGCTCCAGGCTCATCTTGCGAGTTTGCTGCTTCTGAACTGGAACCAGCCATTTCTCCAGGAGTCCTCCTTCCCCTTCTTGGAGAACACCATCAGATGTAAAGAGCTGGATGCTGGCTGGGCTCTTGCTAGTGCGTTGAGTTTGCTTTTTGATTTGCTATATATTACCTATTTGTCCTTGAATATGCTACTTAGCCTCTCTGTTTCATTTTATTTAACTTTTAATGAGGGTTATAAAATACCAAAAATAATTCCTAACCAATCTTGATTTAATGAACTATCAAAACTAATACCTATTTTCCATTTGCCCTTTAAACCATCTGACTAGTGACTACACAAAGGAAAGATCTGATGACGTGAAGTCACTTAAAAATCCTAGAAAATGAGATATTTGAGCCACTCACAGGGAGAAAGCAAAGTGTAAAAACTGGAAGTGTTCAACATTCAAATTACTTTGCATATTACCTGTAAGATTTCACCATCTTACTGGAAGCACAAGCACAGAAATTGTGAACTAAGCCTTTTGTGTACATTTTTTCAAGAAGGAGAACTTGGAAATTAAAACAGCAACAGATCCATATTCAAACAAGTTGATTCTGCCCTTTTTGAAAGATTGATAAATAAATGGACACATTTTATTTAACTGGTGAGTCACGAGGGGCTTCAGCCAGTGGCTGATTACCAGCAGGTCTGGAATATTTTTGTGTTTTAATAGCTCCCATGCTGTCTTGGTGTGTACTGGCTAACTGTACCCCCAGCATGGGAGTCTGAGGTTAACAATTTCATGCCATAACTGACTCTTCAGTAACCAGTTGGTGAACCTGCCAAGAGGGCTTTACCACTATGATTTCCTGAGGCGGGTGTAGGACAACTCCTGGCAGGCAGAGTCTTTCCACATTCTGGTCTGTGAAACCATCACTGCCATTGTCTCCTCCTTGTCAGCATTAGCCTTGACTCCAGGATGACTTGACTCTGCCCAACCAGAGATGTTCTTTGGCAGAGTTTTTGGCTGCATTCTAACTGTGTCTGTAAATTGAAAGTGCAGAGATTTTGGTGAGACATTATGAAGATCAGCACCACCAGTGCAATCCCTAATCTCCTTACGTCTAGTTTTCTCCTCTGTATGAAGGGAAGTATAATTCTTAATGTGTATGGCAAAAATTAAAACAAGAAATTAATGCTATGAGATGTTTGTAAGGAGCATTCAATAAACGTATCTATTGCCAGCTGCATTTTATATAGACAAAGATGTAAAGAGTGGCAAGGCAGGCAGGCAGAGAGAAGATTGAGAGGCAGCATGGGGGCACTTCAGACAGAAGGATGCCTATGGTGCTGTGGGAGCAAAATGAAAACATTATATAATCACTTTCCATCTGCCAGGAATTGCTCTAAATGCTTTCCAGGTGGTTCTCACTTGCTCCTCAGCTAGTGCATTAAAGCCTTCTCACTTCACTAGATAAAAACTGGGGCACAGAGAGGGCTGCCCCTTGTCCAGAGTCCATCACTTCTCCAATCCAGATGCTGGCTCCAGGCCCACTTTGAGTGCTGCTGGCTTGTCCCGGAGGACTGCGTATGAAAACGGGAGCTCTTGGAAGCACAGTCTTTGTTCGGAGAGCAGTTAGTTAAGCAAAGGATGAAGGAATTATAATTGGGGAGACGGCATGACTACTGCAAAGGTTTGGTGCCCCACATGGCCAGGGACTCTCTAGCAGGGGTGACTGCCTTTGAGGGCTTTTTGGGGGAGGGATGGGTGTGTACCTGGAAGTCACATACAATGGCTGGTTATTAAACGCTAATGAATCCGTGCACATTTTATCAAATGTCTTCTTTTCTGGTGAAAATAATATATGGTTCTCCTGAACTCTCAGGGGAATGGAAGGAAAAGGGCTAGTTGGCACACAATTGAGCATGCACATCTTTTATTCTAAAAAATATTGAGACCTGAAAATATGAGCAATATAGATGGTAAGGAGGCAAAAAAAAAAAAAAAAAAAAAAAAAAAAAAAAAGGATGTCTATTAGACCAGGAGTCCCCAACCTCTGGGTCATGGACTGGTACTGGTCCATGGCCCATTAGGAACTGGGCCACACAGCAGGGGGTGAGCAAACAAAGCTTCATCTGTGTTTACAGCTGCTTCCCATCACTCGCATTACTGCCTGAGCTCCACCTCCTGTCAGATCAGCAGCGGCATCAGATTCTCATAGTTCTTCACAATTCCATTGTGAACTGTGCAAGTGAGGGATTTAGGTTGTGTGCTCCTTATGATAATCTAATGCCTGATGATCTGAGGTGAACAGCTTCATCTTGAAACCATCCCCCCCTCAACACCCTGTCCATGGAAAAACTGTCTTCCATAAAACAATACACTAGTGCCAAAAAGTTGGCGACCGTTGTATGCCAATGGCAACTATATTGCTAGAACTGTGGCAACAAACCGGATTTTTTAAACAACAAAAATTTGCTAGGCGTGGTAAGATGCCTGTAGTTCCAGCTATTTAGGAGGTTAAAGCAGGAGGATTGCTTGAGCCCAGGAGTTTGAGTCTAGAGTGGGCAACATAGTGAGACCCCTGTCTCCAAAAAAAAAAAAATCAAAACAACAGAAATTATTACCTGATAGCTTTGGAGGCCAGAAGCCGAAGATCCATGGGTTGGCAGAGCTAATTCTTTCTCAGACTGGAAAGGGGATGCTGTTCCAGGCTTCTCTCATAGCTTCTACAGTTTGATGGCAATATTCAGCATTCTTGGACTTGTAGAAGCTTCACCCCAAACTCCGCCTTCAACTTCATATGGTGTGCTCTCCATGTTCATATCTATCTCCAAATTTTCTCTTTTGTAAGGACATCAGTCATATTGATTAGAACCCACCTTAATGAGGTCATTTTAAGTAGATTACCTCTTTAAGGACCCACCCTCCAAAGAAGGTCAAGCTTGGAGGTACTAAATGCTGGGACTTCAAGATATATTTGGGGCAGGTTGGAGGGACACAATTAAACCCATCACAGTGAGAGTAGTTAAAACCATGTACTAAGTATAAATTATAACAGTAGGATAGTCCTTCATGTTTATTTGAAGCACGTGAAAATTATTCACAAAAAAATTCTCACGTTAGTGGTTGCAACTTCAGTTAATTTTTTTTTTTTTTTTTGAGACGGAGTCTCGCTCTGTTGCCCAGGCTGGAGTGCAGTGGTGTGATCTCGGCTCACTGCAAGCTCCACCTCCCGCGTTCATGCCATTTTCCTGCCTCAGTCTCCCGAGTAGCTGGGACCACAGGTGCCCACCACCACGCCCGGCTAAGTTTTTGTATTTTTAGTAAAGATGGGGTTTCACTGTGTTAGCCAAGATGGTCTTGATCTCCTGACCTCGTGATCCACCCACCTCGGCCTCCCAAAGTGCTGGGATTACAGGAGTGAGCCACCGCGCCTGGTCTAGTTACATATTTTTAAATGTTATTTATCTCTTACAGGCTGTTATAAAATCATCCAAATATCTTTATTTTATACTAATCAAAGAATAACAGCACTTAAATTTGTCATCACTCTGAATGTGCTACAGCATTTCGGAATTGTTTGCATAGTCCTTTTAATCATGAGAATTGAATATATTTTTGGTGTGACATTGTTAATGTACATAAAAAATAAAGTTGTATCTAAAATGCATTTTACTTCAGTTGGAAGTGGAAGGAATAAGATTTATTCTTATGTCAAATTAATTTTTCATAGCTCTTCACAATACAGTTCTAAGTTAAATCATGTTTATTTTAGATAACTTAAAATCATCATTTTTGTTTAACACATTCATGAGAAGCAAAAGTCTATTTTATAGGCTAGAAGAACAAAGGAACATTGTAAAAATAAACTTTTAAAAATGGATCTATTTCTCCCCCAAAGAGAAACTATTCTAAATCCACCAATGGGTGTCATTTAGAGCAACTGTTCCCAAATTGTTCTGGGATGTGTGCGGGTCCCTGAGGTCCCTCCAGGTGACCCGCAGGCTAATCTCATGTAGTATTGATGCTTCTAATATGAAAATGTCTATATTTTAGTTTCCAGAATGGATGGTTTATGAATAATGTATAATATTTAATAAAACCAGACACTGCCTCATTAATGTCTCATCAAAAGTAGAATGGATCTTTCCCTTATATCTGGCATTTTTGGGTCATGTACTAGACACAAGTGTGGGTGGATATACATTATTTCACCCTACTAAACACAGTTATATTCCAGAGAATCTGATAATTAATTTTTAGAAGTTGTAATCACTAACCAGATTTAACTCAAAATAAAAATTACATGCAGTTATTAATTTATTTACTTTGCAGTGAGTATTTTTGTTTGCTTGAAAATCGTTATGAGAAAGGTGAAGTCCAGATTCCAGGAAAAGGATTTCTCTGAAGAGCACACAGTACATTAGCATGAAGTTTCAGGGTTGCTGCTTAATACATATTTTTAAAATTGAACTGTTTGAGGATAATCACAATATTTGTTTTGAGGATGCTGATTATTTGGTATGAGAAAATTATACTGGGAAAAAAAACTCCATTGCTCTGTGACACTGAGGTATCGGTCTACACTCAGATCTCAGATTACCTAAGAAATGAATGATTCCCATTAGTTACTCAGTATGTTATCTGGTCAATTATTTGCTTTCCCAACAATTACAACTGCTACAGTGAATTCATAACTGCTCTAAGAGATGATAGTAAATAATTAGT
Source organism: Macaca fascicularis (assembly GCF_037993035.2). Taxonomy (NCBI): domain Eukaryota; kingdom Metazoa; phylum Chordata; class Mammalia; order Primates; family Cercopithecidae; genus Macaca; species Macaca fascicularis. Next base: position 5,073,422 of record NC_088380.1, read on the forward strand.
TTTATCTAATCTTGGCACTGTATTCCTGCAGAATCTGCATCAATCTTAATATTTTGTCACTGACTTTTAAAAATCGTGCTCACTTAGCCTTTTCCCAAGCTGGCATATATATCATTTTACATCTAAATATGTCTTGCATTTTACATGAAAACTTATATGCTTTAGTCATTTTGAACTCTCCTTCTCTTTCTTTTTTCCTCTCTGTTGTAGGACATGGTGGGGATGGAGTGGGAAGGAAGGAAGCAGATTGGTGAGGCTGGGCAGTGTTGGTGTGACGAAGGGTAGGTGAGTGGGTATCTTTGATCTCTGGGCTGGAGTCAGTGAAGGCTGAAGAAACACCCCTTAAGGAATTATTTCTCCTGGAACTGGAAATCACAGGTTTCCTGAATCAAATGAGTTGACTCTGAATTCTAGTATCTGAAGTCTTGGCTGTTTGAAAAGTAACTTCTAGAGGCTGCGAGGACCCCGATACCTTTATAATCTCAAGTCATTTACAGTCTTCCCTGAGACCATTTGTCAAATTCATTGAATCATCCCGGAAAATGCTAGGCCCTCCCACTCCCCACCATTACCTTCTGGGTAAAACTCCAGATCCTCAACACGACCTGCAATTGCCTTTCATTATGTGATCCTGGCAACCTCTGTAAGACCACCTCACTTCATTCCCCAACCCATAACTGGCACTTCCTGTGGGGAAAGTCTCCAATATGTGCTGGTCCTTCCGTCCATCCCTGCCTTGCCTATGTCACCTCTTCTGTGCTCAACATTGAGGCCAGTGTATTACTCTTTTAACCCTAGAATAAAAGCTCACACAGCATCTATGGGGTTTTCCCATGATGGCCTAGGTTGAACATTTTCCCACCTGGTACTCATCACAGGACCCTGTAATTGCCTGGTGGCTTGTCACATTAGCTGGAGATTTCCTAGAAGTCAAATAATTAACTATCAATTTTATCTAAATTTCTGTAACTTAGAGGGTACACAGTATGTGGTAGATGCTCTGGCAAAGGTCTAACGACTGACTGACCACATGAAGCTTTAAGGGAGGCAGAAAATGGGACAGTTGACATAGATGAGGCAAAGAGGGTGAAAGGTGATGCCCTGCTAGGGAGCTGCCTTCTTCTGCAAAGATGGATTTTCTGCACGTGGTGCTACAAAGAAAACATGCTACATTACTCACTTTCAGGAAACTTGGTCTATAAAGGACATTATGCTTTAACCTAATCACAGGATCTTGGAGATATTGATATTTAAATTTACTTAGTTTTTAGAATCAGGACATTAGTATTATTTCATTTTGACTAGGAAATTGTTCTGTTAACAAAGCAGAGAAAGAAATGAGCTGGGAATTGGGGTGAGTAACTATGGCTAAAGAGAGTGGGAAACGTTATAGATTGGTTTCAATCATTCTGGCAAGTGATAACTAACAAGATAGTAGTAGATGGAGAGGAAAACGCACTGGCCAACAAAAGTTCTTCACATTTTCATGAAGAAGTTCCACTGAAGCCCCTTATCACATGCTACAGGGACACCACTTTTGCAAATGCTCTTTGGTTTTATAATGAACATTGCAAGGGATGCCACTTAGCCGGATGGCATCGATCCCCTTAATGAAGGTGTATCTATCCCAGAGTTATTTTTGACTCTCTCCTAATTTGCTGATTCTCTCCCCTCCTACCCCAGTTTCTTTCTGGCTTTCCTTCCCATTGCATTTTTCCCCCACCAAATTCTATTTGTGAATCAATTTGTCCCTAAGAATAGAGCAGCCTTTGCAAAAATGTATCCAGTACATAAAGAATGGAGAGTACAAGCAAGTAAATCAAAGGTGATCCAATTAGTGATTTTTTTTTTCTAGAACAGGAGTACTGAGTCTTCATTTATACTTGGAAAAAATATAGAGCACTAAAATAAAAATTACTAGTTCATGATACTTTTTAAAGAAAAGTGCAGATGCATTTAAAAAGTTATTTTTTTTTTTTAAATCGGCTAACAGAGAGATGCCAGGCAGCAGGTGTTCCCTGAGGAAGATGGTTATGTATTTATGGCAGGTTTAACACCGAAGATTCTGAAATCTTCTCATCTGTAACCAAATCCATTGAGCAGAGCAAAGGTGACATCACCAAAACAAGGAAACCGTCCTTACCATTCTGGAGGGGATCAAAATAAGAGGGTCTAGATGGATCCTGTTTTATGGGCTGCTCTTCTTGGAATCCAGATCACTAAAAAGAACCCTCAGTTATAAAGAGCAAGAGGCTCTCTGCCCCTCTCCTCTACAGTGGGGATTTTTCCCAGGATTATTGGTTGTTTATCTTTTAATAACAATACAGAGCTTTAGAGAGCGGAAGCAACAAAGTCTCCTGTTTTTCATTTCCCTTGCAATATCTCATCGAGATGATTCCAACCACCTCCTCTGCTGGCAACCCACCTAGATATCCACCACACTCCAGTGCATCGTCCACACACAGTCTGTGCCGGGCGGTTCGGCTTTGGGTTGAAGATGTTTAATGTCTTTTCTAAACTGGCCCTAGACATTGGCGGATTAAATGATTAGAGAAAACATCAGTAAATCTCAAAAGGCAGAAAAATACATCTGCTCATTGATTGACTCAAATCATCTACGAGTTAAAGCAGAATACGGTTTCAAATAGAACCTTTCCAGTAACACATTCCATGGAATGGGTGAGTCAGGGTTTTGAGATACCCATGGCCACTGTGCGGTGATTGCCAAATCAGGATAAAATGGGACTGTGCTCAGCTTGCTATGCAGCACAAATTTTTGCAGATAAATGGGCACGTTTTTGGTTTAACACAGCTATTACATGACATATTAAAAAGGTTCTATGGAAAAAGGTAGTACCCAGCACAGTAGAAATCATTATTGATTTATTGTCCTTGCTGTGTCATTAGGATGGTTAAGTCTTTGAAGTGTGATGATGAGGAAAGCAGGGGCTCGATATTTCATGCAGAGAATCCAAAGAAAAATTAAATAATCATCACATAGTGCTGGAGAATTTTTTTTTCTTTTTTTTTTTTTTTTTGAGACGGAGTCTTGCTCTGTCGCCCAGGCTGGAGCTCAGTGGTGCCAACTTGGCTCACTGCAAGCTCCGCCTCCCGGGTTCACGCCATTCTCCTGCCTCAGCCTCCCGAGTAGCTGGGACTACAGGCGCCCACCACCTCGCCCCGCTAACTTTTTGTGTTTTTAGTAGAGACGGGATTTCACTGTGGTATAGATCTCCTGACCTTGTGATCCGCCCACCCTGGCCTCCCAAAGTGCTGGGACTACAGGCGTAAGCCACCACGCCCAGCTGAGAATATTTTTACAAAGTAATAAAAGAGCGCACATATCTAAGGTCCTTGGTTTTCTTGTTGCAGTATCTGGATAGAATAAGAGAATTGTATAATCATGGTGAATACTCATCCACCAAAGCTGACTTCATTTATAATTCCTCTTAAAGAAAAAAAAAAACAACAAGTGAGTAAATTTTGCACAAGTAAAAAGCAGAGGCAACATATCTATTAAGTTCTATGACTTTACTGCAAAAAGTAGAGATTAAGGTTATAAATTAAAACCAAAATCACGATTTTGGTCATGCATTTTGTGTTAATTCCAGATTTTACTATTCACACACTCAGCAAGAAAATTTCTCATGAGTGAAGAAGGATGTGTGATGAATATTCAATTCCTTGTTTTATGTGCATCATTTAAAAAAATTTGTTTTGCCCTGTCCCTAGCAACATTAGAGCTACATGTAGCTACAGAAATACTAAATTACTAAAGACCAAAGGCAGTTGTGTGGAGGTAAAAACAGTTGATGCTGAAGTGTATGTGAAACAAAAAGAGATCTTCACAAAACAATGTTGGAGAAGAGAGAAATGAGATTAAGTTTAGGGTATGAGATTTATGTCTGGGATATAGTTAAGGTGAATAACAAGAAGGAAGCCATTTGGGATTTCATAACAGCTTTGGTGACGACGGATAGGAAAGGGTGCTCTAGAGGGCTGCTAACGGGAGTGAAATCCACTCACAGAGGCAGGGGAATCCCGGAGGATTAGGTTACACACAACAATCAGTCCCAGGATCAAAATATTGGGTTTCCACATTGGGAGCAACAAAAACACTACTTTTTAGCATGAAGAATACCGTGTTATAGGAAGTCTACTACTTAAGTCTATGATGAATTTAAAGACAAAATCATAATAGTTTCTGAATGAATTTTAGTTAAATATGACTTTAAAAACTTTACTGGTTTATATCAACGAAAATTAAGAGGAAGTTAGTTTTGCCACTTTTATGCAAGTTTCTGTTCCACTCAGGCTGCTTAGCATCTCACTGTGTGTGGTTTTTATCATTGGAAAACCATAATTTTACAGAACCACATGGCTCATATCCTCACGAGAGAATGTCTAAATCATTGAGTATGCAAATTATTGATTGTTAAAATAAAAGTAAAAAAAAAAGAGAGAGCTGGTGATGAGAATTAAAACCAAAAGTCTGCTCTAATTCCGTATTTTTTATTCTTGAGTTTTCTGTTCTTATAACAAAGGCAATTCTGTGAAAGGCAAAATGATTAATTATGATCCCTAAGCATGTGATTCCATGAAAATGAAATAACACAAAATAATGGAAAGACAGATTGGATATATTACCTATTTATTGTTGCATGTGGAGTTACACCAGCCTATGTAAGAACTTAAATCATTTATGTCTCCCAGTTTCTGTGTATAAGAATTTGGATGGTTTTGGTTCAGGTCTACTAGGAGGCTGTAGTCAAGATGTTGATTGGGGCAGAAGTCATCTAAAAGCTTGATTGAGGCTAAGGATCTACTTTCAGCCTGGCTCCCTCATACGTCTAGAAAACTGCTGCTGACTTTTGGCAAGAAGCCTTAAATCCTTGACACACAGACCTCTTGAGTGCTCTCCTTCATGGCAGCTGCATTTCCCCAGGGTAAATGACTCAAGAGAGAGAACAAGACCAAAGCCAGATGTGATTTAAGGCCTAGCCTCAGAAGCCACACTCTGTCATATCTCCAATATGCCACTGAATAAACTGAATGCAGAGGTCAGCTCTGTTCTGTATCTAACACAGAGTTCTAGAACCCAGGCAGAGCTCCAGGATATCCCCAGCTCCCTACAGCACACCACCATTTAAATGTCCCCATGTTCCTCAAATTCACAATGTCCCCAAGTGATTTCAGCTTCTCCCACCTGTCCACCCCTCTCCATAAACTTCTACTCTGCCCAACCCTAGCATGTAGAAATCTATGCCTTCAAAATGTATTTGTTTCAGGTCCTCTGCACAGAAGGGTGTTCAGTTCGTTTTAATTTGAAATCCACTTGAAACCTGACTCCTCCTTTTCATTTCTATTAGTCAAAACGTCTCATTGAGATGATTCTAACTTCTGCTCTACTGGTAACCTACCTAGAGGTTTACCACACCCTAATTCATCTTCAAAAATTATGGCAGAAATGCTTTTTCTAAAAATACGTGTTTGTCATTACCTTCCTAAACTTCTTTATCATTCCACATACCTTCAGTTTTACTTTCTTCTTGTATCCCTATTCTGCTATAAGGCCCAATTAACGTTTTTTGTTTGTTTGTTTTCATTTTTGTTTTGAGACGGAGTCTTGCTCTGCCGCCCAGGCTGGAGTGCAGTGGCGTGGTCTCAGCTCACTGCAACCTCCGCCTCCCAGGTTCAAGCGATTCTCCTGCCTCAGCTTCCCGAGTAGCTGGGACTACGGGTGTGCACCACCACGCCAGGCTAATTTTTTTGTATTTTTAGTAGAGACGGGGTTTCACTAAAGCCAGGATGGTCTTGATCTCCTAACTTCATGATCCGCCCGCCTCGGCCTCCCAAAGTGCTGGGATTACAGGCATGACACCCCACACCCAGCCACCCCAGACCTTTCTAAGAGGCAAAAATGTCTGATTATTAGGACTGTGGCCCAAGGAGGAAAGAATAAGTGTCCCAAACCTCTTTGTCCTCCTTTTATCCTACCACAGCTCTAAGAAAAGACCTTCATGAGTTTGGGCATGTAACTATTCAGTCTGTCTGACTCGTACCAGAGGAACCCTGAGTGACTGCTCTTGGACCCTAGTTTGCTGAGGCTGGTCCATAAATCCCAACCACAGCAGAACATAAGTCCCAGCCACCAAAAGTGACCGGGGAGGAGGGGCAGCCATAGGAAGTGGCCAGAGCCAACAGCTGACCCACTCTAGGACCAGTGAGAGCCCTTGGGGTTCCCCTTCAGCAACCTGTGCCCGAGTGACCAGCTGTTATTCTCACCAACTTTACTTCCACAAAAGATGTTTGTTATTTCAAAATTTGAGGGAAAATCTCTCACCTGTAAATTCCTTCTAGGAGTGGGCAAAAGAGACCAGATCTCATTGTTTTAGGTTCCATAGGGAGAGACATTTAAGATTATCTTGTCTGAATAATTTTAACTAGTACAAACGTGTTTCTATTCATGATATAGTTTGTACTGTGTGTGTGTATAAATATATGTGTGTATGTATATGTGTGTGTGTATTCTCTCTTTGAACCGACAACATTATCACAGTGGCCTTGTTTCTATTTATTCCCTGAATACTTATATCATCAGCCGAGGAGATTTCCAGGCACAGGTGGAAACCTGCTTCATCTTTTTCATATTAAATCCTCTCCACATCAATTGTTACCCTTGGCTAAAAGCTGAGCTTCTCTCAGTCTCACAGTTGCCTGGACTCCTGTAAATTTCATGGAATTTTCCTCATCTTAAAGGAGAACCTAAAAGTCATTCATTCACTCTATTTACTTTCTTTTGTGTTGTGGCACATGAAGAGTTAAGCATCAGGCAACTTCAGAAAGTCAATTAAAAAGGGATAGTGTCGCTTAATCACAGGGCTTTTCCTATCTATTTTTTCCAGTAGTTACTTTAAAACTGCTAACTTGAAATCACAGCCCTGTGCTGTCTTCAGAAGTTCACTCAATCAAAAGCCAAGTGCTGAGTAATCAAAGATCTTAAATAACTGGAAGTTCTAACCCTGACCACAAGAGGATTAAAAATCCAGTAGCCAGAACTCAGTTCTTCGATCCAGCAGGCACCAGTGCATAATGAGAAATCCCCAAAGCCCTAGATCACAGCCGTGTCCTTGCCCAGCGCAGAACTAAGTGGAAAACCTCTCTAATTCCTTAAGAGATCTTATCTGCCTGATGAAAATAGATATTGGCTTCTGTGTAGTATGATTAGAAGAATGCAAGAGGCTTAGCAAAGATGCAAGCGAAAGGCTCAGCCAGCTCATTTACATGGCGTTGCTGCTGACAGGTCATGTTAACAGAAGAGCATAACCCACGGGCACAACCACACCTGAATTAAAGCGGCATTTATTTACTCAAGCTATAGAGGGATTAGCAGTCATTTATTTTGCCATATCCAATTTTTTAAATCTATTAAGCACTTTGATGCTTACTTTATTTTCTGTAACAAACAGTCAAGCTGGTTGAAGAGATGCTTATTTTCATTCAAAACAACCTGTCAAATGATTGTAACAGAAATGTAAGTGTTGGGATGAATGAAAATTATTTCTATTTATTTCAAGTATAAATGTTTGAAAGTCACAGATTCATTAATACATTACTATTGCTTATTGCTACATAATGTGATATATACATGTGCATACACAAATGCACATTCATATTATATGTATACTATATATAGTATAGCATACCAATATTTTATATCAGATAATTTCACATTAGTCAGAATGGCTATTATTAAAAAGTTTACAACAATAGATGCTGACGAGGCTGCAGAGAAAAGGGAACACTTGCACACTGTTGGTGGGAATGTAAGTTAGTTCAGTCACTGTAGAAAGCAGTATGAAGATTTCTCAAAACACTGAAAACAGAATTACCATTTAACCCAGCAATGCATTACTGGATATATACCCAAAGAAAATAAGTCGTTCCTCAAAAAAGACACATGCACTTCTGTGTTCATTGAGGCACTATTCACAATAGCAAAGACATGGGTCAACAGAGGTGTCCATCAGCAGTAGATTGGATAAAGGGAATATGGTACACCATGGAATACTATGCAGTAATAAGTAAGAATAAAATCATGTGCTTTGCAGCAACATGACTACAACTGGAGGCTATTATCCTAGGCAAATTAACACAGGAACAGAAAACCAAATACTGCGTTTTCTCACTTATAAGTAGGCGCTAAAAATTGCGTATACATGAACAGGAAGATGGCAACAGTAGACCCTGAGGACTATCAGATGGGGGAGGGAAGGAGAGGGGCCAGGGTTGAAAAATGAACTCTTTGTACTATACTTCAGTACCTGGGTGATGGGATCAACCATACCACAAACCTCAGCACCATGCAATAAACCCATGTAATAAACCAGTACCTTTTATTTTTACAAAACAAAAGTTATAAAAAATTGCTTATTTTAGAATACTATGTTTTAAGTTTATAAATTTATAACATGTACATTTACATCATCATGTAAAATTTGAGTATATTTGTACATTTGGCACTGAAATTTGAAGTTAAAATTATCCAGAAACAATAAGCCTTCAGAAAGATCAGGCAGAACTTAAAATCGTATGATACATTTTGTCACCTTCAGTACTCACAGGATTCAAAAACACATTTTAGAGAGGAAAAGTGTTTTTGGAAAGTGTCGATTATGTGAATAATTGGAAAATGCAAAGTTACTTTGAACAAACAATATCTCCTTCCTAACTTATTACCAAAGTGCTGGACACTATTAACACAAGGAAAATGCTTATACACGTGGATTTTTTTTTAACTCTGTCATTGTTAAAACAATGTTGGTTTTCTATTCAGATTGTTGCCTCTAAATGCAGAGCGATTCAATATAACATAAATATGTTATCATATATGAAAGTTTTGAAATCTGGTTGAATACAATGTATTACTGTATATTGCAAAATTTAACAACACAGGATCTATATGCTTGCATAAGGGAAATGAAGCAAACACAATGAGGAAACACAAAACAACACCAAAACCACAACAGTGAACTAAGTTGGTTAGTTTTGTATTGGAATAAAGTTTAATACGAAAAGAAAATATTTCAGAGTCGTATCAATTTTGGTCAATAAGTGCAAATTCCAAATTATTTTATAACTAATATCAAAAGGCAGACTCAACTGAATTTGTATAAAACTTTTAAACAACTTTATTAAGATATCATTGGCACACAATAAAGTGCAAATACTAAAAATGTAAGACGTCGGCCAGGCGTTGTTGGCTCATGCCTGTAATCCCAGCACTTTGGGAAGCCGAGGTGGGCGAATCACCTGAGGTAAGAAATTCAAAACCAGACTGGCCAACATGGTGAAATCCCGTCTATACTAAAAATACAAAATCAGCAGGGCATTGTGGTGCAAGCCTGTAGTTCCAGCAACTTGGGAGACTGAGGCAGGAGAAGACCTTGAACCTGGGAAGCAGAGGTTGTAGTGAGCCAAGCTCGTGCTACTGCACTCCCGCTGGGAGACAAGTGTGAAACTCTGACTCAAAAAAAATTAAAAAAAAAAATAAAACATACGATGTAAAATTTAACATGCGTATGTATGTATGGACCTATCAGAGTTTGTTTTGGACGTGTACCAAGCAGCATGATTGCTGGATCATAGGGTAGTTTTATTTTTAGTTTTTTGAGGAAACGCCATACTGTTTTTCATAGTGGCTGCCTAAATTTACATTCCCATGAGCAGTAAACTAGTGTTCTCCTTTCTTCACATCCTTGCCAGTATCTGTTAAATTTTGTTGTTTTGATAATACACATTTTAAATGGAGTAAGATGATATCTCACTGTGGTTTTGATTTACAATCCCCTGATGATTAATGGTGTTGATCATTTTGTTATATGCCTGTTGGCTATGAGTATGTCTTCTTTTGAGACATGTTCATTTAGATCATTTTCTCATTTTAAAATCAGATTATCTGGGGCTTTTTTTGGCTATTGATTTGTTTACATTTTTTAGATATTCTAGTTATTAATCCCTTATCAAATGGATCATTTGCAAATATTTTTTCCCATTCTGTAGGCTATCTCTTCCCTTTGTTGATTGTTTTTGGTTGTTCATTTTTGCTGTGCAGAAGCTTTTTAGTTTGACAAATTCCATTTTTTCGCTTTTGTTGGCTATGCTTTTGAGGTCTTATCCAAACAGTATTTCCTCAGACCAATGTCCTGACGTATGTCCTCAATGTTTTCTTCTAGTATTGTTTCAGGTCTTCTTTTTAAGTTTTAATTCATTTTAACTTGATATTTTTGCATACAATGAGAGATAGAATATTCAGTTTTCCCAGCACAATTTATTAAACATGATATTATTTCCCTACAGAATGTTCTTGGTACCTTTTATTTGAAAGTCAGTTGGCTCTAAATATGTGGATTTATTTCTGAGTTCTCCATTCTGTTACACTGGTCCATGTGGCTTCTTTTATGCCAGCATCGTGTTGTTTGGGTTACTATAGCTTTGTAGTATATTTTGTAGTAAAGTAGTGTGATGCCTCCAGCTTTGTTCTTTTTTCCTCAGGATTGCTTTGGCAATTCAGGGTGTTCTGTGACTCCATATAGATTTTAGGATTTAAAAAATATATATTTGTGTGCAGAATGCCACTGATGATAGGAATTACATGAAATTGGTAGATCACTCTTGGTAATATGGTTCTTTTCACAATATTAATTCTTCCAATCCGTGAACATAAGGAAACTTCCCATTCTTTTGTGACCTCTTCAATTTCTTTCATCAATGTTTTATAGTTTTCCTTGTAGAGATCTTTAACCTTTTACATTTATTTCTAGGTATTTCATTATTTTGTAGCTATTATGACTGCCTTCTTGATTTTTTTTTTTTTTTTGGCTAGTTAATTGTGGATGTATGAAAACACTACTGATTTTGATTTTTTTGTATGTTAATTTGTATCCTGAAAATTTACTGAATTCATTGATCAGTTCTAAGTTCCTCACTTCCAGTTTGGAAAACCTCTAATTTTTCTCTTGCCTAACTTCTCTAGCTAGGATTACTAGTACTATGTTGAATAAGAGGGGTGAAAGTAAGCATTCTTGTCTTGTTCTAAGAGGAAAACTTTCAGCTTTTCCACATTCCATGTGAAATTTACTGTGGATTTGTCATATATGGTCTTTATTGTGTTGGGGCATGCTCCTTCGACATCTACTTTGTTAGAGGTTTTACAATGAAGGATGTTGATTTCTATCAAGTGCTTTTTCTACATCTATTGAGGTAATTAAGTTGTATGTCCTTTATTGTACTGATGTGATGCATCTATGTTTATTGATTTGCATATGTTGAGCCATTCTTGCATCCCTAGGGAAAGTTGGACTATATTATAGTGAATAATCTTTTTAATGTGCTGGTGGATTCAGTTTGCTAGTATTTTGCTGAGGATTTTTGTATCTATGTTCATCAGGAATATATCCTTATAGTTTTATTGATGTTGATGGTGTGCACTTATCTGGTTTTGTTATCAGGGTAATGCTGGCCTCTGAAAATGAGTTTAGAAGAATTCCATCACCTGTGATTTTCTAAAATATTTTGAGAAGAATTTGCATTAGTTCTTTAAATGTTTGATAGAATTTAGTAGTGAAACTATCACATTCTGGGCTTTAATCTGATGGGAGAAATATTATTACTGATTAAATCTCATTTCTCATAATTGGTCGTTTCAAGATTTTTATTTTTCAATATTGGTAAGTTATATGTGTCTAGAAATTTAGCAATTTGTTAGATTCTCCAACTTGTTGACATGTCTTTCATAATACTCTCTAATAATTCTTTGCAATTCTGTGGTATTAACTGTAATTTCTCCTTTTTCTTGATTTTATGAATTTGGGTCTTTTATCTTTTTTTCTAGTTAGTCTAGTTAATTAATGGTTTGCTTACTTTATTTATCTTTTTATTGTTTTTTCAGTCTTGATTTTATTATTTCTACTCTGGTCTTTATTACTTTTTTCCATCTATTAATTTTGGGTTTGATTTGTTCTTACTTTTTTAGTTTCTTAAGATGAACCATTATGTTATTCATTTGAAATATTTCTACTTTTTTGATGTAGGTGTTTATTGCTATGAATTTCCCTCTTAATATTGCTTTTGCTATATGCCATAGGTTTTGGTACATTGTGTTTCTATTTTTATTTGTTTCAAGATTTTTTTTGCTGTTGTTTTTTGTTTATTATTCAGTATTTAGTGTTTGTATATGTCCTAGATTAAAATAATTTTTGGATTAAATATTAAATATTTTCTATCAGTCTGTGTCTGATTGTCTGTGTCTGATCCAAAATAACTTTTTGAATCCAATATTTTCTATCAGTCTGTGTCTTAACTTTATTTTTTGGTAGTCCATTTCAAAGACCACAAGTTTTTAATTATAGTGAAGTTCAGTTTATTGACTTATTTGATCAGTTATGTACATGATGTGTTATATTAAAAAAAAAAAAATTCTGCCAATTCAAGACCACAAGGATTTTCTCCTATATTTTTGGCTGTGAATTTTATACTGTTATATCTTACATTTAAATCTGTGACTTATTTTGAGTTAATTTTTATGTAGGACATGAGGCGTGAATTAACAGACTTGAGAGTTATTTTGCCTTGATTTTTGCTTATTAAGTGTATTAGTTTGCTTGATCTGCCATAATGAAATACCACAAATGGAGTGACTTCAAGAAGAGAAAATTTCCTATAGTTCAAGGAAGCCCATGATTAGGTTTCAGCAGATTAGATTTCTTCTGAACTGTCTTTCCTTGGCATATAGATGACTGTCTTCTTGTTGTGTGCTTACCTGGTTCTCCTTCAGTTTGTCTCATCTGTGTCAATACCCTCTTCTTATAAAGACACCAGCCATATTGGATAAAAGCCTACTTCTACATTCTAGACTAAGCTAGTATGTAAAAATACAATTCGTTTTTCATATATTTTTATTTTATGCTATTACCTTGATAGACTAATTTATTAGTCTTATTATTTTTTATAGATTCTACCAAATTTCTATGTTGATAATCATGGCATCTGAGAATTAAGATGGTTGTTTCCTTCTAATCTGTATGCCTTTTATTTTCTCTGTTTTTATTATTGCATTGGCTGAAACCTTGAGTACAAGTTTGGACAGAAGGTAAAGGTAGTGCTTTTAAATAGGTAAGTACAGTAAAATGTCATCATTTTATTGTACTTGCCTATTTAAAAGTACTGTCTTTAAAACAGTGACATCTGAGATACTGGTGTTACGACTCAAACATTTGAATTGGATAGGGTGGGGACACAATTTAATCTATAACAATATCTAATAGTTTCAGCATCATTTGTTGAAAGACTATCTTGCTCCACTGAATAACCTGTACACCTTTATGTAAATCAGTTGTCCATATATGAGTGGTCTTATTTCTGAACACCCTCTGTTTGTTCTCTTGAACTATTTGTCTATATTTATACCAATACAACATTGTCTCAATTACTGTCATTCTATAATATGCCTTGACATTAGGTGGTATGTATTCAACTTTTTTTCCAAAGTTTCTTTCGCTGATTGCATGGGAATTTTAGAATCAACTCATCAATTTATACTGTGTGCTGAACTGCAGATTAGAATCACATTGAATCTATAGATTGTGAGGAGAATCAACAATTTATTAATATTAGTCCTCTATACCTATCAACAAGGTGTATCTTTCCATCAACTTTGGTCTTCTTTAAATTCTTTTACTAGTGTTGTAAAGTTTTTTGCTATATAAGCCTTCAAAATATTTTATACGTTTATCTCTAAGTATTTTATATTTGTATAATGTCATAAATACCATTTAAAAATTTTAATTTCTGGTGGTTTACAGCTGGTAGTGTAAAAATACAATTAGTTTTTCATATATTTTTATTTTATGCTGTTATCTTGATAGACTAATTTATTAGTCTTATTATTTTTGTAGATTCCACCAAATTTCTACATTGATAATCATGGCATCTGAGAATTAAGATTTTTCTTTCCTTCTAATCTGTATGCCTTTTTTTTTTTTCCGTGTTTTTATTATTCATTGGCTAAAACATCGAGTATAAGTTTGGATAGAAATGGTGGGTAGCAGGCAACCTTCTATGATTCCTGATCTTAGAAACATAGTGTTACTTCTTTCAACATTAAATATGATGTTAGATGCAAATGTTTTGTAGGTGTCATTTCAACTTCAGGAAGGTGATTTTTCTTTCTGATTTGCAGAATATGCATCATTAATGAGTATTAAACATTTTATCCAATAATTAGATAGTTTATGCTTTTATTGAGCATATGGCTCCTCTAATTTAATGTATTAATGTGGTAAATTACATTGATTTCAAATGTTGAAGCAACCTTGAATCTCTAGAGCAAACCCCACATGGTAATGATGTATTAGCATTTTAATATATTGTTGGATTTGAATTAGCAGTAATGTATTGCTCTTCATATCCGTGTTCATGAGAGAGACTGATTTACTGTTTTCCCTTCTTTCTTATACTGTTTTCTACTTTTCCAGTGAGAGCAGGACAGGCTTCACAGAATGAGCTGAGAGGCATTTCCTCATCTTCAATTCTTCGACAGACTTTGTATAGAATCAGCATTATTTCTACTTTTAAAAGAGTATTTAAAGATGCTGGTGTTCATCAATGAATCCATCTACTTCTGGATTTTTCTTCATAAAAAGGTTTAAAAGTACAAATTAATTTTTTTCAATGGAGCTATTCTGGTTATATATATATATTGCATCTTGAGTGCAGTTTGGTGATTTGTGTTTTCATGAAATTTTTTCACATCATCTAAATTGTCAACCTAAATAGTATAAAGTTGTTTATGCTGTGCTTTTATCCTCTAGTATCTATTTATCATCTATAGAATATTATAATATCTAAAGATTTTAAATCTATCTAAAAATACTTTGAGTATCTGTAGGAGCTGTAGAAATGATCTCCTTCCTCAGTTGATCTGCCCACCGTGGCCCCATCTCTACTAAAAACACAAAATTAGCCAGGCGTGGTGACACACGCTTGTAATCCCAGCTACTCAGGACACTGAGGCAGAAGAATCGCTTGAACTCGGGAGGCAGAGATTGCAGTGAGCTGAGATAGCGCCATTGCACTCCAGCCTGTGTGGCAAGAGTGAAACTGTCTCAAAAAGAAAAAAAAAAAGTTTGTCTATTTTTTCTGGATGTTTTTAAGTTGTTGCTTCATGTTTTATTAGGTGATAAGCTTGCGCTGCAGGATAAAATGTAGCACAAATGTGGCCAATGTCAAAAGGCAGGTAAGTACCACTAGGGAAACAGTGCAAGTTTCCAGGTCACTATGAACAGACAACATGCACCCCAGACTCAAGTGATACAGCATTTATTTGTAGCAAAAGGAGAAAGCAAGTACATAAGATTTAGCCCCTTGCAATGCATGGGTCTCCCATGGCTACTGGATCCATTCTACAGTCACTGAGGGCAATGTGACTACATTTGCCTCACTTCAGGCTGAAGTACAAAAATTCCCACCATTGTCTCTAAAGGTGTGAGTGACAGAAAGCTGGGGGGTGCCTGAAGGCTATTAACATATATATAGGTAAGAAGTTCCCAGACAAAATTTATGTATGTGCAGTGCAGCATGAACAGGGATATACTATCTGTTCTCTAAGCTCATTTCCCAAAAACGTTATTTGTGAGCTTGCCAGCACATCCTGTACCAAGCACAAAGTTTTTCTTGAGAACCCAGGGGAGCTGTTGGGTGACACTTGGACCCTGTACTTATACTACATATTTAATGATGCTATTATTAAATTAATAAATATTTAGATTTTATGTCTTGATTAATTGAACCCTTTGCCATTGTAAATGTCTGTATTTTCCCCTGGTAATATTGTTTTGCCTTAAAACTTACACTGATTAAAGTTAATATAGTCAAATCAGTCTTTAAAGTAGTATTAAAGGCCAAGCATGGTGGCTCACACCTGTAATCCCAGCACTTCGGGAGGCTGAGGCAGGCAGATAACTTGAGGTCAGGAGTTCGTGACCAGCCTGGCCAACATGGCAAAACCCCATCTCTACTAAAAATACAAAAATTGGCCAGGTGTGGTGGCAGGCACCTGTAATTCCAGCTACTCAGGAGGCTGAGGCAGGAGAATCACTTGAACCTGGGAGACAGAGGTTGCAATGAGCCGAGATCACACCACTGCACTCCAACCTTGGTGACAGAGTGAGACTCTGACTCAAAAAAAAAAAAAAAATACTATTAACATGAATATATTTTGCATCTTTCTGCTTTTAACATATTTGTGTCTTTATTGCTGCAGGCTTATTCATATGTAAATGAAAATAGTTATTTTATATATATTTAAGCTATACTACATGACAATTTATGTATACATTGTTACATGACTTCCACAATCAACTTAATTAAATATTTAAAGTCTTTGTCTTTCAGACTACATATATTTGTTTCTTTTTCATCCAATATGACCATCTCTGCTTTCTAATAGGTGGTTTGAACCATTTATATTTAATGTGATTATTGATGCAGTCAGGTTTAACAGCACTTTCTAATATTTGCTATTTGCCTTATATTTTCTTCATTTTGCTATTTGTCTGCCTTTTTAAAATTATTGAGTATGATTTATGATTCCATTTATCTTTATGTTCACTTAATAGTAAAACACTTTATTTTGTTATTTTAGTGGATGCCTTCGCTGTCGTAGTGTACATCGTAAACTCATCATAGTCTACCTTCAAGTGATATTATATAACTCCATGTAGGGTATAAAAATATTGCAAAAGTATACTTCAGTTTTTCTCTTACTGGTTATAATGTTACTGTTGTAATACATTTTAACTTTTCATATAAACATTAACCAATGTTGTTATTGTTTTTCCTTGAACAATCAACTGAGTTGATTGAAAAGGAAAGAAAAAATAAGCGTTTATCCAAGCAGTTATGATTTCCAGTATTCTTCATTTTTTTTTTTTTGTTTGAACTTATATTTCACTAGATAGCCTATCTGAATTTCCTTTGGCCTGAAAGACTTTCTTGAACATTTTTTATACCTCACATGTACAGGAGATGGATTATTTTATGACCCATATGTATTGTGTGACCTGTATGTCTCGTGTATGATAAAACATACCTGAGACTGGGAAGAAAATGAGGTTTAATTGAACTTACAGTTCCACATGGCTGGGGAGGCCTCAGAATCATGGCGGGAGGTGAAAGGCACTTCTTACATGGTGGCAGCAAGAGACAATAAAGAAGCAGCAAATCACAAGCCCCTGCTAAACCCATCAGATTTTGTGAGACTTATTCACTATCACGAGAATAGCACAAGAAAGACTGGCCATCATGATTCAATTACCTCCCCCTGGGTCCCTCCCACAACATGTGGGAATTCTGGGAGATACAATTCAAGTTGAGATTTGGGTGGGGACACAGCCAAACCATACCACTTCACCCCTGGTCCCTCCAAATCTCATGTCCTCACATTTCAAAACCAATCATGCCTTCCCAACAGTTCTGTAAAGTCTTTACTCACTTCAGCATTAACCCAAAAGTCCACAGTCCAAAATCTCATTTGCGACAAGGCAAATTTCTTCCACTTACGAGCCTGTAAAAGCAAAAGCAAGCTGGTTACTTTATAGATACAGTGGAGGTAGAGGTATTGGGTAAATATAGCCATTCCAAATGGGAGAAATTGGCCAAAACAAAAGGGTTACAGGCCCCATGCAAGTCCGAAATCCAGTGGGGCAATCAAATTTTAAAGCTCCAAAATTATCTCCTTTGAATTCCGGTCACAATTCCAGGTCAACCTGATGCAAAAGGTGGGTTCCCATGGTCTTGGGTAGCTCCACCCTTGTGGCATTGCAGGGTACAACCTCCTTCCCGGCTGCTTTCATGGCCTGGTGTTGAGTGTCTACAGCTTTTCCAAGCACACAGTGCAAGCTGTCAGTGGATCTACCATTCTGGGGTCTGGAGGATGGTTGCCCTCTTCTCACAGCTCCACTAGGCAGTGCCCCAGTAGCGACTCTGTGTGGGGGCTCTGACCTCACGTTTCCCTTCTGCACTGCCCTAGCAGAGGTTCTCCATGAGGGCCCTGCCCCTGCAGCAAACTTTTGCCTGGGCATCCAGGCATTTCCATGCATCTTCTGAAATCTAGGTGGAGGTTCCCAAATCTCAGTTCTTGACTTCTGTGCACGCACAGGCTCAACACTATGTGGAACCTGCCAAGGCTTGGGGCTTCTACCCTCTGAAGCCACAGCCCAAGCTCCGTATCGGTCCCTTTCAGCCATGGCTGGAGTGGCTAGAATACAGGGCACCAAGTCACTAGGCTGAACATAGCATGGGGACCCTGGGCCTGGCCCACAAAGCCACTTTTTCCTCTTGAGCCTCCAAGCCTATGATGGGAGGGGCTGCCATGAAGGTCTCCGACATTCCCTGGAGACATTTTCCCCATGGTCCTGGGGATTAACATTAGGCTTCTGGCTACTTCTGCAAACTTCTGCAGCCGGCTTGAATTTCTCCTCAGAAAATGTTGTTTGTTTGTTTGTTTTTCCACTGCCTCCTCAGGCTGCAAATTTTCTGAACTTTTATGCTGTTTCCCTTTTAAAATGGAATGCTTTTCATAGCACTCAAGTCACCTTTTGAATGCTTTGCTGTTTAGAAACTTCTTCCACCAGATACCCTAACTCATCTCTCTCAAGTTCAAAGTTTCACAAATCTCTAGAGCAGGAGCAAAATGCTGCCAGTCTCTTTGCTAAAACATAACAAGAATCACCTTTGCTTCAGTTCCCAACAAGTTTCTCATCTTCATCTGAGACAACCTCAGCCTGGATCTTACTGTTCATATCACTATCAGCATTTTTGTCAAAGCCATTCAACAAGTCTCTAGGAGGTTCCAAACTTCCACACATTTTCCTGTCTTCTTCTGAGCCCTCTAAACTGTTCCATCCTCTGCCTGTTACCCAGTTCCAAAGTCACTTCCATGATTTTGGGTATCTTTTCAGCAATGTCCCCACTATACTGGTACCAATTTACTGTATTACTCCATTTTCATGCTACCGATAAATACATACCCAAGTCTGGAAAGAAAATGAGGTTTAATTGGACTTATGGTTCCACATGTCTGGGAAGGCCTCAGAATCATGGCTGGAGGTGAAAGGTATGTCTTACATGGTGGCAGCAAGAGAAAATGAGGAAGAAGCAAAAGCAGAAGCCGCTGCTAAACCCATCAGATCTTGAAAGAGTTATTCACTATCAGGAGAATAGCACAAGAAAGACTGGCCCTCATGATTCAATGACCTCCCCCTGGGTCCCTCCCACAACACATGGGAATTTTGAGCAATCCAATTCAAATTGAGATTTGGGTGGGGACACAGCCAAACTATATCACTATATATTTGAAAAAAATCTTTATTTCCACTTTTTATGTCATTAATCACTTTAGATGTGTTGGTCCTCTGTCTTCTTGCTGCCATTGTTTCTGATAAGAAATCTACTTTCATCTTTCTTTGTGCCCCTCTGTATATAACATTGCTTTGCCTGCACCCCCATGCTGCTTTTAAAATTTCCTCTTTATCATTGGTTTGTAGCAAATTTATTATGATATGCCTTGGATCTGTTTGCCTCATGTTTCCTGTGCTTGCTCTTCACAGAGATTCTTGTATCTGTTGGTTTACAGTTCACATCAAATTTTTTAAAAAGCAGCCACTATCATTTTAATTGTTTATTTTGCCTCTCATTACTTTCCTCTCTTTTGAAGATGCAAATTACATATATACCAAGCTCAAGTCACATGATGTTGACATTCACTGATTCTTTTTGTTTAGATTTGCATTTTTCCTGTTTCTGTGTTGAAGTTTTGGTAGTGTATATTTCTCTTGCTCTTCAAGTTTATTTATTTTTTTCTGCAATGTTAAATTTGTTATTCATTCTATTCAGTATATTTTTGTCTCTCACAGTGTAGTTTGAGGTTTTAGAAGCTTGAATTAGGGTATTTTTATATCTTCCATTGAATATAATTTTGATAACTTAAAAAAACATTGCAAAGATAGTATATTACATTCCCGAATATCACACCCAGGTTGCCCAATTATTATGTTATATTAGGATAATGCATTTTAAAATAATTAATGAGCACATTTTTATTAATTGTTATTAACCAGAGTCCATGCTTTATTCAGATTTTCTTACTTTGAATTAATATTTTTCTCTGTGTCAAGATCCCATGCAAGATATTCTGTAACATTTAATTCACATGTCTTCATAGGCTCGTGACAATGACAGTTTGCCGGGTTTTCCTTGCTTGTTACAATCTTGACAGTTTTGAGGTGTTATGGTCAGGCATTTTGTAGAATGCCCATGTTCATCACATCATGTCTGGTGTATGTCCTATCAAGATGATTTATCACAGTTGACATTAATAATGACCACCCAGTGGAGTCAGTGCTTGTCAGGTCTCTCCATTGTAAAGTTGCTATCACAGTCTTCAGTGAAGAGTGGGTAGAAGGGTAAATACATAAATTATTTGGAATTCTTTTTTATGAGAGCCTTTTCTTGGCCCATTTATTTATTTTTTGATTATTTATATCAGTATGGTCTCTTGCATATTTATTTTGTGTTTTGGAGTATAATCTAATAATACTTTATTTACGTTATTAATACATATACAGTTTATTTGTCCATTATACCCTAATAAAGCTGGAAAATGGAAAGGAAATAAGGAGGAAAGAATGGCTCCAGATCTGGGCATTAAGAGGTCTGTCAGTTGGCGTCTGGCTGCTGTATCCCTATGACATACCATGGTCCTGGTACTGTGTGTGTGTGTGTGTGTGTGTGTGTGTGTGTGTGTGTGTGTGTGTGTGAAGACAAATTATGGCTCCTCAAAGATGCCTGCATTCTAATTCCTGGAACTAGTGAACATTACTTAGTGAAGTTACCTCAAAAGAAAAATTCCAGGTATGATTAAGTTAGGATGGAGAGATTATCATGGATTACTTGAGCAGACCGGAAATTAATCAAAAATGTTCCTTGGAGGAGGAGGCAGGGGGAGGTTTGCCTATAGAAGAAAAGAAGGCAGTGTGGCCATGGGAGTAGAGGCTGAGGTGATGCAGCCACAATTAAAAAATTTCAGCAACTTCAAGAAGCTGGAAGAGGCAAGAATAAGATTGTCCCCTACAGCATTCAGAAGGGGCCAGCCCTGCCAACACCGTGACTTTAGCCCAGTGAGACCCACTTCTGATGTCTGACTCCAGAACTGTAAGAACATATTTATCGTGCTATTTGAAGCCACTACATTTGTGGTGATTTCTCATAACACTCATAGTAAGCCAATGCATTTGACTTTTATATTTTCTTCTGCAGTCCTGGAATTGGCAATTACTAAAATCAGCTCTGGCTGTTTATTTGAGAATAAACGTATTTAGAGCCATAATCTGGTTACTGTGTGTGCCCATTGCTTCAGGGGTGCCTTTGTTTCTACACCCTCTGACATAACAGAGCAAAAGAACGTATGTGTATATACTAACCTACGTATAGCCAAGTATCTATGAACATTGATAACAATATATGTAGTCTGCTGTATCTATATTAAGCTAGACATGAATTTGTACAGATATCTCCAGCTCTAATCCATTACCACATGGATCATTTTCACCATGTCCCTTGCTCATCTGTAACCTGCAACTCCAACAGTGAAAATCTGGGCACTTAGCATCCACCATCCACTTTAATTGTTCAGTTCGTGTGTGTGTGTGTGTGTGTGTGTGAGAGAGAGATCAGTATAAAACTAACTCACAACCTTGCAGAAAACTGTATCAACCAAAGAGGTTATGTAGTTTCTTTTGCCTGTAGTCTTACAAATTCTACTAGTTTTCAAATTATTTAAGTCAGCACCATTTTCCTGACCTCCTTCAGTAAAACTATTTTAAACATTTGTCAGACATCAATCTTTTGTCACATTCTGTGTTCTACTCTGGGATCTCCTGACCTCCTAAATGATTTATTTTTACCAATCTGCATATATTATGGTTACTCTTGGTGCTGTAAAGAACTATGAGTTTTGACACATATATTGTATCACAAGGGCATGTAGTGGTACTTCTACTATTTTGATATGCAATGTCTTACGACAAATGATGTTACCATGTTTTCATATGTGTATTTTCCATCTGTATGGCTTCTCTAATGAGGTATCTTTTCAAATATTTTGCTCATCATTTATTTTTTGTCTTATATTTTGAGTTTTGAGGTTTCTTTAAATATTTTGAATATAAATCAGAAATGATTTTACAAATATTTTATACATCTGTAGCTTGTTGCATTATTAACTGTGTCTTTTGCCTAACAGAAAATTTAATTTTAATAAAGTATAATTTGTCAATGTTTTCTTTCACAGACCATGCTTTTTGTGTTGAATCTAAAATCTCATTAACCAAAGTCACAATGATTACTTCCTAAGATTTTTTTGTTATGGAAATTTTACAGTTTTACATTTTACATGTAGACCTATGATCAATTTTGAGTTGATTTTTGTGAAAGGTGTAATGTCTGTGTCAATATGCATCTTTTTAAAAAAAAATACACATATCCAACTGTTCCAGCACCATGTGTTGAAAAGACTTCTCTTGTTCTATGGTATTGCCTTTTCTCTTTTGACAAAAATTAGTTTACTGTGTTTGTGACTATGTCTGGAGTATCTGTTTTGTTTATATATATACACACACACACACACATTATATATATACACAATATATGGGTATTATATATAAAATATATAATATATATAATGTAATATATATATTACGTTACCAAAATATGGTCTCTTTTGGTGAGGGTCTCATGTGTACGTGTGTATATGTATATACAGTAATATATATAATTATTATATATAATACACGCACATATACATATATAATATACATGCACACACACACATATAGATATATAAAATCTTCCCAACTTATTAAAGTGGTTAGAAGTTCCAGTAAAATTTTGAACTGGGCTGGTGAGAAAAATCTTTCTGGCCTTGTTCCACACCTTAATTATGTGTGGAACACATCTTAATTATGATGTTAATTATAGGCTTTTTTTTTTGTGATTATTTTTAATTAAAGTAAGAAAATTTCTCTCTATTCCTAGTGTCCTGAGAGTTTTTAATCATCAATGGGCACTGTTTTGTGTTGAATAACTTTTATACATCAATTAATATAATTACTTGATACTTCTTCGGTTTGTTGATGCAGTGGTGATTTTCAAATTTTGAACCATCCTTGCATAAATGAATAAATCCCACTTGGTGGTGGCATATACTTCTTAATTTACTCTTGTATTTGATTTATTCATATTTTCTGGGAGGTTTTGTGCCTCCACAACAGGGCCTGATGATTTCTTTTTTGGAATGTTATTATTTATTAGCTTACTTAAATAGATACAGACCTATTCAGATATTTATTTGTCCTTTTGTGAATTTTGGTAGTTTGTATCTTTCAAGGAATTGTTGTGTGGGTACTTAGTTATGTAATATTTCTTATTATCCTTTTATAATACATGGGATAAAGAGTGACGACTACTCTTTTTTTCTTTAATTTCCGGTTTTATAAATTTTGTTTGCTCTATTTTGTTTGTGGCTGGACTGTCCTGGATTGAGGATTCAAAATTTTCAGATCTTTTCAAAGAATACAATGTTGGTTTTCTTGATTTTTAAATTGTTTTCCAATTTTCCATTTCAATGAATTTTTCCCCGTAACTTTTATTATTTATTTTATTCTCCTTGTTTTATGTTTAACTTGGTCTTTTTTCTCTAGTTGCTCAACAACTGATTTTACATCTTTAATATTTTTGAATGTATGCACTTAATGCTATAGATTTCTCCCTAATCATTACTTTTACTATATTCTACAGACTTTCATAAGTTGGTTTTACATATTTGTTTAGTGTCATCTGTTTTTAAATTTATTTTGAGATAAATAATTCTGTAATTCATATATTATTCAGAAGTACACTGTTCAATGTTCAAATCTTTAAGAATTTTCCAGATATTTTCATGATTGACTTCGAGCTTAATCCTATTGTGTTCTGAGAAGATAATTTATGTGGCTTCTATTTTCTTGAATTTCTTAAGGTATAGTTTAGGAACAAAATATTGTCTCTTTTGGTGAGGGTCTCATGAGAGTATGAGAAGAACAGCTATTCTCCTTTGTTGGGTGCAGTATTCTATAAATGTTAATTACATCAAGTTGATGGATAGTGCTGCTCAAGTCAACTATAACCTTATTGACTTTTTTTTGGCCTGGTTGGTCTATTAATTACTAAAAGATAAACTGGAGTCTTCAACTATAAAAGCAAACTTGTCTGTCTGCTCAGTACAATCTGTTTTTGTCTCACATAGTTGAACACTATTGTTACATCTTCTGTGTTAAAGATCCCTACATCTTTTTGGAAAATGTGTCATTTTATCATTAAATAATATCACTCTTTATTCCTGGCAATTTTCCATGATGTGAAGTCTACTTCATTTATAATTAATATAGCTACTCACCTTTCTTTTGAAATATTCTTCTTCCAGATTGGATAAGCTCTGCTAAGTTCTTCCCCCCAGAAACAAACAAACAAAAAAGGTCGTTTTTAATAAAGTGAAAGCACAGGGATTATTTTACAATTACTCTTTTCTTCTCTCTGCCATAGTTATGGGAGGATATTTTTCAGATCTTCATCATAAGAACCTGGTAGAGTCCCTGGAGGTAATATCCCTGAATATATCTCTCCTCTCCAAACTGCAGTCCATACTCATCCTCCAGCAATTTTTCAGTACTAAATTTTCCTTCCAGTTATGGTTCCAGCATCTTCTGCTGCAGGTAGGGAAGTATGAGCCATGACTCTTGAGTCATCTGTGTCTTCAGATGTCATGGCGATGGTTTTCCCTGAAACCTCAGTTTAATGGTAAGTACAAAAAAAGTAGGTGAATTTTAGTTTGTTCAACTTTTCTGTTGGTGTAAGGACTGAAATGACAGCTTCCAAACTCTATATTTTGTGGCTACAAATAGAAATCTATAATAACCTTTTAAATGTTTAATAATTCTGATAGCTTTGTCAATTCTGGGTTGGTTTTAATTAACTGAATCATCTTTTTATTTTGGGTTATATTTTTCCAATTCTTTGCATACTGATAGCATAAACATATATTTTGCCTCTGGAGGTGCTGAATATTTTTGTATCCATATAAATGTACATATACACATATATGTGTGTCTGTGTGTATTTTACATTTTCTTGTATCTGATATATACCTAAATTTTTTATAATCATTTGTTCTGTTCAAGTCTTGCTTTTAAGATTTTTGGGGATGTTCAAGAGCAGTATTGAATTAGGAACAGTTTTTGTTTCATTACAATGACAACATTTTTCTGATTATTCTATCTCATATTATTTGTATAATGAGATTTTACAGGCTGTCTGCAGAAAACAGCACTAAGGCACTATTTTTGAGTGTGCAGCACTGTTACCTATAACTCTTTTATAGTGTTTTTCCCATTCCCATGTAGTTTCTTCACACACATGCACTGGTAAGTAGCCAGCTCAACACTGAGTGTATCATTTGCAGATCACCAAAATTATCTTTCTGGAAGTTCTCTTCTGTTTGTTTGAAAAAATAAACCAAATGAACAAATCAAACTCTCTAGAGAAGTTAAATTTAGCAGAGTTTATTTTAGCAAAGAATGATTCATGAATCGAGGAGCACTCAGAACCAGGAAAGGTACAGACAGCTCCATCCAGCAACGTGGGCAGGTGGTATTCACAGAGAGTAAAAAAGCAAGTGGCAGACACAAGAGTTTGATTGAATATAGCTCAACATCTGCCTTATTTGAGCATGGTGTGATGAAGCATTTGCCTTACATGAACATGATCTCGTAAGTGGACATCCTGTCATTCACCAAAACCCAGCTGCCATGATTGGTTGGGACTCAAACATTTGCTACAAGAATATACTCTTAGGTTGTAGTTTATTTCTTATTAAGTTAGGTTGTAGTTTGCTACGTGGAGAATCAAGATACTTGAGCAAATATAGGCCAAATTTAATTTAACAATTCGTGCCTTTTGGTCAGCCTTTTAATTCTGAAAGATTTGGCAAAACCTTGGGCATTGAAGCCATGCCCTGTTACCATGGTAACTGACCTGTTTGGACTTAGTATGGAATTCGCAATTCATGATGTCAAGCCAGTTGGATGATTCTTTTTATTCTCTTTGTATTTTCATTATTCTAACTGTGGTAAAACAATTTGATGCATAACAGATGGCTCTGTACAATCACTTAGGACTATTGAGGGAATGTGGCATGCCAGGGAGACTATCATAATGGCTTCCAGGAGGATGATTCAAAAAGACTGAAGCATGACTCCTTAACAGTAGACATCATAAATAGAACCAATCCGAACAAAAAATATCACAAGTACCCGGGAAGGTAACCTACTTGTTTACACCAAGTTGCTTGTTTGTTGATTTCTTGCAGTTGAGTTTTTACCATACCAGATGTATTTATCCAAGTGTATTTGTATACACTGCCATATGTTTAGCTGAAAGATAGTCCAAAGAAATTATGTTATCCAAAACAATAGTAGCAGGATTATTTAAGGAAGTTTTCTGGACAACTATAACCTTTGCAGTTAAGACAGATTTCTAACTATAACCTCATTTATATTTATGCCAAGCCAGATAAGAGCTGTTTTTTGTTTTTGTTTTTGTTTTGAGATGGAGTGTCACTCTGTTGCCCAGACTGGAGTGCAGTGGCACAGTCTCTGCTCACTGCAACCTCTCCCTCCCATTTTCAAGCAATTCTCCTGCCTCACCATCCTGACTAGCTTGGATTACAGGCACCTGCCACCACACCTGGCTAATTTTTTTGTAATTTTAGTAGAGAGAGGGTTTCACCATGTTGGCCAAGTTGGTCTCAAAGTCCTAACCTCATGATCCACCCACCTCGGCCTCCCAAAGCTCTGGGATTACAGGTGTGAGCCACCATGCCCGGCCTGAGAAGGAGCACTCTATGAAAAGATGTTCATTTGAAGGAATTTCAATTCTTTCAAATTACTTTTTATTCTATAATGCAAGTTAAGAAATGTAGGACAATATTCAGTGTCTAGTTGATTGTGGAGTGAGAGTAGTATCATTAGAATTCCTAATCTACATTGGATCCTTATTTTTCACTTATTGAAACATGGAATGTGTGAATGGTTAAATGATTATTATGCTGTTAAATCCTCCACAAATAAATATATATTTTGGAGGGATATAACAGACAGTTCTAACAGACAGTTCCCTATGGGGATAACTTGTGCATTAGGAGGCACCAGTAGGAAAGCACTAGTAATACTTATCTAAGGCACCATTATTGAATTATTGCAAGGTTGGTGGCTACCAATAATTAAAAGGTTGCAGTTACAAATGTCTACAAACTGTTGAATTTTCTTTTCTTTTTTTGGTATTCAATTTCTGGCCTAATTTAACAGCAAAGCCCTCAGTATAGTGTTTACCTACTGTTAGATTTAAATAAGGAGTCTGAATATGTAAATCTAAAAGGCTGACACTATAGAAAGCATAAAAACATCACACTCGGAGTATCAGCAAAACACGTTACACAGTGAACCAAAGGACACCTAAGATCATGGAAGGATTTAGGTTTAACATGACATATCCAACATTCATTCAGTTAAGTTCTCTGTGGAAGCTATCAATGATAAAATTAATTTTCACATTATCTTTCCACGTATAGACAGAAGATAAACAGTAGGAAAAAAGAAAAATTTCATGGTGACTGGAGACAGACCCTCGGTCTGTGATCTTGGGATAGTTGTGCACTCTCAGGATGTTTTCTTCTGAGGAGGAGAAGCCTCCCAGGTCAGTTTCACCTTGATGTCTCCAATGTGTATATGGTCCCAAGAGTCTAGAGGGACTCTCTGAGTTAAGAGATGTGGATACAAGACTTGAGTCCCTGAAGTTTTGCTGCAGGGTAGAACTTGGTTCCTTTCAAGAGAGTTCAATGGCGGTCTTTCTCTGGTGTTGTTTCCAAGAGACCCAGTCTCCATGCTCTAGACTGTGAAAGGTCTGCCTGTCATCAGTTCATGTGTCATGAAGAGCTTCTTTTATCTGGAGAAAATATACTTGGCCTAGTGTATGAAAGCTTTGAAATATTGGTTCATGTCAGTTTATAAGGGCATGAGGTACATAAGCTTTTATCATGAGAAGAATAGGTAGTCCAGTAACTATTTTATTGGTCAATTTATGTTTTCCACTGGGAATGAATCAGATTACCGTCAATTAGGAATAACCTTGACCAAGGTAATGCAATTATGTTAGGTTTGCACGATGACATAGTGTTTGTAATACCTTATTTGACTATTTTATACCTTCTCCACTGAAACAATTATCTCTAATGCTGGAGATTTCTCCAGGAATATCCCATAAAGGAAACACATTTTTTTAAACAATATTTTAACTATCACTTTGAAAGTGTATTTTCTGCATGGGGAAGTTTTTATACTACCAAAAACATACACAGAAGAAGGCAACTGAATGAATCCATTTGTATTTTTTCAAATAGTTCAGCAGATGATGGAAACGTGTCACCTGATGTTTTTGTTGCCTTACTAGAATTATGGACTCGACAAACCAAAGATTGATTATAAACAACTTCACAAATTTAAAATAGTCACAAAAACATATTTTTATTATTCATATTATTTTATCTACTCTTAAGGAGTTGGAATGCAGGGCATTTAATAATGGAAATGTTACATTTATGCCAAGACAGAGAAGGAGCATTTTTTTTTTGAGATGGAGTCTCGCTCTGTTGCCCAGGCTGGAGTCCTAAGTGTTAAGAACTCGAATAACCAGGCTACCATCCAGGCTTTCCATGAGCCCACACTTTACACTGAATTAAAGTCCCCTTAAACACTAGCTTTGTTTCTCCAATTCAGGTGCCTAGCAGTGTTTATTAAATAGATGATCAAAGGTAATTTACTTGGATCAATCTTATGAAGTTCATTCAAATTGCACATCTTAATGATTTCAGTATTGGCTGAGTTAGCATGAAAATCTGTCAAAACATTTCCTTGGTGATCAATTAATTCTTGTTTTGCTTGGTGTTGGTTTAGCAGTTTTATGAAACCAGATTTTTCTGTTAGAGTTCTGAAAATGCTTACCCACATCTAGTAGTATGATCGGATTTCTAAGAATTTCATATAAATTTTGAAACACCTATTAGTAATACCTCCATACAAATATAAAAATAAAGGTTTAACATTACTTACTATTTGACAATGCTTCTCACACAATTTGATATATAAAATAAGCTCAATTAGCTTAAGACACCTCTTTTTATAAGAATATACATCGTTAGGAGATGTTTCAAGGGCCCATCTGGAAAATCCCCAAATTAATTCAGGATTAAGAAAAAGACTTAACTTATAATTTGATTTGGGGAAGTTTGTAAAAAATATCAAGGATCTAAACAGTTCATCAGAATAGAATCACCAGTCACTGTGAACTATGGTCATTCATTTCACCCCAGTGGTAATTTAGTGACTTCAAACAAGAAAAGTTACACAGTTGTAGAAAAATTGTAACATTTTTAACATTTAAGTCTCAGTTTTCTTAAATTATCATTCATCTACTAAAGACAAGATGAAGCACAGGAAATTATATTGGTAAAACATAAATCTTTTTTCCTTTGGCCAATTATCTAAAAAATAAAAACTTCACAAATTCCTATTAAGAAAAAACCAATATTAAAGAAAACTTTGTTCTTTTTAGAGGACTAAATTCTAGTTCTACATTATTGTACTTTACTTATCTATCTATCTATCTATTTATTTATTTGTTATTTTTGAGACAGAGTTTCACTCTGTCGCACAGACTGGAGTGCAGTGGCATGATCTCAGCTCACTGCAACCTCTGCCTCCTGGGCTCCAGCGATTCTTGTGCCTCAGCCTCCCAAGTAGCTGGAATTACGAACATGCACCACTGCACTCAACTAATTTTTGTATTTTTAGTGGAGATAGGATTTCACCGTGTTGGCCAGGCTGGTCTCAGACTCCTGACTTCAAGAGATCCACCCGCCTCAGCCTCCAAAAGTGCTGGGATTACAGGCATGAGTCACCTCGCACGGTCTGCATTTTTGATATTAATGCTTAATTTGTAGAAAAAGTTATAACCAAGTATCTTCTAATCTTAAATAGCTTGATCAGATATAAAATTCCTTTTGCAGGATTCATCTTTCACAGATCTTTTTAGGTTTTCTTATCCATTCAGTTTTTGTTCTACACTTTTCCTCTTCTTATTTTTGAACAACCCATCATACTAATTTTGGACAAAACTTACTCTTCTCTATTAAAAAAAAATCTCCTTACCTTATAGCTTTTCCTTACCAAAATCACATCTTACCTCTCTTGTATACCTGCATATAGAATTGTTTCCTTTATTTTTTCATATATACATATATAGATGCTTAACTTTTAGCGACTTTATTTTCCAGTGAACTCTAGGAAGCAAGCAACTGCCTGTCACACCAGCAATGTGTAGCCTGGCGAATCTATGAATCATAACTTCTAGAAGCAGATGTTCTTCATAGTACAATTTGCCAATGTGTCACAGTTCGCTAACTGTTCCAAACACCTCTAGTGTCTCTGTAATAAGAAACTGTAAAAGAGGCAACATTTTATGTCTATACTCCTAATTTTTGTCTGTTTGTTTGTTTCTTAGGACTAAGGATCAAATTGTTGTTTGTAATAATTTCCCTCAACCTCAATTTTCCATTGTTGATAAGACGGATGATAAGAATATTAAGACTTTGTGCCATAAGAGGAAGATTTTTACATGGGAATTTTATCTTACTTACATTTTTGTAACTCAACAATTGTGCTTGAGTTCTCATGAAGATGAAATATTAAAAATATATATCATACATAGAGACATATATAGATACATAGACAGGAACAGATCTTACAGCTGCCATTGTGAAACTTTAGCCATGTTCCAGGTACAATAATACAAAGCTCACTAATTTACTAAACAATAGTTGAATTCATTTTTTTTTCCAGCAGAGTTTTGGGAAATATCAAGGACCATGACAACATAAAAGAGATGAGCAGAGCTGTCAGAATGTAAAGTCAGCAAGGGCTTCAGAAAGGGAGTCTCAGCTGACAGTTTCCCATGGGGGATGTAGAGTCAAAGAGAAAAGCACAGAGGACTAACTGTTACAACTATTTTTTCAGAAAATGGTTCAAGTGTCAATCAGACAGGCTTAGTCACAGTGACCTTTCAGACTTGATTTGAAACCTTCACCACAGAAATATTTTTTTTTTCTCTGAGAGAATTGCTGATTATTTTCTCAGGAGTGAAGCCACTGGGGGCTACCTCTAGTGGAGATAATCCAAACTAAACAAAGTGGGCCCATCAGATGACTGGTGTAAAATGGACAATTTCTTCTCCAATGGTTTGGCTGTTTACAATTAAGGCAGAGATCTCAGGGCACAGGGGTCTTTAGTTTGGGATCCCTCTGTTTGGGTTTGCATGT